>NW_024080678.1:156642-838066 GCF_003009895.1 Hyaena hyaena | reverse complement strand
AAAAAAAAAAAAGAAAGAAATGATGACAGGATATTGAAGACAGAGCTGCACTCCCATGCCCCCTGTTGCATTATTCACAATAGCCAAAACACGGAAACAGCTTGTGTGTCAACAGATGAATGATCAAGAAGATGTGGTATATAGGTATGGAATATTAGTCACCCATGAAAAAGAAGGGAATCTTGCCATTCACTGCAACATGGCTGGGCCTTGAGGGCATAACACTAAGTGAAATAAGCCACACAGAAAAACAAATACTGAATGACATCACACACTCATGGAACCTTTAAAGAAAGTGAGACTCATAGAAACAGTAGAAAAGCAGTCGCCAGGGGCTAGGGGGTGGGGGAAATAGAGAGTTTGGTAAAATGGTACAAACTTCCAGGTACCTGATGTATAAGGTCTGAGGATGTGATGTATAACATGGTGACTACAGTTGATAATACTGTATTGTATAGTCAAAATTTGCTTAAAGAATGAATGCAGGAGGGACACCTGGGTGGCTCAGTCGGTTGAGCATCTGACTTCATATCAGGTCATGATCTCATGGCTCATGAGCATGAGCCCCACATCGGGCTCTGTGCTGACAGCGTGGAGCCTGGAGCCTGCTTCGGATTCCATGTCTCCCTCTCTCTCTGCCCCTTCCCCATCTCACACTCTGTCTCTCTCAAAAAAATAAACATTAAAAATTTTTTTTTAAAAATAATGAATGAATGAATTGCCCAGTATACTGCCTGGGCCCTCAGGGACACTCAGTAAAAGCAAGTCGTCCCCTTCTCTCCCTGTTTGCCAGACTGAGGTTAAGCTGGAGAAGGCTTTGATCTTCCTAACATGAGCTAATCTAATCTAAGACTAGAAATCTCCCAGGGACAAGAATAGTGTTCTAATCAACATTGTTTCTCTGGCGGCGACTATAAGCATGGTACGATGGGGGAATAATACACTCTGGGGCGATTACGGAGGGCATGACATAGTCTCCCGGTCTTAGCTGCTCACCCATGCCCAGGAGAGAGAGCATGCATGAAGGTCAAAAACAGCAATAACCATAACCACAGAGGAAGGAGCAAAGAGCTAACAAACAGCAGAGACAATGAGGGGCACTGGGGTGCTGGGGAGGGAGGGACCCTAACTGCTTGGTTTTATCTGGAAAGGTTTTAGGCTTTCTACTCCAGACGGTGACCTTGAGTTGCCAGAATGCACCATGTTTTCTCACCTCTACACTCTTGCATGTGGCTGCTCCACTCCATCTGGGGTGCTCTCACCCTCTTGTCTTCCTTCTGAGCTTCTGCTCATCCTTGAGATTGAGCTCACTGTGACCCACTCTGGGAAAGCTTTCTTGAGCCCTCTGACCAGAGGTAAGCACTTCCTCTTGAAGTAACCCCTCACTGCTCTATGGGAGGGTATAATTATCTACACACACAGGTGCGTGTACCAACTATATGCAGAGTGCTCTACTAAGCTCTGGGGAGACTGTCGGGCTGCTCTTAAAGAACTTAACCAGAATACCCTAGTTATGGGGAAAGAATTCCTTTTTAGCCAGAAGAAAATTACATTAGGTCGAACCACATGAAACCACCATTTCAGCATATCAAAATGGCGGGATGTCGGTAATTCCTTACGGAACCACATGACGATTAACCATGCAGATTTGTCCAGAGCATTTCCAGTTTGCAGAATGATTTCCCCACTCGTGATCTCATGCAGTCCTCACGCTCTCTCTGGGCTTCAGAGCACTTTCGTTGTCATTTTGCAGATGAGTAAACTGAAGCCCAGAGAGAGATTGGATGCCCCAAGGCTCTTGGAGAGAGTCCGAGGCCAAGACAGGACATGGGCCCACGTTGTCTGCACCCACATGAGATGCTGATGTGTATTATTCAGTGTTAAACAGCCACTCGTGCTGGAGAGAAGGGGAGGTGCAGGAGGAGGGAACCCAAAACACACAGCCGGTATCACATAATCCAGACTGTGCAAGGATGGGACCTCATCAATCACTCATCCAGCCAGTATTTATTGAGCAACTACTAGGTGGGACACACTGAGCTAGACAATGAGGGAATGGAAGTGAACGGGAAAACCGGGTCCTGTCCTCTCAATGTTTATATTCTGGTGGGGATGACAGCCACAGCAAGGAAATAAATTAACCGGATGCTCTCAGAGAGTGATGACTCCTATGGAGCAAACAAATCAGGGCCATGTAAGGAGGAGGAGGGGTGGGTGAGTAGATGAGGTCCTAGAGAAGATGGGCAGAGAAGGCCGTAGGCCTGTGCTCTGTGTTAAGAAGACGGGGCCCAAGCACGGTTCTGGGGGAAGAACATTCCAGAGAGATAGACAAGTGCAAAGACCTTGAGGTTGGAATGAGTTTAGTGTGTCCAAGGTCAGAGACAAGGTCAGTGCGGCTGCAGCAGGTAAGAGGAGGACGCAGTGTGAGATAAGGTCTCTGCTTGCATGAAAGAAGCCAGAGAACATTTCCTGGGGAAAGCAAGCTTTTGGCCAGACTGTGAGGGATGAGTGGGGTTTGGAGCAGGCAAAGGCAGAGAGGACTCTACCATGAACGTGGCCTCGGATTCTCCAGGTTGGATGTGGCTGAGCCAACAAATCCGCCAAGACAGTAACCGTCACCATCCAGGGTTTATTGGCAAATAACCTTCACAAGTTTAGATCGAAGAAGAGACACTTCCCAGGGCACACTTAATCCCGGCCTTCCTCTTCAAACATTTAATTGGCTACTGATACAAAAGGAGTCAAATCTGTGGCACTTCCGAGTCTCGACTCAAGGACCTGGACCGATGGATACAAGCCTCAGAAGAACCGATTGGGGGGCAATGGGCAGAGTAACAAATAAGCAAAGCTGAACCCCCCCCCCAAAAAAAAAACTGGCTTATGCAAGAAGTAGTGAGAGTCCCAGCCCTGAAGGCATGTAAGCCAGGGCAAGCTGAGCACTTAGCAGGGATGTGGAGGGAGCTAAGGATCAGGAGAGATCCAAAGGATCACTTTGCACAGGGAAGCCCCACATGGCAGTTTGCCCACAGCAGTACCTGTTAAGACATTAACAATGCTCTTTTCCTCCCCACAAGTGTCCCAGAGTGAATGACAACTCATATGGACCCCTAACTTTTTTTAAAATTTAAATCCAAGTTTGTTAATGCCGGGAGCTGCACAGGCCTCGCTAGAGAACAGTCACAGCGAGGAAATGGCAGCGTTTGCACAGCTCCTTCCATGAGAAGCAAAACTGGTATCTCCTTCTGCTACTACTGGCTCATGTTGGAAATGAGCCTGCGGGTATTGACCAGGCCTCACAATATTCCAAATCAGACCGATATTCCCCACACAGATACCTCATAAGGAAAAGCATATTCCTGCCTCTTCAAAAAAGATTTTAGATGAAAGCACTGTGGATGATTGTCAAAAGGCTCTTGCTATGGGCCTTGTAGATCCAAGACTTAGATAATAAAGGGGATTAAGAACACAAGAGTTACAATTGAGCCTGGCCCTGAGACAAAGAGCCTAATTTAGAGTTTAGGAACAGATAAGGGCAGAACTTAAGTTAATACTTACACCTTTGCTAACTGGTGATGTATGGCAGTCCCTTCCCTAAGGCCTACTTTCCATACCCTCCCTTACACTGGCGGCTGGGATGAGGATAGATAAGAGTAGCTAAAACATAAACCCAAAAACAAAGGCTGACACATTTAGGGCCTCCATGGTGTTTACACATTCAGCATCAAGTCAAAAAAGTTTCCACAACTTATTAACCAGCTCAAAAACATTCGACCTGAGAGCCAGACAAAATGACCCCGAGCCTATCTATATAGGTCCTATCTTTGGGTTAACCTACGTCCTAACCTTTGCGTTAACAACTTAGAACAAATATGTATGTCATCCTGTTTTTCACTAAGAACATCCTGTTATTTCCTTAGTTGTAAGATTTACTCAACCTCACTATGATTCGGGTAATTCTGCAAGAACATTTCCGAAACACTTGTTCTTGTGCACTTTTCAAAGTATCTTATCACAAAGAGCTTCCCAGTGTAAAAATTCCTTTTTCTGATCTCATGTTGTTGTTGGACCTTTAAATAAAGACACCAAAACCGACAGTACAGAGATGCCTGCCTGGTGACCAGAAAGAATCTCGGGGCTCTCTCACTCTCTCTCGCTGACACCGTCCATCCTTCAGGGACCCCTGGACCGGCTGGAGCCGGCCTCCAGCAAGTTAACATATAGTGTAATAATGATTTCAGGAATAGAATTTAGTGATTCATCACTTCCATACAACACCCAGTGCTCATCCCAACAAGTGTCCTCCTTAATGCCCCTCCCCCTTTAGCCCTCCCCCCCCACATATGGACCCCTAACTTTAAGACCCTTTTCAACTCCAAGAGTCCGTGATTCTCTTTCCCACCCCATGGCCTCTCTCTACCCACTTCTGCCGCAGGACTCATTTGAATTGCACTTCCGCCGAGAACCCTGCCCTACATCCCCAGGCGGGGCGGAGGCTGGTTAGTTCCACTGCCTGGCAGACCTATTCCTGCATCACCAGCCTCAGTTTCTTTCTGGAAACCTACGGTGGGTTCTTAGGGGGTGAGCAGGGTAGGTGCATGACTCAGCCTGGCCAAGTGGAGAATTCCGACCATCCCGCCACGGCAATCTGCGTGGGGCCTGAGGGAGCTAGTGCTGAAGACCGAAGCCCACAGAGGCTGAGCAGAACACAGGACCGAGCCATGCCTTGAAGCCAATACCCCAACTTGTCACTTACCTGAGCCAGCACGTCCTCCATTTCATTAATCCAGTTGGGTAGGTTTTCGGCCACATGCAGAGGAGAGACAGCCGGCCATCCGGCTCCCCTGTTTGGTGTCCTCAGGGCACCTTGCATTTTCCCCGTGACAACTCTAGCACCCTTGCTTGTTAGGGTCCTATCTGACTCTCCCACCAAAACAGAAGTCCCGCAAGAGCAAGGTATCTGCCTACCCCCCTCCCAAGCCAGTGAGGAGCATGGCTCCCTCCCTCCCATCCCGGGGTCTCCACTCAGGTGAGAGACCCTGACCACCCTGATCACCCTGTCTAAAACAGCCCTTCCCATGATGCTCTGCTTCTCAGGCCACGTGGCTTCTCTGCGGAGCAGCTCTCCTGTTGATTGATGATATTTCCTATAGATTACATGTTTGTTAGTGTCCCATCTGTCTCCCCTGAGAATGTAAACTAATGAAACTCACATGGAGGGAGCAGGGACCTTGTTCCTCAGGGTCTGCACTGCAGAGCGCAGAACCTAGTAACCACGGTGAGCGAGAGAGTGAGTGTGCCGAGTTGGCATGGGAATGAGAAGGGATAATGGATGCAACCAGCTTAATAAAGCTCCTGGGTGAGGTTAAGGGCTCGATCGTGGTTAGCTGCTCTTTCTACCACCCCTGTCACTGGAATGACCCTGGAGTGCTAACCCCACCCTAGCTCTGTGCCAGGCACAGTGAGTGACACAGCTAACCCATTCAGAGCTAAAGCTAAGAGCTCTACATGTATTCTTTCACATAAGCTTCACAACATCCAGAGGTAGATATTATTATTATCTCTGGCTTACACATAAGAAAGGGAGGTGCAGAGAGGTAAATTAACTTGCCCATAGTCACACAGCTAAGTGGCAGAGCCAGGGATGCAACTGACAATGTGTGGCACCTGCATCCTTCACGTTAAACAGATGGTGCCTTGTGGAAATAAGCAAGGCAGTCTCCCCACCCAGAGACTGGACCAGCGACATGAAACAAAATGAGTGCCCACACATAATATTTAGTTAATTACCTATTCATCGCATCTGGGGGGATGGGAGCCACTCTGGGGCACAAAAGGCCCAACTTACAGTCTCCTCTCCATGGTGGGCATGGCTTTACCCTCATTTAAGCTAAAAGGTCACGTAAGCCATAATTTTAGCATCCTGCAACTCCAGAGGCTCCCGTGGAAGGGCGGCCTTACCCAAGATCTTTTCCTTCGAGGACTGGAAGTGGAGGAGGTGAGAGTGCAGACACAGAGGCAGAAGGCAGACTGGTGGTTACATTCAAGATTATACTTGAACTCATTTATAAAGTGTCACATGGAAAACGGGCCTTTAAATGGCAGCCGATGCTCCTTCGGGCTAGCATTTCTCTCCTCCCCATGCTTGAGAAGTGTCCCCGCTGCACCCTCTCTCTCCACTCACCTCTGAGCAGTGGACAGGCACCTTCCAGAGGCACCAAGAATTACATCAGAATTACATTTCTCTTGCTCTCTCTCAGGCAAGTGAAACAGTTCACTCTCATTGGTTCCCAGAGGCCCAGGGGGCCAGAGGAGGGTTAATAATAATAATAATGATACTGTGGGGCGCCTGGGTGGCTCAGTCGGTTAAGTGTCCGACTTCAGCTCAGGTTATGATCTCATGGTTCGTGGGTTCGAGTCCCGCGTCGGGCTCTGTGCTGACAGCTGGCTCAGAGCCTGGAGCCTGCTTCCAATTCTGTGTCTCCCTCTCTCTCTGACCCTCCCCTGCTTATGCTGCCTGTCTCTTTCTCAGAAATAAATAAAACATTAAAAATTTTTTTTAAAAAAGTGGTTCGTAGAATCAAGTTTATAAAAAAATAGTAATAATAATAATGATACTGTGTCTTCCCAGCCCACACTTCAGCAAGGAATGCCTGCAAATATTATCTTGCCTCAGCCCATATTATTAACCGGTAACTGAGCTTTAAGTCCTAAGTCACAGGTTGGAGTGAGGCCTCTGAGGTTAGTGAAATCCGAAAGCTGCTTCTAAGAATGGCTAGTTCAAAGGGTTAGCCCGCTGGCCCTCCCTCCTGTCTAAAGGTCTCAGTGGCCTCACTTATAAGATCAGCTCAACAAGGGTAAAGGCAAAGGAGCCTGATAGATCAGTTAGCAATGCTCTGCTGCTGGTAAAAGAACACCTGAATAACACACACAAACAGAATTGATTCAGTGGCTCAGTGATGTGAGGGCAGTGTCCATGCAATTTTCTTGTCCTTTCCCTCATAGTTATAAAATGGCTGCAACAGCTCCAGGCATCATGCCCACATTCCAGGCAGGATGAAAGGCAAAGGAGAGTTAAGGACACCTCTACCTATCCCTTTTACCAGAAGAGCAAAAGTTTTCTCAAAAACCTCAACCCCACCCCCAGCAAACTTCCATATACATCTCATTGGCTAAAATGGGATCACATCAACACACCTAGCTGTAATCTAGATTAATCCTCACCAGAGAAAAATGTTGGGCAGAGGTGCTGGATAAACCAGCTAACAGTGCAGGGTTGTGGAATGAGCACTCACCTGGGAGTCTTCTAACTCCCGGGTCTATGACCTCAGTTTCCTCACCTATGAAATGAGAAGCATTGAACCAGATGATCTATAGCTCTGACACTGAGTCAGTTTATGACTTCTACAGAAATAGCAGGGGCTGCCACAGAAAGGCAACAGGCTATAATCCCCAGTTCCTTGCTCCACTCTGAAATTATAGCCCCAAGCACTAGAGGCCTTAGAGCCTGGTCTAAGAGGAAAAGAATTATGGCCATGGGGAAATCAGAGGGACTGGAGGCTCTGGGCTTCTTTCCTTGTTCATACTGCTAATTCCCCCAAGGGTTGGGTGTGTCCAGGATATCTTCCAACTGAAACTCATATAACCTAAACTAACAGTAGAAGCAATAACAATAATACCAAACATTGAGTAAAACTTTACTATGCACCAGACACTATGCTAAGAGCTTCACCTCCATTATCTTTTCAGATCCTAAAAATGTCATAGTGTAGCCATTCAATAGATGAGTAAACTGAGGCTCCAAGGCATGCCCTTGCCCAGCATCACACAGCTATGAAGTGGAGGAGCTGGGGTTCACTTGACATTGATCCTCTACCCACCTGTTGTCTTGCTATCCTTTTTCCCATGACAATCCTATGGGATATACTCTGTCCTCTTCTAAAAAAAAAAAAAAAAAATCGAGTCCGCGACTTTAGATGCTTGGCCTAAAGTGACCAGCTGGTCACTGCTAGGGGTCATATTGGAAAAGAGCACTCACTCTGGGCCACATTCGAGCCACGATGCCATTCTGTGCAGGAGTCTGCCTGGGCAAAAGCCTCTGGGAGGCTTCTCACTGTTGGAGCTGTCCTGTATAAGCCCTGCCAGTATGGGAGGTTCCAGAAAACCCATCTGTGTGGACCTTGGTTGACCTTTCCTGCTAACTCTGGAATTTGCCTTTGAAGTAATACCCTAGGAGGGGCATCCTGGGTGGCTTTTGCTCCTTTGGAGGGGGTTCTTGTAGAAAGTATGGGTGTGGGAGGAGCTGGAGGCTAAGAGCACAGGTCAATGTCTATCTAAGCGGCTGTTCTGGGGCTCAGATTGGGCAGTGATGGGGGTGAAAAGAGGCTTTGAGCCCCACAGCCCCCCTCTGTGACTCTCAGTTCCCACAGGAGAAGGCAAATCGGGTGATAGCCATGGCTTCCCAGAAGATAAAACCCCAGCACACTGGTCCGAGGAATTGTGGAAGCCTGACTCTTTGGGGCTACCATTTACAGCTGTGCAGCGTGCAGATTCCCCTGCCAGATACGGTGGCCCTGCGAGTCTCCCCTTAAATCCCACAGCAGATCCACGGCCAGGCCACACTCAGTTCCCAGGTGGAGGAGACAGAAGCACTTCTTGGGAGGATGCAATGTCACCTGGGATGCCCTCAGGAGTCAAGAAGAAGCTCAGGAGATCTGCACGGCCCACGTCAACACCCCTGCTTCAGTGTACATATCCCCACCCGCACATAAAGAGTGGCCCCGATCAAGGTGGGCTCCTGGCAAGACCCTACCTCCCTCTCCCCTGGCCCAACACGCACCAACTCATGACCACGACGCTACTCGCGTTATCTCCTTATCCCCAATTGCATCAACCCCCATGAGCAGCCCAGGATCTCCAGTCCACTCTCATCCTCTAGATTCTTCTTCACTCGGTCTGCAGATGGAGAGGCCCCTTCCCTACTTTCTTTTTCTCCACAGCCCTCACCCCCACTATGAAACTCTGTTTTACTTATTGATTTGTCCACGCTCTGCCTCCCACATCATGAAGGGAAGTTCTATGGGGGCAGGGATGTCACTGCCTTCTCCTCAGTATCTTGATGGGTCCCAATACATAGGGGAACGTCAACACACGGTGGTCAGACAACCCAACGAATGAACGGTGAACGACCGCAGTAATGGATGCCTAACTAAAAGCAGCCTACAGAAAAGTGAGCCTTCTCTTATTTTACATCACAAAAAGTGCAGAGGACAATTGCTCCCGGGTTGGATAAGTTGGCAGCTCCATGATGTGAGGGAGCCAGATAGTTTCTGGATGGTTCTCTGGGCTTTCCCATCATGCTTGCAACACAGCTGTCCCAGCTCAAAACATCACATCAGCACGGACACCGTCCAAACGCAGGCAGGAGCAAGTCTCCGCAGGCCCCTCCAATCGTCTTTAAGAACGAGGAAAAATTTCCCAGAAGCCCCCGCAGCCTCATTGGGCAATTTGCATCACGTGCCTATGCTGCAACCCGCCATTGGCCAGCAGAAAGGGAGGACGTGTTCCATTACACCAATCAGCGTTCAGCGCCGCCCCCCACGCTGGGGAGAGGCCCGGAAGCTGAACTGAGCCTGAACACAGTAAGAAGGGAAGCGGGCAGGCGACCGCCCGGGGAGGACCGCCGGGGAGGACCGCCGGGGAGGACCGCCGGGGAGGACCGCCGGGGAGGATCGCGGGAAGCCGACTCCGCCTGCGTGCTCCCGGCGCGTTGCTGCTGCTCACGCTCCTGTGCTCCTCACAAGGCCCTCATGAAGGAGGATGGCCGAGAAGGCACTGATGTCACCAGGTACGGGTGCTGGACATCCAAGTCAAGGCATCTCCCCGAGGAGGGTGCCTCGTGTAGAGGACCCCTTTCCTTGGGAGAGCCCCACATCGCTCCCTCCTTCTCCCCGCCCCCCACATGCACCTTATTCTTTGCCACATCATTACTCCCCTCCATCAGGCAGAGCAATGAGGCAAGCTGGCTCCCCTCCCCCCACCTCTTGCGACAGCCAAGCACCAAGCTCAGGGATAGGAGGCCAGTCATCCTTTGAGATAGCCAATGCTCATGGCTGTCACTGAGCACGGGACCGAGTGGGTGGTGCCTGCTGAGTGAGTGCCAGCTCCATGGCTCAAAAGGGAAAAGGGAATGGCTGAAGCCAGGACCAAAGGGAGTTCGACATTTCCATCCAGTGGGAATGTGATCACTACGGAACGGACATGTTCAACTTCATTTTCCCTAGGCCCAGCAAGACTCCAGCTCCCCCCTAATAGGGCTGGCCCTGCCGCCCCCAAACTGTTCTCGGCAGGACTCCTTCGAACGTCCTAGGGCTCCACACGTCCACGAAGTCCTGACACCAAAATGCCAGGGCCCCTTAGCTCAGCCTGTCCCATCCTGAATCTAGTCTTCAGACTTGATGTAAATTACAAACTCTCCAAGTCCTGCCTGTGAAATGAAAGCAATAAACCTCTAGTGCGGATTCTTCTGAGTACTTCGTGGATCACAGAATTAAAAGCCATTGGCCCAAGGTAGGTGTTCAGTAAAAGTTCTACTTCCGTGCCCCTCCCCTAGATGGCAGTGTCCACCCTGCAGACAAGCCTACATGATCCTGACACTGGGAATCAGCGATCACTCCCCTAAATTTGTTAGGATGCTCCGGGCTACAGGTAATAAAAGCCCTGACAGAACGTGGCTTAGATGATAAGGAATTTATTATCTCACATGACAAGTAATCCACAGTCTAGGAGTAGAAAATTCAGTGCTTCAATACCACCTTCAAGGACCCAGGTGTCTGCCTACTTCCTATTCTGTTATCTTTCACAGGCCTTAAAGGCCCATGAAGGCTGCAGCACTTCCGGCCGTCATGCAACACATTCAGAGAAAAAGGAGCTTCCTACCATGTATCTTTTTTTTTTTTTTTAACGCTTTCCAGGATAAGAAACAACAGATTTCCGATCTGTCCCTTGAATCAGGCCAATCATGGTCTCCTCAATGGGGCTAAGAAAGAGCCCAGCATCTAATGAAGCACATAGTTCCCCCAGGCAAGGAAGCAAGGTGGAGGAAGCTTTTGGCTGAGGCACCAACAGGGTCTGCCACACATCTGCTTCCCGGGGCAGCCCTTCCCACCACTACTTGCTGCACTAAAGAATCACCCAAGCTGATGGCCACATTCTCAGTATCCTCATTCCGCCTGTAGCACTGGTTCTCAAATTCATGTGCACCTTGGAATCGCTTGGTGAATTTTTTTTTTTTTTTTTTTTAATATTTGATGCCTGGCTCTCCATCCCAGACATTCTGAGCTTGGGGATTATTTAAATCACCTAAGATGAGCTGTTTGGGGAGTGACAGAGAGAGAGAATCTCAAGCAGGTTTCAGGCTCAGCGTGGAGCCCAACGTGGAGTTCGATCCCACGACCCTGGGATCATGACCTGAGCTGCAATCAAGAGCTGGATGCTTAAAGTGACTGAGCCCCCTGGGCGGCCCATAGATGAGTTGATGTTTGAGAGCCACTTGTCCATACCGGCAGCCCTCAGCTTTTAAGGTACATCAGAATTGTCCCTGGCATTTCTGATTCAGGAGGTCCAGGGTGGGGCCTGAGGGTTTGCGTTTCTAATTTCTAACAAGTTCCCAGGGGATCCTGATGGCCCTGACCCAGGGACCACATTTGGGCAAACACTGGTCTGCATTAGTGCTTTTTAAACTTCAATGTGCCTATGACTCACTTGGAGAATCCTGCTAAAATGTAGATGCAGGTCCACTAGGTCTGAAACGGGACCCAGGAGTCACCTTTCCAACAGGATCCCAGGTGAAGCTCACAGTCCAAAGTACATAACAGGGTCTAGAGCAGAGTTTAGCAAACTAGGGCCCACAGGCCAAATCCAGGCCACTGCCTTTTTTTGGTAAAGTTTTATTAGAACTCCACCTCACTCATTGATTTACCCATTGTCTCTAGCTGCTTTTGCAGCATCAGAGTTGAGTGGTTGCAGTAGAGACCACATGGCCTGCAAAGCCCAAAATATTCACTGTCTGGTACTTTATCCAAAAAAAAAGTTTGCAGACCCTGGTCTAGAACGATCACTGATTTTCAAATTTGGCTGTATGCTGGAATCACCTGGAGTCTTAAACGCTACTGATCCTACTTCTAGAGATTCTAATGTTACTGGTATAAGGTTCAGTTTGGGCATCCAGGTATTTGTAAACTTCCCAAATGATTCTACTGTGCATTTGGGAACCACTGGTCCTCTGGACGCTCTCCCAGCCCCTATCGCTGCACCAGACCTTCCGTCCAGCACACCCTTAGCGGGGCTCTGCTTCCGGGCTTCTGGTTCATCAGCCGCTCTAATTAAACAAGACAGTGTGGGAAGGGCCTGAGCGGTGCCCCTCCCCAGGGGAGCATTCTGGAGGTGTTTCCCCTCGTTTGGATATGTGAGGTTTGGCATACCCGTTCACAATAAACAAACGGGCATTTCCATCCCTTCCAGCTAAACCTCGTCTAGACTGAATGTGCTACAAAGTCCATCTGGCCTTCCAGCCTACTGAGAGAGTCACAATTGTCTCCAGACCGTGGCATGAAGCCACTCACCAGATGTGCTCCTGGCAAAAAAATGTGAATTGTCCTTCTTGGAAAGAAAGGAAAGATCTACTGGCAACGGGAAGTGGGTTTTCAAGCCTCCGTTTCCAAACGCAGTGCACAGGCCCTTGGCAACGGGCTGCAGTTGAAGCCCCCAGGAGTCCCGTGGTCCAACACTTGCAGAGTCCTTCAGGAAACCTCAGACCCTGACTTCAGAAGAATTGTTATTTAAAAAGTCATATGGGCGCTGCCGGCAAGTCAAAAATTAAAAACAGTTCCGTCACGTCATTATACATTTTTCCAAATCGATAGAATGGACGACACCAGGAGTGAACTCTAATGTCAGCTGTGGACTCCGGCCGATCATGGTGTGTCAGAAGGTTCCTCAGTTGTGACAAATGTACTGTGCTGGGGGGATGCTGATAGTGGGGGGTGGGGGGCACCGTGCATATGTGGGGGGCAGGGGCTACATGGGAAATCCCTGTGCCTTCCCTTAAAACTACTCTCATAATGGGGGTGTCTGGGTGGCTCAGTGGTCTAAGCATCCAACTTGGGCTCAGGTCATGATCTCGCGGTTTGTGAGCTCAAGCCCCGCATCGGGCTCTGTGTTAAGGGCTCGGAGCCTGCTTCGGATTCTGTGTCTCCCTCTCTCCCGGCCCCTCCCCTGCTCACACTCTGTCTCTCTTGCTCTCAAAAATAAATAAACATTAAAAAAAAAACCACTCTCATAAATAAATAGTCCCACTACTTCTCAACATACTGTGGAGCTTGGGGGCTTCAAGAAGCATTGAATGGACATATATTATTTTCACTCAAGAACCACATTCCCCTTGGGGCCCCTGGGTGGCTCAGTCGGTTAAGCGTCTGACTTTAGCTCAGGTCATGATCTCACAGTTCGTGGGTTTGAGCCCCACATCGGGCTCTGTGCTGACAGCTCAGAGCCTGGAGCCTGCTTCGGATTCTGTGTCTCCCTCTCTCTCTCTGACCCTCCCCCATTCGTGCTCTGTTTCTCCCTGTCTCAAAATTAAACATTTAAAAAAAAATTTTTTTTTTTAAAGAACCACATTCCCCTTACTCTGGAGTCATAACTGCCTTCAGGAAGGTGTTTCAACTCTACCAACTATGCGAGCTGCCACCTTCCTCAGCCTCTGTGCGTCTGGCCGCAGCTGACCCACTCAGGAAGAAGCCCTAATTCAATTTGGGCCACTCAGGACCACCCTGGCCTCAAGGGGTTGGCCTAGAGCCGGGCTTCTGACTCACCCTGGGCCAGTCTGTTCCCTGGGATGTCAGAGCAGACAAAATGAGCCCCAGTCCCTCTCTTGTGGGGAAGCTGAGCTTTGTAGGGAAAGGAGTGTCAGCACATTTCCCAGGATGGGGACAAAGCCAGCCTGAAAGAATGAAGCCAACATCCAGATAAAGATGGGATGGGGAGAGAGTGCTTGCAGCATTCAAGATTCCCCATCCCCATTGTCCCTGATGCACAACCGTGTCCCTTCTCATGATCATTTGACCCAAGACATCCTCTCTGTGCTTAAAGTGGTTTTAATTTGGTTTCTGTTACATACAACTAACTGGCTACTGTAGGGAAACGCCACCAGGAAAAGCATGTTGGTGAAGGGCTGCGATGAACCAGGGTCCCTCAGCTGGACCCAAGGTGCAGCACCTCTTGGGTGGAGCTTCGAGCAAAGAAAATAAGGGGTGCACAGTTTTCTTGATACTATAGGAAGGAGGAAAGGACACATATTGGCTGTGTTTTCTGCAGCAATAACACTACATAACTAACTCCAAAGCTCAGAATCTCAAAAAGAAACATTTATTTTTTGTACTCCAGGCATAATGGTATCATTCTACTGAGGTGGACTGGATTATTCTCAATTCTTCACTCCCTCTCTGTGATAGAAATGCATGCCCTTTGCCATGTGGTTCTCCAGCGCCTCCCATTAGAGTAGATTCTTCTCCATTGCTGTGGGATTTGATCACGTGACTTGTCTTAGCCAGAGGAACATGAGGAGAGGTGAAGTGGGCAGAGACCAAATGTGCTTGCACAGTCTGACTTGGCTTCTTGTGCTCCATCACTGCCTGAGAAAAGCGTGCCCTCGGTAGATGCTCCTTCCAGAGTATTGTTAGGTGAAGCAGACCTCAACCCGGGGCCAAGCTGGCCAAGCCTAACAGAACCACAGCTGACACACAGGACCACATGCTTGGTGCTGCATGCCAGTGAGTCTGGAACTGTTTGTTTGTTACCCGGCATTGTTTCGGCAGCCAGTGAGTCTGGAACTGTTTGTTACCCGGCATTGTTTCAGCAGACACCTGACTGACAGATGACGCAACTAATGTAGGTCGTACTTACTGTAGCACAGCCACTGCACTAGATGCTTAGCGTGTGTCCTCTTACTTAATCCTTCAACTCAGTGAGGTAGATACGATTATACCTGGTTCATAGATGAGGCAGTGGAAGGTCACAGAATCTATTTTCCCAATTCAACAGTACAGATAATGATGGAACAGAGATTGACAGGTACTGACTCGGTAGATTGCTCAGCCCTTAACAACACATGGGGACTTTTCTTCATTTGAGTTAGGAAAACAACCAAACACATGTTCCAAAGGGTCCCAGCCTTGATTATTGTATTTACATTAGCATCAGATCCATTATGATACAGGAGAAAGGAGCTCAGTGGTGGCTGTTGCTGTCAGCCAGAGGGAGAGAAAGTTCCATCTAGTTCCCAGCAGGCTGAGGGAAGAGGCCTGATGCACAGGTTCAATGTGTGGAAAAGGTCATATGTACCCCTGTGGCTCTGGCCTGTCTAGGTACCCTTCCTCCCTTCCCCCTTATGAGTAAAACATCAGTGTTCTTCAGGTGACAAAGTACCCAGCTCGAGAGATGAACCATAATTGATTGGTCCAAACTAGTCGTGCCATCTTACTTCCCTTTGCCAGGTACTAGGTCCAGGTGTGGGCATCCAGCCTGGTTCTGGAAACTTAGATGCTGAGAAAGGTCTACCATGTGCTTCTGGGAAAGCTATGTCTCCCTAATAAGAGAGGAACACCTTCTCCCTTTCTGCCTGGTCACTGGAGTGAGGACATGACGCTCAAAGCTGGTGCAACCATACTTCAGTCATGATAGAAGACATCACCCACCACACTGGGAATGACAGAGCAGTAAGGCTGAAAGATCTGGGTCCATGACTACATCACTGAGTTGTTGAAACAGCCCTATAACTACCTAATTTCCTGTTA
The DNA here is from genome assembly GCF_003009895.1 of Hyaena hyaena. Taxonomy (NCBI): domain Eukaryota; kingdom Metazoa; phylum Chordata; class Mammalia; order Carnivora; family Hyaenidae; genus Hyaena; species Hyaena hyaena. The sequence continues at coordinate 822,218 of NW_024080678.1, read as the reverse complement.
TGCAAACAATCTTATACGTTAGGCCAGTGGTAGTTTGGCTTTCTATTATTAGCAGCCAAATGCATCTGTCTTAGTTATCTATTGCTGCATAAAATCACCACAAACTTAACCATTTAAAACAACACACATTTATCATCTCATTTTCTGGAGGCCAGAAACCCAAGCATATCTGGGTCTAATGCTTCAGGATCTCTCAAGAGGCTGCAGTCAAGGTTTCTGGTCAGCCTGGGGTCTTGTCCGAAGGGACTCTAGTTTGTGACACATTTTGGGTCCTTGCTGGCTGTTAGCTGGAAGCTACCCTCAGCTTCCTGCCAACATGACTGCTCCACAGGACAGCTCAGAGAACAGCATCAAAGCCAGTAAGGGGAGTCCTTCAGCACAATGGAAGTCAGAATCTTCCATGATGTACTCACACAGGGGACAGACATCCCTTCACCCTTAGCATACTCCATTGGTTAGACACAATTATAGGTCCCACCCACTCACATGGAAGGAATTACACACGGGCATGTGTGCCAAGAGGTGTGGGTTATTAGAGCCGCCCTGCAGCCTGCCCACCATAACACCCTTATTGATAACCCCTATCAAGAAATCCTTCTGATTAAAATCCGCCCACCCACCTTGCCCGGATCCTGAGTAAAACAACCTACCTCCTAAAAAATACTATTGAGGCACTTGGAAAAATTTTAATATAAACTATATATTATATGATATGATGAAAACGGTGCTGATTTTGTTAAGTGTGCTAATGGCCTTGTGATTAGATAAGAAAAAGACCATGTTTTAGAAATACATAATACAGTATGTCAGGATGAAATATGTTGGGATGAAATGCCATGATGTGTGAAGTTTGCTTTCAAATATTTCAGCCAGGAGAAACAAAAAAAAAAGAAAAAAAAAAGAATAGAGCAAATGTGCAAAAACATGGTAATTGTTGAATCTAAGTGATGAAGATATGAGAATTCATTCAACTTTCAAGTCTGTTCAAAAATTTTTAACAATTTTTAAAAAAAAATCTGGCAACCCTTTCCTGACTTCCTTAAAGCCAAGAACTCTACATGAGACATACAGGATTGAGCAAAAGTGTGTTCAGACACGAGTGGCTCTGAGATGATGATGGAGTTGTCCTCGAAGGTCTGCCCCTGCCTCCTTCTCCCTTGTGCCCCTCTCCTAAGCATGTGCCCTAGGTCTGCCATCCAAAACCATGCCTAGGTTCCCAAACAGATGGTGTTTCTTTGTGCCCACTCCAAATGTTCGCATTGTCTGCACCTTTACCCAGAGATTTCTTCCAATACCTTCCTCAGTTCCATCTATCTGGTCTACCTCCAAAATTCAACTCAAGTGTAAGTTCCTCAAATAAGAGTTCCCTGAACCTATCTGCTAAGAATGGACCCTCCCTCTCTGGAGCTCCCTTTGTGCCTTATGCAGATGATTATTACAGCATGTATCACAATATATTGCAAGTATTTATCTTCAGGTCTGATTCCCCTACCAGGCTGAACTTCTTGAGAAGGAAGTTTCTCATTCTTCCCAGTATCCACGGTGATTAACACAGGGCCTGGCACATGGTAAGTGCTAAATAAATTTTCGTTGTAGAAATAAATGAATGGTTGAATGAACAGATAAATAAGTGAAAATATCTAGCACATAGCAACAATATCTAGACACCCAATTTCAACGTGTTGATCAGATAGCGATGAGTCCTGTAAAAGGTTCAGCTTGCTCAATGATTTCCACAATCCAGACAAGCACTCCCCAGACACCTGAGTCTCCTCTGGGCTAAATATGGGAGCTACTGCAAATCCCAATACAGAAAAGACTCTAGTGCACTGATGGTAAGACAAAGCACCAGGCACAATTCCCTTGTGTGACTCAGCAGTAAACACCAAGAAACAGTTCGTAAAGAGATGCTGCAGAAATTGTCTTAGAACTGGCTTTAAGGCAGCTTTGTTGACAGCTGCTATTCTGTGCAGGCAGGACTCAGAACAAAACCATGGGATAAGAAGGTGGATTTGGGCTCAATATCAAAGGTTTTCTTTAAAAGTTAGAGTTCCCGAGGATGCCTGAGTGGCTCAGTCTGTTAAGCATCCAACTTGGGCTAAGGTCATGATCTCATGGTTTGTGAGTTCGAGTCCTGCTTCGGGTGAGCTTGTGTCCTGCTTCAGGTGAGTAAGAGCCCTGCTTTGGGTGAGCCCTGCTCCTCTCTCTCCCTCTCCCTCCTTCTCCCTCCTTTCTCTCTCTCTCTCTCTCTCTCTCTCTCTCTCCCTCTCTCCCTCTCTCTCTCTCCCCACACAACCCACTCGCACTCTCCCTCTCTCGCAAAAAAAAAAAAAAAAAGAGTTTTGCAGTAGTAGGAAAGGCTGCCTCATAGAATCAGGAGTTCCCTATTAATTGAAAAGCCAATGATTATTAAATAAATATCAAGCACCTACTGTTACAGATGTTGGGTCACTACAGTGAACAACATAGAAAGATACGTATTCTTTGAGACAATACGCTGGATAAGCCAAGGTAGAGCCAGGTGATTCCAAAGGTACTATGGGGAGGGGGGTTTCCTCAACCAAGACCCCTAGACATTGGACCAGATGACCTCTAAAGTTCCTTACAAATATAGGATCTTTTTTCTTGTCCTGATGATCCTTTCCAAGTTATCGATTTCGTGTAGGACACGTAGCTTCTAGGAATCTTCTAGGGAGGGTACAGGTGGTACAAGATGTCCATTATCAAAGAATGTAAACTTAATCATATCTCAACAAAGCTGATGAGGAAAGGAATGTAAACCTGAGGAAGCAAGATCCATGGGTGTATTGTATCCATGTATCCATGGCTGTTGTATTCAGAGAGCTTGGCACATAAGAGAGTCTCAACACAAATTTGAAGAAATGAGTAATTGAAGCAGATGGGAGGGGAACAAAAATGAGAGGGAACATTATGGCGGGGGGGATGGGGAAGGTGGCCACTACGTATGTGAGCGCCGTGAGGAGTACAAAATTAAGGGTAAAGGAGTTTCAAAAAGTCTTCTGTACCTTTTAATGTCCATTCCCTTTGTCATTTTCACAAGAGGATTGTAATAAACAATTAATCACCTTTTCAGTTACTTTTGGATTCTGGGCTGATAATTCTTTGCACGAGATTTGTGTTGGACTAAACACAAGGTGGCCTACGATTTATACACGTTATGATTTTGTTTTTAACCTTGTAAGAGACTCTAACATTAGCCTATTGGCAATGGTATCTTCAAGACACACTAGTCTTAGCAAGATGAGTATTACAGGGATGCCTGCGTGTCTCAGTCAGTTGGGCGCCCACTCTTGGTTTCAACTCAGGTCGGCACAGAGCCTGCTTGGGATTCTCTCTCTCCATCTCTGCCCCTCCCCTGCTTACTCTCTCTCTCTCTTTCTCTCTCTCTCCCAATAAATAAACTTTAAAAAATATTTTTAAGATGATTATTTCATAGAATTAACTTGCGTTTTTGCACACCTGAGCTGCTGAAAGTCATTCCTGAGGTTCGCTGATCTGCAATCAGCTTGTTGTCCAGTCCTGTTAACTTGTCCAGCTTTCCTTTTTGTGCTTCATTCTTGCCACTGCTGAGGAAGGAGGCAAGGTGCACTGACAGGGAGGGACCAGTGAGAAGGTCTGTTGTGCAGGTTTGATTGATCGATCCTGTAATCCCAAAGGGCCAATCGCTCTTGCAATGTGGGTTGTCCAAAGCAGGAGGGGTGGAAGTCCCGGACAGATGTGCAACCAGAGTTAGAACTGCTGTACACACCCGGACGCTGACTTCTCTGTGGGTCAGTGAGCCACTAGGTTGGGCGACCTCTCCACTGGTGGACCCCCAATCACCCTTGCCTTCTCTTTTCCTCTCCCTGCTGTCACGAGCCATATCCTGCTCCATCATTGCGCTAAATAACCATAGCCTTCAACACTTCCTGTCTCTCTAACATGAAGTATTACCTGAATTAATCCATATGAAAGTCCCCAGAGTTTGGTAAATAGTATTGACCAAATATTATCGATCCCAAGGTCACACAGCTAGTAGGTAGGGAAGCAAGAGATGTATATTGCATTCCAACAATTCTGTTACTGACTGAATTTTTGTGTCCAAAATTCATATGTTGAAGCCTTAACCCCCTCAATGTGGAGATGGGGCCTGTGGGGAGGTAATTAAGGTTAAATGAAGTCATAAGGGTGGGGCCCTCCTCCAGAAGGACTGTGTCCTTATAAAAGGAAGAGATGCAAGAGATCTCTCTCTGTCTGTCTCTCTTTCTGCACCCACACAACGAAAAGGCCAAACAAGGACACAGGAGAGGAAGTGGCCATCTACAAGCCAGGAAGATTCTGGTTCTCACCAGAAACTGAATCAGCTGGAACCATGATCATGTGCTTCTAGCTTCCAGAACTGCAAGAAAATAAATGTCTGCTGTTGAAGCCAGCAGCCTGTGCTACCTTGTTCTGGAAGCCCGAGCGGACTAATACAAACACCAGTGCCGTCCCCTCACTCGGCCCCTTCCCTGGCTCAGGTGCACCAGCAATATCAAACCTCTGGAGACACATCACTTTGTCCATCCAAACCTTCCGGACCCTCCCTATGTTGGGTCCAGTGCAAACGTCAGTAACCATGACAGCACCAACCCATTTACTGAGCACTTACGACAATCCCGCACTGTGCTATGCATTTGTCACTTAATCCTCCCATCCACTCTTAGGGAGGCACAATTTCTATCCCCATCTTACAGATGAGGAAACTGAGGTTGGGCACCTTGCCCACGTAAGTGGCAGGGCCCAGGTTCAAATCTTGGCAGTCTGACCCTGGAGCCATCTCCCTTGCCCCTCATACCACTTGATCGCCTGACCTGTCTGTCCCTGTCTCCCCCAGCAGACTGGGAGCTCTTCGGGGCTGGGGCCTGGTCTGATCCGTCTCTGCATCTCTGCATGTGCACCCTGGCACACTGCCCGGTGCACCTTGGGTCTCGCAAAGGTTTGGAGAATGAACGAATGAATGAATGAGTGCCTCAACTTCACACTGGCAGCCACCTGTCAGTGATCAGAAAGTCTGCAGTCCCCTGGACTGTGGTTATTCACAAGGCATCTCAGTGCGGGATCATGAAAGGTACGGCGTGTGCCGTCTGTCCACTCAGCCTCCTGTCTCTGCATGCAGGAGACAGGAGTTATCTGAGTGAACAGATAACTCACGCTGAGATTTACTTAAAAGGCATTTAACTCAGCTCACACGTCTGCCGACCAAGCCTATTACTTGCAGAAATCTATTCCATGCATTACCATTTTGATTTCCAGCACAGAGAGACAGTGGTGGGCTGGTAGGATTTTTCCCCCTCTTGCTAGTTGAGTTACTGTCTGCTTTTGTGGAATAAATTGCTATAAATTGAGTTACCAGCACTCTAAAATGGGGAAATATATTCCCGATGCTCTATGGGCAGCTGACAACATTATGGAAATACACAAAGAGTGTGTCCAAGTCTATGTGAACGATGACGAGCTGTGATGGATGGGGGGAGGGGCCACGGAGTGGCCTCAGGCACAGACCCTCCTCGCCGCCTGCCCTCTCTCCCCGGGCAACTGGGGCCGCATTTCCAAAGGGAGCTTTAGAGGGGAAACTCGAGGAAGATTAAAGCCACAAAGATAAACAAGAGGGCTGATCGCAAGAACAACTCGCTTGGGAAATAAAATAAAACCAGGCAGGAAGGACGGTTTGGGGGCACTATTGTGGCCCCACCCATATTCCCTCGGGGGCTCTTCCCTGACCAGTGCCCACCTCCCAGCTTCTCTGGTGCTTTTTTCTTTTTTCTTTTTTTTTAAATCTCTATAAAGGTTTATTTTATTTATTTATTTATTTATTTTTTACAAATAGTTTGTCAAGTTCGTTTCCATATAACACCCAGTGCTCATCCCCACAAGTGCCCTCCTCCATGCCCATCTCCCCTCTCCACCCCCCATCCATCAGTCCTCAGTTTGTTCTCAGCATTCAAGAGTCTCTCATGGTTTGCCTCCCTCCCCCTCCCCCACCATTTCCCCCCTTCTTCTCCCCCATGGTCCTCCGTTAAGTTCCTCCTAATCCTCCTATATGTGCAAACATATGATATTTGTCCTTCTCTGCCTGACTTATTTCGCTCAGCATAACACCCTCAAGGTCCATCCATGTTGCTACACGTGGCCAGATTTCATTCTTTCTCATTGCCATGGAGTATTCCATCGTATAGATAAACCACATCTTCTTGATCCATTCGTCCGTTGACGGACACTTAGGCTCTTTCCATGTTTTAGCTATTGTGGAGAGTGCTGCTATGAACATTGGGGTACACGTGCTCCTATGCATCAGCATTTCTGTATCCTTTGGGTAAATTCCTACCAGGGCTATTGCTGGGTCATAGGGGAGTTCTACTGTTAATTTTTTGAGGAACCTCCACACTGTTTTCCAGAGGCGCTGCACCAGTTTACATTCCCACCAACAGTGTAGGAGGGTGCCCGTTTCTCCACATCCTCGCCAGCATCTAGAGTTCTCTGATTTGCTCATTTTAGCCACTCTGACTGGCGTGAGGTGGTATCTCAGTGTGGTCTGGTGCTTTGCTTCTAAAGGCTGCTCCTGCAAACTCTGGAAGCCTGCCCTTGGGCTACTGGAGAGGCTTTGGGGCTTTGCAGCCCCCTGGAGGCACCTCTTAGCCAGCGACTATCTGGCTGAGACTGGAAAGTCCAGCGACCTCACTGGGAGTAGGGGCAGGCTCTGAGGTCTAACACACGCTCCAGGGCATCCCACGAAGTCAGGCTGATGCTGGGGTCTCACCTAAAGTCGAGAGTTTTGCCTGGCTTCTTGCCCCTCCTGTCCTCCTCATCCAATTCACTTACAGGTTTTTCCTGGGAGCAGCGACTTAACAAAGCATTTGGACACAAGGGACGGACACAGGGTTTGCAGTCAGGAGGCTTCTACCCACGGAGATGGTCTCTGGGAGCGGGTTGTGGGAAGTCCAGGAGCTGATGGGAACAACAGCATCCAGGGGAACAGGATGGGAGCTGAGGAGAGCGGGAGGGTCTCCGGAAGGTTCCTCCAGCGCCCAGAGAGAGTCAACTCTGACCTGCCAGTCGCAGGTCCAGGAAGCCATAGGATGCCATCACCCATCAAATAAGAACTTTCCTGGCCCTTCTTCCTCTTCCCCCGCCCCCCACCATCACCCTACCCAGTGCTCCAAGCCCCAGAGGGGTCAGAAATAGCAGCTCTCAGTGGACAAGAGCGGACCATCTCTGTTCCCAAAGCCAGCGCCCCATCTGCAATTGGCCCCAGCGAGATGGGGAGGGAGGTGAATTATCTTGGAAACACACTGAAGTTATCGACTAATAGATCGGACTGTATATTCCGATGTCTGAACCAAGGTTCTGTTTTACAGCTTAAAGTGACCATAGAAGTCTCTCTCCCCTCAGCTGATCAGCAGAGCGGGACCACCTGAGTTTCCCTCCAGGGCCAGGAGGAGACAATAACACAGTGGCTTTTAGGATTATACCTCGCAAGTCGTGAATGTTCAACATACAAGTTTCACAGCTAATAAACATTTGCCATTAGTATTACTGTTACCATTTGTATTGCTGTTGATTTGCCAGATATAACGGTTTTTTATGCCGCTAAGACGGGCAGGCCATCGGCAGGAATGCCCTGGTGAGAGCGGAAACAGCTGATTTAGGAGGCTGCTGCCTTAAGAGGTGACTTAGTAGACACCGGGACTGGCCACCCAAAGCCATCTGCATCCGCATTCCCCTGCCATCCTCTACTCTGAGGCTGGAAAGTGAACCGCTCCCCTACCCAGGCCTCCTTGCAATGAAGGGAAGTCATGTGACACAGTTCTGGCCAATGAGATGCAGACAGGAGCCCCCAATAAAAAGACAAAGGTTCTCAATTTGGAGCTATGGCCCTGAAGGTGGAAACGATGGTCAGAGAGGCAGCAGCCGTCTTGCGACCATGAGGTCTAAGGACCGTGGAGCCAGAGTCCCTGCTGACGTCATTGGGCTTCTGTCCCACTTCTGGACTGCTTGCCTCACACTTTTTCTTGTACATGATAAATACACTCATTGCCTTTTTTTTTTTTTTAAAGCTTATTTATTTATTTTGAGAGAGAGAGAGAACACATGCAGGGGAGGGGTAGAGAGAGAGAGGGAGAGAGAGAGTCCCAATCAGGCTCTGCACTGTCAGTGCAGAGTCCAACGCAGGGCTCAAACTCAAGAACTGCGTAATCAGGACCTGAGCAGAAGTCAAGAGTCTGACGCCTAATGGACTGGGCCCCACACTTGTTGCCTTTTGAAGTGACTGTAGCCGAGTTGACTGGTCCTCAGTCCCAGCCGATATGGATGACGAGGGCCTGACCTAGCGAGGCTGCGAGGGGGACAGGGAAGACCATGGGGACACCTAGGAGATAGAACTGATAAGACTTGCTGTCTGGAAATGAGAGAAGGAGGGAATCAGGGATGAAGAGTGTCTTTCCCAAGATAAGGAACAGAAGAGTTGGAACAGATTTTAGTGAACAAAGGTCAATAACCATCATTTTAATAAGTTGCTATGGGGGCGCCTGGGTGGCTTAGTCGGTTAAGCGTCCGACTTTCGCTTAGGTCATGATCTTGCGGTTCGTGGGTTCGAGCCCCGCGTCGGGCTCTGTGCTGACTGCCAGCTCAGAGCCTGGAGCCTGTTTCAGAGTCTGTATCTCCCTCTCTCTCTGACCCTCCCCTGCTCACGCTGTCTCTCTCTCTCTCCTAGAAATAAATAAAACATAAAAAAAAAGTTGCTATGGACTGAACTGTGTCCCCTCCCCAAATTCATAGGTTGAAACCCTATGTAATGGCATTTGGAGATGGGGCCTTTGGGGGGTAATTAGGTTTAGATGAGGTCACGAGGAGGGAGCCCCCATGATGGGGTTGGTGACCTACAAGAAGGAAGGACATCAGTCCCTCTGGCCATCATGAGAGCACACAGAGGGAAGGTGGTGGTCTGCAGGCCAGGAAGAGGGGTCTCAACAGGAACCAGCCAGCCAGCGCCTTGATCTTGAACTCCCAGCCTCCAGAACACCAAGCAGAATGAGATAAATATCTGTCCTTTAAGCCACTCAGTCCCCGGAATTTGGTTCAAGCATACTAGTACCTAAGTTCTGTGTATTGTGCTAGTGAATGAGTTTTGTCTCCTACTGTCCCCAAGCTATGCATATATCCCGAGAGGACAATGGGCCCCAAACACTCTCATGTCTATAGAGCCCTGTGACACAGCCACGGAAGGTGTGTGGAGAAAGGTCAGAAGCACCTCAGCAACCTGGCCACATCCCTCCCCAGAGCCCCCAGCCCCTGTGAGCAGAAGAGATGGAGGAATTCAAGGGAACTTTTTAGATTAGGGGGGGTCTCTGAGCTAGGGGAGAGGGCTGCAGCTGGTCCTTTCCAGCAACACCCCTCACCCCAGCCAACTGCAGGGAAGTCTCTTACAAAGATTAGGGCTCTGTCTCAGTTTGGGTTCCCCCAGAAGGAGCCCTTGAGGTAAGGATTTAAGGACGAGAGGTTCACTTGAGGGATGACGCCAGGAAACACCAGGGCGGGAGTGAAGAGGGAGAGGAAGGAGGCAGTGGAAAGGGTGTGGTCATTGGGCACGTGGCCCCACGAGCAGCAAGATGATGTTGGGAGCTGGGGAGGAACGGGAGTCCCAGAGCCTCCCCCAGGAGGAGCAAGGGGACCCCCACACTCATCAGTCATCAGTCGGGGGCTGCTGCTGGGGGCTGCTGCTCTGTACTTCTTGCTGCCATTCATGCCGACAGGCCCACAGAAAGCTCTGGGGCAGTCGGTTAAGGACCTGGCCCTTGATTTCGGCTTGGGTCATGATCTCAGGGTTGTGGGTTTGAGCCCCACATCAGGTTCTGCACTGACAGTGTGGAGCCTGCTTGGGATTCTCTCCTCCCCCTCCCCCCCGCTCATGTGCTCTGTCTCTCTCTCAACATAAACAAGAAAAGAAAGAGAGAGAGAGAGAGAGAGGAAGGGAGGGAGAGAAAGAAATACGGGAAGGAAGGAAGGAAGGAAGGAAGGAAGGAAGGAAGGAAGGAAGGAAGGGAGGAAGGAAGGAAGGAAGGAAAAAGCAAGTAAGCTCTGGGGCAAAGAGACACAGGGGCTGCCCCAAAAGGCAGCTAGTGAGCACTCTAGTAGAGCCAGTGAGGGCAGGCACCCCAGCCTCTGCTCCCGGCCACCTAAAAGGAAGGAAACTGAGGCTGTGCCCATGCCACAGACTTTCTGACTTCCCCTCTAGATCCAACCGAGGCGGGAAAAGCAGAATTGGAGAGCACATGTGGAGGCGCAGGAAGCCGGGAGCCCCACTGCCCGCAACGGGGGTGCGGGGCCAGAGGGCAGGACAGTGCGCACGCCTCCAGGGGGCCCGCTGAGGAGCCTACAGTCAGGGCTCCTCTGCTCTCAACCTTCCCCAAGCCGCTCCCAGTGCAGGTCCCTGGAGAGAGGAGAGCGCTAAGTGGGACACAGAACCGAACTTCGCAGCTGCAAATAACCAGGGAGCTGCAGGGCCTGCCCGCGGCGTTGCTGGAGGGATGGGCGGCCTGTACTCCATCCTGGCTGACAAGGTCCGACACGTCCACGTGACAGCCAGTGACTGAGACCCAGGGCCAGGCGCTTCTCCCAAGTGGGCTCATTCACTCCTCTCGGCAACGTCCCGAGGAGGGTATGACTGTCCCCATGGCACAGCTGAGGCTTATGAGGCCTAGAGAAGTAACAGTTTGCTCTGGACCGTGCAGCTAACATGTGGCAGAGTCTAAACTCAAGTCCAGGCGAGTCGTCTGACTTCCAGATGAATTTTGGATGCCTTGTTCACAAATTACGGCACACCCACGCAACAGAATACTCCCCAGTGACAAAAAGCAACGAACTTCTCCTGTATCAGAACATGAATCAGAAGCTCGAAAACATACTAAGTGAGGGGCGCCTGGCTGGCTCAGTGGGTGAAGCGTCCGACTTCAGCTCAGGTCATGATGTCGGGGTCTCTGAGTTCGAGCCCCGCGTCGGGTTCTGCGCTGGATTCAGTGTCTCCCTCTCTTTCTGCTCTTGCCTCGCTCATGCTCTGCCTCTCTCTGTCTCTCAAAAATGAATAAACCTTTAAAAAAAATTAAAAATATGGTAAGTGGAAATGAGCCGCACACAAGATTACGTTCTGTAGGATTCCAGTTCTATAAATTCTATAAAAGGCAAAACATGGTGACGGAAAGCAGATCAGCAGTTGCAAGCACCCCAGAGGTGAAGGAGGGAAGGGATCACGAGGAAATTTGGGGGGGAGGGGTGATAGAGATGTTCTGTATCATTACTGTATGCAGTTGTCCAAACTTAAAATTGCCCGCTTGAAATAGTCAATCATGCCGTATATAAATTATGCCTCAATAAAGCTGATAAAATGTTTGACGGCCTGGGGTTGAAGGCAGTGAAACATGAGGGTGGGGACAGGTCTGGAGCTCAGGGGAGGCCCATGGGCTGCAGAGAGACTTGCGCGTCGTCGGGTGTCCGTGACAGACACCAGAGAGTGGGGGGCAGGCACCTGGGGAGAGTGTGTAGAGCAAGGAGCGCAGGCCCTCGGGCTGCAGGGGCGAGCTCAGGAAGGACACCGCCGAAGAACCATCAGGGCGGTGGAAGGGAAATCAGAAATGGTGTCCAAGAAGTGACCGGAGGGCCCTTATGTATGGGGCCCCGGCTGCTGCGGCTCCGGCCGCCAGGGTTGTAGACTGGAAGGAAGACGAAGCCAATGGGAAAAGCGAGGAGTTCCAGGTAAGAAGGGAGAAGAGTCCTTCTGGTGCCCCATGGATATGACCCCCTCCCTCCTCCCCCTTCCCGCTGTGTTCACCCAGTGTTATCCCTGATTCCTCAGACACAGAAGCCCAGAAACCACACCTCATGAGGACTCAAGACCTCCCCCGAAGGTGTTAGCAGAACCCACGAGGCTCTGGCCACGCTAAGTAAGGCAAGGGCTGTAAGGGAGGGCAGAAATGGCGGGGGGGCGGGGGGGGGGAATCAAATGAAAGGTGGCAGACCAGAAAAAGAAGACATGGAGAGAATCTAGAATAGGCTGGAAGGAGCCTTAGTGACGAATTCTAGTCCAACGTCCCCCTTACCTGTAAAACTGAGAAATTGAGACCGTGGAAAGCTGTCCGTGCAGCTTAAGAGCATCAAGAGTCCAGCATCCTAAACCTGAGCTACTAATGTATTTGCATGAACCAGGAGAAAACAGATTTAGGGGACCGGAAGCTTATTTATAGAGCCTTCTTAAGGAAAAATAATGTGTTGTGACTGCAAAATTGGGTGCAGAAGGAGAAGGGGTCTTTGCAGGGAAGAGATCCCTGAACTTCAGCTCTATTAGCTTATATAGCAACTCCTCCCCAGCACAGCAAATGTCCAGGGGAAAGCACTTCTAAACTGGGCCGGCAGCACCCTCTAGTGGACGCATGAAGGAAAGTCTCAAGGAGCCCAGAACCTGAATGACCCACACACCTACCTTCACAGCTCAAAGTCAGGCAGTTCAGTTTGGCCATCAGCTTTTCCTGCAGTTCGTCATCAGCCCGCAGCCCCGCCCTTCAACCCCAGAGCTGTACAATCATCATCAGAGGCTCGGAGGTCAGCATCTAGATGTACAGTTCCTTGCACTTTGATTTGCAGCAAGTTAACTACCCTTCTGAACTTCTGTTTCTTTTCCTACAAATAAGATCTATCTATGGGGCGCCTGGGTGGTTGCATCTGTTAAGCGTCTGACTCTTGATTTAGGCTCAGGTCACGATCTCACAGTTCACGGGATAGAGCCTTTTGTCTCTCCCTCTCTCTCTCTGTCCCACCCCTGCTCCCCCGCTTGTGCTCTCTCTTTTCTCTCTCTCAAAATAAATAAACTTTAACAAAAAAGATGTATCTAAATAAGATTAAGTGTCCCCTTCAGAGGGTGGTTCTAAGGATTCAACAAGATGGCTCACATGTAAGTGCTTTTTTGTACAAAGGGCATTTTTATATGTAATTTTTTAAATGTTTATTTTTGAGAGAGACAGAGTGGGGAAGGGACGCAGAGAGGAGACACGGAATCTGAAGCAGGCTTCATGCTCTGAGCTGTCAGTGCAGGGCTCAAACCCACAAACCACGAGATCATGACCTGAGCGGAAGTCGGACACTTAACCCACTGAGCCACCCAGGCGCCCCTATATGTAATTTTTTAAGGGTACTGACATTGGCATATTTTTCTGCCTCTGAATCAACACTTCAGAAGAAATCACCTGCAATCACTCAAAAAAACCCACCCAAGGGCCCTCTACTCTACACTGTGCAGGGTAGAGAGGTTGCGTGTCCACCTCACACCCTGCTCTGTGGACCCCAGAAGAGTAAGGGGGAGTTTATTCATCTCCAGAGCGCCCCCACCCAGCATTTCCCTGTCTCACATGCCATCAACAGGTTTCAGGAAAAACAAACAAACAAACAAACAAAAACACTACAGGGGCGCCTGGGTGGCTTAGTCGGTTAAGCATCTGACTTCAGCTCCGGTCACGATCTCACAATTCGTGAGTTCAAGCTCCGCATCAGGGTCTGTGCTGACAGCTCAGAGACTGGTGCCTGCTTCAGATTCTGTGTCTCCCTCTGTCTCTCCCCCTCGATCACTTGTGCTCTGTCTCTGTCTCTTGAAAATGAATAAATGTTAAAAAAATAAATTAAAAATTAAAAACCACTACGTGAACAGATGCCTGGAGGGCCCCTACGCAATGGGGCTAAGTGGGCATTTTCTTTCTTTTTTGTTTTCCCTAACTATATCTTGACATAAGTTCAGATTGAGAAAAAAGTCGCAAGAACAGCACAAGGAACTCTCGTGTGCCCTCCCCTCAAGTTCCCAGCACGTGTACTTGTACCCTACAGGCTTTTATCTCTCCCTGTCCCTCTCCCTTGGTAGGTGGGCGTCTGGGTTGTTTCTGAACCATCTGGAGAAGGTGGCAGACATGATGCTCCTTTGCCCCAAATCCTTAGTGTGTCTTTCCCAACAAGGACATTCTCTGATATAACCACAGCCCAATTATCAAAATCAGGCAATTAACATAAATGCAATACTATCATGTATTGCAGGAACCTTATTTAGATGTCCCCAATGGCCCCAATGATGTCATCTCTGCAAAAGAAAATCCAGGATCATGATGTTGCACTCAATCCTTATGTCTTTTTGGTCTCTGTTAATGTACAACGGTTCCTCAGTCACACGTGTGTGTGTGCGCATGCACACATAGGCACATATCCATACGTGCATGCTTCATGACATTTTTTTTAATTTTTAGAGAGTAAGCAGAGAGAAGGGGGGGAGAATATTTTTTATTATATTTTATTTTATTAATAATTTATTGTCATGTTAGCTAAGAGTGTGCTCTTTGGGGGTAGATTCCCGCGATCCATCACTTACATACAATACCCAGATCTCATCACAACAAGTGCCCTCCTCAGTGCCCATCACCCATTTTCCCTGCCCCCCCCCACTCCCCATCCCCATCAACCCTCGGTTAGTGCTCTATATTTAAGAGTCTCTTATGGCTTGCCCCCTAGAGGGAGAGAATCTTAAGCAGGCTCCACGCTCAGCACAGAGCCAACGGGGGGCTCGATCCCACAACCCTGGGATCATGACCTGAGCTGAAATTAAGAGTCGGCTGCTCAACCTACTGAGCCACCCAGGCGTCCCCATGACATTTGTTTAAGACTGTTTTTAGAGCAGATTTAGGTTTATAACAACATCCAGAGGAGATGTCAATTCCCCACGTATACCCTGGGATGGACATTTTTTAACAGTACAGGGAAGTCACATTGTAGAACAGCCTTTGTTTCGAGTTTGCCCGATGTTTTCTCACAATTAGATTCAGATTATGCGTGTTTGGTAAGAACACCAACAATTTATCACACCATCAATATATTGTGTGGCCTTGAAGCATATCACTTAACCTTTCTGAATGTCACTCTCCGTCATCTGACAAACCAACAGGATGAGGCCGGCAGCTACCAGAAGGAGTTCGTATGGGAATAAGATGCGTATGTCAAACTACCAAGCAGATGAACTGGTATCTGTGGACATGATCTTTGGTTTCCTGGGTAGCGTGGGGAATAGCCAAGCGTGCATGCCATGCTGATTCCTCCTGCAGTGGACTTGACTAGAAAATCATAGCTTTGAGAACATTTTGGAAGAGTGACATTCAAGAGGTAATTAAGGTTCTTTCAGGTGTGGGTGAAAGGGGCTACATGGTTTCCATCACCTAGGATCCACCTTAATCAGCCATCTCCCAGATAGGAGGGAGGGAGAGGAATGAGAGAGATGGAAGTCGGCAAATCAGGCAGAACAGACCTCAGGAAGCCAAGGGTAAAAAGAAAAAAAAAAACAAACATAAGTCCATTCAACCACTTTGGAAAGCAACCTGGCAATCTTCTGTTAAGGGTAAATATATGCCCTGGAATACAGCATTTCCTTCCCTGGGAGTCTCCTCAAGGAAATTCTCACATAACTGCATGAGAGACTTGAACAAGATTACTGTGCTGCTGATCATAATCACTTAAATGGATACAATTTAAATGCCCACAGTGATGACGATGAATAAAGAAAATCTGGCACACTGCGAGAATGGAGTACTATACAGCTGTGTGAAAAATAATTACCTGGAGGTACATGAGTCAACGTAGACTGAGAGCAAAGATAATCGTGTGTGTGTGTGTGTGTGTGTGTGTGTGTGTGTATTTTACAGCTTGAATTCTAATGCTGGTATTTTACACCTTCTCCCTTCCTCACCCCCCTGATGGTTCCAACTAGAGATTCATCAATTGTATCAATCTTCTTGAAGGATGACCTTTTTAAAAATAAACCTTTTATTTGGAATAATTTTACAGGTACAGAAAACCTGCACAGACAGAAGAGAAAGTTCTCATACACCCCTCATATTGTTTCTGTTTTCCCTACTGTTTTCATCTCTGATTACTGTTGTAAACCTGTCAAGTCCACCAAACCCACATTGGTACATTACTATGAACTAAAGTGTAGACGTTGGGTCTTCCCAGTTTTCTATCACTGATCTTTGTCTGTTCCAAGGTCCAGTCCAGATCACTAATTTGCACTGAGCTGTGCTAGTCTCCTCCTGTCTGTCAGTGTTTTAAGTATTTCCTTCTTTTTCATGACCTTGACGGTCTCTAGGAGTACCAGCCAGGTATTTTGTAGCATGTCCCTCAATTGAGGGTGTGTCTATGAATTTGCTCATGATGAGGGCAGGATGACTGGGCTTGGGGGAAGAACATACAAAGTGTCCTTCTCAGCTCGTATTCCAGAAGCCTCTCTAAAGCCAAGTTCCCAGACACCAGCCAAGAGTCAAACTCATTTGCAGACTTTTCTTTTTCTTTTCTTTTTTTATGTTTATTTATTTATGAGAGAGGAGAGAGTATGAGCTGGGGACGGGCAGGGAGAGAGGGGGACAGAGGATCTGAAGTAGGCTCTGCGCTGACAGCAGTGAGCCTGATGTGGGGCTCAAATCCACAAATCATGAGATCATGCCCTGAGAGGAAGTCAGACACTCAACTGAGCCCCACCCAGGCACCCCACTTGCAGAACTTTTCTAAGGGAAGTAGACTTGAGCCCATGGAGGTAAGCCTTTTGTGCACATAACGTCTTCTTTTTCTCTGGATGCTTTTAAGGCTTTTTTTTCTCTATCCCTGGTTTTAAGCAAGTAAGGTATAATGTGCACTGGTGCTATTTTCTTTACATTTGTGAGTTTGGAAATTTGGAAATTCTTCTATGAATATTCCTTCTAATATATATGTTTTAATCCACCCTCCTCTTTCAGGGACTCAAATTACACTCCTGTTAAGCTTACAGTTTTCCCACAGCTCACTGATACTCTTTATTTTGGGAGGTCTTTTTTCTCTGTTTCATTTTGCATTGTTCATCTCACTCTATCTTAAAAGTTCACTCACCTTCCCTACTTCAGCATCTAATTGGCCGCCCATCCTGTCTCTCACATTTTTCATCTCAGACATTGTAGATTTCACTTCTAGAAATTGAGTCTTTTTTCCCCCACATTTTTGACACCTTTATAGAAGTATAACTGACACATATTAAACTGCACATATTTAAAGTGTGATATTTGATGGAGTTCTGACATGGGTAAACACCAGTGAAACTGTCACCACAATCAAGGTAATAAAATACGACTTGGTGTGTTCATGGACCAGAGTGGAATCAAACTAGAAATCAAGAACAGAAAGATAATAACAGAAAAGTCTCCACATGCTTGAAAACTAAGCAACACACTTCTAAATAAGCCAAAGAGGACGTCTCAAAGAAATACACAAAAGTGTTGAACTGAATGAAAATACAATGCATCAAAATTCATAGAATAACAGCTAGAGTAGGGCGAAGAGGGACATTTATAGGGCCAAATGCATACATCCGAAAAAACGAAATGTCTAAAATCAGCAACTGAAGCTTCCACCTCTAGAACCTAGAAAAAGAAGAGAAAAACTAAGTCCAAAGGAAGAAGAAGGAAATAATAAAGAGCAGAAATCAATTATATTGAAAACAGAAAACCAATGGAGAAAATCAGTGAAACAAAAATCAATAAAACTGGCACAGAGAGAGAAAAAACACAAACTGTCAATATCAGGAATAAAATAGGGGCATCACTACAGACCCCACAGACACCAAAAGAATAAGGAAATGTTAAGAACAACTCTACATTCATTTGTAGGTTTAGAACCCTTTTTTGACAAATAAAAAAATGTATTTAAAGTATATGACATGATGTTTTAATATATGTATACACTGTGATGAACACAATCAAACTAACACATCCATCACCTCCCATAGTCATTGTGTGTATGTGTGTGTGTGCATGCACATGCGCACACATGGTGAAAATACTTGAGATCTACTCTCGGCAAATTTCAAGTACACAATAATACACTGTTACTAACTACAGTCACCACGCCATACACTAGGTCTCCAGAACTTAGTCGTCTTTTTTTTTAATGTTTATGTATTTTTAAGAGAGAGAGAGACTGAGCAAGAGTAGGGGAGGGGCAGAGAGAAAGGAGACACAGAATCTGAAGCAGGCTCCAGGCCCCTGACCCGGGGCTGGAATCCATGAATGGTGAGATCATGACCTGACCCAAAGTCAGACATTCAACCAACTGAGCCACTCAGGCAACCTCACCTTTTTTTTTTTTTTAATGCTTTTTTATTTTTGAGAGAGAGAGAGAGAGAGAGGAAGTAGGGGAGGGGGAGAGAGAAGGGGACGGAGGATCCAAGGTGGGCTCTGTACTGACAGCAGCGAGACCTACGTGGGGCTCAAACTCAAGAACCACAAGATCATGACCTGAGCCGAGGTCAGAAGCTCATCCCGCTGAGCCACCTGTATACCCCAGAACTTAGTCACTTTTAACTACAAATTTGTACCCTTTGATCAATATCCCTCCTTTTACCTCACCCCCACCTCTAGCCTCTGGTAACCACCATTTTACTATAAGTTTGAGGGTTGGGTTTTGGCTTCTTGTTTTTTGTGGTGTTTTGTTTTGTTTTTTATTGTTGTTGCTGTTGTTTTGTTTTCAGTTCAGTGAACTTTTTTTAGATTCCACATATAATTCACATAATATCCTTGGGTTCATCCATGTTGCCAAAAACAGCAGGATTCCCTTCTTTTTAAAGTCTTAGTGATATTCTGGGGCGCCTGGGTGGCTTAGTCGGTTAAGCGTCTGACTTTCGCTTAGGTCATGATCTCGCGGTTCGTGGGTTCGAGCCCCGTGTCGGGCTCTGTGCTGACTGCCAGCTCAGAGCCTGGAGCCTATTTCTGAGTCTGTGTCTCCCTCTCTCTCTGACCCTCCCCTGCTCACGCTGTCTCTCTCTCTCCTCGAAATAAATAAAAATTAAAAAAAAAAATAAAGTCTTAGTGATATTCCATTATATATACATATATATACATTTTCTTTATTTACTCATCTGTCAACACTTAGACTGTTTCCATATCTTGGCTATAGTGACTAATACTGCAATGGACATGAGAGTGCAGATATCTCTTTGAGATAATGATTTGATTTCTTTTGGATATATACCCAGTAGTGGGATTTCTGGATCACATGGTGCTTCTATTTCTAATTCTTTGAGGAACCTCTATCCTGTTTTTCTATAGAGGCTGCACCAATTTATATTCATACCAACAGTGCACCAGGGCTCCCTTTTCTCCACATCTTCACCAACGCTTGTTATCTTTTGACTTTTTGATAATAGCCATCCTAACAGGTAGGAGGTGATGTCTCATTGTGGGTTTGATTTGCATTTCCCTGGTGATTCCCAACACTGAGCACTTTTTCATGTTCCTGTTGGCCATCTGTGGTTCTTTGGAAGAAATTTCTATTGAGGTCCATTGCTCATTTTTAAAAAATTTTTTATTGTTTATTTATTTTTGAGAGAGACAGACTATGAGCAGGGAAGGCAGAGGGGTAGAGAGAGAGACAGACTGACAGAATCTGAAGCAGGCTCCAGGCTCTGGGCCATCAGCACAGAGCCCAATGCGGGGCTCAAACTCACAAATTGTGAGATGGTGACCTGAGTCAAAGCAGGTCACACTTAACTGACTGTGCTACCCAGGCGTGCCCCGCCCATTTTTTAAATTGGGTTATTTGCTCTTATGGTACTGACTTGCATGAGTTCTTTATATATTTTGGATATTATACGCTTATCCAAGATATGATTTGCAAATACTTTCTCCTATTCCATAAGGTGCCTTTTCATTTTGTTGACTGTTTCCTCTGCTGTGCAGAAACTTTTTAATTTGATGAAGTCCCACTTGTTTATTGCCTTTGCTTTTAGCATCATATTCTCCCAAAAAAAAATCCTTGCCAAGACCAATGTCAAAGAGCCTTCCCCCTGTGTTTTCCTCTAGCAGTTTTATAGTTTCAAGTCTTCCAGTTACATCTTTAATATATTTTGAGTTGATTTTTGTGTATGATGTAAGATAAAGGAAGGAGACATGGTCCTGAAATCTACCTTATTCTCCCCAACTTTCCATGTCATCTTATATTTGCTTTTTTTAAATTTTTGTATTTTATTTTTACATAATGTCCAGAGATTGTAGTTGTACTTAGTAGGAGTAACAGGAAAAAGCATTTCTGTTCCATCTTCCCAGAACCAGATGACTTCCTGAATCCTTTTTATACCTTTCATGTCTCTGCTCAGTATGCTAAATCTTTATTGTCCCCTCTTGAACATACGGAATATGGTTATAATTATTGTTTTAATATCCTTGTCTACTAAGTCTGTCGTTTGTGTCTTTTATGGGTCTGTTTATATTGATGGATTTTTCTCCTCATTATGGGTCATAGTTAATTGCTTCTTTGCATGCCTGGTGATTTTTATTGACTGCAAGAGACTGAATTTTAGCCTGGCAGTGCACTGGATATTTTGTATTCCTATAGCTAGTCCTGGGGTTTGTTCTGTGATACAATTAAGTTACTTGGAAACAGTTTGATCCTCTCTAGGTTTGTTTTTAAGTTTTGTTGGGTGGGATCGGAGCAGCCTCTATTCTGGGCTGCCTTTCCCCCACAACTGAGTGCTCTGGCAGATAGCTCATGAATTACAAGGTTTTTCCATTCTGGCTGAGGAGAACCTGAATTATTCCCTACCCTTTGTGAACTATAGGGATTGTTTTCTCTAATCCTTTTGAGCACTTCTTTCTCTAGTCTTAGGTAGTTTCTTTGCACACAGGCACCAACTGGTCAGTCAAGCTCTCTCTGGAGCTCCTGAGCCCTTTCTGGGCAAGGCTCTCTCCTTTACATTCTGCCTGAGAATCCCAGCCACCTTGACCTCTCCAAACTCCCAGCTCCATCTCCTCAAGTCAGGGAAACCACCAGGCTCCCCCTGGGTTACCCTTCCCTACACTGTAGTCTGGAAACGTCAGGCAGTAAACCAAGGCAATCGTAGGGCTCTCACTTTGTCAGTCTCCCATCATCTTGGGGATCTCTGTTCTGCCTGATATTCAAGGTCCAAAAACCTTTGTCTCCTATATTTTATCTGGATCTTTTTGTTGATTGCTTCAGGCAGCAAGAGATATCTGGTCCCTGGTATTCCAATTTGGCTCGAAGCAAAGTCTCCCAAACATGGTATGTTGAATGAAAAACACAAATTGCCTACTGGGAATTTACCCAAAGGATACAGGAGTGCTGATGCATTGGGGCACATGTACCCCAATGTTTACAGCAGTGCTTTCAACAACAGCCAAATGATGGAAAGAGTCTACGTGTCCACCAACTGATGAATGGATCAAGAAGATGTGGTTTATCTATACAATGGAATACTACTTGGCAATGAGGAAAGGATGAAATCCTGCCATTTGCAGCCATGTGGATGGAACTGGAGGGTATTATGGTGAGTGAAATAAGTCAGTCAGAGAAAAACAGATACCATATGCTTTCACTCACATGTGGAACTTGAGAAACTTAACAGAAGACTATGGGGGAGGGGGAGGGGAAAAGACAGTTTCAAACAGAGAGTGAGGCAAACCATAAGAGACTCTTAAATACAGAGAACAAACCGAGGGTTTGCTGGGATGAGCACTGGGTGTTGTATATAAGCGATGAATCATGGGAATCTACCCCCAAAACAAGAGCACACCGTATACACTGCATGTTAGCTAACTTGACAATAAATTATATAAAAAATAAACAAATAAATAAAAAAAATCCCCACAAATTGCTACCAAATGATCCTGTACCACTTACATAGCTTTGTGAAACAGTACTGTTACAATGCAACACAACAAAACACCATATATTATTCCTGCATAATAGTAATGAACACATATAATCCCTATATACAGTATAATACCTTCCAGGTATTAGGCACTGCTGTGTAAGGGCTTTGCTTTCCTTATATCCATTTTGAGAAGAAAGACATTGGGACCCAGAGATATCTAGAATCTGCGCAAGGTTACACAGCAAAAAGTAATACAGTTGAGCTCCAATTCGGTTGAGCATCCAACTCTTGACTTCAGTTCAGGTCATAAAAATCTCAGTTTTTGAGTTTGAGCCCCACATCAGGCTCTGTGCTGACAATGCAGAGCCTGCTTGGGATTCTCTCTTTCTCTCTTCTCCTCCCCTACTTATGTGCATGTGCTCTCTCTCAAAACAAATAAATACTTTAAAAAAAGAAAGTAATAGAGTTAGACTTTCACCCAGCAAATCTGGCTCCTGAGTTAATACCCTTAATCGTTAATTAGGCTACTTTGTGTCTCATGCATATATGTGATCAAAACATGGACAGGAAGAACACACACCAATTTCAATTCCTCTGAGGAAAGACAGAAGGGAATGAGCTATTATTGGTGCTGGGGATAGAGATGGGGCTCAAAATGTCTTCATGTATTCTTTCCTAAAAAAAGATTTTTCTTTAATTCAATAACATTTTAAAACAAGCCAATATAAGGAGAATAATGTTAACAGTTGTTTAGTCTGGGAGTGGGTCCATGAATATTTGTACTTTGAACTTCCAAGTTTAAAATATTTTCCTGTGAGGCTGGGGGAGAAGGAAAGAAGAAACAGAAGATCACCACCATCAGCTAGAAATGCGCAGTGGAGGGCAGAGACAGCCAGGTCGGGGGAGAGGGCAGCTGCTGGCCCAGCCCTTCCAGACTATGCATTCTCTCCATGTGGCTCCGATCTCCCCCCAACAGCAACATGCCTGACCCCACTGCTTGTCATCCTGAGCATATGGTGCAGCCCTGAGCCTCTGAACCTCCTCTTACCCAATCTCTTCCACCAGGAAAGCCCTCCCACCCTATTCCACCAACCACACCCCACAGGCAAGGACCAGCTCAAGGGCTTCCTCTTTCTTGAAGCCCAGGGACTGGGGAGCTCTTCTGGGCTCCATAGGACAGAGGAGCCCCCAGCCAGCTTACACCAACAGGTGAGGGAGATCCCTGGCTCATGCATCCCTGGCAGGGGACAGCCTGATGCAGGCACCGAGTGCCTTCAAGCTCTCTTGGTGTCTTCTCACTTTCTCATACAAGCTCCTGCGTTTGAAGTTTTGACACAGCCCCCAGAAAGCTCAAGCTGGGTATTATGATCACCAGGCTGGTGTTACACAGCCACCCCTGAAGTCTGAGCCGTGGCATCCGCTGCAGAGCAGCGATGGGGCGGGTAAACCCAGCACCGCCACACCTTCTATAACTCTCCCCAGCAGCTTGCACCTCTGTCGCCCTGAATCCCAAGAAAAATGGTCTTTCCTACTCTTCATTCAACAACATCCAATCAAAAGGATTTGCTGAATACCTGCATGTGGCTGGAGGGACAAAGATGACTTGGATCCTGGCCTTGAGGAAGGGAAAGGAGGGATGTCAGGTGATTGCTGTCACCCGTTTGGGAAGTGCGGTGGTAGACATGTCATCAAGTGTGTGGGAACACGGAGCAGCACTTGGACGGGGGCATTCCAGCTACATCATGTAGAATAAATAGGCGCTTTCTGGGTATAGAGCTGGCAAAAGCGGTCGAGTAGGGGGCGGGGGACACACTCCAGACAAGGAAATGGGTGCACACAGAGGGTTAATATTTGTCATCCCAGAATAGATGCCTCTGTTCTTTTGGGAAGTGACTCCTACTTCATGGTTCTGCCAGAAATGATCCATCACAGCACGGAATGACCACCTGACCCCAAGCCAACCAATCCTTCTTGCCTGAGATTCCTTCCCACGGAGTTGGTGTGGGGAAGCCCTCCTTCCTCTTTGGTCACACGATGGTAAGCCTAGAAGCCTGGGCTACACGTGGCCATGACCCCAGGCCCATGAGGAGGGTGCACCTGAGAGAACAGAGCTAAGAGGGAGGGACCTGGGAGGCCCAGATGGCTAGCCTTTCTCTGGCTCTTGGTGGTTTTTCACACACTAGCCACAACTTCTTGTCACTTACAGTAGTTTTAATTAGGTCTGTGTGCTTGCTCCCAGCCCAAAGGGGCCTGTCCTGAGCATACCCATGGGGCCTGATGCAACGAAGCTGCTCAAAAGATGACCGCAGAGGACAGAGCACGGAAAAACAACGTGGAGAAGAACACATCCAGATATCAAGCAGGACTTAATGGTCACCTGCTACTACCCTGCACTGGGCAGGTTCCTTGGGTCACGTGGGCCAGAGACCAGCCCCAGGCCCAGGGAGCACCCACCCTTCACACATCTCAGAGGCCACCTTCTTGTTTTCATGGGACAGCGTTCTTACCCTCAAAGCCTGCCGTGACCAGGCCCTTCTCCACCTCGGGCTACCAAGCAGTCCTCCTTTCTTTCTTTCCGAGTTGCAAAAATTAAAGAACCATGGCAGGATATTCAGTGAGAATATTTTTCCGTCAAGGCTCAGAGGAAGGCCTAGCATCCGTTCCCAGAGCTACGGCCTCCTAGCCTCCACCACCAGCCCACTTGGGGAGGAGCCGGCCTCCGTTTCTGCCTCCTTAATCAGGAGTCTCAATCAAGTCTCAATCAGAGGAGCCTTCCTGACCGCTAATGTAAATAACAGTCTCCACCTCCACTCCTTCCTGGTATTTCTTAGCCTCCCAGGCATTTTTTTCTCCACCTCTGATCACCACCTAATGTGTTATCTATTTTCTGCTCCCCAGTCCAATGAGAATGTAAGCCCCGGGGCGGGGGGGGGGGTCAGACCACCTAGGACAGTGTCTCGCACAAGCCATGTTTCCAATAAATATTTGTTGAATGAATGAATGAATGCACAGACAGCGCTACAAGACTGGGAGACGGGAAAGGAGAGGGCAGACTGAGGAGTGATAGACTTCCGGGCTACAGAAGGTTAAGATGGGCAATTACTTGGTGTGCCCAACCTCAGGAGACAGGACAAACGGGACCCATGAAGCAAGTAGGTCCAAGCTAGTGGTACAGCTGGGCGGACAGCTGTCGGCTTTGCCTACCTAACACGCCTTCACCCTTCTGACAATAACACCTGATTTTCCTGGAGTTTATCCTGCTTTAGAGGGTGAGTATGTGACCTGATCTAGCCAATCAGCATACCCCATGCCTTTGCTCATAGTGATTGCTTTCTGTTTGGATACACGATCTAATTCAGGCAATGATAGTCTCCCAAAACAAATGAGTAAAAGAAAGTCCCTGTCCAGGGACATGGGTCGTCTCAAGGATAATGAAGCCTGGAGGTGGACTCATCACTTGGAACCCGAGAATAAAGCCAACTCACAAGAAAGAACCTCTCTCCAAAAACTTAAGCTCCTCCCTGGATCCAGCCATGCCTATCAACCAATAAATCCTCCTTTTCTGGAGAACTGTTTTGAATTGGGATTACATTGCCTCCAACCGAAAACATCATGACCAACACTGACGAACATGCATGAAAACACATTCTCACGGCTCTTAAATACCTCACAGGGAAGCCTAATGCCAGTTAGGATATGCCAGAAGAGCAATCCCATAACTTTTGGTGAAACTCACTGACTATTTTTGATGAACAGAAAAGGACCATGATGGCAGGTTTATTAACTATTCGTGGTTACATTTGGAGAATAAATTCTACAACTTTGTCTCCGATGTTTTAACATCTCAGCATCTCACAACTGCTTAGAGCAATGATTACACAGAATCCGATATTCTACTCTGGGCAGAGGGAGAGAGAGCATCTTACAGTGAAAAGAGCACTGAACCAAGAGTCAAAGAATCTGCCTTCTAATCCTTATCTGATGGCTAACTGGCAGTGCGTCGTAAGTGAAATCGTCTGCTTCTCTTGGTCTCAATTTCTGTCTGCAAAGTGAGCAGCATGAGTACAAACTCCTTCAAGCAGCCCTTCCAATTCTGGACTCAAAAGCCCAGAAAGATAAGGGTTCCTAGCCTTTGATAGGATCTAAACCCAGAAAAACACACATGTGCACAAACATGTAATTTTGCAGTGTCAGGGGATTCACGACTCTACAAACCAATCTAGATCTCTAACCTCTCTCCATTCTACAACAACTAGGACCCTAGTTCTTCTTGAATTGCTTTAATAATGGGGAGCTCACTGTCTTACAAGGGAGTCAACCACATTGAGCTGCTCTAGAAACACGAGTTTGTCTTCGTAGTGAGCCAAGACCTTCTTCACACAGGAATTTCTACCTATTGGTCCAAATTCTCCAGAGCAAATCAGAAACACCCTCTGTCTCTCCTGTGTGCGGCATCTCTTCATTTGTTCGAAGACTGTTTCCAAGTTTTAAATGCAAATAATATGTGAGGGGAAATGCAGATGATGACTCACCGTGCATATTATTTTACGGTTCACTGTTAGAAAAATAGTTCTCCCACCTCATCCGAAATACGCCAAGCATTCAAACATAAATGCCAAATTCCAAATAAGCACTATTAATCTGCACGGTCAAGGTTTTGCAGAGACGCCACTTATGGATGAAAATTTCTCGAAGGAAATGGCATAGCCTTGCAGAAAGTTCACTTCATTGTGAATCACAAGAGTTGGGAGTAGTACCTGCCTCCTCCTCCAACTACCTGTGTACGGTCGGGCAAGTCACTTAACCTCTCTGAGCCTGTTTCTCATCCGCAAAATGTGACCAAACCTACCTCACAGGGATGCAGCGAGGACTAAATGATAATAATGTTCGTAAAGCTCCGAGCCCACGCCTGGCTCACAGCAAGTTCTCAATCAATTCCGGCTCCGGGGCTCAGCCAGTAGCGCGTTTCTTTCGATGCGCTCGGCGCTCCGTCAGGAGCGCGATTCGCCTTCCCGAGCGGGAGCCTGCGCTCTGGGCTCGACTGAGGCTCCCTGGCCGCTCGCGCTTTTCTCTCCTTCTCCAAGATGGCGGCGGTCGGCGGCGCTGAGGCGGGATCCGGGCGAGCTGAGTGAAGGTAGCGGCGAGCGGAGCCCCCACGAGGCCGGGCTGGGCCCCCTCCCCGAGGCGGCAGCGGCCCCGCCCCGCCGCCACCCGCCGCTGGGGCCCGCGACACCGCCGCGGGGGCGCCTCAGGCCCGGCGCGGCCTAGCCCAGGGGCCAAGCCGGGGACTGGAGTAGCGGCCGCAGTCCGCCCCCGGGAAGGGGCTGGAGCGGGCCGCGGAAGGAAGGCGGGCGGGAGCTGTTCAAATGGGGAAGGCGGGAAAAGCTGCGGGGCCGGGAGGGGGCGTGCGGCCGCCCCGGGGGCCTGCGGGCCGGGGCCGCCCCTCCCCCTGCCCGGGCCGTCTCCGCCCTCGGGGGCGCCTGGAGGCCGCCGGGGCCGCGGGGACCCGGGTCGGGGCCGCGGTGCGGCTCGGGATCCGGGGTGCGGGGTCCCCGGGCTGTCAAGGCGAGGGAGTCGCGGGGCCGGGGCGGCGGGAGGGCTGGGCCCTCGGCGGGCGGAGAGGATGCGAGGAGCTTTCTTCTTTTCCTCTTCACAGAGCTTTGTTGAACTAGCTGTTGCTGCAAAACTGCCGGGAGAATCCCATTGGTTTGCGTGGGGACCGCAGAAAGGGTGGTCCCGGGGGCTCTCTGTGTAAATAACGCCGTGTTGCGTGTCCTCTTTGCGGGCGACCCAGTCGGGACGTGCGTTCGTAGTGCGATCTTCCCCGTACAGGCCCGCTTCCCCCCGCAGCTGTTACTTGTAGATTCACTTCATGTCACGCATCGGGGGGACAGCATCTCCCACCTCCCTCTGCCGGTTAAGCCGGTGGCCGATTATGTCCCCTTATAGCAGGACAAATTTAAAAAAAAAAAAAAAAAACTCAGTCAAAGGAAAGCCTGTTGATTGGACAAAGCTTTGTCAAAATTTGCACTGGTGGTTTTCTGGAAAAGTGTGGCCAGCCTGTCTGTGCGGTGGTCGTGGTCCGGCTCCGGGGCCACGCAGTGAGAGGATTCAATCCGCAGCCCAGGCTGTGGGGATCTCTGCAGTTTCCAGAGCTGGCAGGGGCTGTGAGTGCTGCATAGGTAGGTTCCTGGAGAACGGCGTGCCAGGAATTCGGAGTCGCTGCCTTGCGAGATTGGAGGAGATCTCTCCAAAAAACGACCAGACAGCGCCCGAGGTCCACCGCAGCAGCAAATTCAGAAACCGGCGGCGGCCGCTGGATGTGCACCTTCCTTTTCCTGCGCCGACGGGCCCCTTGAATTCCTGGAGGGAAGGCTGGACGAGAACAGGGACCCTGGAACAAGGCTGTCGTCGCGGACTAGACCCGGATTTCAGGATTTCGCTCTCTGCTCAGATCAAGGGGCTTACTTGGTTCCCTCGTTTTCAGGACTCGCTCACATTCTGGGATGAAGAAACTTGTTAACCATTGCTGGAGCTCAGATTACCGCAAAAAAAAAAAAAAAAAAAAGCAAAAAGAAAAGAAAAAGAATCACCTTCTGAAACTGTTTTTTCAATACTTCTCATTTGGACCTGCAAAATAAGAAAGTTCTATACCAGATGCTTTTTGGTTTTTCACTCATCACTTTGGTAATCCCGAAAGCTGTACCTGAACAAAACTCCCCTTCACCGTAGTCCTGAAGCGTCCCAGAAGAGCCACCTAACAATTTGCGTATTGCATAAGTACACATTTTTTGTGATGGCCTGTTTCTGGCTTCCATAAGCAACATGAAATAATGAACTTTCACTTACATTGTCATTTCATAGCACACAGAGAGGAACATAATTGTGAAAACTACCCCTGCCTCTTGAAGTTGACAACATTGAATTCTATAAACTCTAAAAGGATGGAATTCAGGAGAATGGGTTTTAACACTTGTTTTCGTCTGCCAACATCTCATGTTAGTTACAGCCTCGTTTTCTAATGTGAAAATCAAGCCTAATATTTTTCACTTCTGTTAATCCCACAATCTGCTGCCTAACCCTGAACTCTGAATTTATCATGGATAACATTCAGGACCTGGAAGGAATATCAAGGGGTCAGCTGATCCTATATAAATGTTGTCCTAACTCTGCCTTTCTTCCACACTATTGCTTGAGACTTCTTTATCTGGTTTCCTCTTTCCTTTGTGAGTCAGCAACCAAACTAACCCCTGAGTTGCAACAATACCTTGATTTTAAAGAATCTAGAAATTCAAGGTCCATCAGTCTGTCCAAGCTGCAAGCAACATAGTTCACTGTGTTTTAAGTTTTTTAAGCTCTTAGCTGTTCCGGTTCTGTAGTGAATCAGCCTTGCCTTCAGGCCCCATTCATTTTTTTTTTTTTTTTCCTCTACAGGTTATTTAGTCCTGTAATTTATAAAATGTTCTTCAGTGTTTCTCTGAAAATTTAAACAGTAGCAGGCCTCATTCCAGTATGTAACACTAACACCAGCACCTGTTTTCTGTGTTTGCCCGTGCCTCTGAGGATCAGCTCCTAATTTTCTGTCCCCTTTCACAACTTTTTAAATCCACCAGTTTTCCAAAGCAATGGGTTAGGAGACCATGAACACTTCACAGCTCAGAAGTCACATCATGGTGTTCTTTCTGGTACCGTGTTCAAAGGTACTTATTCCCATTCTGTTAGACCGTTCAACTCTGGTTTGTGTCAGTTTTGATGTTACTAAAAAAGAAGGCCTATCCATACATCTCAGGGCCTGTAGAAGTGCCTGTTCTTGAAGTTGACACCAGGTTGATGGCTGTATTTATGATACCAAATGTTTTAAGACTTTGCCCCTTATTATTTCTCAAACATTCTTAGCCAAAATTCATTTGGCCTGAAAAACATAGAAAACTCCAGGTCTCAAGTTGTATTTCTTGGCGTTACCAGCCTGTGAAAACTAAGGGGACCTTTACCTTTTTTTCTGCTAAATTCAGTATGTTTTAGTGCCAGTGAGAGGGTATACTATTTTCAAATGAATGGACAGAATTCCCGCTGACATTCCCCCTTCCTTCACCACTAGCAGAGTCCGCCACTTGTGTGGAGAGGGGAGGGCAGTGATTTCTACCTGAGAAAGTTGAATACTGGAACATCGAAGGAAATCTAGCTACAGTGATGCAAGGTGCCTCGTATTTTACATGAGATCTGGCCTTGTATGGCTTTCATTTCTTATGACAAGCTTCTGAGCAAGCAGTTCTCCAGTTTACTGCTAAAATAATCCAGTTCATTTGGTTTCTTTACTTTGCTGTAGATTCTCTTAACTTTGACCAACTCCATTCTTCATTCTCAGGGAAGTGGAGAAGTACTTTTTTATGTTACTCTTCTTAATGTTCCTTGTAAGTCATTCTTGGCAATGCTTTTTCTCTTTGTACGTTCAACTTAGGCATGTCTACGCGTTGTATTTTATCTGACTCGTGCGATTAAGTCTTTTCGTTTATCTTCAGTGCAACTCTTAGCAAAATTCCCCCGTTAATCAGATTCTCTGTCACAAGAGTTAACATGCTTCAGTATTACCCATCCCCATGCCCACCTAAAGGGATTGGCAATGTCTCTCTAGAGAGCCATTCAGCATTTCTAAATCCACTTAAAGTAATGAAGATAAAGTGAAATTTAAATAAATAACCAATCCGATCACCCTTTAAGCATTTCAGTAACTGGATGAGAACACTTGTCCATATATTTAGTCTGTCATTTTTAAGTTTCCTGCAAAGACTTCCTGCAGGACTTGTGACATTACCTGTCCTTAAAGTATTCAAAGAACTTAATCCTAGAGTGCAGTCTACAACTTGTCATTGTCAAAGTCAAAGTAGACGTATAAACTTGAATGTCAAAAAAAATTTTTTTAACTTCAGAATAATACTTAGAACATTTAAATTACAGTAACTCTTCAGATCAGTGAAAATCTTAATAATCACAAAAACTTTACCACCAGTGGACAAATGATAATTCTTCCTGATTTCCACCTAGCCTTTAAGAGACGCTTGATAGCCTTGAAAGCTGTCATGTGGCCAACTGATGTAAGAAGTATACTTACCTTTATACTTCTGCAGTTTTGAGCAAATTCATGTAGCCCAACAAAATGCATACCAAAAAGTTACGCTTTAAAGGTCCTTAACATCTCTATCGAGTTATCATCATTTCTGTTTAAACTGCAGTACAATAGATTTTTAGCCTGCCGCCAATCCACATGGTAGGATTTTATGGTCTGGAATGTTTGCTGTAATCTGTCTTCCTCTGCATCCTGCTTTATCTGTGCATTTCGTAACCATGATTGAACCTATGCCTCTGACTTAATGTCAGTATTTACCATCTCGGTGTTGTCAGTCCTGTTGGCATTTCAGAAATTCTCCTTAATTTTGAGGTATTTTTTATTCTGTGGGAGGTATCTTATATACTTCACCAAACCACAACTCTAACTCATAAGTCAAATCAAATTAAGCCCAGTACACTTCGTGCACTCTCAACCCCAGTATGTTTACAAGCAGAATGAGGAGGTGACAAGACACTCCTTTATTTCTTGCTGCCCTTCCAGACTGCCCTTGGATCACTACGCATTTCCATCTGGAAGGTTGCCTCTCCACAGTGATTTCGCATTACAGGAGGGTTTTCCTTCTTTGTTTCTCAGACCTGGTCCTGTAGACGGGAAGGAGCCTGGACACAGTGACACATTCACAAAGGCCCTGCAGGAACGCCATGGCTTATGATGACTCCGTGAAGAAAGAAGGTATGACCCCTTAATCTGAGAAGCATTCCAAAGGGGGTTTCCTCTTCAATCCTTGCAGCCCATGGACATAGAGACCAGGACCGGCCATCATGGCCTGGACTCCCGAGTGACTCCCGAGCCGTATTATGACACTCAGCCTCCACATCATCCCCCAGCTGGGCCCATGGAAGCGAAAACTGGGACAGGGTTCCAACCCGAGAGTCTGAAATATAAATCTCTGGTCCATCGGGGTGACCCCCTGCAGCACTCGTGGTCCTTGCCAGCTCCAGTGTTCAGGAGTGTGGGGTAGGAGTCACGATTTGGACTCCCACAGAGCAGCACAGCGCATGAACCCTTATTCTTTGCAGCCTTACCTCTGCGCGTCCGTGTCCACCTGCCAAATCACAACCAAGAAACCATGTCTGAGGACGCACATTGGGCTTTGCGTAGCATGGAAGCATTGTATCTTCAGGTTCGGTGCTTGTATTTGCAGCCAGGTCATCAAGAAATACACTTGTCCCCTTGGATCCTAGCCCTGTATTCCAGTGGACCTCTCGAAACATTTTAGCTTGGAAATGGAGGGCCTGTTGCCTTCTGTGTGTGGTGATTCGGTTGTGACTTACTGAATCTTTTCTCGTTTCCTTTCCAAATGAACCTGGCTTTCAGATTGCTTTGATGGTGATCACAGCTCTGAGGACGCAGGACTAGCTGCTGGCCGGAGCCAACGAGAAAAGAAACGTTCTTACAAAGATTTCTTAAGGGAAGAGGAAGAAATCGCTGCTCAGGTCAGAAATTCTTCCAAGAAGAAGTTAAAGGTAAATTCTACACATTTGAATTAGGAGAGCTTTTAACTATCTCACATCCTGTTTCCTAGTTCTTGAAGAAAGAAGTTTATTTTAAAGTGAACATTGTTCACGCCTATTCTCAGTATTTCCCCCGTTTTACTTTGTTTTCCGAAGTCAGAAATCAGAAAACAAAATTGGTCCTCATCTTATTCGTTGGTCAATTTTTCTTCCTCTTCGGTTCCAGGATAGCGAACTTTATTTCTTGGGGACGGACACGCACAAGAAGAAGAGGAAGCACTCCTCTGATGATTACTACTATGGAGGTGAGGAGGGAAGGGGCAGCAGGTGGGATGAACACATCACTGGTTCTTGGAGTCGGGGTAGGGGAAAGGGATCCAGATGTTGCTGACTCAGTGGCCTATTTAACAGGACAGTGGTTCTTGTTCTGAGTGCCGATAAACCAGTGTGAAGGAGGAGAGAGGTGGAGGGCTGGTATTTTGGAGGATTCAGCATAGAAGAACAGTCTTCATTTGTGATACACCAGGTACCAGGTTCCTTCTCCCCCCAATCATCCACTTATCTTCTGCCCATTGTTACCCAGCATCCCTTTTGCCATATGTAGTCCCGGGCCCTCTGGCCTGCACCTGTGGGTTACTTCTCAGTGCAGTGCATATCCAGTCACAAGACCAGCCTTTCTTAGCTCTCTTATGCGCATAGCTGATGAGACTAACCCTTTACTAGAACGGGCTTGCCCTGAACACAGAAACAGATGACACTCTGTCTGCAGTGTAACCTCAGTTGTAACTACTCGTAATCCCGCAGCTTAGTCCGTTCTTCTGGGTCTGCTCTCTCTCTGGTTGCTCGTGAAGTCTCAGTGAAGAGAAACAACTTGAGTGGCAAGAACCGTGTCCGGGGTCAGGCAGAATCTACCAAGCCAAGAAGCGCACGGGCGTCATCAGGAATCCGTTGAAGGGGTCCCCCCTCAAATCATTTCTCTTAGCCTCTTCCTCGTGTTAGTGAGTGTTTTGGGTGAGAGAGGAAACTTGTTGGAAGTCGGGTTGTCGTGTGGACATGACTTCTCTTGATTGTTTCTAGATATTTCGTCTTTGGAATCGTCACAGAAGAAAAAGAAAAAGTCCAGCCCGCAGTCTGCCGATACAGCCATGGACCTGTTGAAAGCTATCACTTCCCCACTGGCCACGGGCTCCAAGCCCTCCAAAAAGACAGGGGAGAAGTCCTCCAGCTCTTCGAGTCATGCAGAGAGTAGAAAGGAACACCACAGGAAGAAAGTAAGTGGAAGCGGTGGGGAACTGTCCCTGGAGGACGGTGGTTCCCACAAATCCAAAAAAATGAAACCGCTGTATGTGAACACAGAGACACTGACCCTTCGGGAGCCCGACGGCTTAAAGATGAAGCTCATTCTCTCGCCAAAGGAGAAGGGAAGCAGCTCGGTTGACGAGGAGTCTTTTCAGTACCCCTCTCAACAGGCTACGTTGAAAAAATCCTCTAAGAAATCAGCTCGGGATGAGCAAGGTGCTTTCCTCCTAGGACACGAGTTACAGAGCTTTCTGAGAACAGCCCGGAAGAAGCACAAGTCCGCCTCGGACCCACATTCCTCTCCTGGCCCCGAAGGCGGGGGGTCGGATGCCTCCCAGTTCCCGGACTCCCACAGTACTAACCTTGATCTTTCGGGACTTGAACCTATTTTAGTAGAATCGGACTCGTCCTCTGGTGGGGAGCTAGAGGCTGGGGAGCTAGTGATAGATGATTCCTACAGGGAGGTCAAGAAGAAGAAGAAGTCAAAGAAGAGCAAAAAGAAGAAGGACAAGGAGAAGCATAAAGAGAAGAGACACTCCAAGTCCAAGAGAAGTTCGGGACTTTCAGCCGCAGCAGCGGGAGAGGCCCCGGTGACCCCCGGCCCTCCGCCCAGCGCCCCACACACTGGGGCTGCTGCCGCTCCCCCCCCACTGCCCAGCCTCCACGCGGACGGGCACGGTGAGAAAAAAAAGAAAAAAGAGGAGAAAGACAGAGAGAGAGAGAGAGGAGAAAAGGTAAACCATTCTTTAAAGTGCGGTGGGTTAGCGACAGTGGTAGTAAGCGGACTTGGAAACCAGCGGCTGAGGTGAGCCGTGGGGAGCGTGGCCCGTCTGAAGGGGTGGCGTCAGGTGTCAAATATTTCCAGTGGCCCAACATGCCTGGTGCAAAAATTAGAGCAATCTTAATTATTCATGGGTTTTCGTAACAGAGCTGTTCTCCCATTGTGCCAAGCATAGGTTGAGGGATACCCTTGAAATTGGAATTCACGGAGGGGGCCAAACCCACTTTCTTTCACTCAGCAGCACTGGCTGCCCGGGGCGGTTGAGAGAACTAAACGGTACTCTGAGTTTAGTTTGGGAAAGATTTTCAAAATGAGAATAATAACGACCAAGTTAACCGAATAAGGGAATGGCTTTCCACACATGGGGGGTGGGGAGGCACTTTCTGGTGTCAGATGTGTGTTATTTCACCATGTGAGCGCCTGCTGTCTACCAGGCCCTGTGCTATTGTGCCTGTTAAGAGGGGCGGAGCCGAGCCGGAAGTGGCTCCTGACCTCAGGGAGCTCACAGATTGCTGAGGAGATAGGAATGAGAAATCGGCAGGTTTGGTGTAACTCCTTTCCTGCACCTCGAGAAGCTTTCTGCAGTTGTACTTTAGGGGCTGGTGACTATGTCATTACAGGTTTTCTTTAAAAAATAAACTTTTCTCCCTGTTATCAAAGGAACTACTATTGCAGAAATTTAGAAATTGAGAATCATGGAAAGAAAAAGGTCAGAAAGTTTAGTTTCATCACCTGAGGACAACCATTGGCTTCTTTTGTTTAGAGTTCTGCAAAATGAAATGTCAGATAAAGTCTAAAAGAGAAGCTGCTAAGAAGGAGAAGGTCAAGTGTATTAAGAATGTGGAAATGGGAAAAAAAAAAAAAAAAGAATGTGGAAATGGGAGCTTCGTTCAGCCTGTGCCTAGCGGTCATGTTTCCCACGGCAAAGAGTGGCTTTTAAGTATGTATATCTCAGAAATGAAAAACAAAACCGTACCTTCCGAGCCAAGAATCAGTGTGAGCATTGAGAACTGCGTAGTCAGATACTAGGTCAGGTTTTATTCATTTATTTGAAAATTGCTTCATGAAATCCTATCTTTCTGTGTAAGATTCCGTTTATCCTGAGAATTTCCATGCTAGTAACATATGACAATGCCATAAACTAAGCTTATGGTGATGAATGCAACAGGGCAGGGTGGTCGGAGAGAGCTTCCAGAAGAAAAAGGATTTCAGGGCAAAGGCGTACAAGGAGGCAGGAAGATGTTTAGGAAGCAGCACCACAAAGCCACCGAACTCTGGCCCTGTGTTTCTAATGGCCTGCTAAGTATTTCCACCTGCTGCCCCGGGTCGCTCAGACCCATGTGTCGCTGATCAGTATCATCCCCCAGATCCCCAAACCCGCATCTCCTCCATCCGCTTCTATGTTCTGTGCCCTTCCAGTCAACCCAAACGCAAGACTGTCTGCTTCATCATTTTTCTCGACACCTTATGAAATTTTTCAGACCAAAAGCTTTGAAATGGTACAGTGAACACATTATGCCACCCAGTGAGATTCTGTAGTTATTATCTTGCTGTCTCCCTTATGATATGTCTGTCCATTCCTTCTCTTCAGAGTATTTTGAAGTAAATTATAGATATCACTTTCATCACTGAACACTTCAGCCTGCATATCGTCAAGTTCAGTATTTGTTTTCACAGCTTTTTATTCTTGGTAGACTTTACTTACGTGCAGATGGACAGGTGGTCACTATACCATTTGGTGAGTTTTGATAAATGCATCCACCTGTGTGACCAAACCTCTGTCAAGACACAGCCATTACCATTGTCCCAAGCAGCTTTCTCCTCCCGCCAGCCAGTCAGTCCCCGGCCCCGGCGCCAGCCCCTGTTCTGGTTTCTTTTTTTTTTTTTTTTTAATGTTTTATTTTATTTCTAGGAGAGAGAGAGAGAGACAGACAGCGTGAGCAGGGGAGGGTCAGAGAGAGAGGGAGTCACAGACTGAAACAGGCTCCAGGCTCCGAGCTGGCAGTCAGCACAGAGCCCGACGCGGGGCTCGAACCCACGAACCGCGAGATCATGACCTAAGCAAAAGTCGGACGCTTAACCGACTAAGCCGCCCAGGCGCCCCCCCTGTTCTGGTTTCTGCCCAGTCTTATGGTTCATGTTTGCATCTCCCTCTCCCTGCTTTCCCCCTCCTCTGTCTCCACTCAGGTCCTCGCCTGATAGTCTTCCTCTGCAATAACTTCCACTCCTTTATGTCCTCCATTACCCCTGCCCTGTCTTGGGCCTCATCCCTCCGCATACTTAAGGCAACAAATGGCCTCCTTTCTGTTTCTTCTCCCATGCAGTTAGTAAACCCTGATGCCAGAATGTTCTCAAGTACCACTTTGATGCTGACAGCCCTCTGGTTCCGCATCTTCAGTGGGTCCTCACTGCCTTCACGTTCAACCGTAAGGTCCACCAGGACCAGGACCGTGTCCGTCACCCCCTCCGCTTCATCCCTAGTCCTGAGCCCGCGGTCTGGCCTCTGTAGTTAGTCCATAGGGGCTTTTTGAATGAATAAACATCAAAGTTAGTCCATAAGTGCTTGCCGAATGAGTAAGTATCAAAGTCCGGGCCCTTGGCCAAGCATTCATAATTGTCTGTCATTTAGCCTTAAGCCTCCCTTCTCAGAGGTACCCCTTAGTCTGCTGCACATGCACCGTGTGGAAACCATTCTTGGCCCCTGCATTCTTCTCGCTCTTCTTTTGCTCGTTTTGGTAGTGATCTTCTGACTTGTTCTCCTTCACATATTGAAGCTCTGCCTTCCCTTCCAAGACCTAATCAAGTGCCGCCTCTTCCAAGATGTCCTGCCCCTCCAGTGAGAATTAACTTGTGACTTCCCGTGCCACCTGGCTGGGGGAAGTCACTGCGCTTAACTTTCCCGGATATTCGAGTTTTCTATGCATGTAGTCCATTTCCCCTGTTAAAGACGGTAAGCTCCTTGAGGGTGTCGTAGCTCCTTAGGGACTGTTGTGGTCACCTTACTGTTCCCTTCATCTCCTCAGTGCCCTTGGTAGGCATTTTTTGATAGATGTCAAGTGAATGAATAAATGGGTGCAAACAGAGTATTGAAAAGGTGGGTTGGGAGCAAATTGTAAAGAATCTTGAATTAAGGAATTGGCAGTGGGCACTTTGGGCTCATGAGCAGGACTTGGATATTCTCCACATGATCATGTAAGACTAAAATGATAGCGTGGTGGCAGGTGGGTGACACCAAGAAGAGATCGTGACAGACCACACAGGAGGTTATTATAGTCCAAGGTGTTAGATACGGTAAGAGCCTGGCAGAGATTCAGAAGAAGACTCTGAAGGGAAAACTGATAAGGTCCGGCAACAGGGCTTGGATCTGGGAAGGCAGAGACATCAATGAGGATAAAGATGTCCCTTAAGGTTTTGAATCTGGGTGCCTTAGAAAGTAAAATTATAATCCCCTCAAGTGTAGGACTTCTTTATAATTTCCCCACGTGGCAAGCAGTTGCCAGAAAAAAAATGAACTATCGTTTATAGCAAAAATTGTATTTGATCACGACTATCCAAACCTGAGGTAATCATACTCTAATCATTTACTTATCCAACAGATATTTATTGAACATGTACCGTGTTTTTTTAAGCCTGATCTCTGCATAAAAATCTCCTGTGGAGTTAAAAAATCCTTTCCAGGGTTTTATTTCGGTATAGAAAAGAACTGTCGAAAAGCCTACTTAGAGATCGAAAGGAAGGTTCAGGAATAGCATTCCCCCAGCCTATAGTGAGCAGAGGTTGGCTGTTCCGCTGGTAGGAACATGGAAAGCCGCTGTATGCTTTCTGCCTTGGATCCTACGACCAGGACTGGCAGAAAACTAGAGAAGCAAGGGGGCGCCTGGGTGGCTTGGTCGGTTAAGCGTCCGACTTTCGCTTGGGTCATGATCTCGCGGTTCGTGGGTTCGAGCCCCGCGTCGGGCTCTGTGCTGACTGCCTGCTCGGAGCCTGGAGCCTGTTTCTGAGTCTGTGACTCCCTCTCTCTCTGACCCTCCCCTGCTCATGCTGTCTCTCTCTCTTTCTCCTAGAAATAAATAAAAACATTAAAAAAAAAAATCAGATGATAATACATGGGAAAGGCAGCCAACCCACAGGGGCACCTTTGGATTTTTTTTTAAGATTTTATTTTTGAGTAATCTCTACACCCAGTGTGGGGCTCGAACTTACACAACCCCAGATCGAGAGTCACATACTCTGCTGACTAAGCCAACCAGGTGTCCCTGGATATTTTACATAGAAGTTTTCAGGAGAAACAGCAGTATGGGACATCTGTCGACACCTTAAGAACCACTAGCTCCAGGTAATTCATGGTTGCTACATCTTATCACACGCCATTCTTTTCAGTAAGACCCTGTCTTTCCAAAGTTGGTCTTCCCGTGGTGGCTACTACAGACAGCAAGTACCGCGTGAAAAGCCATGGGCACCCCACTAAGTGTGGGAACTTTGGCTCTGCACATTAGCAAGCATTCAGTAAGAGCTGTTTTAATTCTCCTCTCCGGAGAAGTTCCAGGGAGTGGTGGAACGCAAGAGCTGGGGCCCAGCAGAGCAGGCGGAGCTGGGGTGAGGCCTAGCGGGCTCCTGTACAAGCAGAGTCCAGAGCAGAATCTGGTTAGGTGCGCACAGTGGGGCGCTGGGGAAGAAGGAAGGGGCAGCTGTGTGGGAGGAGAAACCAGAGAGGTGTCAGTGTGATGGAAGTAAAGGAGCCGACCATTGGAGAATAGACTGGACTCAAGCTAGAAGGACGAGGAGTTCAAGTGCAGCAGGGAGAGTGGGAGCCAGCCCGGCAGGGTCCATGCAGGAGTGAGTAGCGAGAGCAGCAGGGGTGGCGTTCTCGCTGGACAGTCTTGGTACAGACCGGGGGATTGAACTTTGCCTGCAGTGGAAGGTAACACTCTCAGTGTTGAGCTGTGTTTGAGAAGTGGCTTTTTGTTGTGTTTGCGTGCTTGTGTGTCGGCTCTTTGTTGAATCCCACTTACTAGGAAGGGGTGGAGAAGTCATTGGTAACATCTTGATGATTTCCCCTTTAGGATCATCCCAGTGGAGGGGAAGCTCTTGTTTATACTGGAGAAGCAGGATCCGGTAACATTGCAAAGACAACTTACTTTGGGTTTTACTAAATCACTGAAAGCCCATTCACTGCCATTCAAAGTAATATCTGTGATGTTGCTGCTGCAGAGGTATGCCTTCAGTTATCTGTATGTTTCCAGAATGTTCATACTTCTCTCAGCAAACCGAGGCCAGCCAAGTGGCCTCGTGTCTGGCACACTCAGGCGTTGTTGCCGATGGAGTAGTTCACTGAAGTCTGAGCTGTAGTTAGCTTCGCAGCATTACGTGTGTCCTCTCGCTGGTGAAACTGAAGTTGAGGAACAGCAGCGATAAAAATGGTAAAAGTCGGTCGCTACCCTCTGCTGAGTGCCTGCCATGTGCCAGTTTCTCCTAGGCGTCTGACCTCTCGAACGGTCTTGACTGATAGGAGAAGCTGAGAAGACAAGACCCGGAGCTGGAATTTTAGCCTAGGTCTCTCTAACCCGAGCCTATACTCATTCAGCGATACCACGTGCCCTTCTAAACCTTCGAGAAGTGGTTGTCCGGTGCCATGTGCCTTCATCACAGCCAACAGTAGGTTCTTGCTTAAAGGAAACCAACATGGTGGCTAGTGTCTCAGCTAGTGTCTGAGCTTCGTCCCACTGGGACGTGCAGACGTTTGTAAGTCGAGGAGGCGAAATATGACGAAGTGCAGACAGCTTGGGCCCACACGCGGCGCACTCGGGTCTCGTTCCAGTCTGCTGCTCACCAGCCGCCTTCTTCCGTGACGCCTCCTCCCTGCTCGCTTGTAAAATGCATTTGTGTGCACACGTAACACGCTCTGCACAAGGCCTGGCTCTGGAAATAGCTGCTTTACAGTTCCTGTTGCTTCTATCCTGAGTTCTTCAAAAGCATAAAGCTTGAAAACATCTTTCTTACGCTTTTTTTCTCAACCGGTCATCTCACCTATTCGACGAAGCCAGGAGACTATGCTGTTACGCTTTTCTTTTGCTTTG
Source organism: Hyaena hyaena (assembly GCF_003009895.1). NCBI lineage: Eukaryota > Metazoa > Chordata > Mammalia > Carnivora > Hyaenidae > Hyaena > Hyaena hyaena. Next base: position 781,738 of record NW_024080678.1, on the reverse strand, counting down.
CTTTGTACCACGGCACCCACCTGATAGGAAGCAAACTCTGCGGTTATCCCACCTGTCTGGGCCACAGTTAGGATCTAGAAAGAAAACAGGGTTTCCAAGGAGCTAAAAGCCAGCTTCCTACAGCTCCTTGGAGCGCAGCCTGGGCGCTGGGGGAAGGCACACGGGCCAGAGAGGAGTCACGGGACCCATCCCCCAGCCCTGTTGCGTTCTTTGCAGAAGAGCAAACTCATACCCAGTCCACCTTGCCCATGAGGGTGCCATGAAAATCAGACGAGAGAATGGAGGGGACTCACCTCTGCCCCTTTCGCACACAGTCCTGAGACTTGTGGGTCTTGTACGTATTTCTTCTACACAACCTGAGGGTGCCAGGCACTCGCCAGGTGCTGTCGGTTAAAGATGAATAAGGCGCAGCACCAGCGTCCTGCCAGCTCCGAGCTCTGGGTGCAGGAAGAGGGGTCGGAAAGTATTCAGTGAGTTGAGCCAGCGTGCAGGCATGTGCCAAGGGCTGAGGTAGCGCAGGGGAAGCCAGGATGCCAGATGTTTCCTGAACCGAATCTTAGAGCCAGATGGGAATTACCGGGTGGAAATGAGGAGTAGGTTTTCAGCGGAGGAGTGGAAGATGGGTGTGCAGGGACCGAGGTGCCGGGAGGCAAAGGGTGTTCAGCGCACCGCAAGAAGTCCGTGTGCACGAGGTGGGGCCAGCAGAAGGTTGGAAGTAAGCATGTGGAAGGGGGAAGAATCGCTGCGCCTGCCTCCGAGGAAGGGTGGTGGAGCCGAGTGGGCTGGGAAACCAAGGCAGGGAGTGCCCTAGCTATGGTTCCCAGCGTGTTCCAAGCGCCACACGGGCCTTGGTTTTATATGTGGTGTATCAGTGACTTTTCACAAGAACCCAGTGAGGCGTAGGCATTCTCACCTCCGTCTCACAGGAGCACGCTCAAGGAAGTGAAGTGACCTGCCGCAGGGCACAGCCCTGTCCAGTGGCGGAGCAGGAATCCGAACCTGCGATCTGTGTGATTGCAGGACCCGCGCTCTTCCCACGATACAGAGAGGAAGTTCACCTTCTGCCCGGTCGTGCATTGTGACAGGTAGCGGGGGAGTTTATTGTACATTTTAGAAAGATTTCCACTCAGAATGGTTCAGGTAGAAGCTTTGGTGTGAAAACTTTACTTTTCTGGCACCTTTTCCTTTGGCCAGATCAGATTTAGGGATCTCGGTCAAATTAGTTCACAAGAACATCAGATGGTATCGTGGTTACAGCCACAGGCTCCGAAGCCAGACCGGCTGCGTTCAGATGGTCGCCCCACCACTCCTGCGTGTATGACCCTGGATCTCGGTTTCCTCATCTTTAAAGTGGCAGTGGGGCACCTGGGTGGCTCAGTCGGTTGAGCATCCGTCTTCGGCTCAGATCATGATCTCCCCGCTCGTGGGTTCAAGCCCTGCACCAGGCTCTGTACTGACAGCTCGGAGCCTGGAGCCTGCTTCAGATTCTCCCTCTCTCTCTCTCTCTCTCTCTCTCTCTCTCAAAAATAAATAAACATTTTAAAAAATTAAAATGGCAGTGATGGGGTACCTAACTGCCTCAGTCAGTAGAGCATGCAACTCATGATCTTGGGGTCATGAATTTGAGCCCCATGTTAGGTAGAGAGATTACTTTAAAAAGTTAAAAAAACTTTTTTAAATAAAAATGGTAGTAATAATGGAATTTACCTCATAGGGTTGTTGCCAGGCTTAAATGAGTTTCTACAGTAAAGCTGTCCTGCAGCGTCTCCTAGACGGTATTAGTATCAGTGAAGCAGTTGGATTCTTGTCATCAGGAGAAGAAAGCCAAGCTGTATTTTTAAGATCCATGTTATGTTTTGCCTTAACCCCCAAATGTTTTATCCTTTAAAAGTTCTTAAACTAGAGTCTTGGATTGGCTTGAAGAGGGGTTTTCATCAGATTGTCAAAGAGTTCTATTTCCCAAAAGAGTTAAACATGACTGCTTTATAAAAAGCGTGAAGAAAATTCCTCTTTGAGGGTTCCTGGGTAGATCTGTTGGTTAAGTGCCTGACTCTTGATTCTGGCTTAGGTTGTGATCCCAGGGTCATGGGGTCGAGCCCCGCGTTGGGCTCTGCACTGGGTACGGAGCCTGCTTGAGATTCTCTCTCTGCCTCTGCCCACGCGCCCACTCACACTCTCTCTTTCTAAAAGGAAGAAAAAAGTTACTCTTCGAAAGGTCTTGATACTGTGATATATGTCATCACACACTTAAAAGGAGGTTCTGGCTGCAAAATTACAACACTGTGAGTCACACTTAGTGGATTTGTTGGCAGTCTTCTGCTGCTAACAATAAAGTTTCCAAGTTTTTGAAATATTAGCATTCTATTAGGGGGAGTCAGTGTTGTTCCGGATGTATGTTTTCTTGCATTAGAAAGTCTAGAGTGGAATTACTGGCCTTGCGTTTGGAGTCACATGGAAATGTGCTGTGTGCACAGAGATCGTCCATTATTTGTGTATTTCTAACCACAAACCTACCTTTAGAAAAATCTCTATGCCCTGGAAAATGTGTAACCATTAAGGCTGAATTCTGAACATTAGGTCCCCAGAAAGGAGTTGCATTCTGCACAGTGGTTAGGTTCCAAAGTCAGCCCATCAGGTGAGAATTGCAAATAGTCCAGGTTTCCCTGGAAACCCCTTAGGAAGGTGGCTTCACAACCAAAAGCTGACAGACTGCGGGTCCAACTGAACGTCGGCCCAGTGCCGCTGGGTTCTCGGCACCAGATGAGGTCACTGGTGTCGGTTCAGAAGCCAGAATTACTCTTTGTTCAGCTGTGCCAGCTACAGGTCTCAGAGTCACACTTGGGTAGTGAGTTGCACACACTAAGAGAGACCTGATCCGGGACAAGCAAATTTATGTTCTTTGTCACACTCACTCCATGGAATAGGTTCTTATTAGCATGGCATCACCCCAACTAATCAGTCTGTGTCTGTCTCTCCCTCTATTCTCTCTCTCTCTCTCTCTCTCTCTCTCTCAAATGGCCAAATATAGAACTTACATGAAGTCCTGTCTGTGTAGCACCCCGCTATTGTATCTGGGGCCCAATAAAAGGGAATTTGGAAGAGGGGAGCATTAGTTAAAAACCTTGGAACATTTGGGGACATGAAGCTGCTCCTCAATTAATAACCAAACGCAGCACCCAGAACTCACTTCCGCAGCATCTCTAAACAGGATGGGCTTCACCAGAAGAATACTAAAAATAGTTTCACTGTCTAAATGAAATTGTTAAAGCATAAAGCCCTTGCTGCTATTTTCTTTATCTGATTTAGGCCAGATGATTTCACTTTATCATCCTTCACCAAAAATATTTTTAAAAAAAGCTTCTGTTGGCTCTTTGGATGCTACAATTTCTATTTTGAAAGATAGAGAGGGAATAGAAAAGAACTCATGGTAGTTTTCCGTTGTAGCATAACAAATTACCGCAGATTTAGCCGTGTGAAACAGCATCCACTAGTAGCTCCCAGTTCTGTACTTAGAAGGCCAGATAGGGCTCAGCTGGGCTCCCAGTCTCTCCCAAGACTGAATCAGGGTGTTGGCCAGAGCTGGGTTCTCCCGACGCGAGTGAGGGGTCCTCTTCAGGTTGTTGGCAGTTTGTTCATGTTGTCGGCAGTTTGTTCATGTTGTCGGCAATACTTGGTTCCTTATAGTTGTAGAACTCATGGCAACCTCTTTTCCTCAAGTTCAGGGTCAGCAGGAGAGTGTCTATTGTTGTGTCTCATCCCTGTCAAGGGCTCACCTGACTGACCACAATGATAAGTCAGGCTCAATCAGGATGGTCTCCCTTTTGATTAACTAGAATTCAACCTACTAGGGACCTTAACTACTGTGGCAAAGTCCCTTTTGCCATGTAACATAACAGTCATGGGAGTGATAGCCCGTCACATTCACCAGTCTTGCTCACACTCACGGGGATGGCATTATCCAGGGCGTGTATAACACGGGGGGCGGAAATCCTGGGAGCCATCTTGGGATTCTGCCTGCCACAGAAATAATAGTGTCATAACATCACTGCACACCTCCCGAAGTGCCAGGTACTGTTTGATTAATTCCCACCTCTGAGTTAAATGGTATTATCCAGGTTTTACTTACACAGAAACTACAGCTCAGGGAAATCAAGCAGCTTGTGTTGCTAATAAAGAGTATGGCCAGGATTCTAAACTAGATTGTTAGCATCCAAAGCCCAGGCACTGGTTATTTTGTCGTATTGTCTTGCTAAATCTTGTCATTCCTTCCTCCCTGCTTGTGGAGGTATCATAATACAGTAAAGAACAAACATGCTTCAAGTAGCACAAAGCAATTTGCTGGAGTGAGAGAGGTTCATCTTACACTGACTACCAAAGAATTGTCTCCAGTTGTTTACCTACTTCTCACGTTGGCCACAAGAATGTGAATAATAAAATAGTGATAAACTACAACTAATAGGATCAGGATCAGGAAAATTATAAGACTAGAAATCAAAAGGAACTAAATGAACAGATTTAACCCTTGGCTTTCTGGTCCCAAAGTAAAGGTTTGAAATGATACGATTCTTCTTTTCAAAGATGAGAAAAATAGACACTCCAGGAGAGGCAAAGATTTTCTTAGCACGGAGTTCTCAAACATGTCATATGGGATTGTACGTAGGTGAATGAAGGGCTTTTCAAGTGATTATCAAGTAGCTGCAACAACTTAAATATCTAGAAATGATGTAGCATGTGGTTTTTACCTTCTAAAGTAAAAGTGGGGGCACCTGGCTGGCTCATTCGGTAGAGCACGCGACTCTTGATCTTGGAGTTCTGAGTTCAAACCCCACTTTGGGTATAGAGATTCCTAAAATATAAAATCTTTTCAAAATAAAAATAAAAGCAAAGCTGGTATTTATTAATTATTACATGTAATTAAAAAATGAAATACAATTGAAAGCTATCCTGTTTAGAAAGCTGGTTAGTGGCTCAGAACTCTTCCCTAGATGACAAAGTACAGGTCTCATTTCTGTTTTGTAACCATGATTCAGGGTCACTCAGCGTGCGTTCTAATGCACTCTTACCTGTTCTGTTTTCACGTGGCACCAGCCAAAAAAGAAGAACATGTCTGCCTACCAGGTGTTCTGTAAAGAGTATCGCGTGACCATCGTGGCTGACCATCCAGGTATAGGTAAGGACACGTCTCATCTGCAGCTTTGGTCCTTTCTAGCCGTGTCTCTGATTAATTCAGCCAGTCAGCAGGCAGCTCCTTCCCTGGGTACCAAAATAGCACAAATCTCATTTCCCCCCCTTCGGTTCTGAAGTCACTCTAGATTCTGTCTTAGTCCACCCCATCCATAAAAGAGAGAAGCTTTTGGCTTATATCTCTTAAAATGAGAAAATGGGAAACTGAATAAAATTAAATGTTAGGGAGCCCCGCACAGAAACACGGAGTTGTTTGCCGCCAAGGTTCTACAGCTGACCTTTCCTTTAATCTGGCCCCTGGGTGTGAGTCATGGTGAGATGACTGACTCACATTGCTTCTGTCTGTCTCTGTGTCAGAAGTTAGTGAGGTGAGAAAAACACTCGCCACAGACCTTGGCAAGTCACTTAACCTCCACAAATCTCATTTGCCTGCTGTGTACAATAGCTTCGCAACCTTCTCATCAAGGTTGTCGTGAGGCCCATGTGAAGTACCATAACAGATACGGGTGCTTTATAAAGCATGACCTTGCTGTACAGATGGGAAGGCAGCATTACACTTCTAGAGGATTGCTTCTGAGCTGCTCGAGGGAAATTCTTCTTTGGTTCTCCGCTCTCAAAACTTGGTAAAAATGTAACATTTTTTAATCAAATTCTATGAAACATGTTTTCTTTAACCTAAGTTGATAAGCTTTGTATAATGAGATCGAATTAAAAGACCTCAGAAAGATGCTGAAGGGACAAATCTCTGGAGAACAGATGTGTGAGAATTTGAACCTGTCTCACTGACCACCAAAACAGCCCCTTCTTTCTCTAGAACAAAGAATCAAGAAAAGTGACGGGATTTTAGTTGGTTTTCTGAAAGAACCTTGTGTTAATTTAAATCTGAGCTGGGAAATCCTTCTTCTAGTTTTTGCTTTTATCAATCTTCTGTTTGGTTTATAGTCCAACCTTCACTGTGTTGCGTTTTTTACTCTTTCATGCCAGACTTTGGGGAACTCAGTAAAAAACTGGCAGAGGTGTGGAAGCAGTTGCCAGAAAAAGACAAACTGGTAAGTGCACTTTTTGGCGAACACAGTTTTCATTGATTTATGCCTTTCAAAATAGGTAATTCTCCTATAGCCCATCAAGCCAACAGTGAAAATAGTGAAAAAAAGTCACAGATAGATAGAAAATGGTTTGGCAGAGGACATTAACACGGGCTGGTGCCAGTTTACTCTACTGTGGATTTAACTGCAGGGAGGCTGTCTTCTCTGGCTTGAGCCAAAAGATGACCTAAGTTAGGGAGTGATTAAGAGTTAAGAGAAAATGTGGGCTGTGTTTACTAAGTGAGTGGGTTGCAGGCCATCATCCTCATCAGCCTTTACCAAACAGTATGCCCTCCTATCAGGAACGAGTAACACAGTGATAACTAGTCCTATCGGAAGCATTCAGGGTCACTTTCCAGCCAGGTAATTGGAAGGTTGGTCTAGGGACTAGAATTACCGTCTTGCTTTACAGCACAGCTCATCTTGGTGAAGCAATGAAATTATTGTCACCCAGGTAAGTTATCTTTAGTCTCTGTTTTCCATGTTATTGTCATCCTGTTATTGGTGTTGCCAACCGGCAGATCAGAAGAACTGTTTGAACCACACGGACATCATACTGAGCCAGATGTTTACCCTATGATTTTCCATTTCGACCTTAGAGTGACTTCACAATCCCTGCTGGGCCCTGACCTTTAGCGGGGAGGAACGTTTGCAGTCCTCCACTGAGATATCACTGTAGTCACCATCTGAAGCCTGTTCGGTAACCCTTAGCTTCCAAGTTAGCATTAAGGGACACCTGGGCAGCTCAGTCACTTGAACATCCATCCGTCCATCTTCCGCTCAGGTCGTGTTCTCACAGTTCATGAGTTCAAGCCCTGCATCAGGCTCGCTGCTGTCAGCATTGAGCCCTCCTCGGATCCTCCCTCCCCACTTTCTTCCCCTCCCCTGCTCATGCTCTTTCTCAAAAATAAACATTAAAAAAAAAGTTGGCATTAACCTCTGCCCCCTCCGGGGTTTCCTTTCCCTTTCTTCATTGTCCTCTTCCATGACGGTTCCCTTTTACATTTTGTCCTGATTCATTTATCATAATTTATTTTGATCTGATCTCATTGCAGATTTGGAAGCAAAAAGCTCAGTATCTGCAACACAAACAGAATAAAGCAGAAGCTACAACTGTGAAAAGAAAAGCCTCCTGCTCAGAAGTTCCCGTGAAAGTAAAAGGTAGTGACTCCAGCCCTCCTTTCCCGAGAGCATGGTGAATTTTGCTTCCTAACTAGGAAATTGGGAGAGCAGCCTATGTCAGAAGCAGATCTTGATATCCAGATACTACTACTGAATATTACAGATTGCAAAAAAAAAGAAAGAAAGAAAAATTAGAAAATAGAAGTCAGCAAATGTTTTCTATAAAGGGGCAGAGAGTAAATACTTTAGGTCTGTGGGCCATAGGCATTCTTTGTCACATACTCTTCTTCATTTTATCTACAACCATTTAAAAATGTAAAGCCATTCTTAGCTCACAGGCTATGCAAAAGTATATACAGATTTGGCCTACAGTCCACAGTTTTGCTAATGCCTGGTATAGCTCATAAAAGGGGAAAATCAGGAAGAATTTTTTTTTAATTTTTTTAAACATGTATTCATTTTTTGAGAGACAGAGCACAAGTTGGGGAGGGGCAGAAAGAAAGAGAGAGGGAGACACAGAATCCGAAACCAGCTCCAGGCTCTGAGCTGCCAGCACAGAGCCTGATGGGGGGCTTAAACCCATGAACCGCGAGATCACTACCTGAGCCAAAGTGGGTCACTTAACCGACTGAGCCCACCAGGCACCCTGGGAAGAACGTTTATGTGATGTTCCAGGCCATGGGTAAGCTTTATCTCTCTATTTTGTCTCTGTTCTCAGCTTCCTCTGCAGGAGTGCTGTCACCCCAGAAGAAATCCCCACCCACCACCATGCTGTTACCAGCCTCGCCAGCCAAAGCCCCTGAGACAGAGCCCATCGATGTCGCTGCTCATCTACAGCTGCTGGGAGAGTCCCTAAGCCTCATTGGACACCGCCTGCAGGAGACCGAGGTGAGTGAGACTATGAGCATAGCTCCAGTTTCTGATACGATGTGAGTCCATTTCCTCCTTCCATGTGAACCCAGCCAGCAACTACTGCTCTTTTGTGTGAGATTATGCCAGGTGCTCAGGATACAGTGACAAAGAAGATACATGCTCGTAAAAACACCTAGAGACTGGGAATCTACTGGCTCTCGAAGTCTGCACTTACCCCCTTCTATTGAACAATGGCACAAACAGAAGTTAGGATATCCTATAATTTTTCCTCCCAGTTTTTATTGAGATACAATTGTAATTGTATCCATATCATCCTGTAATTCATTCTGACTTTTTAAAAAATGCAATGGAAAGAAATGAATACAAATCCCATGGAAGTTTTGATCATTTGTACTTCTAAGAGAGTTTGCATTTTTCTGCACATTTCCAGCAAGGTCTTAAAAAGAGTAAATTATATAGGGATTAAGACTTCCTCTATTTCTTTGCAAATAGGTAGCAAATAGGGAAATTGAGGTTCTCAAGCTCCTCATTACTCTGCGCTTGAATTATACAGTGCTGTGTGCCCCCAGGGAGATCTTTGTCCTTTTCAGCTTCAATTTCAAAATCACTTAACCTGAAAAGCTGTCATGTTCCATTTCTATTACCGTATTCAATTTCTAATCATATTGCCCCCTTGGCTAACTCCATAGTGTAGTATTTCAGTTTTCCACTGGGTCCTAATAGGACATTTCAGCAAAGAAATCAGTCTCTGCTGCTAAAGCCATAAAAATCAGTGTGGAATATAAAACTATTCACTTCTCTGTGGAAGTTGAATTATTATTCAACAAATAAAATGCCAAAGGACACAAAAGATGACGGTTACCTAGGTTTTCTGGCTAGTTTTAATAAATTAGCAGACTTCAAAACAACTAGGGTATTTCTATATAGGCTCAGATATTTAAATGGTTGTAGACATTTCCAGAGTAAAATATTCTGGGATCCTTACTTACTTTTCATATTTAGTCATTCTTAGTTTCCTAAAAAGTTAGAAGTAAAAATGATTTGTTCCATGCACTTTCATATTCCAGACTTCCCCTGGTATTTCCATTTAGTTTAGAGACTATTTGTTGAGGGCTGCCTGGATGGCTCAGTCAGTTAAGCGTCTGACTTCGGCTCAGGCCATGATCTTACAGTTCGTGGGCTTGAGCCCTGTGTCGGGCTCTATGCTGACAGCTAGCTCAGAGCCAGGAGCCTGTTTCGGATTCTGTATCTCCCTCTCTCTGACCCTCCCCTGCTCACACTGTCTCTCCCTCTCTCAGAAGTAAATAAAACATTAAAATAAATATATATATTTTAAAAAGAAACGATTTTGAGTACCTACACATTGTTTCAAAAACTTGTGGGAGTAGGGGCACCTGGGTGGCTCTGTCGTTGAGCATCTGACTTCATCTCAGGTCTTATACTCATGGTTTGTGATTTCAAGTCCCGCGTGGGGCTCTCTGCTATCAGCGCAGAGCCCACTTCAGATCCTCTGTCTCTCTGTGCCCCTCCCCCCCCCAAAAAATGAATAAACATTTATTTAAAAAAAAAAACTTGTGGGAGTAGAAAATCTGACTTGCTGCCTGATGGTTTCCTATCATCAGGAAACTTACAGTTTCATTGCAAAGATAGAACATGTACGTAATTAGCAATTAAGGGGCGCCTGGGTGGCTTATTCAGTTAAGCATCTGACTCTTGATTTCAGTTCAGGTCGTGATCTCATAGTTCATGGGTTCGAGCCCTGCATTGGCTCTGTGAGGACAGCATGGAACCTGCTTGAGATTCTCTCTCTCCCTCTCTCTCTCTGCCCCTCCCCTTCTCGTGATCTCTTTCTCTCTCTCTCAAAAATAAATAAATATTTAAATTTTAAAAAAAAGAAAGAAAAGCCAGTTTCTGTGAGCAGCTGCTTAGAAAAAGTAATACACACATGGTGACCAGAAAAGGGAAAGACTCAGTGCACCTGGGTAGCTCAGTCAGTTAAGTGTCCGACTTTAGCTCTGGTCACGATCTTGTGAGTTTGAGCCCCGTGTTGGGCCCTATGACTTGGGCAGGTTCTCCAGCCCACTTTATTTTAGGTAACAGTCTTATTGAGATATAATTCACATACCTTAAAGTTCACCTTTTGAAACTATAGAATTTAGTGGTTTTTCAGTATATTCACAAAATTGTGGCCCCATCACTACCATCTAATTCCAGAATATCTTTGTTACTTTCGAAAGAAATTCCATACACATTAGTGGTAATTCCCCATCCCTTCCAGTCCATTTTTTCCCAGACTTCTATTACTTGCCTACATCCTCACAATTTGTGGTTTCGTTGTACCACACTTATTCACCTTATATTTTTATTTAAATAAATCTATCCATTCTTTCACAAGGATGTCCTTGATGCAAGTCTGATATCCTCAGTTTTTTTTTCAAATACAGGGCATCACAATGGGCATACGTCAGAATGCTCAGTGTTGGCCTATATGCCACCTGAAACTACATGCTGCACTGTAGGAACATTGCTGTCTACAAGTCACTCGTTTATAGATTGGATACCAGGAGCCTGATAACTTTAAGTGACGACTACAGATTGACGCTCTGTGCCTCACTCCTGCCCTTGTCTCCCCGAGGCTAGCTGATGCAGCGAGAGGAGCTAGGGAACAGTGAGAGCTGGGGGCGGGGTGGTCAGGAGGGAGGGGTTCTGTGAAAGAGAGGTGATCTTCCAACAGGGCCTGGAGGGGTCTGGAGGGGTTTGTCTCGCGGAGACATTGGAAAGAGACCCTCCAAACCGGAAAACGGTGTGCATCTCTGCTCCTCGAACTCGGGGTCTTCTACCAACATGGATGAAAGGAGCCCCCCCCCCCTCCCACTTTAACCAGATCCTCTACCGGGCTTTTATATTGGGACTCCACCCCCCGGGGGGGGGGGGGGTATCTTTTTTACTGAAATTCCAGTTAGTTAACATACAGTGTAATATTAGCTTCAGGTGTGCGATTCAGCACTTCCCACATCACCGGTGCTCATCATGCCCTGCTCAGTCCCCTTCCTGTTTCACCCGCCTCCCCTCCAGTGACCAGCAGTGGGTTCTCCATAGGTAAGGGTCTGTGTCTTGGTTTGCCTCCCTCTCACTCTTTTCCCCCCCTTTGCTCATTTGTTTTGTTTCTTCCACGTCAGGTTTTATTTGAAAAAACGTTTTTTACTGCTAAAATGATGAAAATTTAGACCATCTTTCACATAAGATGGAGGAAGGCCGAAAATTAAGGCTATAGCCCAGATTACAGACGGCCTTGGACCCTCTCAAGTGTTTATTCTCTGCTATTGAGGAACTACAGGGGTTTGGGGGTTTTTTGGTTTGTTTGTTTGTTTGTTTTTTGAGTTGGGAAGGATGTGATCAGCGCTCTCATTTGGTTTCCTCTGAAAGTGTCTTCTGTTTTAGATTGGGAGTGCGACCTGACTTGGGGAGAAGTTATGTAACAGTAATGCAGTCCAGACATGACAGAGATTTGAATTAAGTCAACAGATATTTATTGAGGGCTTACTCTATGCAGAATACCAGTGATTACTGAGACGATATAAAAAGGAATGCAACATGGCTCCTGCCCTTATCATTCACTGGGAGAGTCCGACATCAAATATTAGCTATAATTAACTGTAGGCCCAAAGTAATGGAACCATATTATTAATTGCTAACAGGTTGACTGCTTAGTCAGTCAGCTTTGGTTCAGAGTGCTTTCTATCAATTCTTTCATGTAATTCACGCCGCAGCTTTGTGGGGAGAATTTTTTGTTCCCTTCCTTTTACAGAAGAAAAAACAGATGTAGAGAGACTCAGTAACTTGCTCTGGAGCTCAGCACCTAAGTGCTAAAACAGAGGCCTGAATTTGGTGGCGCAACTCGAGGTCCATGCTCTTAAGCCCTTGCTGCATGGCCCCCCTTGCAAGAAGGAAAGGGGAGGGAAGAGTCAGCCATGGCAAGGCCTTGAGTCTGGCCAGTGATGTGAGTGGTGGTGGCCTCAGCAGAGAAGGGCTGCTCGGAGGAGGGCAGGTGGCTTCACAGCACGTTGAGATTTGGAAACTTTCAAACTGACAGACCTAGCAGGCAGCCAGAAATGCAGTTTGGGAGGCGAAGATTTTGCTAATAATGGTAATAATTACTGATACTTTTTGAACACTTAACCATGTACCCGGCACCTTCCCAAATACCTTGTACCTATTATCTTCCTTAATCCCCTCTGTGTAGGCTATTGTCTGGGCACAGCATAGGCAGCATCGTGCCCCAGGACAGGGGCGGGGGGCGTGGAACCCAGCAGTCCTGAGCCCGGAGCTCCTTCTCTGAAGGACTGTGCTGTGTTCCTGGCTGACACAGCCTCACAGGGCTTCTAGCTAAAGCAGGTGACACAGGAGCTAGGCAGGCACATTTGCAGTGAGCGATCCTATTTCTTACCTGTTTGAATCACAGAGAGACATTGTGAATTGGGCAAAGTGTTAAAATTTGAAAGGAACCAATTTCACTTCTTTCTGAGGGTGAACAACTCAACCCAGAAAAGTGGTGTCACCAGCTGTCAGAAAGCCCCACACGTGGAGAAGTGTGCATATGTCTGTGTTAAATGGTCATGTGTAGGGCTGTAGAACCCTCAGTTCTCACGCTGCAGCTAGATTTGTGGAGCTCCTAAGAAAAGTAGTTTTTGCCCACATGACCTCCACAGATCTTCCCAGGAGCTCTCTGGAGTAGGGAAGGCCAAGTGGCCAACCCTAGGTTGCACAGAGGGTAAGATGGGTGAGGAATATAGAAAGGGAACCTGGGAACGTATTGTAAAAGGTTTCTTTTTAAACAACTTACAGAGTTACCAAAGCAGATACCTTCCATTTCTGCTGCAAGTTGCATAGCACGGGCAAGACTTAAAAGAACAATGTAAGGCTGGGGCGCCTGGGTGGCTTAGTTGGTTAAGCGTCTGACTTTCGCTCAGGTCATGATCTCGCAGTTCATGGGTTTGGGCCCCGCGTCGGGCTCTGTGCTGGCTGCCAGCTCGGAGCCTGGAGCCTGTTTCAGTCTGTGACTCCCTTTCTCTCTGACCCTCCCCTGCTCACGCTGTCTCTCTCTCTCTCCTAGAAATAAATAAAACATAAAAAAATTAAAAAAAAAAAAAAAGAACAATGTAAGGAAACCACCAGAACGTGGAGGGAACCTCAGGAGTGGGACTTGATTACAACCTGCTCTCCCTTACTGCTCTCCTTGCAGGGCATGGTGGCCGTGTCCGGCAGTCTGTCCGTGCTTCTGGATTCCATCATCTGTGCGCTTGGCCCCTTGGCATGTCTGACCACACAACTACCTGAACTGAACGGCTGTCCCAAGCAGGTCTTGGTGAGTTTTCCCTGTGTTCCTTGGAGTTTTTCAGCCAGACCCCTCAGGAGCCACAGAGGCCCTGCCTCCACGAGCTCTGAGGGCACAAGCTCACGAGGCTTCCTGGCGGATGGCACGCCCTCCATGTATTGACCCAAGAACACAGTCCTGGGCCACTGAATACATGCTGTGCTTTCCGTGCAGCTAGGAAAAGTGCCACTTCCCTGAACAGCCCTACGGAGAGACGCTTCCAGCCCCTGAGGGGCCGCACCTCCCGTCTTGCCCCTCTGCTCTTCTACACCCAGACGGAGCAGGAGGCTTCTGCCTCTTTTCCACGAGGATTAATGGGAGGAGTCCGCGGAAAAGCTCCTAGGGGAGCAGACGGCACGGTGCCGGCTTCACTCTCTCACTCTCAGTTTCCTCTCTCCTCTCTCTCCTCTGAACAAGGAAATAGGGCTCGGGGAACTAAGGTAAAGTACTCTGCAGCTGAACCTTTTCCCTTGTTTTGCAGTCAAACACATTAGACAACATTGCTTACATCATGCCTGGACTGTGACAGCGAGGAGCCCCGGGACAGAGACCTCGTCCTCCCCATTGCTGGTGTGTGTGTATGTGGGTGCTCCAGATCGCTGGTCTCCGGGCACAGGCTTCGAATTTTTATATATATACATATACATATACATATATATAATGTACAATATATACATAGGACTGTAACTACTTTGCTTTTAATAATTTTATGAAATGGCAAAGGTTTAGCCAAGAGGAAACCTTGGCATGAATATGGACTTGGGATTCTTTTTTCTCCTGTGGTGGATCAATCTGCCTTAAAAATCAATGAAACTTGGGGGCTGGGGGCTTGTTCTGGGTGCCAAGGGCATCTCTTTATGGACAGCTAAAAATGTGATTTTTTTTTTCCAACTCAGTTGTACCTCCAGACCCATCACTGACCATTTGCCTTACCTGTCTCACAGTCTGAAATGTAATAGGAAAGATTATGGGAAGATGCCAGTTGACTGAAAGTACAAAGCCTTGCAATGTGAAGTGACCTAGGTTGGAGGTGATAAAATCGTTCCCATCTCCCAGTTACTTCAGTGGCTTAGGTGAACTTTGTAGGGGTTCATTCCGTTTCCTGCTATACCAGTGTCCATGTCTCAAAATTTATCGTAATCTTTGGTACCATTAGCAGCCTCAGTAGGGCCCAGGAGTTACGTGAGCCCCAGCAGCGTGAAACACCTTGGAGAGAGGGTAACGCTGTCGCTGCACAAGTTGAACATGTATTGTGAGCAGATCCAGAATATTCCATCTGCAGAACTAATTGCTGGTATCTTCCATCGGTGACATTCGCTTAGCCACCGAGTCCTCACAGGTTTTGCTGCTTAGTTGCTTGATGGCTGTGGAAGATGAACTTGGCCCAGCGTGATTCTTGGGTTCATCCGATTGGCTCCCCTGGTGGGCAGATACCCAGTGTTCTGCATTCCACACATAAGTGAATTGCAAAAAGAGTACTCAATTCTCATGTAGGTTTATTTATGTGCGCTCGTGACTGTGTGTTTTAATTATGTGTATTTAACTCTTTAAAATCTCTTAGATTTTAATTTATCCTGTAAATTTCTGTATATATAATTTAATAACAAAAGCCTCCACCAGCAACAGCATGTGGAAGATACAGATTTGTCATTTCTTCCCTCCTCCTTTCCTCTGATCCCCTCTGAAAACTCCCAGATCATCTACATTTTAAGGTATCGTGCCTCATAAAAGGAATCATTATGTCAGGATTCTAATTCTTTATAATTCAATAATGTCAAGAAAGTAAAATTAAAAGGAATGTTACCATTCCCAGCTGCCCACTTTTCCAAAGAACCAGACTTTTGCTTCCCAGTTCCAAAGAAGACAGCTGAGCACTTGAGGGTTGTTTTTCAGTTTGGTGTGGGGTTCCAGCCAAAACTAAGCTCCAAGGGGACTGTGATTTCTTCCCTGGCCGAGGCAGAGGGGACTGTGCTTTCTTCCCCTGGCCGGGGCAGAGGGGACTGTGCTTTCTTCCCCGGCCAGCCGAGGCAGAGCGCTGCAGCATGGAAGTAGATCTTTGAGGACCCTGCAGCCAGCCCACATCCTACTTCATCCCTTCCCTCCTCCCCACCGTGTGGCCCCAGGGCTTCCTTTCCCAAAGGTGCTCTAGCTGCTGATAGGCCCTCAGCTCGGAGCAGTGGTGAAGTTTAATTGGGGAAACAGAAGGAAACGGGTATGTTTGGGAACCTAAATCAGTAAGAGCAGATCTGGGTTTGATTGCCTGTGTTAGACCCCATGCCACACCTCATCTGTACCCGTGGAAGTTTCCTGTCTGACACAGGGTATCAAGGAGGGGCCTGGGAGACCTGGAGAAGTACGGAAGAGGTCAGTCCTGCCCCTGTCCTTCGTGCACGTTA
This sequence comes from Hyaena hyaena, assembly GCF_003009895.1. NCBI lineage: Eukaryota > Metazoa > Chordata > Mammalia > Carnivora > Hyaenidae > Hyaena > Hyaena hyaena. Next base: position 765,704 of record NW_024080678.1, on the reverse strand, counting down.
ATGAAATCCCAGTGAGGACCTGCTTTTTGTTTGTTTGTTTTCCTTTAAAACCCAACCCTTATTGTATTTGTATTTAAATTTGTACACATTTGTATAATAATCTGTACCTTGTGGTATTTGGTACTATTAGAGGAAAAACTTTGGATTCAGACCTTCTTGCAGTTTTTATATCATTGTTTTATTTTGTTTTTTAAATAAATTCTAGCGGTTTGATCCAAATCCCATTACAGTTGTATAAAGAAATAAAATTTTGTACTTATATTATTAAAAATCACATTTTTAATATTTTTAGTCCTGTCTCAGGTTATCCTTTCCCTGTTGCTGACCAGCTTGCTTTGAAATTCTAAAACCTGTCGTTTTTCACCTACATCGGACCATGATTTTTATTTTTAAAGACAAATCTCTGGAATAGAGGGCAACTTTCTGATCTTAACCATTTTTCTCACTGCCATCTTGCTCTGTCTCTATTAACTATTTACATTGCAGTCTCTCATGTTCTCTCCCTTGCAAACTAAAAACGAGCAGCTCTGATAAGAGAAGCCCTATTCACTGGTAAATGAAGTTGTGCGTGCGCTTCAGTGTTGGTCTAACTCAAGAAAATATCAGTCGTGTATTAAGGGTCACATCTAAATCATGTGCTTAACCATGATATATTTCATTGCTGTTTCAGGCCTGTCCTGACCTGATGAACGATGTTGGACAGGTCGTTTAGTCTTTATGGACGTCCACAGTCCTACCAGTAAAATAGCGGTAAGGTCCCTCCCGCCTCGCAGCCTGCGTGAATGTTTAGTAATATTGTGAACATTTAATACATGGACATTTGACCTCTCAAGGTAAAAAATTTCAATGCAAACACAAAGTGTTCCTAGTCCTGAAGAGGGAAATATTCAGTCAGTGGGAAGACTGACCTCTTAGAAAGAGGCTGTAAGAAAGAGACCAGTGCTGCTGAATGACTGTTAAGGAATGATTTGCATGTTTTCTCACAGTCAGTCCTCCCACCAGCCTCACGAGTTTTATCCCCCGTTACACATGAGACCAGTGCAGAAAAGTACTTTTCCTGAGGTCATACAGCTCGTACAGGGCAAAGCCACGAGCGGCACGCAGGAACAGCTCACCCGGGGCCTAGGCTCTCTTCTGCCCCGAGCCACTTGCAAAGTTGGATCCTCTATGGAATTCCTCCGAATCCTTCTCTATTATCTACAGTCCTGAGCACATGGTAGAAAAACTACCTGAAACTTCTTCATTGTTCAGATGTTCTCTTGTCCTGGCTGGCTTTAACTATACGGGCCTCGCCTTTCTCATCACACTTCTGTCTTCCAGCTGCGGAGGCAGAGGATCGTGACTTTTATCTAAAAGTACTTGAGGGGTGCCTGGGTGGCTCAGTCGGTTAAGCATCCAGCTCGTTGATTTCAGCTCGGGTCATGATCTTGTGCTTCAGGAGTTTGAGCTCTGCCTCAGGCTCTATGCTGATGCTGCAGAACCCGCTTGGGATTCTCTCTCCCTCTCTCTCTGCCCCACACACTCGCTCTCTCGTGCGCACTGTCTCTCAAAATAAATAAATAAACTTAATTTAAAAAATAAAAATAACAAAAGTACTTGAAGGATGTAATAGATTACATTTATGCAGAATGTGAGTCTTAGGGGACTTAACCATTTTTACCCACAAGCAGGCATTGATATCAATATTACTAAAACATTTAAAAAATTAAAAGCAGATTGTTTACTAACTGAATTTGTTCCTTGCTAGCAAACACTTTTTTTTTTTTTTTTTAAATAAGCTCTATGCCCAACATGGAGCTTGAATTCAGGATGCCGAGAACAAGAGTCACATGCTCTAACTGACCGAGCCAGCCAGGTGCCCCTTAGCTGACACTTTTTGGGGTGTTTTTTGTTTTTAGCAAACACTTAAAAACATTTTTTTAACGTTTATTTTTGAGACAGAGAGAGACAGAGCACAAGTGGGGGAGGGGTAGAGAGAGAGGGAGACACAGAATCCAAAGCAGGCTCCAGGCTCTGAGCTGTCAGCCCATGTGGGGCTCAAACTCATGGACCTTGAGATCATGACCTGAGCAGAAGTCAGACACTCAACCAGCTGAGCCACCCAGGTACCCCAGAAAACACTTGTAAAACATAGTTTTAATCAGTTTTGTACTACACTTAATGTTTGCCATTTATATTCCTTTCTGTTTGCATGAAGTTGATATGATTCCACTCCCCATTTGGGAGTATGGGGGGGGGGTTCATCTTTTTTACCATGAAGGATGCAACTTATGGCTGTTGCATTCTTGTCAATAAAGCCAAGATCTTCTGTCCACAACCACTTTAAACCAGAGTGGTGCAAGGAGGCAAAAACTTCAAGAAATCACCACCCAGCACGGGCATGTTAAAGCCTATGGGCTCCTAATGGAAGAATCCAAAAATGTTAAATACCATGTATACAACCAAGCAATATGCTCAAATGAAGAAAAACATGGAAGGTGCCTGACATGGAAGTCGCCCTAAATGTACATCCCACCCTTTATGGTCCAAATACCAAAGGTATTTGATTTAAGGTAGATTGACTTAAATTTTAATGTATCAGTCACTGTGCTAGACAAAAGTGGTGAGCAGAGTGGTGACATAGGATCCCAGCCATCACCGAGTAGAGGGAAACAGCATTTATGAATAGGTCTCCTGAGCATTATTAAAACACTTCAAAGCACAGGAGCACATGACTACTTAAAGTTTGTATTTTTTTTTTAAATGTTTTATTTATTTCTGAGAGAGAGAGAGGCAGTGTGAGCAGGGGAGGGTCAGAGAGAGAGGGAGATACAGAATCTGAAACAGGCTCCAGCCTCTGAGCTGTCAGCACAGAGTGGGGCTCGAACCCACGAACTGTGAGATGGTGACCTGAGCCAAAGTCGGACGCTTAACTGACTGAGCCACCCAGGCACCCCTAAAGTTTTTATATTGCACAGTAAAGATGTCAATCACTGTGTCAGCACAAACAGGTTAACATACAGAAGTGGTTAGGTCCTAATTTAGGTCTTCCATCATCCCAAATCTGTACTACTTACTAGCCTTCCAATTTAAAAGTCACAAATACGGTGATCATTTAAATATTAAAGCACCCTGCAGTAGTCCAAACTACCAATGTGGTTATTGTATCTTTTGGAATGCATGTGATGAAGAGAAAAAACATAACCGATAGATCAGATCTGATCTAATGTGTAGGCGCAATATTTAAAACATGGTACACAGGAAGGCTGAAAAAAGAGAATCCTAGAACGAGGAAAGGCCTTTGAAATTCATAAAATTTTTAACTTGGGGTCCACTGCTGTACTTCAGAGACCCCCAAAACTCCTTGAAGTTAAATTGTATCTTTTTTCTTCAGAAAGGCTTGTAGTTTTTCAAATTCTCAAAAGAGCTTGCAACCTAAAACAAAATGTATACAGTCCTTGATCTAATTCCAGCATGCAGCAAAAATGGAGGCTCGCTGTTTGAATCGCACAGTAAATTAATGACAGAAATGAGTCCCAGGGCCCACTTGTGACCCCATCTGTGTGCATTCTGCCACTCTAGGCTCTAGCCCGTTCCTCGCTACAATTCATGGAGTTGGTTCTGTGTCAAGGGACCCCAGTCCCCTGGTGCTGGCCTCTAATTCGAGGTAAGCGAACGCGGGCTGCAAGCCAGGTGCATCTTGCAGCAGGGAGACCTCGCCATCAGATAGGAAGAGCTCTGTCAGGGCGGGGAGACAACAGGCCAGAGATGCTGTCAACCCCAACGACGGGGGCGTTGTCATAGTGAGGTCCCAAGAGCGAAGACACTAGGGTGAGAACTGGTCCGAACTTGCAGTGTAACCTTACCCAAGTCATTTCCCTGCTCTGAGACCTCGTTTGACAAGCGTAGAGCGTTAAGTCACGGCCTTAAAAGGCATTGGGGGCGTGGCCTGCAGAGGCCACACACACCCTCCTCGTTCGCCCCAGCCCTACGGCGTGCGTGACGTCCGCAGGCGCCAGGAGAGGTGCGGTGAGGTCATCGCCCTCCGCCTCGGGGCTCCAGACCCTCCACGTCAGGGGCGGAGCCTGTATCCACGCTCTACACCCTTCGCTCCGCCTCCACGGGCGCCTCCTCGCGGACCGTCGGGCGCGTCACGTGACGGGTCGCCGGCGCTGGCGGTTGCTGTCAGCTGATTCCCCGGGTTGGTGGCTGGGGCAGCCGCGGCGATGGACTTTCTCCTGGGGAACCCGTTCAGCTCTCCGGTGGGACAGCGCATCGGTGAGTCCCCGGAGCCCCGCCGCAGGGCCTGCTCCCGGCCTCGGTCTCCCCGGGCGCCTCCAGGTCCCAAGTCACCCTCCGGAGGGACGCTTGGGGGGGAACCCGGCTGGCGTGTCTCTCTCGGACCTGTCCCCGCCCAGCCTCCCGCCCATCTTGATTGACAAAGCCGTCGTCCATTAGGAAGCTTCGACTTGTGATGGATGCCTACGGCAGCCAATAGCTACAAAGGGAGGGCGGGTCCGGGCGGCCGCGGCTCAGCCAATGTGCGGCTGCTGGGGTCGCGAATCCTAGGAGAAAGTTTTGGGGGTTGAAGGGGCTGCGTGGTTTTGCAATCCTTGAGTCCTCGCCTGTCTCCCTCATCGCTCCCCCAGCCCGGGTCGCGCCGCCTGGGCTCTTGCCGTCTCCTTCCTGGCTCGCCGGACTCTCCGGACACACACCGGAGAAGGGTTAGAAGTCCATTCTCCCAGGACCAGGAGACTGGGGTTTGGCGTCTGGGCGAGCAACTTGGCGGGGACGCGGCCAGGCAGCCCTGCTGCTCCCGGGGCCCGGCCAGACGCTGGCAAACCCGCGAGACCGGCAGCAAGGCGACCACACAGTCGCAGACTCCCCGAGCTGGCAGTGATCTCAGGAACCACCTGATTCCGCCTCCCGCGTTTCTCGGCACTCGGGTGGGCCGGGCACCCTGGCCGGAGGCACAGGCTTACTCAGCCCAGGTCTCCTGACTCTCCAGCGCCCTGTTGACTGCACTGACTTACTAGCTCCGTGACGTGGCCTCCTATTTCCTCACCTGTGATTAGGGGTATATTAATGGTGCTTCCGTGGGGTTGTTGTGAAGGTTAAACTCGTTAATCATTGTAAAATACTCAGAACCGTGCCTGGCATGTGGTCATTGCTATATAAAAGAACGTGGTAATATTTGTCATTATTGTTATTGAGATACACCAAGCGAGGGTCGGGAATACCTGGAAATAGCCGGTTTTATGGGTACTTCTTGCTCCCAATACAGGGAGGAACCCCATGTCCTGGCCCAAACAGCTAGTCCCTAACACTTCTCCAGGGACAGTCTGGATGTGCCCTCTGGCATCAGGAAGCTCGCCAGTACTGTTAACTTCTTCCTTCATCTTCTTGATGGGCCTTAGCATTAAGCCTAGACTAGGGAAAAAGGGATCTTTTAGGCTGTCCTGGAAGCCAAACCTCACTTAAGTCCGTCAACCCAGCCCAGCAGTATAATAGGTACCATGCCTGTGTGTGGCTCTTCTGAGGTTTTGTAATCAAATTTCTTCAAGAGGAGGCTGGCAAGCCAGGATTTATTTACACTCCAGAAAGCTCCTGGGCCAGAGAGAGGAAGCTGCTCTCCCAGGAGCACCCTCCCCGCTCTCTGCCACACACACCTCCCCATGAGTCATTGTTTTGGAGCTGAAAAGCTCTCCTCTCATCTTTATTTCTCCAGCAACAGATACCACCACTTTCATCACATGCCAAGTTTGAGACTTCCTACCTAAAAAAAAAAAAAAATCTGACCTTCAGAGTTGGCCACATTTTCCTGAAGCTTTCTAGAAAAGCTCACCTGGGCTCTGGCCCTTAGCTAGTCAAAGAAAGAGCTTCTCTTCTTATCCCCAGGGTCTCCTGCCTGTGGCAAGAAATACTCTGTCCAAAGAGAATACTACGAAGTCGTAATATCTTAGAGCCCAAACTAAATCTGGCTACTGGAAGGGTCCTTACCCTGGGCGTCTTACAGAACTCAGGGTTCTCATCAGGGTTCCCTAGAAGTCTTGTTAAAGACAGATAGATGGCTGGGGCCGCCTGGGGGGCTCAGGTCATGATCTCACAGTTTGTGAGTTTGAGCCCTCCGTGTCAGGCTCTGTGCTCACAGCTCGGAGTCTGGAGCCTGCTTCAGATTCTGTGTCTCCCTCTCTCTCTGCCCCTGCCCACCTCTCAAAAATAAATAAACATTAAAAAAAAAAACCACCCAAAAAACAGAGGGCTGGGCCCCATCCCAGAGTCCCTAACTCTGTAGGTCTGGGGTGAGCCCTAGGATTTGCATTTCTAACAAATTCCCAGGTGATGCTGATGCCACTGGATTGGAAACCACATATTGAAACGCTCTATAATAGCTCATCTCCTTTACACAGAAGGAGACAGAGGCCAGAGAGAAGGCGGAGACTGACTCACCCAGGCCCCCAGTGAATTGGTAATGAAGCTGTGATCAGTTCCCCAGAACCAGAGAAACTTGAACCAAAGCCGAGGAGCCTCTAAAAGTAGAATGAAATGAAAAATAGCTGCCATTTGAGCAATGCCTTTAGTCTTCCATAGGTTTCTTGTAGATAAGGAGATGGAGGTACTTCTGATTGGCTGTGATCACCAATGACGTAGTGTTTCTGGAAACTGCAGGAGTCAAATAATGTCAGGGCTGTTGACTCCACCCCCTCGCTGCGAGGGAAGCCCTGTAGAACTGGGGTCCCTGAGCACAGTGGGCTTCAGGGGTGAGCGTCACTCAGCTCACCAAGTTGTCATCCATCCGCACACCTGTGTGCTCACTGCCCCCTCGGCCTGGCATACCCACTCCAGCCTGCATCCTTCAGAGCTCAGCCATTCTCACCTCCTCCCTGAAGCCCTCCCTGAGCCCTGCAGATCCAGCCATCACTTCTGCGCTCTTGCATCCCCCTCGCTCCTTAGGCTTCTTCACTCTCTGCCTCTGGGCTCAGAGCCTCCACTTCCTCCTGAGTAGCATTAGCTACAACAGCATATACCTGCCTGGGTGGTCGTGAGAGGGAAGCGAGACAGTCCCCAGGAGGCGTGTGCGTGGGAACCATCAGAAACATCAGCCCTGGGGCGCCTGGGTGGCTCAGTCGGTTAAGCCTCCGACTTCCACTCAGGTCATGATCTCACGGTTCGTGGGTTCAAGCCCCGCGTTGGGCTCTGTACTGACAGCTAGCTCAGAGCCTAGAGCCTGTTTCAGATTCTGTGTCTCCCTGTCTCTCTGACCCTCCCCTGCTCCTGCTGTCTCGCTCTCCCTCTTTCAGAAATAAAGCATTAAAAAAGAAAGAAAGAAAGAAAGAAACATCAGCCCTTGCTATCATCACCATTGTTTTTATTATTTCCACTGTCGCGCACTTGTAGACCACTGTCCTGTTCTGTTAGAAGCTACGCATGTGTGTCTCCCCAGCTAGGCTAGGCTTCCTGAGAGCAGGGGCTGTACCTCACTTGTCGGGACCCTCAGCACCTGGCATGGTCCCTGGCCCATCGTAGGAGGGAAGACAAGAGAAAAGGAAAGTGACATTTGGTGAGCAAATACCACATGTCAGGGACAATGTTAGTATCCTAGTTATTAATATTCACAGTGACCCTACCAGGTTTTGCTATTTTTTTCCAGTTTTAACCAAAAGTAAGTGTGAAGGAGCATATCATTTCCCAGGGCGTCACAGCTAATCAGGGTGGGGATCTAGACCCAGGTTTCTCTGGCCGAGAGCCCACATCCTCCCCTACCCCTCACCACACTTATCTGGCCGATCAGTGCTTATTTGGAATTTACACCGTCCACCCCTCCAGGATCCACAGTTAACTGTTCTCCCCGCAGATTAGCCTGGCTGGTTACCATGTACGTGTGAGTCTGTACATTTGCAGGCCCCTCCGCCTTATCTTTTAGCAGGAGAGCTTCCCAAAGGCAGCAGCTGTGGCTGAAAGGATCCCAGATATTCGGTACTGGGTGGTGTCGACACAGCCCTCTCCTAGCAAAGATTTCAAAACCCTTTGCAGAATCCTCTGTGGACAGATCTTTTGGGTTGTTTTATAGACAGACGTCAGAAGGTAACCCAAGAAGCCCATTGTCCATTTCTGACTGTCAGCTTACCCCTGGACTGAGTCAGAGACCCATCTGCTCAGAAAGCAAGCTGCAGACAACAGACGCTGTGAATATGGGCAGTCCCTGAGGACCAGCCCCCACCCCCCACCCCCGTAGTCGGGGTGGGGATGCCAGTAACTGGATATGACGGGAGAGCTCAGAGCCTACGGCCGATCCCCGCGGTGGACGGGAGAGGGGCAGAAGTCAGGCCCAGCTGCCTTGGAGCCACAAAGGCCAAGCCAGGGGAGCCACAGGGAGGAATCACAGAGGAGAGACTCCACGTGTTAGTAGAGAGAGCGCTTGAGGCCCCCTGGAGTGCCATTTCGGGAGGATGGGGGGAGGGAGGAACTGGAAGCCAACCTGGCCACTACACTACGTCTCATTCCTTCTGTCTGTGACATGCCGCCGTCCTCCCTCTGCTTCCCAGAGCACTGCAGGGAAGGCTGGACGCGAGAGGGAAGAAAGGAGCTGACGGACGGCCTTGAGAGAGTGGTGGATTGGCTCCACGGGCCCAGAGGGCGGCAGCAGAGTCAGCCAAGCTGCACTCGGTGTTGACACACACGGCCCTGGCACCTGGCACAGGTGTTGCCGGCTCCCCACCGCTGGGGAGGTGAAGGCAGAGGCCATAGGGGAGGGAGGCTCTAAGGAGGACTCCCACACTGGCCGCCAGGGTGGACTAGGGCAGGATTTACAGACTTTCTGGAAGGGGCTAGAAAGAAAATATTTCCACTTTGGTGGGCCTGTGGCCCCCATGACAAGGGCTCAGCTCTGCCCTTACAGCATAAAAGCAGCATAGACCATGTGCAGGTAAATGGACCCGACTGTTCCAATGAGACTTTGTGTATGAGCACCATAAGGTAAATTTCATGTAATTTTCACATGTCCTGAAATCGTATTCTTCTTTGGATTTGTTTTCAACCATTTAAAAATGTGAAAACCACTCTTAGCTTAGTGTGTGGGCCAGACAAAAGCAGACTGAACAGGCACGTGGGTTCATAGTTTGCTGACCTCTGGGTCAGACCAGCTGGCCAGAGGCAGAATGATGGAAGGCAGCTTCTCCAGGGTGGGATCCCAGGGAACCCCACGTCTCAGATGCCTAAGGATGCTCCAGCCGTGGGCCCTCTGAGGCAGAATCCCTATCACTTCCCCCAGTGTGCTCTGGGGGCTCCCCATGCCTTGAACCCCTGGTTCTCTGATACAGAGGTGCTAGAGCCAGGTTGGGGCCCAAGTCTCTGTCTTGAGGGTAACAGGCAATGATGTGTAGAAAGGGCTTCATGTCCAATGGCCATGGCACTTGTAAGAAGACATCCAGGTTGAGCTCTTGAATCACACCAGATGGTATGAGTCCTGGTTCAGCCTCCAGCGGCTTTGTTACCTGGGGCAAGTTACATAACCTCTCTGTTCTTCAGTTTCACATCTGTAAAATAAGAACATCGATCGCACGCATCAGCTGGGGCTGCTGTTTCGCCGTGTGGAGAGGCTGCTGTGTTGGGAAGCCCTCAGCCCCGTGCCTGCCAGAGAGTAAGCGTCCGCCGCTGTGATTTTTTACCGGCGTCATCATTGTCGCTGGGGCCTCGTCTAAGGTAGTGACAGAGCCAAGCATCTGCCCAGGGCTCTGGCTCCAGTGCAGCCTCTGTGTCTCGGCGTCACTGGGCCACACATGAGCAGCCACTGGCTGGCGGCAGCCACATTCTCAGACAGGTCAGGTTGCAGGCTGTGGGGTAGATCCGATTCTTCCTGGGGAATTAAAGCCTTTGCCTGACCCTACAGATAGAACTGGTGAATAGGTTTTGTTCCCTCACTGAGCTCAAAGAAATAAGACTAAAGTGCCGGATTTCCGCTCTTCTGGTTTTAGAAGACAAAAACACACACATACACACAAAACCCTCAGTGTCTTCTAATTAGCTTGAAGCTGTCACCCATAGAAAACAGGGAATCAGGACAAGTTAGCTCTTTACATCCTTACCAAAGAGGTCTCTGTCAAGGCTCGCCGTCTGCAGACTTCTGTCCTTCATGCCACCTTTATGATTTAGATCTGGCCTGTGCTGCCAACCTCTCCGTTTATACTTTCATCGTGTTTTCCTTTTATTGGCTCACCATTTTTAATATGACCTTGTCCTGTGTAATTTTATTAATGAGGTAATTCGTGTTTGTTTTTCTCACCTTGGCTAAAGTAAACGTGCATCTCTAAAAATGTTTTTGAGTTTGTGCATGAGACCCGTTATGTGACCCTGCGGGGTACCTTCTGGTGACTCTGATGACAGCAGGATAGGGTCAGAGATCTTACATCAGAAGATCTGGGTTCAGGTGCCAGCTCTGCCCCTTCCTGGCACTTCCTGTGTCCCCCGGGCAAATGACGGAGCCTCTGAGGGATGCCTGCCTCCATGAACATGGGAAAGACCACTGAAAAGTGCCAAGGAGAGCCAAACCACCCTGCAAGATCCATAGAGAGGAACTGGGCTTTGTTCCTGACGGGGAAGGTAGACGAGGTAGAGGAGGGAAGGGGAGAGCCAGGGGAGAGGGGGAGAGGAGGAGAGAACAGAGTCCTCCGGACTGTGTGAGGCTAAGGCCCGCAGAATTTAAGAACAGACGGAGGTGTCCCCTCTTTGACCAGAACTTGTTTACACTGAGGCAGTAAAAACCCCAGATGATTAACTTTATGTGTCAACTTGACTGGGCCATGGCGTCCAGATGCTTGGCCAAACATTATTCTAGGGGAGCCTGGGTGGCTCAGTCAGTTGAGCATCTGACTTCAGCTCAGGTCATGATCTTACAGTTTGTGAGTTCGAGCCCTGCATCAGGCTCTGGGCTGACAGCGTGGAGCCTGCTTTGGATCCCCTGTCCCCCCCCCCCCCGCCCCTCCCCTGCTGTGCTGTCTCTCTCTCTCAAAAATAACTAAACCTTTTAAAAAACATTATTTAAAAAAAATTATTCTAGATGTTTCTGTGAAGGGATTTTTTTTAGATGAGATTGGTAGACTTTGAGTAGAACAGATTACTCTCCACAGTGTGGGTGGGCCTCGTCTAATGAAGCTATGGTTTTAATAGAAGACTCGCCTCCCGGACGAAGCAATTCCACCAACAGACATACTTTGGACCCGAGCTGCATCTGTCCTCTAGGTCGCCTGCCCTGTGGGTGGCTGTTGGACTTGCCAAGCCCCCACATTCACATGAGCCAATCCAGTAAAATAAGTTTCTCTCAACAGATGGAGAAACATGAGAAAAAGAGAGAGGGACCGAGGGGGGAGAAGGACAGTACCAGTAGCATCTCCTGTACTCACAAGCTGGAGGAGAGAAAAGAATGTCACCGCCCCCTTGGCCATTCACGTCAAGCCTCTGCTCTCACAACCTTGCTCCCCCTTCCCCGGGTGGTTTTACCAAACCCTCCTTCACGTAACTGAAACTTTCTTCGGTTAGGTACTATAGTTAGTTACATCAACTTTAAAATTGTGGGTTGCAGAAGTAATGGCCTCCGTGAGGTATTTTAGAGTTCCTCTTTACGGCCTGTGGTTACAGAATGACAGGGGAGAGGCAGCCAGAGTATTGAGGAAGGATGGCTCAGCAACGTAGGAAACTGATGGAACTTTCCATGCTGGGTCCTCAGAGAGTTGTTCATTTGGAACACAGGCCACCAGACAGTTTGCTGGCTGGGGGAAAAAAATGGCTTCTGCGTGTACGGGATTTAAGAACTCTGTTTTGTGGGGTGCTTGAAATTTTCAAACATTAATTTGGGGGATGATAGTTTTGTAGTCGATAACATTGGGCTTTGCGATCACTGTGTGCTGGGTAAGATAAAAACACTTGAAATGCATTCTCTTATTTCCTCCTCACACAACCCTGGAAGGTGAGTGTCCTCTTTATCCCCATTCTGCAGGGGAGAAACTGAGGCACCAAGAGTTTAAAGAATTCATTTAGGATAGGGGCGACTGCCTGGCTCAGTCGGTGACGCATGCAGCCCTTAATCTTGGGGTTGTGAGTTTAAGCCTCACGTTATGGGTACATAGATAGAAATAGTTTTGTTTTGAGAGAGAGGGAGAGAGCTGGAGTGTGCACACGAGCCGGGGAGGGGCAGAGAGGGGGCGGGAGAGAGAGAATCCCAAGCAGGCTTCGCAAGGTCAACACGGAGCCTGACGCAGGGCTTGAGCTCAGAACCATGAGATGGTGACCTGAGCCAAAGTCAGACGCTTAAGCAACTGGGCCATCCAGGCACCCCAGCCCCCCCCGAGAAAAATTTTTTTTGTAAATAATTTATTCAGGGCCACAGGGCTCGTGAGTGCTCGAGTCAGGGCTTGCTGTGGGATTCGTCTGTGTCCAGATCCCACGCTCTTCATGTTTTCACTTCACTGCTCCCCTTAGAGTTGAAAGGAGCGCGCTGGGCTTCCTCTTGAGTGAAGAATATCCGGATCCATCTGGAATGATATTGTTCGTAATGGTTCTTGCTGCAGCTCCCCACCCGCACCGTTAGCGTAGCCTTTCACTCTCCCACGTGGCAGGAAGTGCAGGTGCTACCACTGTCCTGCCTCTCTTGGTGGGGGCTGGGGGGGGGGGTGGCGCACAGGGAAAGGGTGGACCGGAGAAACTTCTGGAGCCGCCTGACATTCCACCTGTGTCTCCGGCCAGAACCGGGTCACATGGCCACTTCTGGCTGCAGGGGAGACCAGAAAAGCTAAGTTCTGTGGCCAGTGGAGAGCGAGTGCCTTTGACAAGGACGAATTCCGCAGGAGCCGGCTTCACGAGGGGGGGTTAATAAGTGTCGCGGAGCCCATTACCTCCAGCGCGGCCAGGTGAGTGTTCCCACGCTGCTTTTCCAGAAGGAGCGCCCAGCTGGCCCGCGCCCTGAGGGGATCCGTCAGGATGCCAGAGGCTCTAGAGATGCGTCCAGAGTGGCCGCAGGAACTGAGAGCTGGTGTGGAGGACAGATTAAGGCGGGGACATGGTACTTTCTAAAAATATTCAAAGGACTGCCAAGTTGGAGGAATATTACCTGCGCAGCAGCTCTTAAGGGATCAATGGAGGGCAAAGGATGGGAGTGTTTCACTTAAATTAAAGTGTTACAGGGGCACTTGGGTGTCTCAGTCGGTTAAGCGTCCAACTGCAGCTCCAGTCATGATCTCACGGATTGTGGGTTCGAGCCCCGCGTCGGGCTCTGTGCTGCCAGCTCAGAGCCTGGAGCCTGCTTCAGATTCTGTGTCTCCCTCTCTCTCTGATCCTCCCATGCTCACCCTCTGTCTCTCCCTCTCTCTCAAAAATAAAGTGATACAGAGGTTTATTGTCCTGGCGGGTATGACCTCACCCTTCATTCAGTTAGTCATTCAGCAAACACTCACTGCAGGTTTATTGGGGACCAGGTCCCGTCTGATGTACCGAATTCCCAAGCCATGTACTCTCCACCCCGGAGCTCAGAGCCTAATGGGAGAGACAGAAACAAAGAAATCAATTCTGTAGAGTTATTTTCACAGCCCTGCCGAGCAGGACTTGGCGCTGTGGCCTGTGTGAAATGCTGTCAGCCCGGTGAGGGAAGGAGCAGGCCCTCAAGGGGGTCAGAGCAGGCTCCACGTGGTAACCTGACTTTGATCTGGGCTTAGGAGCAAGATTTAGGGTGGGCAGGAGGGCAGGAGCACACTCTTGGAGGGAGAGGCCTGAAGGAGCAGACCCCCAGGGGCATGGGCAGAAGGCGGGGCCTCTCCACCCTGAGCCTCGGGAAGCCCAGTAGCTCCGGTCCCACAGCTCTGTTTGATCCAAAGCTGTAGGGTTGGTTTGACCAACAATGTCTTTTTTTTTTTTTTTTTTTAATATTTATTCTATTATTGAGAGAGAGGAACAGAGTGCAAGCAGGGGAAGGTGCAGAGAGAGAGGGAGTCAACAGATTCCAAAGCAGGCTCCAGGCTCTGAGCTGTCAGCATAGAGCCCAACACAAGGGCTCGAACCCATGAACCGTGAGATTGTGGCCTGAGCCAAAGCCAAACAGTTAAACGATGGAGCCACCCAGATGCCCCAACAAATGTCTTTAAACACCCAGGCTCTTTGTCCTGAGCTTGTTACCTCCTGAACCCAAGCTGCAGGCACCACATTCCCAGAAGAGAGGAAGGAAGGAGAAGAGGGAAGAAAGGCTTTCTCCTCCCTGAGCTGTGCCTCTGTGTCCCAGAAGGGACGCCTCCCCCTACCGCTGCCCAGAAGACACCCCCCTTCTCCCCGGGAACCAAGGCGGAGCCGCTTGCCCACTTCAGGAGCAGGTGCCAGGGCGGGGAGCGGGCTTGCTGCTCTGGGCACAGAAGGAGGAATGGCTGCTGGGTGGGCCTTGGCACAGGTTGGTGCCAGCTTTGAGGATGGCCCATCCCAGCCGCTGGCAGAGCTCCCTCTGCTCCAGCAGCCTCACCTCTCCCCTCCGGCTGCCTCACTGCCCTTGGGACTTTCTCCCCAGTGCCCGAGAGTCACCCTCCAGCCCCTCTCTTCTTCCCGATATCCTCAATGACTCATCATGGATGCCATCATTCCTCAAACGCTGTCCCTCTGCCAAGAACCTCCCTTTTCCACCTGCCCAGCCCACCACCCTGTGCTCTGTGCTCAGCTCAGACGGCACCTCCTCCCTGACACCTTCCCTGTTCCCTCTGCAGGGGCTCCCCCCCCCAATGCCCCATCTCCTGGCTCTCACAGCACCCTGAACTGACCTCGACCATGCCACTCTGCTCTGAAAATGTCTGTCCACCTGTCATCCCTGACCACTTCAGGACCCCCTGAAGGGAGGGATTCACTTCTTTGTCTTTGCCTCTCAAGCACCTGCCGCAGGGCTGGACAAATAGTAGCTACTCAAAGGATGTCGTGGAGGGCAGAGAGGTGGGCGCAAGGGAGATGGGCAGGGAGAAGGCGTACAGAAAGCGATTGGGACGGGGCAGCAGGGATAACAGGCCCTAGGCAGGGGGTAGAGGCAGAGGGCAGGTAGGGAGGGAGCGAGGAGGCAAACGTTTACTTACAGCAAATTCCAAACATCATATCACTTCACTCATAAATATTTCAGTATATCTCCAACGGGTAAGGAATAGGATTCTTACTTAAAAACAAACAAACAAGCTGTAGCCGCAGTACCATTATACGTTTGCGGGAAGAAAAAGTATACAGACATGTTTTGTTTTTTTTTTTTAATTTTTTAATGTTTTATTTATTTCTAGGAGAGAGAGAGAGAGAGACAGTGTGAGCAGGGGAGGGTCAGAGAGAGGGAGTCACAGACTGAAACAGGCTCCAGGCTCCGAGCTGGCAGTCAGCACAGAGCCCGACGCGGGACTCGAACCCACGAACCGCGAGATCATGACCTAAGCGAAAGTCGGACGCTTAACCGACTAAGCCACCCAGGCACCCCAACAGACATGTTTTTTAGTAAGAGTAAAGACTGAAAGGAAGTCCCCACCAGGATGCCTGACTCCTCTGAGTGACACGAGTGGGCAACGTGTCCAATGGAGAGGCAGCGGTCAGTAAACGTGGTGTAGAAGGAACGTGGTTGTGCGTGCTTGCTGGGGTGAGGGCCTCGAAGGAAGGCCTCTGGGGACCACTCGGAGCCGACACGCCGTGTCATCGTTGTCTTATCACGGTCTGCTGACTCTGGTGGCGTCCTTCTCCCCTGGGCCCGGGCCATGGCCGGGGACAGAACCAGGTCTGCGGGGCGTCCCTGGCCCTGAAGACCGTCGTCCCTGCTCACAAGCCGCACGGCATTGGCTCTAAGACACTGTGGAGTGTGAAGAGAAAAAAATGTCACCTGAGCCCTGGCACGGTCATCAGCTGTAAGAGCCACCCCAGTATCAGAGGGGGTCAAAGTGGGAAGGGGGAGGGGAGCTCACAGTCAGGGAAACACAGTGCGATATCAGGGCAGGTTGGGGGGGCTCAGCCTTGAACTGGAGCGGGGAGGCAGTCTGGAGGCCGTTGGCGTTGGACAGACAGTCAACAAGCCTCTCCTCCCTGTCCCACCAGAGGGTAGGCCCCGGCGAGGGGGGGGAGGTCCCCCAGAGCTCCGGGTCCACCCTAGCTGGGTAGAGGCATCCTTGAAGCCCAGCGAGCGTGAGAGGCACCATGAGTTTAGAGCCCCCCACTTCCACGCACGGGAGGGACGGTGGGGAGGTGACCCAAGAGGAGGTACACTGAGCAGGGTGCACAGGGCTCAGTGAATGCCAGTCATTTTGCCAGTGTTCTTCGTGATGTTCCCATCACCATGCAGGACGACGGTATAGGTCACACTGACACAGTCCACTCAGCTGGCAAATACCCTGAGGAGCTGTCACCGGGGCAGAGGCCTTCGAAGGGGAGCAGGGATCAGCCGCTCTGTCTCCTCCCGTGTGCGGGCACATCCAGACCTCACACCCTGTCCCACCCCCGTGCCCGGTCCCTTCTGGCAGGCTGCTTCCCGCTTTGTGAGGGCGATCGTGGCCTCCCCCTGGACCGCCAGCTTGCTGAGGGCAGGACCCGGTTGCTTTTGCTCCCCAGAATCTCCCCAGCACCCGGATGACCATGTGCACCGAGTATGTTCAAGAGGCACATAAGGTCGTGGTGAAGGGTGTGGATTTGGTAACCAGACCTCTCTGGTTTGAATCTCTGCTCTGCAGTGTGGAAGCTGTGTGACCATGGGCAAGTCACTGACCTCTCTGTGCTCCTCAGTTTATTCATCCTCTGTCTTAAGGATTGTGGTGAGAGGTTCATGTGAAGGGCCAAGTCCCATGATTGGTGCTTGCTGAGTGTCCGGTGAGCGCGCTGGTGGCGATGGGTGTCATCGTCATCTGTGACCAGATGCCGGATCGAATGCAAGAAAGGCGTGCAAGGCAGAAGCCCGCGGGCCATGCAAGAACAAGGCCCCAGTGGGAGGAGAGCGCAGCCAGTCATGGCTGAGGTCAGTCCCAGATGTCCCTCTTGGCCCCTGAAGAATTCGGGATTTTGACCCTTAGGCAGTTGATGGGACTGGAGGTGGGGGGACGGGAACCCTGGATAGATTTTAGACAAGAAAGTACTGGTTGGGTTTGTGTTTGAAGAGGCGATGGTGGAGGTGATGGTCCAGGCCTGGGGGAGGTGACAGGGCCTGAATGAGAGCTGATGGTGGGCAACTCGGGAATGCGTTGAGTAGCGGGAATTCACAGACACAGCGGCCCTTTGAGCGCGCAGGGTGGTGAGGAGAGGGCTCTGGCTGCACCCCGCGCACGGGCTGCCGGCCCAGGGGAGGCTCGCGGGGCCCGGCGTCCTCAGGAGCCGCGGCAGGAGCAGAACAGCCCAGAGGCTGGGCCGCCGCAGTCGTGCTCGAACTGGTAGCCGCTGCCAGTGTTTGTGTCCCCCTTCCTGAAACAGCAAGCCAAGCCACTTCTGCGGTCGGAAGCAGAAACAAAACAAATATCCCCGGGTTCCTGTGGGTTTACATTTCTGCCCTGCATGGAGTACGCCTACCGCCTGGAAGTCTCTCTGAGGAAGTGTGAAAACTCCCGGGCCCGCGGGGAGGTGGCCTCCAGGTGGCCGCGAGGCCGCAGCGGGCCTGTCCTGCCCCGGACACGCCTGTGTCCCGCTGAGCTGGCCTGCCTGGACCTTGTACCTCCCCCCCTTCCTCCTCCTCCTCTCCCTGTCTGAACCCCAGCCCCCCAGAAAACTCCGTCATCCACACGACTCGGCCCGCCGCTGGCCTCGGGCCTGGGGAGCTGCCGCTGTGCTCGGGGGGGGGGGGTCTCAGACCTGTGCTCCGGCCCCCACAACCCCCCGCTCCCTGCCCTGCCCTCCCCCGGCCTCTCAGTGCCCGCCGCCCCTCACAGCCACTTGCCTTTCCAAGATGACCCTAATCCCTTCTGAAACCGCGACGTCCCTCCCCCGGGAGAAGAGAGGCGCCCCTCATTTTCAGGGGTCCCTGGGGGGCCTAGTCGAGGAAGCACCGACAGGCCTGCTGGTGGAGCCAGGGAGCGGGAGGGGGACAGGGGGACGCTTCCCGGGAGGCTGAGCCCCCTGGCGCCTGGCGGCCACTGTGTGACCTGCCGGCGCCTCAGTTTCCCCGTCACGTAGAGGAGGGCAGGGACACACACGTCACCGCCGTGGGAGGATTCCGCCTTGTGCTGCATGAGGACAGCTCCCGGCGCCTGGCGTTTCAGGCTCTGTGACTGGGGAGGATTGTCACCGAGGGAGGGCGCGCGGGCCAGGCCGAGAGCCGGGGAGCCTTGGAGCCTTCGGGGCGCAGGACGGACACAGTCACTTCAGAAAGGTCACTCTGAGGCAGCAA
Organism: Hyaena hyaena; assembly: GCF_003009895.1. Lineage (NCBI taxonomy): Eukaryota > Metazoa > Chordata > Mammalia > Carnivora > Hyaenidae > Hyaena > Hyaena hyaena. Next base: position 747,379 of record NW_024080678.1, on the reverse strand, counting down.
GGGGCACACAGGGGGCGGAGCCAGGCAGGAGGTGGGGGCAGTGGCCGGCCGGGCAGAGGCGGAGGGCAAGGTGACGAGGGGTCAGGTAGGATAGCGGGTCCAGAGCGGGAGCTGGCGGATGAAATTCTCTGGGAGATTTGGGAGGAAACTGGTCACGGTAGGGCCCCTGGGAAGTGGGCTGGGGCCGGGGAGGTGGGTAGATTTACTCTCCATCGTGTGCCACCTAAAACCCTTTCACGTTCCGAGCCGCGCTAATGATCGAAAGATACCAACTCAAAAGATAACACCGTCAAGAAGGAACATTTTATTTGCAAAAATAAAACACTGTCTCCATAGTTTGACGTCAGAAGCCGGCCCACTGAACTCCTGTTCCCACTCATCTGAGCCAGGGCCTCCTCGCTGGTCGGAGGACATGGACGCTCCTGGCCTCACTTGGCAATTTAAGAATTTAGTGACATCACGGAAGGACAAATACTGTCTGATTCCACTCAAATGAGGCGTTCGGGAGGCAGAATCGTAAGGACAGTGTGGTGATGGCTGCCGGAGGGGTCTAAGGAGTTAGAGTTTCAGATTTTCAGGATGGAAAGGGTGGGGACAGCCTGTGGGGACAGCTGTACCACACCGTGAGTGTATTTGATGCCGCTCAACTATACGCTTAAAAGTGGCTAAGATGGCAAATGTTACGTGTATTTTAACACATTTTTTAAAAGAGAAAATAAGGGCACCTGGGTGGCTCAGTCGGTTAAGCGTCCAACTTCGGCTCAGGGCATGATCTCACGGTTTGTGGGTTCGAGCCCCGCGTCGGGCTCTGTGCTGACAGTGTGGAGCCTGCTTGGGATTGATTCTCTCTCTCCACCCCTCCATCCCACGTCTCTCTCACTCTCAAAATAAATAAATAAAACTTTAAAAAAAATACTTTGAAAATAATAATAATATAAAGTGGAGCCAAAAACCAAAAAAATTAAATGACAAAACGGAACAAGGTAGGGAACGGTTTGCACGCCGCCTGGTCCCTCTTTCTGGTACCCAGAAAGTAACTATCATCCTCCTCTCTGGCCCTTCCCGCCCCGCCCCACACACCTGCACGCGGCTCTCCAAGTCTGTCTGTCCGGGACCCCCCACACCGTGTGACTTGTGGTTTCTCCTCCGCAGAGAAGGCTACGGATGGCTCCCTGCAGAGCGAGGACTGGGCCCTCAACATGGAGATCTGTGACATCATCAACGAGACCGAGGAAGGGTGAGGCCCGCAGGCGAGGCAGGGGCCGGGGGACGGGGATAGCCAGCCGCAGTGTCACCCGCCTCCTGCCACAGACCCCCTCCCCACTCCACCCCTCCTGGAGCGCAGGGGGAGACCCTCCTGTCTTCAGTGCCAGGAGGGCTGCGGAGGTCCTCTGAGTCCCACCCCAGGCAGGGGTGTGGCATTTTAGACCTCTTGGAACGAAGATTCCATCCAGTGCTGTCGTGAGATGGACAAGGGCATCCAGAGAGGCCCCGGGGGGGTGGGGGGGCGCCAACCCACGCGGCCTCCCTTAGGTCACAGCCTGGCCAGCTGGACCTCTTAGGACGTCACCGAGCTACATCCTCGTGGGACACGGCCAGCTGGTGGCTCCCGGCACTGGGACATGGCCCCGAGCACTGTTCTGCATCGCATGGGCCAGAATGGGCAGGGAGACTCCCAGCTTTCTCTGAGCGAGGACAGACTTTCATTTCCTTAAGATTTGGAACCAGCAGAGGAGGAGGTCGGAGGGGATCAGGGGACACGGCGAAGGCAGACACAGTGAAGCAGAACTGAGAGCCCATGGGCACTAGCCTGTGCCAAGCATTTCCGGTACACAGGTCCCCCCGGGACACGTGCCGTGGAGGAGGCATCGTGGTCTGCGCTCTTGGTCCCTGACTAGCAGGCCCTGACGAGCCGTGTGACCTGGGGCATGTCACTGTACCCACTAGGTCTTTGTCATCAGAGGTTAAGCTCTTTGAGAGTCTCCCAGCAGTATGCCCAAAGGCCTGAGGGGAGCAGACAGGGAAAGCAGGGCCACTGTCCTTGTCAGGAGAACCCAGAAGGTGGGAAGAGGCGGGGCGACCACAGTCATCGGGAAGTGCGGCCTGGCAAGACTTTGTTCTGAAAAGTCAGAATGAACGGCTGGAGCAGGACCCCATTTCCCTCCTCATCTCTCACTGCGACAGTCCAGTTGGTCTGCGGGGTCCCTCTCAGCCAGGTGGTCCCTTTGCGGGGAATGCGGGCCCAGGCAGGGAGCCCCCACTGCAGTACGCAGCGGCCGCAGGCACCTTCCAGCACCCCAGCAGTGGGCAGGTGGCGGAGGCAGGGCCACCAAGATAAAAGATGGGGGGCGGACATGCTCACGGAGCCCCTGAGAGGGCCTGGGGCTTCACAGACCCCCCTGGAGAAACAAGTCCCCATCCCCCGTGTAAGCGTGTGCGGAGCTGCGGCCCATGCGTGCTCTGGTTCAAGGCGTGTGCGATTGGCTTGAGCACTTCCTGTGTTCCAGGCACTGCATGAGGCCTTCGGGACGCAGCAGCGAGCAGAGCAGATGTCACCCTTGGCCTTGAGCCTCTGGTCTGTCAGCCCCCCAGCCCCCATGGGTTGTGGCCTCCTTCCGTCCACTGTGGGCTCCTGGCCGGGCACGGGGCACAGCAGGCCCAGAACCAGGGCACACAAGCCCGGACTTCTGATTCCCAGTGCTGCGCCCTCTCTCTGGGCCACCCTGAAACGTGGAGACAAGTCCCTTTAGAGGATGAGGGGCTGCCCCAGGGCATTGGCGGAAAACTACCCGCACCCTTCCGGGACAGGGGCCCGGCCCGTCAGGGACCATGGCCCCTCACCCGCGTGTCCTGCGCGTCCCGCCCATCACAGCTTTGACAGGCCTCCATGGCTCTTGCCTGTTGCCTGGCCTGCTGCTGTCGCTCATGTCGGGGGACCTGTGTCGGGGTTCCTGACTTTCCTGACCTGCCCTTCACAGGGTCAGCACTGAGCAGACAGATGTGTGGCGGACACCAGGACAGGCCCCGGGGGGGCCACTCCCCACCTAGGAAATGTCACTCCTGCTCCTGTAGCGTCCCAGGCTCTGGGGAGGCCAAGTGTCAAGAGAAGACGCCGTGCCCGTCCTCAGGGGGCATCTTCACCCAGGGAGCCCCGGGCGGGTGCCGCATGGCAGTGCACCCCAGGGAGACGGGGGGCTGGGAAGGAGTCGTGGGCAAGGCGCGTTTCCGCTGTACCTTCACCAGGTGGACATGCAAGTTGGGCCAGAGCAGTCGGGGCAGCACTGATTGGCCTGCACAGTGCTGAAGGGTGGGATGTAGGGGTGAGGCGGTGTGGGTGGGCTGGGCCCGTCGCCAAGGCCTTCAGGGCTCCCCCTGCACTTATGTGTTTCCCCCTCCCCCCCACCGTGAGGGCTGGGCCTCTTCAGCCTCTCCCTCTGCCTCCCTGCACGGCCTCCATTCAGTCCCTCCTGCCTCTGCCTGAACTGCTTCCCGCCTCCCCTCAGCTGGCTCCATCTCATCCTTCACGCCCAGCCATGATGCCACCTCAGAGAGGACTCCCCAGACACCCCTCCCTGACACCCCCTCACTCTTACTGCGGGCCCCCCGTCTTTCCCACAGTGATGTGGGTCTCCCTGGTCACATGGTCCATAAGAGGAGACCTGCATGTTCACCAGTGGGTGCCCAGCACCCAGCATGGTGGCGGCATGTGTGACTGCTTAGTGAGACCTGAGTGGAAGTGTGGGAGGAGAGAGGGAGTAGCCAGGACGAGGCCCCAGGACTCTGCGCCCATTTTTCAACCCCAGTGTGTATCAGGAGCCCTTGGGGGCGTGATGAGTGCACAGATCTGGGAGAGCTTGGTTCAGGGATCTAGGGTGGGAGCCCCAGGTTTTGCATTTTTGACAAACCATTATACCTCCTCCAAGAGGATTCTGGCGCAAGGGGTCCAGAGAATCTCTGCCAAGTATTCATACCGTATTGCGGACTTAGGCGGGGCAGGCAGTTTGTGTTGTAATTAGAACCTGTGTGTTCAACAGGAAACAGGACACAGAAAAAACAGATGAGTGGTGGGATGGGATGGATGGGCGGATGGATGGATGGGTGGATGGATGGATGGATAGGATGGGATGAATGGATGGGATGGATGGATGGATAGGATGGAATGGATGGATGGGATACATGGATGGATGGATGGATGGATGGATGGATGGATGGATGGATGGATAGGATGGATAGGATGGGATGAATGGATGGGATGGATGGATGGATAAATGGATGGATAGGATGGATGGAATGGATGGATGGGATACATGGATGGATGGATGAGATGTGATGACATGAATGGATGGGATGGGATGGATGGATGGATGGATGGGATGGATGGATGGATGGATGGGATGGATGGATGGATAAATGGATGGATAGGATGGATGGATGGGATGGGATGAGATGGATGGATAGGATGGGATGAATGCATGGGATGGATGGATGGATGGATGGATGGGATACATGTATCGATGGATGGGATGGGATGGGATGGATGGATGGATAGAAGAAATGGATGGATGGGATGGATGGTTGAGTGGATAGATAGTTGGGATGGATGGACGGATGGGATGGGATGGATGGATGGATGGATGGATGGATGTGATAGGACGGATGGATGAGATGGATGGATAGATGGATGAGATGTGATGGGATGGATGGATGGATGGATGGATGGATGGATGGACAGATGGAATGGGAGGGATGGATGGAATCAGCCCCGTTTTCCAGGACTCCCTGATCTTAGGTAGGCAGCCCCGTGTGTTGAATAAGAAGGTTCCATTCCTCAGCCCATCCTTCCTTTTGTCCTTCTGCCCAGTCCCAAAGATGCCTTCCGAGCAGTGAAGAAGAGGATTGTAGGGAATAAGAACTTCCACGAGGTGATGCTGGCTCTCACGGTGAGTGCCCCATCTGTCCGTCTGTCCATCCATGGTAGAACCACACCTCCCCCAGGCCTAGCAGGACTCCCAGCCACCCCGGGGCTCCTCTTCCAGGCATTGAGAAGGAAAGGTCTGTGGGCAAAGTGCTGGCCTGTCCACAGTGCTGGCAGACACGGAGCGGCCATTTGGCAAAGTTCTCTCCGACTTCTGGTATGAGGAGCAGACACACTGAGGCCTCACATCCCTCCAGAACCAGTCATGGGGAGCTCGTGCCAAAGGACCTGACGGGTGACACAGAAGCTCGGTGAACCCAGACCTCGGCAGGGCGGAAAGTCTGGCCAGCCACACTGGGTGCTGGCTGGCACTTGGATGCCCTGAAAAATGCGCATAAAACAGGTGCCGGTGCCTGAGGATGGGCCAGGAGGGGGGGGTCATCCAGGCTGTTGGAGGGGTTTGCTGCGAGTGGAGACAGAGCACTCTGTCCCGGCCTCCCCAGCAGCACTTTCATCAGGTGAATTGGCTAAACTGACGCATGGGGCACCTCCTGCCAGGAAGGGAGAACATGAAACAGGGAGGGAAGTTCAACGCCTTGTCCTGGGGCTGCAGGGTCAACTAGCGATTATGGAAGTTCACTGTGGTTTCCGCTCGGAGAGCCACCCTCCCTCCAGACTGTATGCAGCTCAGAAGCAGCTTCAGGACAGGCTTCTGTGGGCACTGAGGCCACTCAGCAAGGGGCCACTGGTGGGCACACCAGCCCCCGGGGTCAGGGCACTGTCCCCACTTCTCTGTGTTCCAGGGCTCACTTGAGGGAGCCCCTCCAGTACTCAGCCTCTCCTCTGGGATGGAGGCTGAGCGTGCATGCCAGGGTCCTGGGCACCCCTGCTCACGGGCACCTCCTGGTCTCCAGGTCTTAGAAACCTGTGTCAAGAACTGCGGGCACCGCTTCCACGTGCTGGTGGCCAGCCAGGACTTCGTGGAGGGCGTGCTTGTAAGGACGATCCTGCCCAAGAACAACCCGCCCACCATCGTGCACGACAAGGTGCTCAACCTCATCCAGGTGAGCGCGGGCGGGCGGGCTGAGCTCCCTGCCAGCAGCCTTGCAGGTGGGGAGGGGTGGCACGGTGTGGGGGGGAGCTTCGCCCCCCCCCCCACCATCACTGCTCTTCTTCTGTTTGCTTCCGTCTCCTCCTCCTACGGGGCCATCTCGGTGTCTGCTGACTGGAGGTCCTGAGCGCGAGGAGGCCTCACTTGGCAGGGGCTGTGTGGGCGCAGTGGTCAGAGGACCAGCGAGTCAGGGAGGCCCTGCTCTCTGGGGGCAGGTGGGAGGGCTGGTGGGGGAGATGGTGAGCAGTGGTTACCGGCCATGTCCCCTTGTCCCCTCTCAGTCCTGGGCTGACGCGTTCCGCAGCTCGCCCGACTTGACAGGTGTGGTCGCCGTCTACGAGGACCTGCGGAGGAAGGGCCTGGAATTCCCGATGACCGACCTGGACATGCTGTCGCCCATCCACACGCCCCAGAGGGTGAGGAGACGCACCCAGTGGGAGCAGGGGGCGGCGGGGGCGGGGGCATTTCCTCGGTGTTTCCCCAGCTGCTCCCTGAGGCACTGACCTGCCGCATGGATCCCGGTTTTGCCCTCCAGACCGTGTTCAGCTCAGAGGCGCCATCAGGGCAGAATTCTGTGGGCACGGACACCAGCCACGGAGGAGACTCCACCCAGCACCCCACCCCCCTGTCCGTCCCGGCCACGCTCCCCGGTGACACACCCATCACACCAACCCCTGAGCAGGTAAACAAGCCTGAGTCAGAGCCACGCGGGTCAGGGAGGGCCCCTCTCACTATGGAAATCACTGTCCTCACAGCAGCCCCACCGGGTACGTATCATTCTTTCTGTTTCAAAGATGAGGCTTAGATAAACTCGCTGGCCCAGCCATCAGAGACGGTGGTAGGATTCAGGCTCAAGTCTGTCTGACTTCCGGCAGGCTCTGTTCTCCAAAGTGTGTGCTCCTCAGGCAGCACCGGAGAGAATAAATGCCCCAAGAAGGAGGTTTGAGGCACAGTGTAAGATTCCAGGGCCCAGGGCCTGGGACAGGTTTTCCCGGGGCTCTGTGAGTAGCTCTGCAGTCTACCCACCAGACTCACAACGCACTGACTTAGCTTCTGTCCCTCAGTTTCTTCCTCTGGAGGGGGGGCCAAGGCCACCTGCCAAAACCGCCCTCCTGCCCCTTAAGGGATATCTGCAGCCACCACCAAAATAAGCTGGATACACGCTCATTTTATTTATCTATTTCTAAGTTTGTTTAAGTGATCTCTGCACCCAGCTTGGGGCTTGAACTCACAACCCCAGGATCAAGAGCTACATGCTCTACTGACTGAGCCGGCCAGGTGCCCCAATGCGCTCTCATTTCGGACGTGGCCGTTGGGGTGTGGGCTGAGGTCTTGTGTTGTTGGGGTGCCCACTTTTGAGGTGTGTTATGAACTTTAGACCCATCACACCAGCTAAATGTGAAAGCTTAGCTGCTAAAGGTACTGGTGAGAGAGACACGGGTCCGTGATGGAAAGAAAGTGAACCTTGACCTTCCAGAGTGGACCCACGAATCTCCTGTACTGTCCACCTGGACTCATGAACAAAGCTGCCAGCAGCCTTTCACACTCCAACCTATCCAGAGAGAAGCTTCTGTACTGGATATCTTATAAGACGTTATAAAATCACGTCCCAGAGTTACAAATATTCCTAGAAACGTTTTCCTAACTGGACATACAATTAAAGGTATAGAAGACTTGTAAAATCACCCTGTGATCCAAATTTGCCTGAAGTCTAACATCTGCGTGGACTTAGGCCTGATTACATCGAGTGTAAGAAGGTTCTCGTTAAACAACAGGGAGGAGGCGGCATTTAGTTTCCAGCGCCCCTCTTGTGTCCTGGGGCAGTCAGAGCTTCCAGGCAGCCAGTGATATCACTCCCAGACTCTGCTGTAATTAGATCCCATCTGACCCGGACACACTGGGCTTGTGGTCAGTAGTTTTTCCACTCATTTATACCAAGGGTGTTCATTAAATAGGCCAAACGTACCAAACATTCTGTGGGGTTTGGAAGGTGTCTATGGCCCGTAGTTACTACCTGTGTCTACACCCCCATTTCTTCATCTGTAAAGGCTGGGGTAATGACATGTGCCTCATAAGAGTGTGGTAACATTTAATTAGCAATAAAAGCTAAATGCTTGGCATTTAGTAAGTGGTTAGTAAATGGCAGGTAGCTGCTGTCACAGGCATTGGAAATTCATATACTGACACTCGTAATCTGAAATCAGCGAGGTCACATGCATTTCTCAGAATGGAAGCCACTTAATAGTGGACCCATGAGGTATACGAATACGAAGGGTTCTTCGTCCAGATTAGTTTTAGAACTTTCATACCGGCGCGCCCCGGTGGCTTAGTCGGTTCAGCGTTCAGCTTCGGTTCAGGTCATGGTATCACGATTTGTAAGTTCAAGGCCTTCATTGGGCTCTGTGCTGTCAGCGGCATGGAGCTCACTTGAGATCCACTGTCTCCACTCTCTGCCCCTCACGCCCTGTCTCTCTCTGTCTCTCTCAAACCTTTTTTTTTTTTAAGTCTAAAAAAGAACTTCCATACTGATGCCTTCCTAGACATCCACAGACATAAGGCACTGGGTCTGTGGCCCCTCACCACCTCACCCATGTGATTTACACCAATTCCCCAAGCTAAGACCTTGTAACTGTTTGATCACTGAAAAACCACTAACATCCTTTATTTTTTTATTATCTTTTTAAATGTTTATTTATTTTTGAGAGGCAGAGAGAGACAGAGCATAAGCAGGGGAGGGTCAGAGAGAGGGAGACAAGAATCTGAAACAGGATCCAGGCTCCAAGCTGTCAGCACAGAGCCCGATGTGGGGCTTGAACCCACGGACCGTGAGATCATGACCTGAGCCGAAGTCGGACGCTTCACCAACTGAGCCACCCAAGTGCCCCAATATCCTTTTAACAAGTGCTAAATCTGAGTTTCACATTCGGGGGTGGGGGGTGGTGAGGAGGTAGCACTCATGCTTGGAGGAGCCAGGACACCAGAACAGACCAGGAGCATGTCCTGTGCTCACAGGAGAGGAGAGGGGAGTGAACTCCTGTCCTAAGGGAGGAGGAGTGAGGTCCTGTCCTGTGCGAGAAGCAGGCTTGCCGATTCCCTCCTCTCCCCTTGGCAGGGAGCTGCCCTCCAGGGCCTCGTTAGCTGCCATCTTGGCCCCAGGAGGTGCTGGAGCCTTCCAGCTGTACTCTGTGGTGTGTATACCTTCAGCTTCTTTCCTTGTACCCTTCCCTGAACCAGGCTCCCCACTTTGGAGATGGTAACGGTTGGTAGCAGCTCAGTGAGGGGGGTTTCTGGGGGACAGGGCAGGCCCACCACAGGCCTCCTAGTGCCAAGCTGTGGAGCCAGAAGGGTCCTGGCGGGCCGGGCCCCTGGGTGCCACGCCCGGGGCTAATGGCACCAGCCTCTCCTTGTTAGCAGCAGCGGCCCCAGCCCCCCGGCCTCTCTCACGGGGGCCGACGGTGTGTTTCAGATCGGGAAGCTGCGCAGCGAGCTCGAGATGGTGAGTGGGAACGTGAGGGTGATGTCGGAGATGCTGACGGAGCTGGTGCCCACCCAGGCGGAGCCCGCCGACGTGGAGCTGCTTCAGGTGAGCCCCTCCCCCGCACATGGCAGCCCTCGTGACTCTCTGAACACCTTGGTCACAGCGGGAGGGGTTAGATCCCCGGGCTCTGGGCTCCAGCTACTAGAATCCAGGGCTCCACCGTTTTCTAGTGGGAACAAAATGGCCCCTCTTACGTCAGCTTCCTCATCTGTGAGATTGTTCTCATAAGAGCTTTGAAGGTCTGAGTTTGGCATGAGAATTAAATAAGGCTTTGCCTGTGGAACACCAGCCCTGGGCCTGGGTCAGGGTAGGCCCCCCAGTCCGTGGTATCGAGGAGAAGCTGGGGAGTGGGATTTCCCCCTTCCAGAAGGTGAAGCTTAGCAGGCAGGGGTGGGAGCGGCGCTGGCTTTGAGAGGGCAGAGCGGGTGCTCCCGGGCCCTCGGGCAGGTGCGAGCCCTGGCTTTCCCTCCATGTGTCACATGCATTCCCACAGTCCCATCCCCAGCTGTGGAGGTCAGTTCACAGAGGTGCCAAGAAAGCTCGGCAGGGTGGGGGTGGGGGGGCAACACCCAGGAGTCACAAAGTGTGGGTGACGGGTTGACAGGAGGACAGCCCACAAGCAGTGAGCACTTCCCATGCACCAGGCTCTCATGTAGACACTTGATACCCCTTCATGCTTCACTCCGTCCTCAGCGCACCCAGCAACAGGTGGGCCCTCTCATTATCCCCGTTTCCTGGATCAGCCAACTGAGGCACAGAGAGGTCATATACTGTGTCCAGGGTCACGTGACTGGTAAGCAGCAGAATCTGAGCCCAGGAGACTAGCTCCAGCCGCTGCTCTTCAGCTGCCGGGAGGGGTGGGTAAGGAAGTGGGAACAAAGCCACAAGTGTGCTTGGTCACCGGAGGAAGAGAGGGGAGGCCCACAGGGTGTTGAAAGTCATCAGGCCCGCCCTGCCCACGGTAAAGGCAGATGAGGAAATCCTAGGAGGGGGTGGGTACCGGGGTCCGAAGGAGAACCCACGTCAGTGTTGGGGCAGCGTCTGGTCTTCACGGGGCCTCTAGGAGGAACGTGCCGGCATGTGGCCACAGTCCGCAGTGCCGATGACCGTTTGAAGCTCGGGACCTCAACCCAGGCACCTGTTCATTCATGGCAGGTACCTGCAGAAAGAAAAAGTCAGAGTCTTACAAATGAAAAACTTAGAACGCTGTGGCTGTTGATTTTTTTTCTCTTTCCCAAAGGAGTTTAAACATGTAACTTGCTGATTACAAGTCAGTCACAGACGTGGCGGCTGAGTGAGCGTGGGGTCCTGGAACAGGAGGGCTTTAGCGGGAAAGCAGCGACGCTGAGGAAAGTCTGGAGCTGAGCTCATAGGGCTGGGCTGGTGTTCACCTCTTCGCTTTGACGAATGCCAAACTGAGGAGAAGCGGGTGAAGGGGTTACAGGAACTCCACTACCTGGGAACATTTCTGCGAATCTAAAATTATTCCAAAGTAAAGGAGTGTTTAAAAAGAAATCAGTGAAAAGAATGAGGCAGGAATTCAAAATCGGGGTTTGCGGATAAGAGCTGGAATCCTCTAGTTCGTTTCTGTATGTTTTGGTGACAGAAAGATCCCAGCCACTCAGGCGTTGTGGTTTGTTCTACTGGCCCCTTGCGGTCTTGGGTGGTTTTTTTTTGTTTTTTTGTTTTTTGTTTTTTGTTTTTTTTGAGAGAGAGAGACAGCGTGAGCAGGGGAGGGTCAGAGAGAGGGAGACAGAATCTGAAACAGGCCCCAGGCTCTGAGCTGGCTGTCAGCACAGAGCCCGATGCGGTGCTTGAACCCACGAATCGTGAGATCATGACCTGGGCTGAAGTCAGATGCTTAACCGATTGAACCACCCAGGCGCCCCCGGGTCTTGGTTTTTCAACCGAGCAAAGGTGGCAACGGGAAGTTGATTACGAAGTCTGCACGCGGCCACTTAGGCCGGCAGCCCCGCCTCACATGTTGCTTGTGTCCCACATGTTCAGTATTGGTGTAGATGGCTGCGGCCATCGTCCTTCCTCCCTCTTCCCTCCCCAGGAGCTCAACAGGACGTGCCGCGCCATGCAGCAGCGGGTCCTGGAGCTCATCCCCCGAATCGCCAATGAGCAGCTCACGGAGGAGCTGCTCATCGTCAATGACAATCTCAACAATGTGTTCCTGCGCCACGAGCGGTAGGCCAGCTGCCCCCCCCCCTCCCCTGGCGCCCTGGTGCCCTGTTCACACCGGCTGACCTCCTGTGGTCTCCCTCCCTCCTTCCCAGCGGGGGGGGGGGGGGGGGGGGGGGGGGGCATGAAGTCTGCCCAGCCTTCCAGCCACGGCTCCTCTCCCTGCCAGAGTCCACCCTGCCCTGCGTGTCCCTGGTGTGGGCCTGGTCTGTCCTGGNGGTCCTGGAGCTCATCCCCCGAATCGCCAATGAGCAGCTCACGGAGGAGCTGCTCATCGTCAATGACAATCTCAACAATGTGTTCCTGCGCCACGATGTCCAAGGAAGAGCCTGGCCCCCCTCCCCTGGCGCCCTGGTGCCCTGTTCACACCGGCTGACCTCCTGTGGCCCCCCTCCCTCCTTCCGGGGGGGGGGGGGGGGGGGTTTGGGGGGGAGTGCATGAAGTCTGCCCAGCCTTCCAGCCACGGCTCCTCTCCCTGCCAGAGTCCACCCTGCCCTGCGTGTCCCTGGTGTGGGCCTGGTCTGTCCTGGCTCACTCTGCCACCGCCCGGCCCTGGGGCTGTGGACCAGTTACTTGACTTAATTACGGCTCTTTGACTCTTTGACTGCTCACTTAAGCAGGAAGATAATTTATCAAGAGAATAGCCTTTACGAAATGGAAAGCTTTCAGAATCCAAAAAAGAGTGAAACAGTGAGGCCTCCCAGCAGAGCGGGCAAGAAAGATCCCAGGGCGGGTCTGGGTCTCGGGCAGCAACTCCTAGGCCACGTTCCCTAGGATGTTGGCATCAGTAAACGGGCCTCATATGGTTGCCCATACAGAGAAGGGGTGGCAGGCTCTCTGTGTCTGAAAACCAGGTTCATTGCAGTCCCTGCCTATGGGGTGACAGCAATACCTATAAGCACTTAGCAACCAGGGGTGTCTGGGGCATGACACAGTGCAGCCTTCTCCAGCCCTCACGTCTTTATCCTTCAACAGACACCAAGTGATTCTGAGTCCATTGAGAGTGGGGCGGGGCTCCCGGGGGCCGTGTCTACCCGGCCCCTCCTGCCCGCTAGCTCAGTAGAATAGAGGAGTCCCTTTCTGCCATTTTGGGGTGTGGGCTAAGGTGGCCGAAGGGCCAAATCCAGGGATGACTGGGACCCACTGACACCCACTGGCATCAGACACGGCCTGATATCGCATGCCTGCTGCCTCTCAGTTCACGGTCATGCTCAGGGTCTTCGCCAGGCCCTTCCATCGGGGAGGCAGGGTCCACTGTCGTCCCCTTATAATAGACGAGGCTGAGGTTCACAAGGGAGGTAATATGCCCACAGGCACTCAGTAAGTGACAGGGCCGAGACTCGACAGACCACGGCCTTCTCTGCCCACCTCAGCAGCCCCTTGGTGTGTCGGCGGCTAGTCCAAGTGGCTCTGTAAAGCAGTGTGAGAGAGGTGTGTCTTCTGACACCACTTCAGAGAGCCGCTGACACGCACACGTGTGTAAGCGAATCACCAGACACGTTTTATGGAGCAGAGCTTACCTTCACCGTGTGCCGTGCGTCCCCAGTTTCCTCTCTGTTCTGGCCTGTTCCCGCGTGTTGCTGGTCATGACCGGAGTGGCCAGGCGATCAGGGATTCCAGCTGGGACACTCTGGCCAGTGAGCGAGGGGCACTGTTAACAGTTCCCCAGGGACACCCCGGCAGGGATCCACATCCCCGGCCTAAACTGGATCTTTCACCCTAATTGTAACCCAGCAGGTGGATGGGCCTGCAGTGTCAGGAGCTCGGCCCGGACTGGGCCTCTCTATCCCTCTGACTCATCTCGTTTGTGTCTTTGTAGGTTTGAACGGTTCCGAACAGGCCAGACCAGCAAGGTAAAGGCGCTTTTCTGTGACCAGGTCGTGCCCATACTGAGGGGGAAGAAGAGGGCTGTGCTCACCTCCCCCCCACCCGCTCCAGACATCCTGCACAGGATGTGCCTTCCTGTCCATACTCCTAGAGGACTCCCCTTCTAACTTTTTATGTCCCTGTCCCTTTAAGGTAACTAAAGCTCAGCCACCAGCTAATGCCCAAGGGTCTTCTCTAGCTCCTAGGGGTGCAGCTGAGCTAGGGGCAGAGCGGGGAAGACTCCCCAGTTCCCAGCCAGAGCTGCCAGAGCCCTGGTGGCACAGCCTGCAGCCACGGTGGCCTCTCGCTTCTCCCCAGGCCCCACAGGAGGCCGAGGCGGCGGCTGACTTGATCGACATGGGCCCTGACCAGGCACCGCCCACCGGCAGCCTCTCGTCCCAGCTGGCAGGAATGAGTAAGTGCATATGGGGGTTCTGGCCAAGGGCACAGGACGGTGCTGTGGGCACCCCTGCAGTTTAGGGGTGCCCTCTTAGACGGTTGGGGCCGGAGCGCCGGCAGCAGAGCTCGGCCCAGACTCCGCCTCGCTGGGCTGACCCCCACTGCAAGGTCAGGCAGCCAGGACCAAACACATGGGGCTCTCACCCTCACAGCCCCCAACTCCCGAGCCCCCTCGGGCCTCAGGGGCCCACTGTTCTGCAGTCTCCCCTCGACACTGAATTCTCCATGGTGCGTGCCCCCGGGGCAAGCATGGGCGAGTCACTTAAGTGCCCCATGCCCCCTCCCCTGTGTAACGGGCGGGAACGGGCCCTTCCTCACAGGTCGTCGTGAGGACCGGGCAGGCTCACCATGCAAGGGCCCGAGACGGCGCCAGGCCGGGGTGGGCTCCCAGGACATGCTAGCAGGTGTCATCACTGTGTTTAGTTCCCACACTGCTGGCTGCCTGCTTGTGCCGAGCCCAGGAAGTACGTCACAGCCCGTCGTGAATCACTGACGCCAGGCTGTTTGAAAACTCGGCTGTGCCGATGACCGGGAGCTCCCTGCGCAGCCGTGTGCCGTGCCAGATGCGCTGGGCAGCGTTCTACCCGTTCTCACAGCTGCCCTGGGAGGGGGCTGTGACTCTGCCTCGGGCAGAGGAAGTCACGTGCCCACAGCCCCTCAGACAGCAGGGACCCGGCGGCCCCATCCGTACACCCGCGCTGGCTCCCCTGACCTGCCCCTGCCGGCCCCCTTCTTCTCCGGAACCATCCATGGGCCTGGCATTCAGCCGCTACTCAGTGTGCAGGGACAGCTGGTGTCCCTTCATGTCCCTTTCTGTCCCCGCAGACCTGGGCTCCAGCAGCGTGAGGGCTGGCCTGCAGTCTCTGGAGGCCTCGGGCCAACTGGAAGGCGAGTTTGACATGTTTGCGCTGACCCGGGGCAGCTCTCTGGCTGACCAACGAAAAGAGTGAGTGGCCCGGCCCCACCCTGTCCCCTGCAGTCTGGGCTCCCCATCAGGGCAGAGCCTCTCCGGGCCCCTGCACCCAGCTGCTTGGCACGCCATGTGGAGGGACACATGGCCCGCTGTCCGCACCCCCTCAGGACGGCAGAGCTCCCACCCCCTGGATCGGTTCCTAGTAGCCCTGACAGCTTTGTGGCCAAGAGGCAGACTTTGTGCCCCACAGGCAGGCCTGGGTAGGAGAAGGGCCGTCTGTGGTTTGATGAGCAGCTGTGAGCCGGAATCTCACATAATCTGATGAGATGAGGAAACTGAGGCACAGAGAGCCTGAGTCATTTGCCCCAAGCCAGGCCATTGACATGTGGCAGCACTAGGTTGAGAGCCCAGGGCTGCTGGGCCAAACAGCGACCGTCCCAGCCTCTCCCCACCGCACTCGAGGCCGCGTACCAGGCCACTCAGGGCAGGCAGGGAAGGTCCCCGATAAAACCTCAGGGACTTGTCTAGTCATTTCTGTTGATGCCTAACCACCCGGAAGGTCCCCACAAGTCCCCGTTGCCCTACTCGGGTCTGCTCCCTCTGCCCCAGGCCTGAGGTTCTGTCCTTTCCTGGGCTGGGGTTTTCAGGGAGGTGCTTTCGGCAGTCACGGCAGGCCCCTGGCTCGACCTCTCGGGACTGGCCCCACACAGGCTTGTCAGGGGAAGCAGTTTGCTTGATATTGTCAGCCCTTTGCTCAGGACTCAGGACTGCGCTGCAAGCAGCCAGGATTTACACCCAAGGAAAGTTCTGGATTAAGGGGCTCCCTCAGCAGATGCCCCAGCCTCTTCGGTGGTCATTCTGGTCACCTGAATGGCCTTTGGCCTCCCCACCTTGCTCTGTCTCTGGGAACTGTCAGTGGGCCTCTGAGAGCCCAGCGACACCCTGTCCACACCACACATCCAGGCCAAATCAGATAGGCTGCAGCCAGCCTGGCGGCTCTGTGGGGTCACTCAGCCCTGGGCTGCGAGCGGTCTCTTTAGTCCCGGGCCTCCTGCACTCGCGAGGCCCAGGGCTCAGGGACCGGCAGCTCACAGTTGCCATGGAGTTCGGGGTGCGGAGAGGCCGCTGTGCAGGTGGAAGCTAATGGGTCCACTGGGATCTGCAGCCAAGAGGGCGGCCGCCCCAGCAGGTAGCACACTGGTCACACCCGAGGGCCCCTGGCTCGGCTCACTGTGCTCTTACTGCTTTGAGGAGCGGGCCCTGGGGGACAGCAGAAAGCAGCCCTGACGCCCAGTCTCATGGGGAGTGAGGTGTACAGGCGGCCGCCACGCAGTGCCTATTGCTGGGCATGCCGGGCACTCTGGACACACACGTGGTGGCAGGCGGCTCTGCAGAGGGTACTCAGGGCTGGACCGCAAGACAAGGTGTCAGGAAGGCTGTTTCGGGCCAGAGGAGCAGTGTGTGCAAAGGCTCAGGGGCAGGGAGAGCATGAGATGCTGAGGGCAAGAGGGGCACATCTCAGGCCTTCTCATGTCACGGGGTCCCCTGCAGGGACGAGAGTGCCCTGGCATCAAGTTCCTCTTTCCTTTGTTCTGCTTGGTAGTCCCTCCCTTGGGCTCTGGCTGCGTCTTATAGCCCTGATGGCCTGGCTGGCCTGTGGACCCCCTCGCCCTGGCCCCTGGGGCTCTGGAATCCTCGGAGGCCTTTTCTGCCCATCGGGAGTCAGGCCCACACCCCTGCTGCCTTGCCGGCCCCCGCTTCCCTCCAGCCTGTGCCAGCTCTGCCTCTGCTCCCCAGGAAGCCAGCTCCTTGCCAGCCACACCCCGACCCCGGCTGGCACAGTTGTGGCCTCTCCAGCCAACCAGGCCAAGGAGAGCGACAGGAAGAGTCTCTCTGAGCCAGCGCAGGGCCCCCTAGCCAGGGATGCTCTTCTGTGCTGTCACCCTGGGGACACGCCGCCCTTCCTGCCCAGAGCCGCTGTCGCCCAAGTGGCCCTGGGTCCAGTCCCTGCCCACCAGCCTCGCCACAACCCTCTGAGGCGGGGTCCTCCTCCCTCCTGCACTGGGTGTGGGGCAGGAGCTGCCCGGCCCAGCGTCTGCTGCTGGGTGTGGGCCTTGCCGGCTTCCTCCATCCGGGCGTCTCCCGCCTTCACATTCTTCTTCTCTATTGTTCTTTCAAGTGAAGAAAAGCAGCGATTGCTATACATTCCTAGCTCCGAACATGCCTTATTCTGCCCTTTTCCACAGTGCACCTGCCACGTCTTAGATGAAGGGACCACAACGGGGCTACTTGCATACCCAGTGGGCGGGCCCTCCCGGGGTCAGGACGCATGGCTCAGTCTTAGACATCACGTCCTCCTCACCAGCTCTCAGGGCCCGGACTTAGCCAGGGATACCAAGCTGCTCACCAGGAGGGCATGAGCTTGCCGCCCGCCACCCAGGCTTTGGGGTTGGCTCCTGCCCAGCCCTGCGGGTCCCCCGTGCGGCGACGGGCCGGAGCCGCAGAACTGCTGGACGAGCTGATGTCCGCGCTCTTGCGGCCAATTCCATGGGAGGGAGCGGACGCTAGTGCTCTCAAAATGGCTGCCTGGGAATTTAGGGGTCTTCTTCCCAGAGGCCCTTTGAAGTGCCAGTCTCCCCCATTCCCGGGAAGGCCATTTGGCATTGCAAAGGTTTCAGTTGATAGGGTCTGGGTTCCTGAACCCTCGAGCTGCCCGCCTCCCCCCCTCCGCCCACCGACCCCGGATCTGCAGGGCTTTCCCTTGGCGATGGGGATTCTGCAGCTCACTTCCCCTCAGAACTGGACCGAGCCCGTGCCGAGGCCTCCCCTCCGTCAGCTGGCGCCTCACAACAAGAAGAGCAGCTCTTTTCAAGAATCAAGGCTGAGTGCCTGAGGCCGCCTCTGACATCTCCCTGTAGCAGCCAGGAGAGACCCCCCCCCCAGCCCCTCACCCCCCAGGCTTCCCCCAAACTCCTGCCTTATTGTCTCACTCCCCACGAGACTCAGCTCACATAGCAAACACCTTCCCTGTGCTCAGTGCCTACCTCTCTGTCCCACCCAGCTGGCTGGCATCCCCCAGGACATTTGATGTCTCTTTCTTTCTTTTTACTTTTGAGAGAGAGGGAGGGAGAGAAAGAGAGAGAAAGAGTGCAAGAGCAGGGGAAGGGCAGAGAGAGGAGGGGGAGAGGATCTGAAGCGGGCTCCGCGTGGACAGCAGAGAGCCCCGTGCAGGGCTTGAACTCACAAGCCATGAGATCACGACCTGAGCCAAAATCGGACGCTTAACCGACAGAGCCACCCAGGGGCCCCATCCCCCAGCACGGCCAGGACAGGGCAGGGGAGAGCTCCGTGCCATCTCACCTGGCACCCCACACAGCCATCCGCACATGTGTCTGCGGCAGCAGAATGGAACCCCCCCATCCAAAGGTGGCCTTGTGCTGAACCACGAGTTACTACCTTACAAAATGGAAGCTGCTCAGGGAGCCTGGGGAGCTCATTCAGTTAAGCGTCTGACTCTTGATTTCAGCTCAGGTCACAATTCCCGTAGTCGTGAGATCTGTCCCCACGTCGGGCTCCGTGCTGAGCGTGAAGCTTGCTTGGGATTCTCTCCTCTCTCTGCCCCTCCCCTGCTCCTGTTCTCTGTCTCAAAATAAATAAACATTTAAGAAGAAGAAGAAGCTGCTCAGAGAAGCGTCTGGAGGCAGGAATTCTCCATGGGCATGGGGGCATTGGCGCTGTCTCTCATCCCTGGAGTTTGGCCAGATCTGATGAGAGCCATTGGTGAGCTTGCTCTCAGCCTTTGGCCAGCGCCAGCCCCTCACTTTTGGGTGCCTGTCACGGTCACAACGTCAGAGCCCAGGTCTACCCTCCCCGGGCAGGCAGGCCGGCAGGATTGGAGCCCGTCCTGGGGCCTGAGCCGCCCTCTGTCCAGGTGTGACCCGGGGTCCGCACAGGACATGTGTCCAGCTTGCCCCTGCCCACCCGTGCATCCCGCCGTCAGTCAGCACGCCCGGCACCGCAGGGCACAATTCATGCTTGTGGCCTCCATGTTTCAGGGTGAAATATGAAGCCCCCCAAGCAACAGACGGCCTGGCTGGAGCCCTGGACGCCCGGCAGCAGAGCACTGGAGCGGTAAGCAGAGAGCCAGGAAGGAGGGCCAGGGACGCTTGCTCACTGCCCCCCCCCCCCCGCCCGCCGTGTGCTGGGCACTGACGTGACACATCCGTCTCCTCATCTGGCTCTGTGGTTGGCCCTTTGTTGCTAATGTGACAGCTCCCATTTCACAGCTGAGGAAAGCAGTCCGAGAGGTTAAGTCACCTGCCCAAGCTCACACAGCGAGGAAGGGCTAGAGCGAGGACTCGGACCCGCCAGGGCCCCGCAGCCTGGGCTCCCAGCTGTGCCCGCAGACAGACTGCTGACCTGTAGCGCGGTGTACGGTCGGCGCATGAGGGTGCGTGAGGGGCTCCGCAGAGTTAGAGCTCCGCCAGCATCGTACCTCACCGCCTCCCTGAGACCTGTTATTTGCAGGAGGGAGGACAGAGGGGAGAACACACCCTCAGGCTTCAAAGAGGCCTCCAAGGGCGCCATTTTCATTCCGTCGAATTGTTTGACGGCGTCTGGAGCGATAGCCACGGGCCCGGCACTGTGCGCACTGTGTGGGTGACCCCTCCCCCTTGGCAGGAGCTCCAAGTACAATCCTCGTCCCTTTGGATCTGTTCTAGATGCCTTTGGGGCGGTGAGGATTTCTCTTTCAGTAAGCGGACAGAGGAGCTCCTTGGGAGGTGATGAGAAACGGAGAGGCGGGGGGCAATGAAGGGAGACGGCCGGTGCCGGCACGGGCTTCTAAGGCCAGGGTGGGACTGGGCGACCGGAGACAAAGCCCGAGGGGCAGCAGGGACCACAGGGCCACGGCCAGCCTTGCGCAGAGGGGCACGCTTATCTGTCCCAGCGTAGGAGCTGGGAGAGCAGCTGAGAGGGACTGGAAGGCGCCCAGTGTATGAGTGGGTCCCGGCGACGCCCCAGAGGCGACCCCAGCCTCTCAGCGGTCACTCCCAAGTCAGAGCAGAGCCAGACCTGGAACACTGTGGAGGCAGGACCAGCTAGAGAATCAGGCGTGTCCCGTGTGTGCCGCGTGACCCGTCTCCAAGCACAGCACACTTGCACCCGCATCTCAGAGCCTCCGTTACTTTCCTTTGTGAGTGGCCATCTGTCACAGCCGTGCCCTGTGCCAGGTGCTCCACAGCCCTCCTTTCTGAGCCATCCCATAAACCCTTAGGGCGTGTTGTTATCCCCATTTACAGACGGGAAAACTGAGACCCAGAGACCGGTCAGGTTAACAGAGGTTAACATCCCTAGTTAACCTGGCACATAGCGAAGCGCTCGGTCTCCCTAGTGCGCTGCACGGCTTTCCCCACTTTTGGACAAGAAAGCCCAGGCTTAGCACCCGTGAGGCAGTTTGCTCAGCCCCTCACAGCCCGTTTCCCTGGCTCCGCAGCCAGTGCTGGGAGCAGGAGCCCCAGATGGCCTGCACAGCCCTAAGGAACACTTAGGAACATTCAGAGGTGAGCACTCTGGAAAATCTGGCTCCTGATTCCAGATGCATCTGAACGCCCTGGAAGCTGCTGGAAGCACTTCCCTCTCGGGCCACCTGGCCCCTCATGGACAGAGGCGAACTGCACAGGCTCCCCTTCAGATTGCAGATGAAGGAGCTCACCCCAGAGACAGGTGTCACACGCCCCGGGGCTCACACCCCTCCAGGCATGACAGGAACTTGAACCCAGGTCCCCCGGCTCCTACACCACCCTCACTTAGCCCCAGGGAGGGAACATACCCACACCTCTACTTGTAGAAAAGTGGAAGATTCCTCTCTGATCACTTAGAGAGGTAAGCAGCTTGAACCCCCATCAGGGCATGATGTTCTTAAAACCGTCCGTAAACATCTGCTCCCTTGGTGCATGAGGCTGGGGGGTGGGGGTGGGTTCTCCTGAGAAACCATCAGGACGGGACTCCGAGCAGCAGACTGCAGCACAGAACCCAGGGCCAGCTTTCTGGGCAGCCGGGGTTCACAGGTCACATGACCGGAGGCGCTGGACAGCATGTGCCGGGTCTTTCCGGGGCCGGGGAGGCAGTCGGAGGCCCGTGAGCTGGGAGCCGGGACTCTAGCCTCCCTCTGCCTCCAGTCATCTCTGGGGTCCTAGGGAACCCTGTTTGCCCATCAGTAAGCATGAGGGGACTGGACAAACCAGTGTCCTACTCCTGAGATGCCCACCAGAGTCCCCAGCAGCCAGCAGGCTGGCTGACGGCCGCCTCCTCAGCTGTTCCGGGATGGCTCAGGCCACTCCCAGGCTCCTTGTGGAAGGGACGAGAAGCTATGCCCGGCGCATTCAGGACTAGGTCCCAGGGCTGTGTGGTTCATCCCACAGTGAGACACCCTCTTCTGCTTCCCGTCCCCCTCACCTGCCCCCACAGCACCAGCACCTGCACAGACATGCGCGCGCGTGCACACACACACACACACACACACACACGGCCTCCTGAGCTGGTAATAGGACTCCCCACTTGAAAGGGGCGTCCACATTGGAGAAGGCTGCCAGCAGACCAGTGACCCTGGCCTTCCCGCCACCCTCAGCCTGACCCTTTCTCACCCAGATGGGAGGCAGCGTTGAGAAGAGCCTCAGTGACTGGCTGATGAGACAAGGCATGGTGAGGAGAGGCTGGGCCGGCCCGGAGAACAGAGGCTGCCCCTGGCAGGGGTCCCGCCCGGGGCGGTGCTGTCGCAAGGGGCAGGACTGTCAGACCTACCGGAGAAGGCGGGGTGCTGCGGGTGCCCCACTCTGCTCCCGCTTCGTGGCCCCTCGGTGCCCACTTCCGGCCCTCAACTCGGAAGCAAGGCCCAGGTGGCCCCTCTGGCAGCTGGGAGGTGACCGGGGCTTGCTGGTTCTGGGCCAAGCGGAGAGGGACTGGTGCGCGTCGCCCAGAGCATTGCTGCTGCTGCCGGGACGTAGGCGCCTGCTCTGCCCTGGGCTCTCCTGCCACCACCGGGGTCCTCGGGTGCTGGGGACAGAGCTTGGGGACCCAACTGGCTGGGTTGGAGAAGGACTGTCTCTCTCGCCCTCTTTCCCAGAGTAACGAAATGGTCACTAGCCTTTCTTGAGCGTCTGCTCTGTGCCAGACTCCCGTGCGTCACCTCCCCTCCCCTCACAGCAGCCCGGGCAGTAGGGACCACGCTCCCTCCTGTACAGATGAGAAGAGCAAGGTCAGAGGCATAACCTGCCCAAGCCACACTGTATTAAAGGGCAGTCTCAGACTCCGTCCCCAAAGCCTCCGACTGGGTCCTCACTGTAGAAGGAAGCCCCCAGCCCCTGTGCAGGACCCTTGTGGCAGAGCCCATGTCTTTGTGGCCCACAGCGAAAGGCCCTGTGAGTCGTGGGAGATCCGTTCTTCCTCAGGGTCTGCTCCAGCTATGAGGAGTCCCTCCCTGCCCCCCCCCCAGCCTAGCCCCCAGCCCCGCTTCCCTCTTGCCCACAGCCTGGCACAGTGGGTAGAATTCTGGGTCCTTGGCGGCTGGGAGCCATCTTGAAGGGGACACCAGGATCTCAACCCCCCAGAAGGGGTGGGGTGTGTCCAACTGGCCCCATTTCAAAAACGAGGAGGGGACCTGGGTGAGGGTGACAGCCACAGGCCGCCCAGCCAGCGGGCCCCCAGCTGATGGGGCCTTCCTCCTTCACACCCAGTGCACTGCCCTCACTACCTCACTCCTGCCCTTCCTTCAGATCCCCGTCACCCAGGCCTGCCTCATGGAGGACATCGAGCAGTGGCTGTCCACAGACGTGGTAAGTCGGGGCCCGCCCAGCCCGAAAGCAGAGCCGCAGGCATGTTCCTCACCCACCTGACAGCGGGCTGGTGAGGAAGTGACCGGTCACGGGGGCACGGTGAGCAGCTGGTCAGGTGGGGAGTGTTCGTGTGGGACCCCTCCTGCCAGCCGTCCGCCCTCTCCCGGGCGCTCCCCTCGGAGGAGGCCCTGGGCACCGCACGCCTCATGGCTACTGGAGCTGAGCCTTCCGGGAGCACGCTGTCACAGTGGGTCCCAGGAGTCTCCGCCCTAGAGAGGAAAGGCAGGACAGGCTGACGGAAAGTGTGACAGAGTGGAGCCTTGCGCCTGCGCCAGCTCAGGGAGCCCTCGGTCCAGGCCCGCTCAGAAACCCCACCAGCAGCCCCGCCTTACAGACCAGGAGGCTCAGGAGCAGTGAGGGGTGCCGAGCCCAGGAGGCGGCAGCGGCCCAGGCCGTCTGCAGAGCCCAGCGGCCCCCAGTGAGCGGAAGGGGCGGCCAGCCTTGGCTCTCCTGTTCAGGGCTCCTCCCCCCACATCTGCCACCCCCTCCTTTGGGCACCAGGGACCAAGTGCCTGGACGCTCACAGGCCCAGAGGCTGCCATCCACCAACTGCCCAGACGGTGGTTCTGCCCGAGGTCACGTGCAGGTCCATGCCTGGTGGTGGCCCCCAACCTTAGCACACGTGGCCTCCATCTCTGGGGCCCTTCCCACCCCAAGGGCAGGTCTGTTCACCATCTGCACAGCAGAAGGAAAGGAACTGGTGTTTACTGGGGACCCGCTGGGCCCCACAGCCTGGGCTTGGCAGTCTGATATTCCATTGTAGCTTCCTGACGGCCAGTTCTACCAAGTGGGAAACTGAGGCTCAGAGCAGTCAGGTGACACCCAGGGCTGCAGCTAGGGAGAGGGTGGGGACTCGGTTCAGGTCCTGGGCCCACCTCGCCCACCTGCCCCCAGACAACTGTGGCTAACCTCCTCCTTCTGCTTTCTCAGGGGAATGACACCGAGGAGCCCAAGGGCGTCACCAGCGAAGGTAGTAGGCCCTGCCCTGCCCGCCCCTTCCCTGCCCTGTGGCCTTGGAACCCACCCCCACCCCACCCCCTCTCTCTTCTCTAGAATTTGACAAGTTCCTGGAAGAACGGGCCAAAGCAGCCGATCGGTTGCCCAACCTCCCCAGCCCCTCAGCCAAGGAGCCCCTGGGTCCCCCTCGTGCTGCTGCCCCTCGAAAGAAGACCCAGGAGAAAGATGAGGACATGCTGTTTGCATTATGAGTGTGGGGCCTGGCGCCTGCACCCTGAGCTCCCGCTGCTCCCCGGTCCCCGATGGGGGCCTCTTCCCTCCTTTGGTGTGAAAGCTGCTTTGAGGATGGCTTGTTACCCCCTTCTCTTCGCCTCAGAGACAGGCGGGGCCGGCTGCTGCTGGGCCTCGCTGCCTGGGCTGTGGGGAGACCGCTGGATGAACTGGGGTGACGGTCAGCTCTGCTTTGGGATCCCAGCCACTCCCGCCTCCTTTACCCCAAGCAACCACTACTTTGCTGAGAACCGGGAGGCCCGGCGACAGACAGCCTGTCCGCTTAGTGGCCCAGAAGTGACTCCTTGTCCTGGGGGATCCCCTCCCTGGGCCCTTCCCACACTGCCAGTCGAGGCCTGGCTGGAGGCCGGAGACGGCAGAAGCTTCCGTCCCAGCCTCCGGTCCGTTCCCCGGCACCTGCCCCGGGGGGCCCAAAGGCTCTGGCCAGCTGGTGTGGGCCGGGTACGTGGCCTGCTGCCCAGCCGCACGCTGCCCGGTATGAAGCTGCACGTGGTGGGGGTGAGGCCTCAGCAGCCCCGGGGCCCCCACCACCTCCACTGCCTTTCCCTGCATCCTGTTGGTCAGCACCGGGCGCTGGGCCCGCCCACCTGTTGATTGATCGTCTTGTACTGGGAGAGGTGCCTTTGTAGCCCCGATTAAAGGTAGAAAAGCACCCTGCCTGCAACGCTGTTGAGTCTCCAGGGGGAGTGCCTTGCTGGGTCACCAGAAACCGACTGCTCCGGGCTGCGCTGGGCTGGGCTGGGGCCGTCCCGGAGGAGGAAGACATCTGCGGCGCACCGCGTGCAGGCAGGGGCGGCCCCCTCACACCTCACAACCCGCGCTGCCCCACGGCTGCGGTGGCGCCCCACTGCCTTCCTGATGACAGCCCTCCGCCCCACGGGCACCTCCACACTTGCTGTCCCCCCCAGGCCAGCTCCCGCCCTGCCACACTGATCACACGGGGCCGTACGGGCGGCCCGTCTGAGGCCCGGGTGCCAGGCACCACACTAGGCTACACACGGGCTCAGGCAAAGTAAAGTGACCATCTGCTCCCCCAGGTGCTGAGTCTGTGACTCAGTGGGTCCCGCGAGCTGCCCCAGCCCTGAAGAAGTGGCACAGATGCTTATCAGGTGCTGGGCGCTTCCTCTTGCATCAGTGCATCATCCCCATTGTTCAGATGACACCACTGAGGCTCAGCCTGTGTGACTGGGCACAGAGCATGGAGAGCTGGACCACAAGGCACAGGCCCAGGGGCTTAGTGAGTGCTTACTCCACGGCGCCTTGAGAGCCCCAGGCCTTGGGGAATCACGTTTCCCAGCCTGGAACCTCCACACCAGGCTCCCCGACAGTCACTGCTTAAGGACTGCCGGAGCCTCGCAGTCCAGTCCTCGTGGTGGAAGGGGAGGGGCTGCTGTGTGGCAGGAGCCACTGACCGCCTGTAGGTCAACTCTAGAAGAGGGAAGAAGTCCGAACACGTGGGTCCAGGGGTGCCTGGACTGCTGAAGTGTGGCCTGGGTCTGTCCCTGAGCAGCCACCGGCTCCCGTCAGTGACCAGCAGGCAGCACCTGTGATCCAGGGGGGTGGCCTAGGGCTTGGCATGCAGGAGACCAGACCCTGCCAGCCCTCTGGGTGGGTTCGGGGACACTCCGAGGCTTGTCCATCCCCCAAGCAGGGGATGGGAGGGCGGGTCCATGGCCCTGGCCAAGCTCCAGAACTTGCAGATGAGCCAAGCCTGGAGGAAGGTGGCAGCTGCGGCTCACCTCTGACCTATTTCTCCAGCCTAAACCAC
This sequence comes from Hyaena hyaena, assembly GCF_003009895.1. NCBI lineage: Eukaryota > Metazoa > Chordata > Mammalia > Carnivora > Hyaenidae > Hyaena > Hyaena hyaena. The sequence goes on along the minus strand of NW_024080678.1, from coordinate 721,482 downwards.
CTCTCCTCGTTGGGGGGGGGGGGGCAGGCAGCCATCCCACTGTCCCACCATCTGGCCAGATGGCGTTGGTGAGTTAGAGGCACCCTGAGCCCTCGCCCACCACTCATACAGGCTCCACTGTAGCCCAAAGCCAAGCCTCCCTCTTGCCCTGCACCCCCACCCCGACCCCCACGTATGAGCAGCACATTAGCTCAGGTGATGGGAAGGCTCCGGTTTTAACCAGTGTGAAGAGTCTCCTGCACCTGCCTAGTCTCTTGGCCGGTGACCCCCAGGCCAAGGTGTGGAGCCCTGCCAGCGCCCCCCAGGCTGCTCCTGCTCCACCCCGGGAAGAAGCCAGAGTCCGTGTACCATGCTGTCACTTGGCCACTTCTGCTCCCTGCCTCCACTCGGGCATTAGCAGCACCCCCCCCCCATCTTATCTGCCTTATCACACGGGGGTGGCCAAGTGTGGAGGACTTTGGTCCTCCCCTCTTCTTGGGCTGTTCCTTGCTGTTGCTGCTGGCGACAGTGCAGCAGCCGCCCACACCCACCGCCCCCACCCCCCCGTCCCAGATCGGGAGCAGATGAATGTTGCTCGGGCTGCTCGGTTCCACAGGATGGATGAAGCTGGGTAAAGTGCCCGAGGCTTGGGACCATCGTTTTCATAATAAGAACCTTCTTCTGACCCCTGCCTGGCTGCGATGGCAGCATCTGACGGTCAGGCAGCAGGACTGTGGCAACACTAGACTGTCGCCCCCGACCCCTGGCTTGGCTGGACTGCTGACGCACACACGCTCTCACACATGCACACACCCGCTCACATGGTGGGGCACACTGTCCCGGTGAACCCCGAAAGGCGTACCACCTACTCACAATGGTACTGTAGACTTCCGTCCCCTGGCCTGACCTCGTGCTCCCCCCCTCCCCTGCAGCCCCTCAGCTCTCGCAATGTCTGTCCCCCCTCCCCACCTCATTCAGCGGAGCCCCTGGCCCGGGCCTCTCCACAGTTCACGGTAGCCCTGTGTGGTCAAAGGTTTTGATCCCTGCTTACAGGTGGGGAAACTGAGGCCTGGAGAAGCAAGGACTTGCCTAGTCCATAATGGAAGGGTGGGAGCTAGTCCCCAGTGGGGAATGGTGATTTTACCAGGATCCAAGCCCAGGGAACCTTCTGTGGAAGTCTCCAGGGGCTCGTGGTCCTGCGAACCTGAGCGGCCGAGTTGCTTACTCCTTCCCGTGTATGGTACCCCCTGAGCTCCAGCTGCACCCCAGGCGTGGGTCTCAGAGCTGAGAGTACAGAGCTGAAGGCGGCCAAGTGCCAGTCCACTCGGCAGGAAAGGGGAGCAGCAAAGACATAAACCCAAGAAGTGCCACCTGCGGCGCCTGGGTGGCTTAGTCGGTTGAGCATCCGACTTTTGCTTAGGTCATGATCTCACGGTTCGTGGGTTCGAACCCTGCGTCAGGCTCTGTGCTGACTGCCAGCTCAGAGCCTGGAGCCTATTTCAGAGCTGTGTCTCCCTCTCTCTCTGACCCTCCCCTGCTCACGCTGTCTCTCTCTCTCTCCTAGAAATAAAAATATTAAAAAAAAAAAAAAAGAAGGAAGAGTCTTCCTTCTTAAAAAAAAAAAAAAAAAAGAAGTGCCACCTGCTTGGAGAAGAAGGGAACGGATGGCCTGATGGGGCTGTTACAGGGCCAGAGCGGAGCGGTGGGGTGGGGCAGTGGCCTGGCCAGGCAGGAAGGCCACCTGGCTTCCCCTGGAGGGGGCAGCACTGGGGAACCCCTCCCAGAAGCCCCTCTTCCCAGAGACTCTGGCTGGGGCTGGGGTGGAGGAGGAGGCCCTGGTGTGAGCCACTGGCACTGGCCGGGCTGGGGATCTCTGGCAGCGGACTGTGTCCTGGGCAGTCACTCAGCAGCGGCAGGAGGTCACTGCGCCCCACATAAAAGAGGACCCGCTGCCAGTGGGGGCCGTGGGACAAAATGAATGCGGCACCAGCAGCTCCTGCTGCGCCCGGCTGCCTCAGTAGGTGGTGGCACCAGGCCAGGGACACAGGCAGGTTGAGTGGAGCCCAGCCCATGGGCAGGGGAAGGGGCACCTAGGGGGCAGCCCCTGGGGGCTGTGGGATGCACCAGAGCTGCCCGGCATGGCCTCCACCCCTGCATCTCCTCCTGGCTTCCCTGGGCCACCAGAACCCCACCCTGAGCCTGGACACTGACCGCCCTCCACCCCCAGCCACCGATCCCTCACCGCAGTGTCAGCATCCAACCTCTCCAACTGTCCTAACAGCAAATCGTGGCCTGGCCACTTCTGAGCTGTGTGACCCCAGGCAAATTATTAACCTCTCTGTGCCTCCGTTCTCTCACTTGTAAAATGGACTGGACCAGCTGCTCCTTCATAGGGTCGTGGTAAGGACTAACTGCGAGGATGAGTAGCACAGCACCTGTCGAGAAGATGCTCCCCACGTGCTGCCACGGATGGTACCCCTTCCATCCAGATCAGCCTCTGCGGCCGACACCCGGCCAGGGGCACCGCTCCTCTGATTCCGGGGTAATTGCAGGGACCGCAGCCCTCTAGGGTGCCCGCTGCGTCTAGGACGGTGCCTTTGTGCCAGACTCTGCTAGGCCCGCGCTGCTGCCCCCGGGGTCCTGGGTGCAAGGCTGACGGTGAACATCTGCAGAGCCCCTCCTTCCCCCTCCGCTCAGAATGGCACTGGCTCGGGTCAGCGTCCCAGGGCGGCCACCAGAGGGCAGCAGCGCGGCATGCACCGGGCCATCACCGCCCAGGCGGCCACCTCTCCCCGGCTGACCCAGCCACGGTCCTCTCTGCCCTCGCACGGGGGTCCTTGTCCCCCAGTCCAAACGCCGCAAACTCCCTTGCCCTCTGCATCCCCACCCCCACCCCACGCTGACCGGTGCGGAGCTGGGAGCTCCAGTCGGAAGGACTGTGAGTCCTTCCATTCCCTCCGATTCACCGGGTTACGGGGAAGATTCGAGGAGACGAGGGGGGCGGGGGCAGCAAATCAGCCCCGTCCGTCCCCTCGGAGCCCGCAGAAGCTGCCAGCGCCTCCCAGGAAGCCCGGGACAGGCTCATCCGCGCGGGCGCCGCGCCCTCGCTTCCCCGCAGACGCGACGTGCCCCGTGCGTGCCTGCTTCTGCCTGTACCAGCCGGAGAGCTCGCGTCCACACCGGCGGCTCCAACCAGGTCGGCCATGCGGGACCGACCCTCCTGCTGCTCCCCACCTACTGCCCCCTTCAGCAGAGCGGGACCTGCCCCCCACCCCCTTACCCTGCGGGGAGGGACCCCCCACCCCCCACAGCCCCCACTGCCCGGGCCGCAGATGTCCTCTCCTTGCTCGGGTGGTCACATCAGGCCTGGACGGAACACCAGAATCAACCCCCCAACCCACTCAGACCCTCGCCCCCTCACCCTGCGCAGGCTCCAGCACCCCCCTCTGGCCCGGCCCCGCCCCCCGGCAGCCCACCCCCACCTCCTCCTCCCCGGTGGGCTGCCTCCCGCCCTGCTCGGCCCCACCCCCACCTAGCCGCTTTACCCCCACTGTTGAGGACAGGAGCAGATGGAGAATAGAAGAGGTTTTTTTTTTTTTAATTTTTTTTTTAATGTTTTATTTATTTCTGAGAAAGAGACAGGCAGCGTGAGCAGGGGAGGGTTAGAGAGAGAGGGAGTCACAGACTGAAACAGGCTCCAGGCTCTGAGCTGGCAGTCAGCACAGAGCCCGACGCGGGGCTCGAACCCACGGACCGCGAGATCATGCCCTGAGCCGAAGTCGGACGCTTAACCGACTGAGCTGCCCAGGCGCCCCGGAGAACAGAAGAGGTTTGAGTCTAAGAAGGACCATCAGAGTAAGCCTCTCTTCCATCCGAACTTCTGTGCAGTTCCAGACTACGCCGCCTACCTCCTGCCGCACCAAAGCCCAGGGTCCCTGTACTAAGTAGGGCCGCGACGACAAAGCACCGCAGACTGAGGGGCTTCAACAACACCAAGTGGTGGCTCTCAGTTCCGGGGCCTGGAGGTCAAGGGCCGGTGGGGATGCACCTTCTGAGGCCTCTCTGTGGGCCGGCAGACCCCATCTTCTTCCTGTGTTCTCACGTGGTTCCTGTGCGGCTGTGTCCCAGCCCCCTGTCAGATTGGATCAGGGCCCACCGTAGTGACCTCGTTTAACCTTAATCCCCTCTTTACTTTTTAAACATTTTTTAAAAATTTTTTTTTAATGTTTTTTTATTTATTTCTAGGAGAGAGAGAGAGAGACAGCGTGAGCAGGGGAGGGTCAGAGAGAGAGGGAGTCACAGACTGAAACAGGCTCCAGGCTCTGAGCTGGCAGTCAGCACAGAGCCCGACGCGGGGCTCGAACCCACGAACCGCGAGATCATGACCTAAGCGAAAGTCGGACGCTCAACCGACTAAGCCACCCAGGCGCCCCTTTAAACATTTTTTTAATGTTTATTTTTGAGAGCGAGAGAGACAGAGTGCGAGTGGGGAGGGGCAGAGAGAGAGGGAGGGAGACACAGAATCTGAAGCAGGCTCAGGGCCTGATGCGGGGCTCGAACCCACGCACCGTGAGATTGCGACCTGAGCCAAAGTCGGACGCTCAACCGACTGAGCCACCCAGGCGCCACCTTAATCCCCTCTTTAAAGGCTCTACCTCCAAACACCCATCCTGAGGTCCTGGGGTTTAGGATTTAGACATCACAGTAGGCAGATATGCCGGTGCCCTCAGAGCCCTCTGGCCAGGCCCCCCTGCTCTGCCTACCCACCCAGGCTCTGCAGAAAGGACCCACCCTCGCTCCCCTGCCCCTCCCCTGCGAAGGGGTGTGAGGGTGGCTTGTAGGTCCATCCTTGGGCCAAACCTGGCCTTGAGAGCCAAGGGCAGACTAGAGTGGGGAGAGTAAAGGAAAGGAAGTCACAGGTGCCCGGAGCCTGCGCTATGGGCCGTCCTGGTCCCCATTGCCACACGGTATGTTCTAGGGCAGACCCAAGGCAGTGACTTTGCAGGATTCCTTTATGCCCGCCCCGGGGCAGGACCACACTTGGACAAGCAACCTCATGGGGCCCCATCCTCTCTTCTCACCTGACTCAGAACTGTGGCTCCTCCCTCCCTGCCCCTGCCCTACGCCACATGCCTCATTCCCTCACCGTCCTGGCTGGCTCCACGCATCTCTGGGCTTGGCTGACACAGGAGAAAAGTGGACACCTACCCAGGCCCCAACCCCCACTGTGATACCACAGGCAGGGAAACAGAGGCCCAGGAAGGGAGGGGGTCAGCCTCTTCACCGTGCTGCTTCCCACCTGGTGCAAGGTCGCTGGAGGCTACCTCGGTCCAGCCTGGCCTGGGGCTCCTGGGTCCTTCCCCCACCCCAGGACCCGGAAGGGTGGGGGACCACCTGCTGTGTGGGAGGCAGGCGTGGCTGTGAATTACAAGGCCCTGGGCCATCCTGTCCCCCCTGGATAGCATGCTGGGTGCCTGCTGGGGAGCTTGGCCCACTCTGTCAGAGGCCAGAGGGAAATGAAACCCAAGCTGGGAACACCCTTGCACCCAACACCCCCCCCCGCCCCACCCCAAGCTAGTCCCCGGAAAGGGGAAGCAGATGGTCCACACGGGGCAGAGGAGGGCCAGGGAGCTGTTGGTGATTTTCCCTGTCCCTGGGATACACCTGGGGTAGGAGGACCCTACCCCACCCCCACCGCCGCCTGCTGCTCCTGCGATGGAAAGGAAAGGAATCCCCATTTTATGGAGGAGAAAAGTAAGGATCAGGAGAGTTGGCTGACCAGTCCAAGGTCACACAGCCGGGAAGTGGACAGGCTATTGAGTGCTCTTTCCTGGGGAGAAAGGGTCCTGGTGGGGGTAGAGGTGAGGTGCAGTTTATCCTGGCTGGAGATATGGCTGGGGCTGCTTCGGAGCCAAAAAAGTCACCGTGTGTGAGAGCGTGTGTGTGCACACCCGCGTGTGTGCACGCCCGCATGTGTGGCCCTTAGCTGGTGGGCTGGACGATACCATTTATTCTACAGAAGCTTCCTGGCCGCCTGCAGGGAGGGGGCTACCGCCCGGAGGGGAACTAGAGCCCAGGTCCCCCACTGGAACCTGGCCAGCGGGAAGCAGGGAACGGAGGCTTCTGGAAGTCCCTGTGCAGAAACACCTGCCTCCCGGGCACATTGCACCTGCTCCCGGCTCCCACAGAATGTTACACCAACCGGTCCAGCAGCTTGTACACCTCTCACCAAAGACCCTGGAGTTGGAAGGGTTTTTTGTCTATTTCGGTTCAGTTGTCTATGCAACGTTTTGCGATGCATCGAGGAATTAACACTTTTCCCTATAGCGCGTCACCAGCGGACGCCGTGTCCAGCGTGGTGCCCCGGGCAGTCCCCATTCTGGCCAGCATGCACCAGGCAGCTCTGTCCCTGCACCTAGCTGCACACCTGTTCGTGCAGCCCCGCTGGGCCCAGCCACCGCTCGGGGCAGAGCCCCAAACCACACGGGCAGGAGCTCGGGACAGCCGTGCTCACTGTGCCCCGCGTGCCACCATGGCTGCCACAGGCTTTGGCCTCGCTCTCCATCACACACCGCGGGTCGTGACCACCCCAGCTTCTGCACGGGCCCCACCACTCTGCAAACCCAGCCCGAGGGTGGGGGGTCCCTGACTCCCAGCAGAGCCCATGTACCCTGTGCATGCTGGCACTGGGGGACCTTGGCTTTTAGACTCCAACTTCCAACAAGAAACCCCTTATCCTCTCTCCCTCACCCCTCCCCAGTTTTTCTCCCCCCAGCAGGTCTGCCCATTGTCCTCCGGCTGAGGGTCAAGAGCAGACAGCATTAGGCTTTCTCCACTGTTGCAGCAGGGTCCAGAGAGGGGGACAGAGACCCCTGGGCTGAGAACACCCCAGCATTCCAGCCCCACCCCCATCCCTTGGTAGGGCCTCGCTGCTGTCATTCACCACTGGTCCAGGCACCGTCCAGCCATGTGTCCATTCAGCACTGGCAGATTCCGCCAGCCCTCCTTCCGTCCCCCGTCCATCCAGAGCCTGCATCGACACCTGCCCCACAGAGGACAGCAAGGCCCCACCAGAGACGGACGTCACGCAGCAAGAACCACTGTGGGTGGCACCAGCTGACAAGAGACCTCTCTGTCTCCCTCTTCCTGGCCACAGCCCACTGGAGAAGAAAGAGACCCAGAGGACAGAGCAATGAGGGGTGAAGGAGCAGCCATGCACCCCCCCCAGCTCCCTCCAGCAAGGCCCTGAAGGGCTGAGGGGCAGGTGGGAGCTGGGTGTCAAATCAGAGGACGATGAGTTCGAGACTGGACTTTGTCATGTGTGAAAGTGACAAGAAAGTTAGCAAAAGTGCCAGTGGTGTCACGAAGGCTGCAGATGGTGGGCTAGACGTGGTTGAAGGCAGCGGTCGGAAAAAATGAATCCATGTCACTTTCAGGTTTGTGAATGGTGACTTTGGATCTGTAAGCTTGGGGCACGGCCTGGAGAATGGAGCCCGTCTGCAGTGAGAGGGAGGGAACCCTATGGAAGCCACCAGGAAGAGGGGAGGGGGCCCCTGGGTGACCAGGCAAGCGTGCCGGGAAGGTCCAGGCAGGGGAGGACAGAGGGTATCCCCAAAAGTTTTGGAAGAACAGACCTATGGCACTTGCCTGGTTAAAGTGTCATATGTGGGGGGCCTGATATCACCCCTGTCTCTTTAGTAAATCCTCTGCTCACAAGCATTTGCAAGACTAGGGTTTAGTAGAAATGGAGAAGGGGTGAAGTTTCACATCTGAGTCAGCACAGGACCAGGAGAGGCACTCAGGAAGGAGCCAGGGCAGTGGGGGCAGGGGAAGTGCCGAAAACATGAGCATCCGGGATCTCAGAAACCTCTGGAGGACCCCGGACTTCTACTGGGCGTGAAGTTAGGAGACTAGAGCATCAAGTCTGCCCTCCTGCAATGTCTCCCTCACACGCAGCCAGAATAACTTTCAAAAGGCGAATCCGACTGGGTTTTACAACACCGTCACGCTGAGCCCCCACCCCCCCCCAAACCCTCTGCTTGCTCTCTGGTTAAAGACCCACTTCCTGGCCTGGCCTCCAAGGCCCTGGGGCTCTGCATCCTGCCACACTCCAGATCTCTGCACTGCACACACACAGGTTGTCTTTCACACCTCGAAAGTTTCACACCCCGACCACAGGGCCCTTGCACATGCTGTTCTGACTAGAACTGCCCTACCCCCAGTTAACTAACTCACCCTTCAGGGCTCCGCTCCAGACTTCCTGACCATGTCATTGCTCCATCTCGGAACTCACCTCCATGAACGCACTGGCAAAGAGGAATGGAATAACCACAAGATGGCCTTGAGTCCACATGGTAGACCCATCCTGATTCATGCCCTGGTACTGGGCCCACCTTCCCTGAGTATGTTTTCATTTGAATCCTGAACAACTTGGGAGACTGTCATCAAGGGGTAAAGGGATGGCTTTTCGGTAGCCAACCAGCATTATCCACCCTATTACCGTACACTACATAGTCTCCCACTACTTAGAGAAGTGGAGGGGGCTGTTAGACATTTCTAGAAGGTGACGCATGAGCAGGAACATGAATGCACTTGCCACGTGTGGGGGCTGGACCCGGACTAGCCTGACAAGACTGGGGCATGTGTGAGCGATCACGGAGCCTCACTCTTGGCTTGTTTTTAATGCAGGTAAACTGCAGGTCAAATCATGTCCCCCGCGACACACAAAAAAACCACACACACAGCAGAACTTCTCACCTCGTTTAGCAACAAGTGAGACTTTTTGTCTCACCCTCCAACAAAAGCCTGGTAAAGACTAGTGCACAGTCATAGACCGGTGGTGCCATCCAGCTCATTAAGTCCAGTCTTTGCTTGCACGCCTCCAACTATGGGACGCTCACCACCTCCCACAGGAGCCCATCTCACCAATGCCCACCCATCCGTTAAGTCATAAAGTCTAATTGGCATATTGTTTAATGTGTAGAGAGTCTCAGTTTGGGACGATGGAAAAAGTCCTGGAGGTGGAAGGTGGCGATATAGTTGCACATTGTGAATGTCCTAAATGCCACTGGACTATATGCTTAAAAATGGTTAAAATGAGAAATTTTCTCTTGTGTGTATTTTATCACAATGCAAAAAAAAATAAAAACAAAACAAAACAAAAAAACACGGCACCACCTCTGGGCTTCACAACTTACAAGCATGACTTTGACTACTTTTTAAATGAACTTTTTTTTTAAGGTATTGTTTTCATGTTTATTTTTGAGACAGAGTGTGAGCAGGGGAGGGGCAGAGACAGAGGGAGACACGGAATCCGACGCAGGCTCCAGGCTCTGAGCTGTCAGCACAGGGCCCGACGCGGGGCTCGAACCCACAAGCTGTGAGATCATGACCTGAGCTGAAGTTGGACGCTCAACTGACGGAACCACCCAGGCACCCCAACTCTCTCTTCTTTTTTTTAGTTAAAACCAGACTCCAGTCTCCATGAAGCCCAGACCAGCCACTAAGCTCCCGAGGGACTGGTCCACAATGACCCGTCCCTGAAGACCTGATGCAGGTGGAATGAAGACAGCGCACAGAAGACACAGGTCCCTGAGCGCTCGGCACACACAGTGTCCGTGGGGAGCTGCCAGTGTTCCCCTGGGAATGCTGGGTGACACGGACAGCTTGGAGGCGTGCCAGAAAACAGGAGGTAGGAACTCCCATCTTTGAAACCCCCTCCCGGGGCAGCCTGGCCTCAAGCCCCAGGAATCACAGGCCAATCAAACCACCAGAGAAGCAGATGGAGAACAGGAGGGAACTGAGAACCCAGATCCCTCCAACTGGCAGCCCCAGGGCCATGCCAAGTCCTGTACCGATTTTTTTTTTAATTGGGTTATTGCCAGAATTTGAAAAAGAATGTGAAATTTCTCTTTTTTAAAAAAAGAAATAGGGGCACCTGGGTGGCTCAGTTAGTTAAGTGACTGACTGTGCCTCAGGTCATGATCTCACAGTCCGTGGGTTCGAGCCCTGCTTCGGGCTCCGTGCTGACAGGTCAGAGCCTGGAGGCTGTTCAGATTCTGTGTCTCCCTCTCTCTCTGCCCCTCCCCTGCTCGTACTCTTTCTCTCTCTCTCAAAAATAAATAAGCATTTAAACAAGAAAAAAAAGAAATAAAAGACAACGTCTCACAAGGCAAGAGCTGGCTGGAGCGGAGTTCCAACTGCCCCTTAGATGAGGCATGTGGGCCCCCAATTGGCCACGGTCTTCACCCCACTCGCCTGGAAGGCGTAAGGCAATGACGTCCTATATGCAGATGTTGCGAGATGGTCACTAGGGTAGGTTTAGTTAATTAACAGCCACGACCTAACATAGTTATCCTTTTTCTTTTTCTTTTTTTCCCTTGTGATGAGGATTTCTCTTCGCAACTTTCAGAGATACAATGTGGTTTTGCGAACTCTAGTCATGGTGGTGGACCCGACAGCCCCAGAAAAGCGTTCTATTTTGTGCACACGCAGGACCCCAGCGGGCTGGCGGAGGAGGCACTTAGGGACCCAGGCGCGGGGAGGAGCCAGCATTTGAGCAATGCCTGCTGCAAGCCCGAGGCAAAGAGCTGCTGCAGAGGGTCTCCCGCTGGCTTACCGGATGCTCGCCTGAAATTTGGCCCCCACCCCCCAGCCACGGGAGGCAGGAAGTACAACCTCATCCTTTACCAGGGACATATGGGGCTCTGGGGATAGACACCATCCATCCACAGGGGCCACAACGTGGCCAGTGCCCCTGGAGTTGTGCAGCTCAGTCCCGTGCCCTGCGGAGAATCCTGTGACACTCAGTGTTCAGGCCATGCCTTTCCTCCTGCGGGGAGGTGGGGGCTATCTCAAGCTCAAGCTGTGGCCTGCCCACTCTTACCTGCCTCTACCTCACTCCTGCTCACTCACTTCAGGGACCGGGGAAGAAAGTAAGTGACAGGGCCAGCGCACTTTTATTTGTCAGTAATCGTAATCATAAAAACATATCTTTGATAATTATTGTTTTGAGCGATTACAATAAGCCAGGCACAGTGGACAATTTCATGTCACACAAGCCTCGGAGGTAGCTACTATTATTACCCCATTTCACAGATAAGAAAGCTGAGGCCCAGAGATAGTACAAGACTGAGTCGGGTCACATAGCTGATTACTAGTGAGATTCAAAGCTGTGTCTTACTTACGTGTTTAACCTCCAGGCTTTACAGGGAAGAACAACATTCTTTATATTAATAGACCCCATTTTCCTTTGTTTCATGAGCATCCCCTTCTGGACACAAAGGCACTTTTCCTGTCCTCTGCAGCCACAGCCTTGATAAACACAAAGTAAAACTCTGGTATTGAAATGCATCTAAGGGAGATAGCCTCTCCTCTGCTGTCTGCCCATTGCTCCTTTGCAGTATATTCAATAATTTTCTATTTCCTTTAAAAAAAAAAAAAAAAGATGCAGTGCCTGCCTGGCTCTGTTGTAGAGCATGAGACTCTTGATCTCAGGGTCATGAGTTCAAGACCCATGTTGGGTATGAACCTACTTAAAATAAATTTTTAAAAAATGGGGACATCTGGGTGGCTCAGTTGGTAAGCATCTGGCTCTTGACTTTGGCTCAGGTCATGATCTCATGGTTCATGGGTTTGAGTCCCACATCAGGCTCTGTGCTGACAGCTCTAAGCCTGGAGCCTGCTTCAGATTTTGTGTCTCCCTCTCTCTCTGCCCCTCCCCTGCTCACACTCTGTCTCTCTCTCTCTCTCTCAAAAATAAACATAAAAAAAATGTTTTTAATAGTTAATTAATTAAATTTGTAAAAAAAGAAAAGACAAAGAAATGCATCTAAACTCTGCCACCAACCTTAGTCAGTTAAGCGTCCAACTTTCGCTTAGGTCATGATCTCGCGGTTTGTGGGTTCGAGCCCTGCGTCGGGCTCTGTGCTGACTGCCAGCTCAGAGCCTGGAGCCTGTTTCAGTCTGTGACTCCCTCTCTCTCTGACCCTTCCCTACTCACACTGTCTCTCTCTCTCTCTCTCTCTCTCCTAGAAATAAATAAAACATTTTTAAAAAAATGTTTAAACTCTGCCACCAACTAGCTGGGTTTCAGTTTCCTTGGGTCTCCCTTATGAGGAGACATAACAGAACCAGACAGCATTCTGGTCAAAAATGTTTAACCAGAATCTAAACACGAGAAAAAAGACAAATCCAGAACATGGGACATTTTCAAGGCAACTGACCTGTCTCTTCCAAACATTTCTTCAAAAGTCAATGTCACGAGGGACGCCTGGGTGGTTGAGCGTCCGACTTTGGCTCAGGTCATGATCTCACAGTTAACGTGAGTTCAAGCCTCACATCAGACTCTGCTGACAGTGTGGAGCTTCAGATTCTGTGTCTCCCTCTCTCTGCCCCTCCCCTGCTCACACCCTGTCTCTCTCTCTCTCTCTTTTTCTCTCAAAAATAAACATACATTAAAAAAAAAAGAGTCAGCGTTTGAAAGACGGAAAGCACATGACAGTAAAACGGAGGCCACGAACCTTGTTGGATTCTGGGGGCCCCCGAAAGGACCCTGTGTTTTGGGGATCCCCGGGAAAGTGTGAATGCGGACTGACAGTAAAAGGCAGTAAGGAGTCAGCATTATATCTCTCCTACGATGATGACAATGTAGAGGCGCATCCTTGCACCTACAGGTCAAGTATCATGTCCGCAACATACTCTCAAATGATGCTGGAAAAACAATAATAAAAGAAAAAAGGAGACAGAGAAACAAAAGCAGCAAATTACCGACAATGTGTGATACGAGGGAAGGGTGTACTGTTCAATGTGCTATTCCTGTCAGTCTTCTTTCAAAATAAAAAAGGGTCTGGCAGTTTTTCCAAAGAAAAAGGGAGAGAAGGGCGTCTGGCTGGCTCAGTCTTGATCAGAGGGTGCGACTCTTGATCTCTGTTGTACGTTCGAGCCCCCCGGTGGGTGTAGAGAGTACTTAAAAATAAAATCTTCCCAAAAAGGGGGAGGGATGGGTGAAGAGAGAGAAGAGGAAAGGAAAGAGAAGTTAAATGGAGCTGCTGTTTCAGGGCCCCTTCCGGTCTTGAGGGCCCTGTGTCAGTCTGTTAGTGACAGCATGACCCAGCACTGCAGACTGAGCGGCTTAAACCTTCCCGTAGTTCTGAAGGCTGAAAGTCGAAATGTCAGCAGATTTGGTTTCTTCCGAGGCCTCTCCTGGGCTTGCCAACAGCTTTCTCTTTCTTTCTCTCTCTTTTTTTTTAAGTTTATTTATTTATTTTGAGAGAGAGAGAGAGAGATAGTGCAAGTGGGGAAGGGGCAGAGAGAGAGAGGGAGAGAGAGAGAGAGAGAGAGAGAGAGAATCCCAAGCAGGCTCTGCACTGTCAGCGCAGAGCCCAACATGGGGCTCGAACTCACAAATCGTGAGATCATGGCCTGAGCTGAAGTCGGACACTTAACTGACTGAGCCACCCAGGGGCCCCAGGCAATAGCTTTCTTGTGTCCTCACAGGCCTTCCGTCTGTGCAAGCTCCGGGCGTCTTTCTTTCTAGAAGGCGGCCAGTTACACTGGAGTGGGGCCCATCCTAAGAGCACAGGTCTAACCCCACCACTCTGTACAGGCTCATTCCCAAATACAGTCACATGTTAAGGTACCGGAGGTTAGGGCTTCCACAGATGAATTTGAGGATAGACACAATTCTGCCCCTAACAGAGCCTAAGACCCCCTGGGGTTTCACCCCGAACCCCACAGAGGCATAAAGAGGCCTTTTCCAGAAATCACGTCTCTGCTCCCTGCTGAGCCCTGAGCACTAAGCACTGAGCACTGAGGCTGAGCTCCCAGCCTGACCCTGGCGGGGCAGGGAGGGTTGCTACATGCACCGGACAGGAGAGAGAGAGAGAGAGCGCGCGCGCTGAGCTCTTGCTTCACCTTTGACACTGCCACCAACCTTCTCATCAGTTCCTGCCCCTTTCCCCACCACCCTCCTCCACCCCTCCCCACCCCATGCACACACAACACAACACATACACCCAATGGCCCAGCCACCAGTTCAGGGCCAAAGTCAGCCAAGTGACCTGTGGTAAGCCTCCTCCCTACTCTCGTACAATGTAATAGGCCTCTTCCTGGAGCCCCAGCGTCCTTTCTTCTTTGTTCCTTAGGAGATGGGCCCCAGACCCCTCTGTGCCTTCACTCTCGGCCAAACAGCACACCATCTCACCGTCTTGCAGAACCAGAACGCTGGGGGTGGGGGGTCCTTCCTCCTGGCTGTCACTCACAGACTGAAGCAAACCACTCACAACCCCAGCCCCAATGGCAAAAGTCATATTTACTATAGTAACATGACAAATGAAGTTATAAAAAGTAATCGCTTACTTTTACCTGTAATTAGGTAAAGGACTCCAAAAGCCTTTTTTTAAAAAAAAGAATATTTTATTTTTAAAGAATCTCTACACCCAACATGGGGCTCGAACTTACAACCCCAAGAAATCAAGAGTCGTAGCTCCATTGACTGAGCACAGGGGCAGGGGAGGGGCAGAGAGAGAGGGAGACAGAGGATCCAAAGCAGGCTCCACATTGTCAGCGCAGAGCCTGACGCAGGGCTTGACCTCATGAACCATGAGCTGAAGTCAGGTGTTTAACTGACTGAACCACCTGGGCGCTCCAGCCCTGGAAATTTCTTAATGATCACTCTCTCATCCTAGACCTCAGCTTACCAGCAAGGATGCATTTTGACTTTCGTGGGCCCAAGGCACCTGTCTTTGAGGATGGTCTCTTCTATAAAAAATAATAATAATGGGGCGCCTGGGAGGCTCAGTCAGTTGAGCATCCGACTTCGGCTGAAGTCATGATCTCACGGTTCGTGGGTTCGAGCCCCACATCAGGCTCTGTGCTGACAGCTAGCTCAGAGCCTGGAGCCTGTTTCAGATTCTGTGTCTCCGTCTCTCTCTGACCCTCCCCTGCTCACGCAGTCTCCCTGTCTCAGAAATAAATAAAACATTAAAAAAAATTTTTTTAATAATAATAAATTAAAATAAAAATTGCATTTTAGGACTGCAGTAGTATCAAGATGAATATATTCCAGGCTGAACGCATTTTTCTGTACTTATAATTACTTCATTCTTTGCCTTGTTCTGATTTTAAAAGAAATTAAAATTAAAACACTTCTGTGGGCCCCTAGAGTCTGGAGGTAAGCCTAGGGAGGTAAGCCTAAGGGAGAAGTCCACTTACCTCCTTTCCAGCATCTGCTGAAGGCCTTGGTCTGCAAAGTCCCTCACCGCCCCACCCTTTCTCCTCCTTTCTTTTACTTTTCCTTCCAGATCTTGGGGGACAGGGGGAGGCATGCCATGTCTTTCCAAAAATAAAAAAGACAATTTTGGGGGCACCTGGGTGGCTACAGACCCTGCTTTGGATCCTGTCTCCCTGTCTCTCTGCCCCACTCTGATTCACACATGTGCACTCTCTCTCTCAAAAATAAACAAACGTTTAAAAAGTAAAAATAAATAAATAAATGACAATTCTTGGGTATGAAAAATGCCCTTCCCCTGGTATGCGAAAGCCACTGAGGTTGGTGTAAATACTCCTTATCTTTCTCTTTCGGTAGGAAAAAAATAAGTAGGAAGCAACCCAAAGGTTTAGCGGTAGAGCGGTGCACTCGGGAGTCTCTGTGTGGAATGAGTGAACATATCCACTGAATGGATTTTTGTGAGGCCTTTGAAATGATGCTTACAAGGGCCCCATAATAATTTGGGAAGACGGTTAGGTTAATTAAGCAAAAGGAAGGCAAAAGGTACAATATGGATATTATGATCAAACCATATAGAATTTGCAAAGAAAAAGGCTGGAAAGAAAAACAGCTATTTCATAAGCCATGTTCCTGTTACCGTCATCCCTTACAGAGAATCATTCTGTATATAAACTCCTTTGCGAGCATGATAGAGTTTCACTACTGGTTTTCATCCTAAGAAATACACTACAGTGTTAACAACGGTGTCTGCAGGCTGGGGATTGTAGACTTACATGGAATGCAGTGGCCATGCAGGATTTCCTAACTAGCGGATAAAAACCGGCATATTTAAAAAATGTATTTAAGGGGCGCCTGGGTGGCTCAGGTAAGCATCCGACTCTTGATTTCGACTCAAGTCATTATCTCACGGTCTTTGTCGTCAGATTGAGCCCCACACTGGGCCCTGTGCTGACAATGCAGAGCCTGCCTGGGATTCTCTCTCTCACTCAAAATAAGTAAATAAGCTTAAGAAAAATAATAAAAAATGAATTTAAAAGTCAACAACGACAAACAGACCCATGGGACGTCATAAAGTGAAGGAAGCTTATCTCTCCCCCTCAGTTTGAAGCTGGGGAAACTGAGGCCCCAGACGAACCCAGCGTTTGCTAAGCTGGGGCAGAAGGGAATGCTGGGATCATACCAAGGACCTTCCCGGGCCGCCACAGCAGTCCCCACGCTGCCCACGACGCTGTGAGTGGCCGAGTCACCTGCTCAAATGTCACTTGCTAAGGCTGCCAACGTGTCCGCCCCAGATGCCCCAGATGCCCCGCAGGCAGGCAGGTGTGGCTGCTGGAGCCCTGAAAGGCCAGGAAGCAGGGGGCGGAGCAAGGGGCGGGGCAATGGGCGGGACTCGGGGGCGGAGCAAGGGGCGGGACTCGGGGGCGGGGCAGGGGGCGGGGCAAGGGGGACCGCCCGCCGCGGACCGCCGCCTGAGTACTCCTTTTGCCAGATTCCCCGCTGCTCTTTCCTGCTGAGTCACGCCCGACCTGCTTTTCGCTGAGTCACGGTCCCGATGTCTGTTTTCGCTGAGTCACGGTTCCAGCTGCTTCCCGCCTACTCCCTTGGGGCTAGGTCCGGGCGGCTACACCCCTGGCCCGGCACGTCCTACAGCCTGCTCTGTCCACATCCCCTCAGGGCCAGCGTTCCGCCCCCTGCCCCCCGGGTCCTCCCCAGCCTCGCTTTAGGGACCCCGCTTTCTCAGCCACCTCGAGGACCAGGCGCTCTGCAGACCTAACAGCCCAGCGGGGTGGGCATGTGAGCCCACGTGGAGGAAGAGCTCTACTCAAAATGGAGGGGGGAGAGAGGGAGGGTCCAGCGCAAAACAGCCCCTTGGTTTCCCCAAACGACAAGGTCATTGTCATGAGCATGCTGTGACCGAGCCCACCCCAGCTGTGTCTTTCCACAATGTCAGCTTTATTCCGTCCTTAAGCGAGGTTGACGTAATTGCAAAGCAGGTTCAGAATTCTAAACTCACTGACGTTTCAGACGTGATTAGCCTGGCTTCTTACATGGCACAGAAAGCAAGAGCATAAGTCACACAATAAGCAAGATAAGGGAGTGGGTAGGAAATTAATGAAACAAAGGGGAAGTCAGGCTGTGGGGCAAAGTTTAGATAAGACCTCGGTCCTGCTCGGTTACTGCTTATTATATTGAAGCAGTGAAGGATCTCTGCTGGGTTTGAGAGCAGTCAGGCAGAGCCTTCCCACAGCTGCCTTTTTGTAAGTGGTCAGACAGAGGGGTCGGTGTCTGAAGAGTCCTGCCAGTTTGCTGCAAAGATCCTCCCACTTTAAAGGGATTTACTCAGTCCTGGGCCCCTGAAGACTCACCCTTCAGGAGCAGCAAAGCACCAGGCAGCTAGGTGGCATGCAGGATCTGGTTTGGAACCCAGACCGTGCGAAGAAAAGTTGGGGGGGGCCAGTGATGCCGTTTGAATGCGGACTTTTTATAATGTGGTTGTGTTGAAGTGAGAGTCCCTGATATCTGTAATTGTACTGCGGTTACAAGAGATTGTGCTCTGGTATCATACACGCTAAGGGATTTGGCAGCAAAGGGGAATGCTGTCTGCAACTTACTAATAAGCCAGAAATATAAATTTTCAATATATGTAAAATACATATTAAATATGCAAATATTTAACATATACATATTAAATACGCGTGTATACGTAAAAATGTAGAAAAGAATGTGTGTATGCCTATATAATCAAGGCAACGTTAATGACAAGACAAATGTGACAAAATATTAACAACTGGTGGATCCCGGTGGAAGTCTGTGTACTATTGCAAACTTTCTTTTTTTTTTTTTTAATGTTTTTTAATTTATTTCTGAGAGAGAGAGAGACAGCGCAAGCAGGGGAGGGTCAGAGAGAGAGGGAGACACAGAATCTGAAGCAGGCTCCAGGCTCTGAGCTAGCTGTCAGCACAGAGCCCGATGCGGGGCTCAAACCCACGAACCGTGAGATCATGACCTGAGCCAAAGTCGGACACGCAACCGACTGAGCCACCCAGGCGCCCCTTCTTGCAACCTTTCTGGACATTTGAAATTATTTCACAGAAGGTTACTTATTGAGGGGGAAAAAGAAAAGATGGGGAACGCAAGGGTCTGAACTCCCAAATGAGAGCAAGGTTCATCAGATTTTAGTGCCCCCACCCTACTCAGAACTATCTAGAAACTTTTAGGTAGCAAACAGGCTCTGGCAGAATCCTGAAAGGGGAACTGGATGCCGTTCTCTGACTAAACAGAACAATGAATGCTTCCTGAGTGAGGACTTCCTCTTCCACAGGCCCTGTTTTGAGTTTCTTACATAGGTTAAGCTGATTTGATCCTTACCACTTCCCCTGGAGCTGAAGCTGTTATTACTTATCATTTTGTCATAGGAGGAAATAAAGCTTAGAGGATTAAAAGTGCACACATGTGGTAAATCATGGATACTGGATTTGATGCAATCTTTTTGTTTAGAGTTCATTGCTTTAACCCGTCTACACTGCCTGGAAGTGCCTTGATCATGCGGAGCGAGGTTGAACCAGGTCTGGGAGCCCTGGGGAGGCTCCATATGGGCCACGGTGTCCTAGCAGCCGGAACTCTCCAGACACCAGACTGCTGCCTGCTCTGGTCACAGGTCTTCGGTCTCTGGATCTGGACAAATGGAAGCTGCATGGGGCTTGAGAAAGATGTTCTTTCTACACCCTTCACTGCCCCAGTCCCAGGGACTCCGGACAGCTGCTGCTTGTCGAACTCGAGCACGCTTTAAGGTGAAGGGGAGCAAAATTTGCCACCCCAAAATATGCCACTCCGGCACATTGATTATTTTGAGTTAAAGTTCCTTAAGAAAGAGCCAGTGCAAGGATACTCTGAATATCCTTTGTCCCACCGTAAGCAGAAATAAATCTCGCATGTGAAAGCTACCCTCCCTGTAACCAGGATGGTAGAGGGCATCCTTGTCACTGGAGACCAGGGAATCCAAGGCTGAGAAGGCCGCAAAAACAATCCGTCTTACTTCCTCGATAATTTACTACCTGAAACCCAAACCGCATTGGCTTGTCAGTGCTTCACAAGTTTATCTTTTCTTTGTCTGAAAAGTATGAAAGCTGCCCGGTTTGGTCACTTCTTTGAGTCCCATATTTTCATAGGCTCTCTTGTGTACAAAATTAAATTTGTTTTTCTCCTGTTAACTCTCTCTTATGTCCATTTAAGTATTACCCTAGCCTGAAAATCTAGAAGGGAAGCATGGGAAGGTTTTTCTCCCTGCAAGAGAGAGAGAGACCTGGCCGTGAGTCCCAGGTGAGGAACTGTGTGACTGTGGGTGGGGAAGTTTAACCCTGCTAAGCTTCATTTGCTAAATATGTAGGACTGCCTGGTGTAGACTGGGCTCTGGGCCTAGGAAAGTCAGTCCCATGCGGTCCTTGCTGCCTTCCGAGCCCAGAATTGGGGTGGGGGAACCTGGGGCATGGGAAGCTGGGTGAGGGGCCTTATAAGGTTAGGGGAACAACTTTAGGAAAGCCTGGGCTGGGTCTGTTTGTTTTACAGCTTGCTTTTATTATAATTGACATGTAATTGACACAAACCCTACATATTTAAAATCTATCATTTGATGAGTTTTGACGTAAGCGTAGCCCTGAAGCCGTGTCCACAATCGACATAATGAATGTATTCACCACTCCCCAGAGTTGCCTCATGGTCCTTCGAAATCCACCTTCCAACTGGGTAAGCACGATCTGATTAGATTAGCGTGCATTTTCCAAATCGTTATAAGATCGTATATTCATTTTACATATAATTTTATATAAGTGTAATTAGTAAGAACTCTTAAAAAAAATTTTTTTTAATGTTTATTTTTGAGAGAGAGACAGAGCACGAGCAGGGGAGGGGCAGAGAGAGAGGGAGACACAGAATCCGAAACAGGCTCCAGGCTCTGAGCTGTCAGCACAGAGCCCGATGCGGGGCTCGAACCCACAAACTGTGAGATCATGACCTGAGCCGAAGTCAGAAGTTTAACCGACTGATCTACCCAGGCACCCTTTTTTTTTTTTTTTTTTTTTTTAATCTGGCTTCTGTTACTCAGAATTATAACTTTGAGATTCATTTATATTGATGTGCAGAACAGTTAGTCTTTATTGCTCGGTATCCAGCATATGTTTACACCACAGTTGTTTTTCCATTCACCTGTTGATGGACATTCGGGTTGTTTCCAGTTTGAGACTATTTACCAGTAAAGCCACTGTGGAGGCACCTGGGTGGCTTAGTCGGTTAAGCGTCCGATTCTTGGTTTTGGCTCTGGTCATGAGCTCTCCTTTCATGGGATGGGTCGCACGTGAGGCTCCACGCTGACAGTGTGGAACCTGCTTGGGGATTCTCTCTCTCTCTTTCTCTCTGCCCCTCCCCCCTTCAAAATAAATAAATATACTTAAAAAAAAGCCACTGTGAACATGGGTGTACGAACTTTGGTGCGGAAACATGCTTTTATCTCTCATGGGTAAATACCAGGAGTGGAATGGCTGGGTTGTATGGGAGGTGTATGTTTGGTCTCTTAAGAAATTTGCAGTCTTTGGGCCACCTGGATGGCTCAGTCGGTTAAGTGACTTTGGCTCAGGAGTTCATGAGTTCAAGCCCCACGTCGGGCTCTGTGCTGACAGCCCAGAGCCTGGAGCCCGCTTCAGATTCTGTATCTCCCTCTCTCTGCCCCTCTCCAGCTTGCACTCTGTCTCTCTCTCAAAAATATAAACATAAAAAATTTAAAAAAAAGAAATTGCCAACTCTTTTCAAAAGAGGCTGTGCAGTAGAAGAGGTGGTGTCTTCTACCCTCCTGGTTTCTCCAGCTGGGGCCCTAGAAATTAAAACAAAGACAAATTAACAAGAAATAGTTTATTAACACATGGCACCGATGCACGGGGGAGAAACAGGAGTCACTGAAAGGGGCTCAGGAACTGGGGCTTAAAAACCATCTCAACAAAGAACAATGCAGTTGACCCTTGAATAACACAGGGGTCAGGCACAGGGACACCCTGTACAGTTGAAAATCAGTGCTAACTTTCCACTCTCTCCAAAACTTTACTAACAGCCCACTGTTGACCAGAAACCTTACTGGTAACACAATGAACACATGTTTTGTATACTGTATATATTATACACTGTATTCTTCCAATAAAGTAAGCTGGAGAAAAGAAAATGTTATTGAGAAAGCCAGAAGGAAGGGGCACCTGGCTGGCTCAGTCGGTACAGCATGTGACTCTTGATCTCAGGGCTATAGGTTCGAGCCCCATGCTGACTGTAGAGATTGCCTCAAAATAAAGTCTTACGCACAATCATAAGGAAAGGAAAATACATTTACAGTGCTGTACTGTATTTATCGAAAAAAATATCCTTGTATAAGTGGAGCTGTGTCATTCCAACCTGTGCTGTTTAAGAGTCAACTGTATGAACGGTGTGTTTGTAGGGAAGTGATAAGTCAAAGGAAAGGGGCTGAGATTTTAAAGGGCAGCAAGCAGTGGGTGGGTGAGCTCTTGGGGGAGATTTAGAGAAGATAAGACTTAATATTAAGACTTACCATCTCACCTCTTCTTGTTGATTCTTCTGGATGCCATCTCTGATCTGGTAAGAGTCTGGATTTATCTCAGGTGACTGAGTCTAAACCTCCTTTTATGCAAATAAGGCGGAAGCCAGATAGCTTTTTTTTGTTTCTTGCATTTGCCATTTCTCAATTGTCTTTAGCTCAAGAGAAGCCTTATGCAAAGTGGCATATTTGGGGATGGAATGTTCTGTATCATTTTTTTAAATGTTTATTTATTTTTGAGAGAGAGACACACAACGTGTGAGCAAAGGAGGGACAGAAAGAGAGAGGGAGACACAGAATCTGAAACAGACCTCAGGCTCCAAGCTGTCAGCACAGAGCCCAACACGGGGCTCCAACTCCCAAAACACAAGGTCACAACCTGAGTCATAGTCGGCTGACAGAGCCACTCAGGCACATCTGTATTATTTTAAGATCCACCCCCACCCTCAGCAGAAACGGAAGGTTCCAGTTGCTCTACATTTTCAACAGTGAGGATAGTCAATCTTTTTCTTTTTAGCCATTGAAAGAAGCATGTAGTGGTATCTCATTGTGATTCCAGTTTAAATTTCCCTGACTGTATATAAACTTGAACATCTTTCCATGCACTTAGCATCTATATATCTCCTTTGCTGGATTGTCCAAACTTTGTATCTACTTTTATTTATTTTTAAATTTTTTACACTTATTTATTCTTGAGAGACAGAGTGAGATAGAGTGTGAGCAGAGGAGGGGCAGAGAGAGACGACACAGAATCTGAAGCAGGCTCCAGGCTCCGAGCAAATGTTCAGCACAGAGTCTGATGCGGGGCTTGAACCCACGAACTGTGAGATCATGACCTGAGCCGAAGTCGGACGCTCAACCGGCTGAGCTATCCAGGGGCCCCTGTATCTACTTTTAAAATTAACTTCTTTGGGAGTGACTGGGTGGCTCAGTCGGTTGAGTGTCCGACTTCGGCTCAGGTCATGATCTCACGGTTCGTGGGTTCAAGCCCCGCATCAGACTCTGCTGACTGCTTGCTCAGGACCTGGAGCCTGCTTCAGATTCTGTGTCTCCTTCTCTCTCTGCCCGTCCCCTGCTTGCACTCTGTCTCACTCTGTCTCTCAAAAATAAATAAATGTAAAAAAAAAAATTAATTAATAAATAAAATTAACTTATTTGGCTTTTTAAAAAAAAGTAATCATCCCCAGCGTGGGGCTCCAACTCACAACCCCAAACTTATTTTCCTTGATATTATTGAATCATACAAGCTCTTTACATATTCTAGGGACACATCCTTTGTTGGATATATGTTTGTGAATACTTTCTCCTAGTCTCTAGATTGCCTCTTACTTTCTGTGGCATCTGAAGAGCCACAGTTGTTCATTTTGATAAAGTCCGACTGATTAATATTTTTCCTTTTATGTTTTGTGGTTTTTCTGTTGCATTTTTTAAAGACGTTCATCATTGTTTCTTCTTGCCTTTTTAATGTGTTGTATTTGAGAGATCTGCCAAATGTAAGGTCACTAAGATTTTCCTTTATGATTTACTCTATATTTTTAATGAATTTCACTCTTTCATTGAGGTCTATGACCTGTTTCTGGGCTGAGACTCGAAAAATGCATAGCTTGGCAAAGGGGCGAGAGAGGGAGATGTGTATTCTAGGCTTGAGGGACCACCCTGAGCAAAGGGCCAGAGGGATGTGAGCCTGGAGAGCTGGGAGGGGGTTAAGTATTTCTGAGACTGGCATGCGTGGTGCGAGGGAGCAGGTGGGGTGAGGCTCTCCTGCTGGAGACGTGGCCACGGCCAAGGGCGGAGGGCCAGGTGTGCCAGGAGAAGGAGATTGCCTGGTATCTCAAGGGCAGAGGGAGCTAGAGATGGCTGTTGGCCAGAGAGGAGTGATGTGGTCACCACCCCTGCCGTGTCTGCCAAATCCGGCACAGGAGCGGTGAAGGAGATAAGGCATGGAAAGGTGTTCCATCGGCAGGTTGGCCTGCTTTTCTTACCCTCTTTGGGTCCACAGTCCTCTTAGAAGGCTCAGGATAAGCACCCTGAATTAATTGTTAACATTTCCTGGTGACCATTTGTCCTACTGCTTTGGGGACCTCTTTTATTACTTTTTAAAAAACTGTTTTAATATTTATTTTTGAGAGAGAGCCAGACAGAGCATAAGTGGGGTAGGGCTGCCTTTTTTAATACTGGGAATGCTCATTTTTTCGTCTGGGATGCCCCCTGGGAGACCCAGGCAGGTCTCCTGAACCACCATCCAGCAGGGGTGAGCCTCTAGGCATTCCCAAGCCTCAGCTGGGGGCCTCACCTCTGTTTTTCACATTCAGAGCCTTGGGAGACAGCTGGGCCCGCCCTGCAGTCCAAACCACTTCTGTTTTCCAGGCCAGCAGCCATGGGGGAGGGAGGGGTATGCCCGGGGAGTGCTGAGTCGAGATTTCCACATTCCCCTCCAGCAGCTGCGTTTCTGCTGAGTCACGGTTGGGAGGGGGACTCGAGACAAAGGGAAGGCAGATTTTGCTGAGTCACCGGCTGCTTCCTCAGCCTCCCTCTGAGCGGTCTCGGTGAAAGGGCAGCCTTCACACAACAGGCAGGAGGAAGTGAAGCTTCCAGAAAGGCGCAGAAGCCTCCAATTTAGATCTCTAGTCTTTGCACGTTGTTTGCAAACTCGGGTCCCAGACATCTCAAGAGTGATTCGTCCAAGCCTCAACCCTCAACTGCTCAGGGTCAACAACCGTTCCTCCCAGATCCCCTTCCCCCACCCCCCGCCCCATCACAGTAAACTGGCAACTTGCAACTCCCAACTTCTGCCTTTAGAATAAGGATGTCCCAGGCAGCTTCTCCCCCGTGCTGTCCGAGCCCTGGATTACTGCGATGCTCAGCCTTCTGCCCCCAGCCTTCTTCAGGCCAACCTGCCCCTCAACAACCACAGCGATCCATCCTTAGTAGGACCCGTCTCTCCCAGCTCCAAACCCTGCAGCCTCATCTACTCACAAAAGGTCTTTGTGAGAGCCTGCAGGCCCCAGGGGCTCTGTTCTGAGGTCCCCTTGCTCTGCTCTCTCCCCTCCCTTTCTCTGCAGCAGCCCCAGTGACTGCTGCTTGGTTCATCCTACCTGGGGGCCTGGGTCCTGCCTCTCCCCACACCTCCCAGCCTGGGAGCTCACCCTGACCTGACCCTGATTGAACACTGAAACCCCTGAGTCTTCCTGACCCTTCATCGGCTTTCTCCTTCTGCCTCCAGCCAGGGAAAGCTCTGAGCTTCTAGGGCTCTGTTAGATTAGATTAGGCCCACCCAGAGAATCCAGCTACTTGGAAGTCTGTAACCTTCATTACTTACCAAAGGGCAACGGTAACATAACACAGCTGGTATCTCTAGGGGGACTGTGATTCCGACCACTACAGAATCAGAGACTCCCACAGCGGAAGGAGAGACCAGGCTTGGAAGAATGCTTGGCTCGGGCAGACCTCAGTATTTCTTTCCGCCCACATTTGCCTTCTATGGCCCCTGTCCCCTTTCTGGATCATTTTCCATTTGTCCCATTTGATCCCAGTTAGGATCCTGAGCGCACACGCCCTGTCAAGGTAGGCTTCGTGCCTCTCCAGTTTTGTGTCTCCAGCACCCCTAAGAAATGGGTCCAATCTAGCCACTCTAGCATTTGACCCTGAAAGGAAGGTGCAGAGAAGAGGTGGTGGAATGCCATTGGTCATGCTGAGAGGTGACAGGAGGGAGCAGTTGAGGGTCTCTCTCTCCATCTGTCTTCTGCTTCGCCAAGCTGAGGCTCTGTTCCTGGTATAAGGAAAGACAGGCTTTGAGGGGGCGTGTCCTCCTTTCCTATTGCAACTTACAAATACTGCAAACGTAGTGGTTGAAGGCAATCCACATTTAGGGGTGCTTGGGTGACTCAATCTGTTAAGTGTCCGACTCTTGATTTCAGCTCAGGTCACGATCTCACAGTTGTGGTTTTGAGTCCCGTGGTGGTCTCTGTACTGACAGAGCGGAGCTTGCTTGGGATATTCTCTCTCTCTCACGCAAAATAAATAAACTTTAAAACAACAACAACAAAAATGATGCGTGTTTATTCTCTAGCAATCCGGGGGTCGGAAATTCTAAAATAGGTCAGCGGGTCCAGTCTGTGATGCTTCTGGACTTGCAGGGGAGGATATACTTTCTCACCTTTTCCAGCTTCTAAAGGCTGCCTGCTTGCCTTGGCTTGTGGCTCCTGACTCAACACCAGCATCTTCCAGTTTCAGTGACCTGGTTCTCTGGTCACATCACTTTCTGCATCTGTAACCCTGCAGCCTCCCTTGTAAGGATTTTTATGATCACATTAGGCCCACAAGGATAACCTCCCTGTCTGACATCTGCAAAATCCTTTCCATCATGTAATGTGACCTATTCAGACATTCTGGGGATTAGGATATGGGCATCGGAACATTGGTGGGGGGTTATTTTTGAGTTTACCACAGGAGGAGAAAGAATACCATTTGGATCATTCCAACTGCTTGAGGACAGGGAAGGGGAAGTCAGGAAGCTGAATCAGCGGGCAGAAGAACCCAGGCTCTACGCTGGGACAAAGGAGACAGCCAGATCAGCTGTGACCTGGCCTCCTCTGCCCCGGGGTTGCCTGGGTGTGGGGTCTGTTCCGGACAAGTCTGAGGCTCCCATGGCAGCAGATAGGAGAATGGGGAGCAAGCTTGGACTGGGAGCCAGGAACTCATGGTCACTGAAGGCTCTGTGTCCTATGGGTGCAGCCTGGGCAAGAGAGTCCCCATTTGGGGCCTCTGCTCCCCCAGGTTAAATGAGAAGGAATCAGATCACAGGAGCATTACCTTCCAGGGTTCCTGAAACTGACAGGCTCTGGGTGTGCAGATGGGAAGCTTTCAGACCTTGACAGTCTCATCCCCTAAATTGCTGGTGCTCAGATGGACCCCTCTGTGACAGGGCATGTGACCAGAGGGTTAGGAACACTGGCTTCGGCTTCAAAGCACCATGGTTTGATTCCTGGCTCTGCCATCTCTGGCTGTGTGACTTGGAAACACTATTACCCTCTGTGCCTTAGTGTCTACGTGGACTAAATGGAGATGAAAATGACTATAGGCTGGAGGGCTGATGTTAGGACTCAATGAGATCCTGCCCATAAGGTCTCTGCCCATGGTAAGTGCTCCATAAAGCCTGGCTAGGATTGCAGTTTGTAGTTTGATCCCAGCCCTTTCCGGCAGCCTATCAATAATACCATGTTTCCCGGCAAGAGATCTTGCCAGATCTGGCCAGGATTTACAAAACAAAGCAAAGTCCCTGCCCTCCAGGAACTTGCATTTTAATTAGGTAATTGGTTTCTAGTAGCCCTAATTTCTAGAAAGTTCTTGGCAACTCTTTTTTTTTTTCCTTTTAAATCATCTAGCAGCTCCGGTTCTAGTTCTGACCTCTGTGAGTCTCGTCACCTCTGGGAGATGACAACCCACCTTGACGTTTTGAAACCTTTGTCCCAGGCTGTCTCAGTTCAAACCCTTATCTTAACCTTTCTGCCTCAGTTTTCTCATTTGTAAAATGGGGATGATAATGCCAACCTTGTAGACTGATTGTGAGGATTAAATGAGCTAATGCACGTGTTTATATAGTAGTGGGTGCACAGGAAGTGCTCAGTGAATTTTAGCTATTAGTATTGTAAGCGTTGTTCATAAAAGCAGAAGTGGTTATACAGTTTATACTAAGGACCAAACTCCTTCGCATAGGCCTTCTATCTAGAAGGCTCAGCACCCTCCAGATCTCAAGATTGATTTGGTGGCCGAAACTCAGGTTAGTGACCCTGGAGGAGGTCAGAACTCTGACCCCGGATGAGATAGATCCATTGCCCACCTGTCCCTGTCTGGAACTTGCAGACTGTCTCCAAGCATCAGAGCTTTCTAGACATGCACAGGCAGAAAGGACCTCAGGACTCAGCTACCGCAGTCCCCCCAGCTGGGAAATCCATGCTTGACAGGCCATCGTCAAGCCTATACTTGAATTTTTTCAGACTTGGGGCATTTGCTACCTCGGTTTCCAGACAACATACTTGTACTGAGCCAGCCAAAGTCATGTTTTTATGATTTATGGGTTTTTGTTTTGTTTTGAAGTAGGCTTCACACCCAGCACAGAGCCCAACGCAGGGATCGAACTCAGGACCCTGAGATCAAGACCTGAGCTGAGATCAAGAGTCAGACGCTTAACCGACAGAGCCACCCAGGCGCCTGTGTTTTTGTTTTTAAATTTATTTATTTATTTTTAAATTTTTAATGTTTTTTTTTTTTAATTTATTTCTGAGAGAGAGACAGCATGAGCAGGGGAGAGTCAGAGAGAGAGGGAGACACAGAATTAGAAGCAGGCTCCAGGCTCTGAGCTGGCTGCCAGCACAGAGCCCGATGCGGGGCTCAAACCCACGAACCCTGAGATTATGACCTGAGCCAAAGTCGGAGGCTTAACCGACTGAGCTACCCAGGCGTCCCTGTTTTTAAATTTAGAATCCAGAACTGTGGCATGGGGACAGCACTTCAGGAACCATCCAGTGTTGTCACCTGGGCTTACCCAGTGGCCTAAGCAATCAATATCATGGAGAACGAATTCAATAGTAGATCAGATAGGGGCCAGCTCTGTTCCAAAATGAGTCAGCTGTGACAAGCTGTGAAAGAGCCCTGCACATGCCAGCAGGAAGGTAGCTTGAATGACAGGCATTGCTCTCAAGTTATGTACCGAGTGTTAGGACAGCCTGGAGGAGGAGGGCAGACTTAGACTCACTCCCAGGTTTGAGTCCCAGTTTCCTGCTTTATGTGTGACCCTGGGCAGGCCACTTCATTCCCTCCATCCCCAGCCTCAGTTTCCCCATCTGAATAGTTGTGGGGACGAACTATAAAAACAGTACAATCTCTATCACTTAATAGATGTTAAAAAAAAAAGCGGGGGGTGGGGAACTTCAATGTACATTTAAAGTGAGAATGAGGTGGCAGGGTGTCAGCTGAGAGGTCCCCGAGGACATTATTGTGACATTATTAGGGCTCTGCAGGCAGGGTCTGGGGCTGGTTAAGTCCCTGCTGTGGCCAACTAGCCTCGTGCTCTGAGACTCAGGCCTCCCAGCTTTCTGGATTTTTCACTTTCCCGGAGTGCGCAAGTCCCGTCCTGGCATGGGGGCCTCTGGAAAGGACAAAATCACACAGTTGCTCAGATTTCCAGAAGTTGTTGCCTTTTTTTTTTTTTTTTTTTTAAGCTCCTGTTTTAAATTGCTTTGTTTTCCGAGGGTCATATGACCGCTCCCCCTCCACCCCCGCTGGCCTGGGGCGGGCGCGGCGCGGGTGTTGCAACGTCGGGGCCGAAATGTGGATCAGCTGCTGGCCGCCACGTGACCCGTCCGGGCGATAAATGGACGGCGCGGCGCGGCTCGACATAGTCGCCCTCGCCACTCCTCCTGCGCGTCCCGAGACGTCGGAGCCAGCCCCCAGCACCGCCGCCAGCACCGAGCGCCGGCCCCCAGCACCGCGCCAGCACCGAGCGCCGGCCCCCAGCACCGCCGCCAGCACCGAGCGCCGGCCCCCAGCACCGCCGCCAGCACCGAGCGCCGGCCCCCAGCACCGCCGCCAGCCCCGAGCGCCGACCAGATGGAGCGTCCGCAGCCCGACAGGCAAGTGAGGCGCCCGGGGCGCCGGGGACCCGCCTCTCCCGGGCGGGCAGTCCCTGCCCTGCCGCCTAGCTCTGGTCTTCCGTCCCTCCCTGAGACAGAGCCGGGAAGCCACATCGCTCGCTTCCTTGGGTTTCCCACTAAGGAGAAGCTGGGTCTCAGTCTCGTCCAGTGAGCCAGTTAGAGGGATAAAAGGCGATTTACGTGGCTGGCTCCCTGGCCCAGGATGGGGGACCAGATGGCAGTGACCCTAAGGTATTCAACTTTTTTTTTTTTTTTTTTTTTTTGGTATTGGACTTCTGAATGTCCTTGGAAGTGCTCTCTGCTTAAATCTAGGATCCCTGGGGCTGCCCAGCTTGGGTGACAGT
Organism: Hyaena hyaena; assembly: GCF_003009895.1. Lineage (NCBI taxonomy): Eukaryota > Metazoa > Chordata > Mammalia > Carnivora > Hyaenidae > Hyaena > Hyaena hyaena. Next base: position 691,689 of record NW_024080678.1, on the reverse strand, counting down.
GGCTGGTTCTCTTACTAGAGCCCCCTGGTGGCCACGTCCCGCACCTGAACAAGACATCCTGGAGGCTGTCCTGGCCCCATTTTACAGATGAGGACTTCAGGTGTGGCGAGGCAACGAGCCCACGGCCCCCTGCCAGCAGGTGTCTGATCTGGGATTTGAACCACCGTCTGTCCGCCTCCAAGTCTGGCTTCTTCCCTTTTCCAAGGAGTTCGATGAGCATGTACAGAACAGGCGGCAGTGTTTCTGGAAAGGGGTGTCGGAGAGAAAGGAGAAATGACATTTCTGCGGGAGGTGGATACAGATGTGTGACAGAAATACTCCCAGAAAGGGACTCTTTGAGTAACACAGATTTTCACAGGCTTTTTAACCCAGGCGCTTTTATGATGCGCGTAACGTTGTAAGCGATTTGTACCTGAAATGTCAATAAAATAAATGAGTTAAATCTCGGGCCTAAAGCCAATCAAGGTAGTGATGATGTAGAATATGAATGTTCATACTCGTGGGCTACTTCTCCCAGGGCATTGCAAACCGCACCCCTGCCTTTCCACCAATAACGTGGTATCAGGATTTCCCAGTTGGATGTATGACTTGAGGCGTGTTGTTGGGGCTGTGTTGTAAGGCAGTTGGGAACGTACCTGTATTAGATGGTAGGCTGGACTTCTTTCTGCAGAGAAGGGCTGCTGAGACACAGGTGACACACTCAGAAGCCCAGCGTGGGGACGAACCCTGCTCAGAGCCACTCTTACTCACCCTCTCTCTCCCCGCTCCTCTGCAGCATGCCCCAGGATTTGTCAGAGGCCCTGAAGGAGGCCACCAAGGAGGTGCACGTCCAGGCGGAGAATGCCGAGTTCATGAAGAACTTTCAGAAGGGCCAGGTGACCCGGAAAGGCTTTAAGGTATGTGGCCTGGTGGGACCAGCCTCGGTGGAGGGTAGGATGGGTGTGCGTGTGTGCAAGGTGCCCAGGCCAGTGGTTTAAGTGGAATTCGGACCAGGGATGCTGAGGGACTGGATGGGCATGTTCAAGGGAATCCTTTTGCAGATGATCCCACCGAGGCTTAAAGAGGGGAAGTGACTTACCCAAGGTCACACAGCAAATTCACAAGCTCTGATGTAGTGTGTGGAGGGGCCGGGGCATGAGCACTATCAGCTGAGTGCCTCTTCTGTGCTGGGCATTCTATCTACAGTTTCTTACTCTGTGCCTTTTCTCTGGGTAAGGAGGATGAGGAAGGGAGGATTCAGAGACGTGAAGTAGCTAACAGAAGGTCACACAGCCAGGAAGTAAATGGGAAGGCTGAAATCAAACCAAGGCTAGTCGCATTTCAGAACTTGTGCTTCTGACCTAATTCTGATCTGTGTCTGAAGGCAAGGGGACGTATGGGTTCGAGGCCGACCACAACCGTTCCCTAACAGTAAGATTGTGGGGACCTCCTCTGTGATGTAGGATTTTAACACAGGGTTTTCCTAAGCACCCACTTCATGTGAGACACGGATTTTGCGGTTTCCCAGCACCGCTGTGGAATTCATGCAAATAAAAGGCAAGCTCTTGAAGGGTCAGACCGGTGTCTGGTGTGCAGACATCAGCGTGAGGAAGGGCTTGTTCAAGTTGAACAGAGGGTATTGAACAGGTGTATCTGCCCTGCTCTGGACACGCCTTCCTTTTGCAGTTGGGCCCCCCTGCCCCACTTCCCGCCCAAGGGATGCTGCTGTGAGATGTGACCTGCACCTCCCAGGGGGTGGGGGCCCCGGCTACCTCCTGTGGGTGCCGCTTTTAGCCTTTGCTCCCTCTTCCTGTCTTCTTCCTTCCTGTCTCAAAAAGATGACGTGCACTCGGTTGGTGTACTGGAGCCGGGGACAGCGGGAGCCGGGGAGGGGACTGCTGGAGAATCCCATACCCAGCCCCTGGGACTTTGGATCTTGCCTCTGAGCCACTGAGTTCAAAGTGGGCACCAAGATCGATGAGAGAACACGTGCTCGCAGGGATGATGCTAATAGGGGTGATGTTTATCACCACAGCCTCTTGTTTATTTATTTTTGAGAGAGAGAGAAAAAGAGAGAGAGTGTGAGTAGGGGAGGGGCAGAGAGAGACGGAGAACCTGAAGCAGGCTCCAGGCTCTGAGCTTTCAGCACAGAGCCCTAAGCAGGGCTCGAACCCTCGAACCCTGAGATCATGACCTGGGCCGAAGTCGGACGATTAACCGACTGAGCCACCCAGGTGCCCCTATCACCGCAGCCTCTTAACTGAGGGCCAAGGGCCAGGCCGTGCCTAGTACTTTGCCTGGGTCACCCTGCTTGACTCTCACATCAGCCCCCTTTAGTACATGCCTGTCCCCTTTGGCAGGGAAGGGGACCAAGGCTTGACTTGACAGTCACTCAGACCTTAAATTTCCAAGCGAGGGCGAGTGGCTGACCCAAGGTCACACAGCTGAGGACTGGCTGAGCACAGCTCAGAACCAGGTCGGTCACACTTGATAGCCCAAGCTGCTTTGTATCAGAAAGCTGCCTGGCTTTCTGCCTGTTGAGAAAGGGGACTGCCGTGAAGGTTTATGGCTTAGAAATAACTCGGGAACCTCAACCAGAACGTCTTTGTTCTTCAAACTCAAACTTAGAGTATTAATATGTAATGGCCGTTCCCCAGGCCAAGGTGGACTGGGCCGGTCCCCCCCAGACCAGCAGCTAGAGGTGGTGGGGGCCAGAGTGGCTCTCCAGAGAGGAGAATTGGCCCGCAGACAGTTACTCAGAGGTCCAAGTCCAGAGGCGCCGGGAGGCTCCAGTAAGCAAGCACTTTCATTCAGGTCTTCCCTTGCTCTAGAGCCGTGCTGGCTTGCTAGCAACGCCTGGGCCTGACCTCAGTTTCATTTCTTAGTAGCTGTGAGACCTCACGGTCCCCTCCCCTCTCTCAGCCTCCGCTTCCCTTTCTGTAAAGTGGGAATAGCAGCTCCTCTGTTCGTAGGGACTAAGGCTGCGTGTTCATCCAATGGAATAAAACGGTTTAGGCTCAGCAAGTGCATGATCGAATTCTCCTCTGGCTGCTGGGCAGAGAGGATTCGCAGGGGGGTGGCCAGCCTGGGGAGGTCACGAGGGTCTCCCAGGGCAGCGGTGGAGGGCCTGGCTGGGCTTCTCACACGAGGCTGGTAGTCTGATCCTCTTGCTCCGGTTTCAGCTGGTGATGGCCTCCCTGTACCATGTCTACGTGGCTCTGGAGGAAGAGATCGAGCGCAATAAGGAGAACCCCGTCTATGCCCCCCTTTACTTCCCGGAAGAGCTGCACCGCAAGGCCGCACTGGAGCGGGACATGGCCTTCTGGTATGGACCCCACTGGGAGGAAGCCATCCCCTACACGCAGGCCACCAGGCGCTACGTGCGGCGCCTCCACGAGGTGGGACGCACGGAGCCAGAGCTGCTGGTGGCCCACGCCTACACCCGCTACCTCGGCGATCTGTCCGGGGGCCAGGTCCTCAAGAAGATCGCTCAGAAGGCCCTGGACCTGCCCAGCTCCGGGGAGGGCGTGGACTTCTTCACCTTCCCCAACGTCGCCAGCGCCACCAAGTTTAAGCAGCTGTACCGCGCGCGCATGAACACTCTGGAGATGACCCCCGAGGTCAGGCAGAGAGTCATCGAAGAGGCCAAGGCTGCGTTCCTGCTCAACATTCAGGTGAGGAGCTGGCTGGCAGCCCAGGGTGGCCGCTGTCTCCCCTCGCTGCTCCTCTGGGGACATTGCTCCTGCACAGGAGGACTGGGCTGTGGGTCATGGTTAAGTGCATGGGTGAATGGTTAGGGAGCCGGTTCTGCCAATCACTAGCTGGGTGCTCTTCTTTTAATTTTTTTTTTTTTTTACATTTTTATTTATTTAGTTTTGAGAGAGAAAGAAACACAAGCAGGGGAGGGGCAGAGACAGAGAGAGAGGGAGACACAGAATCCGAAGCAGGCTCCAGGCTCTGAGCTGTCAGCACAGAGCCCAATGCGGGGCTGGAACCCATGAGCTGCAAGATCATGACCTGAGCTGAGGTCGGACGCTTAGCCGACTGAGCCACCCAGGTGCCCCACTAGCTGGGTGATCTTCCCTCAGTTTCCCCATCTGTAAAAGGAGGATGTAACAGTACATCCTGCTTCTTAGAGTTGTATTGAGGGTCAAGTGAGTTTATACCAGTCAAGTCCCGATGGCAGAGCCTGGCACAGGACCAGCCCCCCACGGTTGTTTTGCGTTCTCTGAGGGTGTGAGGGGCACAATTGTAGCACTCTGTGACAACATCGTGCGACAGCATGCACTTGTGTGTGGCCAGGTTGGCACTGTGGGGGTCACAGGTGCCACAGGTGTGGCCAGGAAGGTGGGATGCAAGTTTCTAACATTGCCTCTAGCCCAAGGGGAGGGGTGGGCTTTGAGCAAGACCTTGAAGGACGAGTGGGCGGAGCTGGGGGTGGGTGTTGGGAGATGGGCGGAGCTTGGGGTGGGTGTTCTAATTGGATGTGGTAGAATCCTATAGCTGTCCCCTCCTCCTGGGGGCGCTGTGGGCACTGGTGGGGGGGTCCTAGCTCATGCCCTCCTGGCCCATGGTTCCCAGAGTGGGACCCAGCACTTGTCAGGGAGCACCGCCCCTCCCTTGCAGCGCCCTAACCGACAACAAGGGCAAACAAAACCTGGTCAAGCCTCCAAGGAGCTCTGGAGAGGTTCGGAAAAATGGGGGCTTTGGAGCCAGAACCCCGCTGGAAGGCTGGCCCTCGCTGCCTCACCGCTGGGTTTGCCTCGGTCCAGGCGCTTACCCGCCAGGCCTGGCGAGTGGGCACCGTGTGACCCACTGACTCACGCAGGGGACGGCGGAGCGGAGAAAGCAGGCTGCAGGAGCCACGTGCACTGGGTACCACTCAGGGAACGAGGCTTTACCCAGGGACACAGGACAAAGGCATGGATAAGCCGCGGTGACCCCTGCAGTCAGGATGCTGGTTACCAGGAGCATTTGGGGAAGAGCAGGCAGGCGGTTCTGAGGTACTTGTCACATTTGATCTCACGGAGACGGGCTTTGTGTCTTCTGTCTCTCAGCTGTTTGAGGATCTGCAGCAGCTGCTGGGCCAGGACCCCGAGGACCAGAGCCCCGCGCAGGCACCGGGGCCGCGCCGGCGGGTCGGCAGCAGGACGCAGGGTGAGGGCCCCTTGTGGATGGGCGCTGTGGGAAGGGTGCAGGGCCCAGCTGTGGGTGTCCAGCGGCCTGGGGCCGTCCCGTCTTCTGAGTGTCCTAAGCGAGAAGTAGGGCACAGCCACAGGGCACCAGCCAGCCTGCGGCCCCTCCACCCCTGTGCCACCCCAGAGCTGTTCCCCGTCTCTGAAATCCAGGGCAGTACACTGGTTCTAGTTCACTGGGCCCGCCTCCCGCCTCTCATGTTTCTGAGGGGAGACCCCCTGATGGGGAGGCAGGGTGTCTGGAAGCGGTTCTAGCAATTACCCTGCGGGGGGACCCCGGGGAGGCATAGAACCCCTCCATCTTACTGCGGGTTAGTTCCTCCCTCGTGTGCCTCAGTGGCGGTGCTGAGAGAACATCTGGAAAACATCCAGAAAGACCAAAGTGCTCCGCGAAACGTACCCTCCCCAAGCCTGACTCCTGCGCGGGCAAGATTGTGGTTCTGGGGCTGGGGAACAGAGAGGTGAAGGCCAGTCGCCTGCTTGGCAGGTTACTGTAGGCTTCCCCTAGAGCCACCCACCCTGGGGCTTTCCCCCGCCTGTGCCAGGACCCCGTGGCGCCCTCTGTTGGTGGAACTGCGCCTGGAAACCGGGGAATGAGGCCAGTCCTGTCGCTGGCTAGCTGGTGTTGGGGGAGGGGTCTTTACCCCTAATACAGCAGTTCTCAAAGTGTGGTCCCCTGGAGCCCTCCTGGAGGATGTGCTCTCACGATGTGTGTGGGCCGGCTGAAAATGGAGGAGCGGACAGCTTGGAGAAGTAGTAAGCTCCCTGTCTTTGGAGATATCCAAGCGGTGGCCAGGGGGCGGCTGTCTGCTCCAGCAGAATTCCTGGCACTGAGCAGGAACTGCGCTAGAGAGTGCTGAGGGCCCTTTGCTGTGTTTTTCTGCGACACCCCCAACCCCCACCTCTGTCCACCTGTTGCTGACATTGCCCTCCCCCTCCTTTCTCTTTCAGACTCTGCTCCCGCGGAGGCTCCCAGAGGGAAGTCCCAGCCCAACCTTCTCTCCCAGGCACCGCTCCTCCGATGGGTCCTTACCCTCAGCTTTGTGGTGGCAACGGTTGCTGTGGGCCTTTATGTCATGTGATTTGCAGGGGCGCTGGCCCCTCAGGCTGTGAACTCTGTCCCACGGAAGGCCCTGTCTCTGGAGAGGGCACATCTCTTGGCTGGCTTCCTTGTATCTTAGGCGGGGGGGGGGCTGTCTTCTTCCCCCTCCCCCTCGCCCCGCCCTGTCCTTGCGTCCCTCTCTCTCTGGAAAGGGAGAAAGTCTGTGGCATCTTCCCCAACCAAAAGCACTTCCAGCTCAAGGATGTGAACTTCCAAACTGGGATGAGGGGGCCTGCCTGGACCCTCAGCACCCTCCCCTGTTCCTGCAGCAGAGCCCAGGAGACATGGCCAGGAGCAGCAGCTGTCTTGAGCCTCCGAATGCGCCGAGTTCGCGGTCTCCTTGACACGCCATGACCGCCTTCCCCGTGGGCCATGGCAATTTTTATACAAATGTGCAGAGATGTTGTGTCTTGTGTTTGTCTTGTTTTTGTCAGAGCCACTTTTTGTTCCTGGCTCAACGTGAACTGTGGTATTTTGTTGTGGTCTCTTTTTATAGCAGGGTTGGGGTAAGTGTAGGGGGTGGGGGGCGTGGGGAGGGAGGTGTTTAACAACACTGTGGCCTTGGTCGCTAACTTTTGTGTGAAATAATAAAATGCTTTGCCTGATAGTAACTTGAAGTGTTTTTCTTGGGTGCTGTTACCCTTGGGGAGCTGACCTTTCTCCCACTTGTTTCTCGACTGCCTGGTGGGGAAAAGGGGTGAAGGTAAGGGGTGGAAGGGCCTGCTTTTGGATGCTGGTCTCTGGTGTGGGGAAGTGGGGGGTGAGCCTCTAGGCAGTGGGCCTTTGTGGGAACCTTGTTGGAGGCAAGATTCTGCTTTGCTGGGGACGGGATTGCCCTGTTAGGCTGCATGGAGCAGACTACAGGGTAAAATTTATCTAGTCGATACAGTTGGTATTTGGGACTACAGTCAGATCTGCCACTCGGCTAGGTTAGCGCTGCCCTTGATGTTCCGTATTGACCTCTCCGGGGCTCAGTTCTGTCCTCTGCAACACAAATGCAGTGAGACCTACCTCACCTGCCTGTCTGGAGAAGCAAATGAGATGCATGTAAAATGTCAGCATCGCACAACGTCAGCTCCTCTCACAACGTCAGCTCCTCTCTTGAAAGGAGGGTGATTGGGGTTTTGTGATCTTGGCTAAGCAACTTTTGCCCGGTGTGTGTGAGTCACCCCACTTCTATCTCGTTTAATCCTCACAGCAAACCTGTGCAGGGTGTTCAGGGGGTCAGGAGGGGTTCAAGCCAGGTCTGTCCAGGGGCGCCTGGGTGGCTCAGTTGGTTAAGCACCGGACTTTGGCTCAGGTCATGATCTCACGGGTTCGTGGGTTCAAGCCCCATGTCAAGCTCTGTGCTGTCAGCTCAGAGCCTGGAGCCTGTTTCACATTCTGTGTCTCCATCTCTCTCTGCCCCTCCCCTGCTCACACATTGTCTCACTCTGTCTCTCAAAAATAAATGTAAAAAAATTAAAAAAAAAAAAAGCCAGGATCGTCCAGCTCAAAAGCCCAGATTTTTTTCCCCCAAAGTCATGAAAGCCGCTGAAATATTAATAGTGAAACTTCCCAATTTGGGAAAGTGAAAACCCCTCACTGAAGGTGTAGTTGGGAAAGCAGGGGACAAGAATGTCTCCTTACACCCCTAGCACGTGAGGACTGGGGACTCTGGAGAACTTTGTCCTGGCTTTGTCACTAAATCTGGAACCTTGGACGAATCACTTGGTCTCCTGTTCACCGGCAAAATGAAAATAATATGACTACTTTCCACAGCTGGTGGAGGGGCCAGAGGCGTCTAAACACCCGTCTGTGGACAGTGCTGTCAGAATCACCCTGGGGGGATCTTGGGTCCCATCTGAGTGGTTCTCATTCTGGAAACCTGGGGCAGGACTCTGGAATCCTGTTTTGTGAAAAGCTCCCCAAGAGATTCCAAAGTGCAATCAGGTCCATGAGCCACTGATTATTATGACATTGTTTGTAAAGAGTAGGCATTCAGAGAGCAGCTATAGCTTTTCCCACCATCGGCCTCATTTCCAGTTTTCTAAGAAAGTGACATCAATATTCCTTATTTGTAGTGATAAGGGAAAGGAGGAAGGGGACAGACAGGAAAACAAACCAACTTGATTCTACTAATAGCGAAAGGGCTGAATAATCTGTATCCTATTAGCTATTAAATAGAATGAGATAAGGGGCACCTGGCTGGCTCAGTCCAAAGAACATGCAACTTTTTTTTTTTTTTTTTTTTTTACAAATAGTTTATTGTCAAGTTGGTTTCCATATAACACCCGGTGCTCATCCCCACAAGTGCCCTCCTCCATGCCCATCTCCCCCTTTCCCCCTCACCCCCCACCCATGAGTCCTCAGTTTGTTCTCAGGATTCAAGAGTCTCTCATGGTTTGCCTCTCTCCCTTTCCCCCACTATTTCCCCCCTTCTTCTCCCCCTTGGTCCTCTGTTAAGTTCCTCCTAATCCTCCTATACGTGCAAACATATGATATCTGTCCTTCTCTGCCTGACTTATATAAGCTCAGCATAACACCCTCAAGGTCCGTCCATGTTGCTACACATGGCCAGATTTCATTCTTTCTCATTGCCAAGAACATGCAACTCAATCTCGGGTTGTGAGTTCAAGCCTCATGTTAGGTGTAGAGATGGCTTTTTTTTTTTTTTATGTTTTTATTTATTTGTGTGAGAGAGAGCGTGAGCAGGGGAGGGTCAGAGAGAGGGAGATACAGAATCTGAGTCAGCACAGAGCCTGAAGTGGGGCTTGAACCCACGAACTGTGAGATCATGACATGATCCTAAGTCAGGTGCTTAACGGACTGAGCCACCCAGGCGCCCCAAGATTACTCTGAAAAAAAAAAAAAGAAAAAAAGGAATGACCTTATTCTGCCCTCAGAGGGACTTCCAAGAAGCATTAATGAGAAAAGCAAGTTTCAGATTCATTTGGTTTTTTTTTTTTAAAACACTGTAAAAATACTGGCGTTTTAAATACTCCCCGTAAGTAGGTTTCCACGCCTGTGGCAAAGGGAAGAAAACATTATTTGCAGTTGTTCATCGTGGAGAGTGGGAATGGAAGACAGGGGAAAAGAGATTATGCAGCCCTCGCTGCTGCTTCGGAACGCCAAGTGTTTCCAAATCTTCCCATTTTTCCAGCGAGGTTGGGTATCTGGGGTCGCGAATTTTCGCAAATTTTCAGCACTGCCAAATAATGAAAAGTCTTCTACGATGGGAAAAAAAAAATCACCTTTTGGGTCGAAGAAAAATCACCCTTCGGACGATTTTGCCCCCGGAGGCGACTATTTCTGACTCATCCTCAACGTTTAGAAGGGTGTGTGACAGGGAGAGCACGGCGCGGGGGGGCGAGCGCGCTTGCGCGGGACCGACAGCTCCGGAACCCCCGGTTCTCCCAGCCCATGGCTCTAGAGGCGGTCACGGTCTCATGAGGCTTGTAAAAGGCCTGGAGAATGTACACCCGCAGCCCTCGCACCCCGCCCGCCGCCCGCCGCCCGCCCCTAGTCCCCAGTCCGAAGGCCGCCCCTCCGCCATCTTTGCTCCCACCCGGCGCCTCGCTGCCGCTTCCTCCCGGATCAGAAGTTTCGCGCCAAATTGTCCGACTAGCAAAATGGAGCCCGGAAGGAGGCCAGTGATGTGACGTCACGAGCCCCACAGCCAATCCACTCCCGGAGCCTGTCCGGAAGGTGGGGCTCGCGGGCGCAGAGCGGTCCAATCGCTGGCTGCGGAACCTCAGCGGGCCAATGGGGACGCAGCGGCGCCCGAACGCGGCGTCTCGTTTTTCCCGCGAAACTCGGCGGCGGAGCGTGGAGGTGCTGCTGTACCCGGGTTTGGGAGTTGTGGGATCACAGAGGTGAGACTGGGGTTCTGGGGGGCGGCGGCCCGGGAGTCTGCAGGTGTCTGCCCCTGTGGGCACAGCAGGGTGGGCAGGCTTTGTCGCGGGCGAGCTGGGGTTCCCTTGCCCCGCGTTAGGCGGAGTCTTTCCGGGCATCCGAGCGGAGGCTGCGCGTCGCCCCCCGCCGGCTCCAGCTGTGTGTCCCCGCGCCAGGCGCAGTCATGTCGGGCTTCGACGACCCCGGCATCTTCTACAGCGACAGCTTCGGGGGGGACACCGCGGCCGACGAGGGCCAGGCCCGCAAATCGCAGCTGCAGAGGCGCTTCAAGGAGTTCCTGCGGCAGTACCGAGTGGGCACCGACCGCACCGGCTTCACCTTCAAATACAGGTGCGGGGCCGGAGGAAGAGGGGCGTACAGACCCCCCGGAGTGGCGAACACAGGGGCTGCCCGTCTTCACCGAGAGCCGGCTAGTGTCGAGCACGAATGGGGACACGGGCCCAGAGAAGCGATGGAGCTCGTCCCGGGTCCGAGGATCGGGGTCCCAACCGTGCTTCATCCGGCCGCACACCTGTGGTCTTTGGTTTTGTACGTTTTATACCTGAAGGTAACTTTTGAGTGGGCTCCTAACAGCCAGCTCGAGCTCTTAGGGTCCCTTGGTTCTTTACTCAGGACTTGTTACTGGCATTGGCATCTTGTTTTTCTGCGTAGTGTCTCTGGCATGTCCTAAACTCAAGTTCTGTATGGGGGTAAACGGTGAAGATGGTAGTTAGGATTTACCTCATGCCTACGTTCATTCCAAATTTGCAACTTCCAATGATCAGCACCAGCTGCGTGCCAGGCACTGTCCACCGAACCTGCCCTTGGTCATTGTGTGACCCTTGGAGTCTTGTCAGATCCTTTTCGGTCCAGCCTCCATCTCTAGCACCTTAAAATGCAGAGGTGGATTTGCAGGTTCAGGCTGGGGCATGACCCGTTATTAGCAGTGACTTCCAAGTAACAGTCTCTCTGTGTCATCCATAAATGGTGCCTCCGTGTGTTCACGTACCAGCTGACATTGACCATCTGTGTGCCAAGCATTGTGCTTCGTGCTGAGATCTGAAGATGAAAAGACCTGTTGCTTACCCTTTAGCAGCTCGTAGATCTGTGAGCCTTATAAGTCGGGGAGCGAGGCATAGAGAGGCCAAGAGACAAATTACAAAGTGACAGTTGCCTCAAAGGAGAAATATAGGGGCGCCTGAGTGGCTCAGCCATTTGGGCGTCTGGCTCTTGATTTCAGCTCAGGTTGTGATCTCGCGGTTCATGGGTTTAAGCCCCACATCGGGCTCTGCGCTGATGGTGCGGGACCTACTTGGGATTCTCTCTCTCTTTCTGTCTGTCCCTTTCTCTCTCCTCGTCTGCTGCTTATGCTCTCTCTCAAAATAAATGTGAAAAATTAAAAAAAAAGAGAGAGATATAGAAGGGAGTTAGGGAGGGCTTTCAGAGAAGCCCAGCTTGACCTTGGCTGAGAGAAGAGTTTCAGGTGTGGAAGGTATTCCTGATGGGAACAGTTACTGCATGGGCAGAGAGGTAGGACTGGCCTATAATGATAGCAAGGGGCTTTCTGGACCACGGTGGCCATTTTGTGTGGCTCTGGGACAGAAGGTAGAAGGGGATAAGGTCTGAGATGAGGCTGAGGAGAGGACTCTGTGCAGGGCTGTGGTCCCTAAGTGTGTTTTGGGACAAGAGTCCTGTATGATGGCCTGGTGGCTCGTAGACAGACGCGGTCCGTCTTTGGTCTCCCAGTTTGAGCTTCGTGTTTTGTTAGTCTCCAAGGGAAAGTTAAAGGCTCCAGGGAGCCCTGCAGCCAAAGAACCGAGTCTCCCAAACTGGCCTGTGTGCACACACACACTCGTCTTTAACCATCCTTCAGCCACCTATCTTGTGGACTCTCTCCACGGAGCTTTTTTTTGGAGGGCGCCCCTGTCGGCAGCAGGGAGCCTTGCAGGGTTACATCACACAACCGCCTGGAGCTTGATATGTCTTTGGGAAGAGGAGGGGGGCAGTGCTGGTGATGGTGTGGGCAGATTTGGGGTGCAGGTGCACCTCGGCCAGTGTTGATTTGCTCTGCTCCCCCCTCCCCCCCCGCCGCCCACTCCAGGGATGAACTCAAGCGCCATTACAACCTGGGGGAGTACTGGATCGAGGTGGAGATGGAAGACCTGGCCAGCTTCGACGAGGACCTGGCCGACTACTTGTATAAACAGCCAGCCGAGCACTTGCAGCTGGTGAGGGGAACCCTGTCCCTGACCCCCTTCCCCCACCCCTGGGGCTGGCCCTGCTCTGCTCACTAACAGCTGGCTCCTCCCTCTTCTCCAGCTGGAGGAAGCTGCCAAGGAAGTGGCTGATGAGGTGACCCGGCCCCGGCCCACTGGTGAGGAGGTGCTTCAGGACATTCAGGTCATGCTCAAGTCAGATGCCAGCCCGTCCAGCATTCGTAGCCTGAAGGTGGGTCCACCTGGAGGCTGGTCCCCAGGCAGCGGTGGCTGCTGCATGGTGCACAGGGGCTTCAGCTGTGTGATGCTGAGCAGCTCACTTAGCCTCTCTGAGCCAGTTTCCTCCTTTGTAAAATTGACTCATTGGACAAGTGTTTACTGAGCTCCTTCTGTGGGCGAGGCATTGAGTTGTTTCCTGGAAAAACAATTTGAGCCACCCAAAGAGCTCCGGTGTGGAGTTGATGTCTGCCCCTTGGGTGTGGGGGGAGCCCTGAGTAAGCCAGTGCATATCACCCATGGTGATTGTATGTATGTATGTATGTATGTATGTATGTATATTTTTGAGCCAGATATAGAGAGCATGCATGCAAAGTGGGGAGGAGCAGAGAGGGAGGGAGGGAATTCCAAACACGGCGCAGAGCCTGACGCAGGGCTCGATCTCCAACTATAAGATTGTGACCTGAGCTGAAATCAAGGGTCGGATGCTCAACTGACTGAGCCACCCAGGAACCCCCTCCCATGATGATTTTAGATTTTCCTCAGTGCGGTAGAAGAAATCAGGGGGGTGGCCCTTGGGAAAGACCAAGAAGGCTTCTTTGGTGAAAAACCAGCATTGGGCAGACAACTGGGAGAACATTCCAGAGGGGTGGAGGTAGGGCCTGGGCAAAGCCTGAGTGGCAAGGAGGGTGTGGTGTGTATGCTCAAGGCTGTGTTGAAGGACAGCCAGCGAGGCTAAGGGTGATTGGGAAGCAGGAAGGGTTGACATCTGAGGTGTTTCTTTGTTTCAATTGACAAATACCGAAGGCTGCGGTGTTCCAGTTGTGGGTGAGACCCTCACGTAAACGCACAGGACTCGGTTCTCACAGAGTTGATGGTGGGAGAGACAGATACGGGACTTGCAGATAATTTCAGGAGCTGTGATGAAAGAAAGAAACACAAGTAAATATGACAGTGGCCGAGGGAGGTGGATGGTGGTCAGAAGAGGCCTCTCTGAGGAAGTGATGTTGGAGTGAGTCTGAGTGATTCATAGTCAGCTGCGCGACAGCCCAAGGGAAGAGCATTCCAGGCTTGAGGAGTAGCAAGTGTAAAGGCCCTGAGGTGGGGACAGTGGCATGCTTCAAGGGACAAGAAGGAGCCAGTGTGGCCGGACCTTAGTGAGCACGAGTGTTGAGGGAAGGAAGGGGGAGGGAAGGAAGAGGCCGGAGGGCCAGGGCCCTTCCAGCCTGGAAAGGAGCTTGGACTCTGGATGGAGCACAGGAGGAAAGCAGGGGGTGTTCAGGTATTAGAGTGGGCTGATTCCATTGGCAAACAATCCCTTTGGCTGCCATGTGGAGGACACTTTATAAAACTGGCAGGAGTGGGAGCCAGGAGAGAAGGAAGTGATGCTCATGACATTAGTCATTCTGTGACAGGCTGGCTGTTGGAATCTAGGGAGGTGATGTGCTTGGCTGTACTCGGCGTAACTCATAGCAGGGCCCAGATATCACCCATCTAGCCAATGGCACCTCATGTGCGTCGGACCCACAAGGCCAGGCTCTGGTCTTTGCTGGAGTCCCCACATCCCGCAGCTCTCTTGGGGTCCCTGTCAAGCTTTCATTGGCTGGCATGACGGCAGGTCTGTTCCAGAAGCAGGGCTGTGAGCTCTGGAGCTTGTCAGCCTCATCTCTGTATTTCTAGCACCCGAGAGGGGCTCCGTGACGATGTTTGGAATCAAACTCAGTATCACGCGTTTGCCTCTCTGTGGAAGTGGCATTGGACCTCTTTTGGGGGGCAGCTGTTTCATCAGGCAGGCAAGCGGCCACTCCCCCCGGGGACACTACTGTCAGACTCCTGCGAGAGACCGACAGCTCAGAGCCTGCAGCCTGCTTCGGATTCTGTTTCTCCCTCCCTCTCTCTCTGCCCCTTCCCTACTCACACTCTGTCTCTCTCGCAAAAATAAATAAATATTTAAAAAGTCCTTTTACTTTTTTTTTTTTTTTAATTTTAAGTAGGCCCTACACCCAATGTGGGCCTTGAACTCAAAGCCCTGAGATCAAGAGTCACGTGTTCTACTGACTCAGCCAACAAGGTTCCCCTGAAAGAACCGTTCCTGACGGAAAATTGCACACAGAAAGGATAGTGTAGGAGTCACAGACTGAAACAGGCTCCAGGCTCCGAGCTGGCAGTCAGCACAGAGCCCAACGCGGGGCTCGAACCCACAAATCGCGAGTTAATGACCTAAGCGAAAGTCGGACGCTTAACCGACTAAGCCACCCAGGCGCCCCGAGTCCCTTATACCTTCGCCTAGGTTTAGCGGTTAACGTTTTGCCTTATTTTCTTCTTTTTTGTTGTTACTAAAGTGCTTTAAAGTAAATTATAGAAGTGCCTCTCTAAGTACTTCCCGCATGCGTTAGAAGATTTTCCTGTATAATCTCTGGTGTCCCTGTCTCCCTTTAACCAACTGCCCCCTGGATGACCCTCTTGCAGTCGGACATGATGTCGCACCTGGTGAAGATCCCTGGCATCATCATCTCGGCGTCTGGGGTCCGCGCCAAGGCCACCCGCATCTCCATCCAGTGCCGCAGCTGCCGCAACACGCTTAGCAACATTGCCATGCGCCCGGGCCTGGAGGGCTATGCCCTGCCTAGAAAGTGCAACACGTGAGTGGGCCTTGCGGGGCCCCAGAGCCTTGGGGGTGGGGGGTGACATCTGAGTGCAGATGGGAAGGGTGAGGACCCGCCTGCCGCGCCTGCAGGGAGAGGGGCTGGGGCGGCAGCGCGCCCTGTGGGGGGTGGCGTGGGCTGATGCGCCGGGGCTCCGGGCTGAGAACCAGGCACTGTGTCCTCCTCCACTGATGAGTTCTGTCCCCACCAGGATGTCCAGACAACTTGTGTGAGGAACCCAGGGTCAGGAGGGGAAAGCAGTCGGGGGAATGAGTCTGTCTGGGGTCTTCTGAAGCAAACTGGCTCGCTGGGGCGGCCGGCCCAGAACGCAGCATGCATGTTCACGTACACGTTGCCTGTGACCACGTTTGCGCCGCAGAGACCGCGTGTGTGGCCTGTTGGCCCGTGAAAGCGACTATTTACTCTGGCTCTTATAGAAAACAATCTCCACCCCTGATCTGAAGGGCCCGCACCCTCCCTCAGGCTGCTCATCGGCCCCTGCTGGTCCCCCTCAGCCACCCGCCCCCAGTGTCGGCAGTGCTCTGTGCTCAGCCACGCTGCTTTTTTCTGCGCTCACTCCCTGCGTGGTCTCAGGCTCTGAGTACCGTCCACATGCAGAGGACACTCACATGTGTGTCCCCCGAACTCCATAGTCAGACCTGGCTGTGGCTGGACGCCTCTAAGCCAGGGTCCAGGGGACACTGCAGATCGGAACTGCACTGACCTGACCTCCATCACGTCCCCAGATCCGTCCTTCCACAGCCCCTCTCCCCACCCCAGGTCCAAGTGCTCAGTCTCTGAGTGTTTCCGGGAAGTCCTTTTGGCTCTGCCCTTGAGGTTGCATGTAGAGAACCGGACCCTGTCTTGACCACCTGGGTGTGTCTGTGGTCCTCTCTTACCTGGAGTGGTGACACCCCCAGCCCGCCTTCATCCCTCAGTCTGTTCTCCTTCCCCCTGCACAGGGATCAGGCCGGGCGCCCCAAGTGCCCGCTGGACCCGTACTTCATCATGCCCGACAAGTGCAAGTGTGTGGACTTCCAGACCCTCAAGCTGCAGGAGCTGCCTGACGCGGTGCCTCACGGCGAGATGCCCAGACACATGCAGTTCTACTGCGACAGGTGCCAGGGGCGGGGGCAGCCGTCCCCAGATCAGGTGCTGGGTGTGGCCGCGTGAGCGTGGTGGGCGGAGGGGGTGGCTTCTCAGGAAACACACCGGTGCCTCCCATGTTTCCACTCCTCCTGTAACCCCCACCCCCCCCAAGCTTCGAGGGCGTGTAGCCCCTGCCGTGCAGCCGATGGACCTGGAGCCCCAAGAGGCTGATGGGCCCCCTGAGTGCTTTGAGCTGGGCTTTCCCCAGAGAGTCCCGGGCTCTCTGTTCACGCGCTTCCTTGGGTTTTGCTGAAGGACTGGGAAGGAGGAGAGGGTGCCCGACTGGAGTCTGGTCCCCTCTTGGCCACCTGGCGGAGGACTTGGCAATGTGACGGGGTTCGTCCCCTGAGCTTGTGCACCTGGGCGTGCGTGCAGGTGCTCTGTGCTGTGGTTTCCTGAGGCGTGGATCCACGGGTTTCGTGAGCTTCGTCGGTGGCAGTGGGACGTGTAGAAGTCAGACTCGAGCAAGTTACATGAGTTTGCAAGCCTCAGTTTGCTCGTCAGGAAAACGGGCATAATGACAGTCCTGAATCTCTAGTTAGGCTGCTGGGAGATGGTAATTGGAAAGTGCACGCGTTTAACACAGTTCCTTAATGCAGATTGAGTATTTGGTGTTGATGGGGCTGTTCTCAAGCAGTCTGTAATCCCGACTTAAGCAGTGGTGTGGGGGAAGAGGGGCCTTAGAGTCCTCAGAACAGTGATGCTGATGGTGACACTCCTTTGTGGGAGGTGACTCTTTGCGTCACGGAAAGCACCTTTGGGTTGTTTCCTCCCTTGATCCCACCATATCACTGCCCCCAAGCTCAGAACGAGCAGTGACTTCTGAGTGGCAGGCCGCAGGGGTGCACCCCGGTGTCTCCGCCGCGCCGGCTCTGGCTGGAGGGGCTCAGAATTGGCCTTCTGGCACTTTCCTTTTGAGAAGAGAACATGGACGTCTGTAGGCAAAATGAGCTGACGGAGCTCTTGGAGCTGGCAAGAGGCAGAAGTGGGGGGTGGCCCTGCATGGGGGCTGGAGGGCCTGAGGAGGAAGGCAGCCCCTGAGGTGGCCAAGGGGGCCCGCAGCGAGTCTGATAGCAGATGAGAAAGGGGTGCGGGGCCAGCACGGAGCCTCCCCTGCGCCCCCACTGACAAAACAAATGAGCTCTCGAGGGCAGGGAAGGGTCAGCTACCACCACGACCACGGGTGGTCAGCGCAGTCCTGTGGGCCGCTGAACCACATGTGCTCCTGGGGGGGTGACCATGGAGAGGACTGGAGCCAGCTCAGGTGGGGAGGCCTCTGGTCTAGATAGATGGTAAGAGGGACTGTGAGTGTGACCGGGTGGGTGAGTGGGCCAGAGACCTCCCTGTCCCCACCACACTCTCATCTTTGTGTCTCCTTCTCAGGTACCTGTGTGACAAGGTCGTCCCCGGGAACAGGGTCACCATCATGGGCATCTATTCTATCAAGAAGTTTGGCCTGACCTCCAGCAGGGGCCGTGACAGAGTGGGTGTGGGCATCCGGAGTTCCTACATCCGTGTCCTGGGCATCCAGGTGGACACAGATGGCTCTGGTGAGTTGGCTGTGGGGCCCTGGCTCTGCTGCGCCCTGGGCCAAGCCCTGTCGTCTCTCCTCTGGATTATTGCCGGGCCTCCTGATTTCCCTGTCCTCACCCTTCCCAGGGGTCCCCAAGGGCCTCCACAATCTGGGCTTCTAGCTGCTCAGAACCCACTTCCCCTCACTGGACCCTGAGCACTAGGCCCGCTCCTCAGGGGCAGAACTGGGGTCTCGGCTCAGGCTTGGGGCATCCCAGCTCTGAGGCGCTGCGCTGCAGGGTGCCCTGATCAGGTGGTGGGCTGTCCAGGGTCTCGCTCACATGGCACTCCTGCCCGCCCGCCCAGGCCGCAGCTTTGCCGGGGCTGTGAGCCCGCAGGAGGAGGAGGAGTTCCGGCGCCTGGCCGCCCTCCCCAACGTGTATGAGGTCATCTCCAAGAGCATCGCCCCGTCCATCTTCGGGGGAACGGACATGAAGAAGGCCATCGCCTGCCTGCTGTTTGGGGGCTCCCGAAAGAGGTGGGGGTCTAGTTCCCCCAGATCTGGGAGGGGACAGGTGACTTGGCCCATAGGAGGGTAGCTGCTGGTGGTCAGGACTTGAATGTTCTTTTCCTTTTCCTGGGACCCTTGCCTGCTGCTCCCAGGCTCCTTCCCCATCTCCCAGGCTCACTGCCAGCTGGCTAGTGGCTCATCCGTCCTCTCCCATTTCCTTGGCCGTCCCTGGCCTGGAGGCAAGCTCTCTCCTCCATTGCCACCACGGGCGAGGCTGGGGGACGCGGCGGTCGTGAACGAGGGTCTCAGCCCAGAGCCCTTGCCTGCCTGCTGCTCTGAGGCTTGTGATACTGGTTGGGGGGCCAACCACCAGCCCGGCCCATGAGCAGCCTGAGTGCCAGCTCCGCCCACCTGCCCGTTCCCCCCCAGGCTCCCTGATGGGCTCACCCGCCGAGGAGACATCAACCTGCTGATGCTGGGGGACCCGGGGACGGCCAAGTCCCAGCTGCTGAAGTTTGTGGAGCAGTGCTCTCCCATCGGGGTAAGTGCCTGGGGCGTGCTGCTCTGCCTGGCCGTCCCAGTAGGAGGGCAGGCTGCAGGCTGGCCACCTGGTCCCCAGGACCCCTCGGTGAGCTGGCTTACCACAGTCTCTCTTGTTCCTCTTGCCTGAGGTCAGGATGGCACAGTGGGAGAAGGAAGGGGACCAATGGGTGCGGGTCAGTATGGGACGGCGGGTGGAGTGTGGCCTGAGAGACCGCCCAGGCTTTGGGTCTTTGCTTGGCCAGTAGCTAGCTGGCTGCAGACCTCCAACAAGTCACCTAACCTCCCTGAGACTCTATCTACCCTGAATCACCGCGTTGATAACAATCGTGCGAAGATTAGGAGCCAGGCACTGCTTGCAGCGCATTATGTAGATTTGCCCACCTGATGCTCCGCTCTTGCACGATGGGTGCTGTGAGCCCTCTTAAGGAGAAAGGGTACAGTATATTTTCGTCTTGCCCAGGGCCCCACAGCTAGTACGTGCGAGCACAGGGAATTGATCCCAGGTGTGTGGTAGGCGGGGTGCTCTGTGCAGTCAGATCAGGGGTCTGGGGGCTCAGAGTGGGCGGGGCTGGCCGCTGTGGCCGGTGGGACCCGGCTGTGCTGGTGGCGCTGTAGTTTTGGGTAGACTGGAAGTGTGCCAGGTGCTCTGTGCCCTAGCGCCTGACAAATATGCGCGCGCTGCAGCCATGAGTCCTAGGGGTGGGCTTACGTTTCTTCTTTTTTTTTAATGTTTGTTTATTTTTGAGAAAGAGACAATGTGAGTGGGGGAGGGGCAGAGAGAAAGAGAGGGAGGGAGGGAGAATTTGAAGCAGGCTCCAGGCTCTGAGCTGTCAGCACAGAGCCTGATGTGGGGCTCAAACTCATGAACTGTGAGATCATGACCTGAGCCAAAGTTGGACGCTTAACTACCTGAGCTACCCAGGTGCCCCTTTACGTTTCTTTAAAAAGAAAAAAACCTTTTTTTTTTAATGTTTATTTTGGAGAGAGAGACTGGGTACAACCATGGGAGGGGCAGAGAGAGAGAGAGAGAGAGAATGAGAGAATATGAAGCAGGCTCCAGGCTCTGTCAGCACAGGGTCCGATGCGGGGTTCCAAGTCACCGATCATGGCCTGAGCTGAGAGAGAGAGAGAGAGAGAGAGAGAGAATATGAAGCAGGCTCCAGGTTTTGTCAGCACAGGGTCCGATGCGGGGCTGCAAGTCACTGATCATGGCCTGAGCTGAAGTTGGACGCCCAACCAACTGAGCCACCCAGGCGCCCCCAGTAGGCTTACATTTTTGGTGGTCACATTAGAAAACTAAAAATAACAGACGAAATTAATTTTAATACTCTGTTTAACTCAATATATCTGAAGTATTGTTTTAGCATGTAGTTTAACATAAAAGATACTGTGCGATACTTCATATTCTTTTATTTTTTTAAGCACGAGGTTTGAAACGGGTGTGTATTTTGCACCCTAAGCCCACCTGGGTTAGGACTTGCCAGAGTGGCAGCGTTGGCCCTCAGGTCTATACAGAGATGACAAGGGACTGGGGAGGGAGAAGCTTTTCCTTGGGAGTCAGGAGTCCCTATCCCAGCCCGGAAGCCACCTGGAAGTGTGTCACTCTTCCCCTCTGGGCCTCTGTTGGCTCCTCTATGAGCCGGGCCCCCGAGGGCTGCTTCCCAGGGCTGTGGTGGGACACAGGTGACGGGCGCATGTGGGTGCCCACCGGGGGAGGACATCCAGGCCAGACTGGTGCCGGGGCCACCTTCCCAGCCCAAGGGTGGAGACGGGGTTCTTTCCTGGGCTCTGCAGCCGGCTCTGATATGGGACCTTGAGGCAGCCCCGTCAGTCTGGGCCCTAGACTCCTGGGGTCAGAGCACTGAGCTGGAGACGTGTGGTGCCCCGACCCTTCCCCTCTCCCCCCAGGTGTACACGTCAGGAAAAGGCAGCAGTGCGGCAGGCCTGACCGCCTCAGTGATGAGGGACCCCTCGTCCCGGAACTTCATCATGGAGGGCGGGGCCATGGTCCTGGCGGACGGCGGGGTCGTCTGCATCGACGAGTTTGACAAGGTGGGTCTGAGGGTGAGGTGGCGGCTGCAAAGTGGTGTGGCCTCCTGTGTGCAGACCGCACAAACCACCTCTGATTGGGAGACCCGTGTGTTCAGTCTCCGGGCCTGTTACTCTAGGGAAGTAGTTTAAGCTCTCTGAGCCTCGGTTTCCAGCATCTGGAGAGTGGGGAGAGGAGAGCCGAGCCCGCGCTGTTCACTGTCACCGGGGCGAGAGCCCTCCTCGTTCCTGCCGTCCGCCTGGCATAGCGTCGGGACTTGACTGGTGGTGGCTGTGGTTTTCCCGCTACCCTGCTCTCCTGCCCCCCCTCCCCCGCCCGACCTCACATACTGTCCTGTCCACACAGATGCGGGAAGACGACCGAGTGGCGATCCATGAGGCCATGGAGCAGCAGACCATTTCTATAGCCAAGGTGTGTGGCTACCTTCCGGCCCGGCCGCGTGTGGGGAGGGTGCTGGCCGGGTCCTGGGGGCGCACGGGCGCGTAAAAGTGGAGGAGATGTGCCCCGGTTCTCTCTCCGCCATCTGCTCCCTCCCTGTCCCCTCAGGCTGGGATCACCACCACCCTCAACTCCCGGTGCTCCGTCCTGGCTGCAGCCAACTCGGTGTTCGGGCGCTGGGATGAGACGAAGGGGGAGGACAACATCGACTTCATGCCCACCATCTTGTCCCGCTTTGACATGATCTTCATTGTCAAGGACGAGCACAACGAGGAGAGGGACATGGTGCGTTGGAGGACGGCCGGGGCCACCGAGTGCACGGGGCCGGGTCCAGCCAGGCCTGTGGTTCTGGGGGAGGGTCAGCGGGACTTGGCCCGGAGTCCTGACCATCGGACTTGCCTGTAAGCGGGCACCCTGGCTGGGGGTGGGGGGTGGCTGGGGCCTGCGGAGAACACCTGGGGTCCAGAGGCCTGCCTCCTGTGTGTGGTGGGCCGTGCAGTTCGGGTAAATCATTCCCTTCCTGGGCCCCAGCCCCTTGTATACGAAACAAGGGAGATGACCTCTGCACATAACAGAAGCCTGGCTCTGGCCAAGACGTTTCTGGAAGAAAGCGGCGGCTTCTGTAACGGGCAAGCCCAAAGGCATGAGGCTCAGCTGGGTCTAGGGCCCTGTGGTCAGAGCCCTCCGTTCTGCCTCTGCGCTGCCTTTCTTACTGGAGGGCTGTTCCCAGGCGGATGCTCTCCTGTGGCCAATACGGCCCTGGCAGCTCTGTGATTTTGTCTGATTGGCTCATGGCTCCCAAGGAAAGAGGGGCCGCCGCCTCTCAGTGAGTTCTGGCTCTACCAGCCCCCCCTTCTTGCCTGCTCATTGTCCACGTTGGGACCCAGGGTGGGGAGGGCCTGTGGGCTGACCCATGTCCCCTCGGCCTCCCCAGATGCTGGCCAAACACGTCATCACTCTGCACGTGAGTGCACTGACCCAGACCCAGGCCGTGGAGGGCGAAGTTGACCTGGCCAAGCTCAAGAAGTTCATTGCCTACTGCCGAGCGTGAGTCCTAGACACGGGCCCGTGGACGTGGGGCTGCCTGCTCTCCCGGGTGAGAGGGAACCCTGGGCCTGCTTCTTGCGCGGGATGCCTGAGGTAAAGCCCTCCTGAGGGTCTCGTTAAGCTCCTTTTTTGACCTTTCACGGGTCACTCGGTAGCTTCTGGCTTCAGTTCCTACATCTCTAAGATGAAGGGGTAAGAACCAAGTCTGTAAAGACCCCCTGACCCTCCCATGCAGGGCAGTGTGCCATGCAGGGCAGTGTGGCCGCTGTGGACACAGGCTCTGTGTCACATCCGCCCCACCATGTGACCTTGGGCAAGTCAGTTGCGCTCTGAGCCTCCCTTTTCCTGGACCGGTGTTGCCTGGGGTTTTGTAAGGGCGGCCCGGGTGATTAAGTGCTGCGCTGAGTAAATGTTCAGGAGATGGCAGCTTCAGCTTCCATGCTTCCATTCCTGTTTTCTTCACAGACGGCCAGTAATCATAATCCTGCGAACAACAGTTATCCTATGCTGGGTCTTCTCTCGGTATCTCATGTGTAAATGAACTTGAGCCTGTCCCCAAACCTTTGAGAGTGCCGAAGGGATTTGTTTTACTGGGGCTGCGGCAAGGAAGCTGAGGAAAGGAGGGGTCAAGGAACTTGTCCAAGGTGCTGAGTGGGAGGTGGTAGAGCAAGGATTTGAACCCGGGTACTGGCTCCAGGGGCTGTGCTGTGAGATTTGGGACGTGTGGAGATTCGGGACGTTCACCTCTGCGGGCTCCTGTTGGGGGTAAAACCTGAGGGTGGAGGAGTCTTCAGGGACCCTGCAGTGGGAGGGGAGCACTTTAGTCGATGGGTCCTCCTCACAGTTCTGAGCTCCCATGGCCCCGGTCTCAGAGGCTCGGACCCCAGCTGTGAGTCCCACCCCATCTTGATGCCAGGTCCTCAGTGGCCTCGGGGAATTGACTCCCTCCTGGCTTCTGTCCATTCATCCTCAGGATGAGGGCTGGCTCAGGCGATCTAAGTATTCCCCCGAACCTGTGACTGTCACCTGGCGGGGCAGCATGGTGGGTGCCCCAAGAGCCCTTCTTCCTGGGCTCATGGCAGCTGCTCCCCACCGTCCCGCAGGAAGTGTGGCCCCCGGCTGTCGGCAGAGGCCGCGGAGAAGCTGAAGAACCGGTACATCATCATGCGGAGCGGCGCCCGGCAGCACGAGAGGGACAGCGACCGGCGCTCCAACATCCCCATCACCGTGCGGTGAGTGGGCGCAGGCGCTGGATGCGCCCCTCGTGGACAAAGCAGGCGGCGCTGGCAAGCCGTGGCCGTGGCCCCTTGCTGAGCGCACACGGGGCCAGGGGCCCTTGCTGAGTGCACAGCACGGGCCTGCAGTCAGGGCTGCGGGTCGGGGAGGCTGTGGAGTGCAAACCCTGACAGCATGTACTTCTCGGCTTGTTGTAAGGTTGAAAAAACCTGGGACCCTGTTTTCTGAATTTTGTCTGGCTTCCCTCGTTGGAGGGCAGCCTGAGGGGAAGGGAAGGGTCCAGTCATGGGAGCTAAGAGAACTGGGTCCTGGCCTCTGGCCGGCTGAGTGTGGGGAAATGGGTTTCTTTCTCTGGACCACAGTTCTCATGTTGTTTTAAGTCCTCATTCTTGTGAATTTATACAGTAGAGGGTGGTAGTAGACCAAGAAGCTGGAAATTCAAACATTCTGTGGGAATTTCAGGAAATGTCCTTAAAAGGTGGGCCCTTCTATTCCTGCCTCTCCTGCCACCTGGGATGTAGAGGTGATGGCTGAACTTCCAGCAGCCATTTTGGACTAGGAGATTAAGGGCGGGCGTGAAGGAGCCCAGGCTGCTAATGACTCTGAGGAGCCCTCGCAGGAGTCCTGGACCACCACCTGCAAACAATTCTATGTGAGAGAGAGATAAACTCCAATTTGTTTACTCTGTTTGGATTTCCCGGTACACATAAAGTCACTCCTAACTAATCAGCGCTAGAGGTGGGACTCAGACAAGGTGGCTCCATGGCCTCATGGATCGCCACTCGGTCATCTTCCCACATCTGTGTGGACAGGACCGTCTGTGAGGTCGGGGGAGGGATGCCAGAGAGCAGGGTAGCGGGAAAACCACAGCAGCCACCAGTCAAGTCCCGACGCTTTGCCAGGCGGACGGCAGGAACGAGGAGGGCTCTTGCTTCGGTGATAGTGAACAGCGCGGGCTTGGCTCTCCTCCTACCTTAGTCACGTAGACACATGTAGATGCAAGAGAGGCTGGGAAATGTCAAATTTTAGCTGGGCGCCACATGCTGGAGTAAAAATTGGGGTTCCGTTTCTTTAATTTTGAGTGGGAGAGATCTGAGAGCGAGCAGGGGAGGGGCAGAGAGAGAGAGGGAGACAGAATCTGAAGCAGGCTCTAGGCTCCGAGCTGGCAGCACAGAGCCTGATGTGGGGCTTGAAGCCACGAACCGTGAGATCATGACCTGAGCCGAAGTCGGACACTCAGCCTAGTGAGCGCCCCCGCGGTTCCGTTTCTGAGGAGGAAAAGGGGACGGTCATGGGAACCACGAGCACTCTCCCCTCTAGTCTTACACCTTGGGTGGGCGCCTCCCTGAGGCTGCACTGAGACGGGTGGGGGGTGGCCCGCTGAGTGTCCCTCTGCTCCCGCGCAGGCAGCTGGAGGCCACTGTGCGCATCGCCGAGGCCCTCAGCAAGATGCGGCTGCAGCCCTTTGCCACGGAGGCGGACGTGGAGGAGGCCCTGCGGCTCTTCCAGGTGTCCACGCTGGACGCCGCCTTGTCCGGCACCCTGTCAGGTGAGCAGGGGTGCGGCCCTGGGCTCGGGGTCCGTGGGGCGGGGCCGCACCTGTGAGGCCTGGGGCGTTTGCCGAGTCCTCCTGGCGGCAAGCCCGTCCCCGGTTCTGCCCCAGCCGTTTCCTCCACGAGCAGCAGCTTCCCTCCAGACCCGTGGACACCACCCTCTTGACCAGTCTTGCCCTTGTCTGAGAGCCATGGCGCTGCTGGTGGGCCCGTAACCGTCTGAGCGCTTCCAGAGCTCTTCCCCATCTACTTCCAGCTGCCTCCCCCCCCCCGAAGTCAGGCGGGGTACTTAAAAATATGACAGCTGCTCAGAGGCCTTTTCATGGTGCCAAGGCCGCTGTTCGCTTAGCTAGCGTGCAGGTCTCCACCAGAGGGTAGTGAGGGTCAGACTGCCGGAGGGCCTACAGTCTGCTTCAGGCTCAGTCTTTGAACAGATTTTTCTGGATCACTGGCTGTGCCAGACTCTCCTGGGATAGATTTATTCCTTCAGCCAGCAGGATGTGGTGTGTGCCAGGTGCTGTTCCAGGTGCTAGGGGTGTGAGCGTGAACAGATCTCAAAGTCCCTGCCGTGTGGGCCTCATTCTAGATGGGGAGAGTCAGCAAAGGCAGAAAGGTCAGGTTCAGGCAGTCAGAAGTGCACTGGGGAGCAGGGAAATCCTGGCCAGCCAGGTATGTTGGAGGAGGATGGTATGGAGGGCTTCTCTGAGGAGGTGACATTATTCAGGCAGTGGTGTGAAAAGAGGAAATAAGGCTCTGTGGGTTGGGGGAGGGGGAGAGAACACTCTAGGTAAGGGAGGGAGCATGCTTGGCATGTTCAAGGGCCAGTGTGGCTGGTGACTTGGGTGGTGTGAGAGGCCTGATCACCCCCAGGCTCCCCTTGGTGAAGACTCCATCTCTGCCCTGGAGGGGATTCCTGTCAATGTGAGAAATTGGCTAATGGGGCACTCTCTGGTTTGCTGAAGGCCCA
The DNA here is from genome assembly GCF_003009895.1 of Hyaena hyaena. Taxonomy (NCBI): domain Eukaryota; kingdom Metazoa; phylum Chordata; class Mammalia; order Carnivora; family Hyaenidae; genus Hyaena; species Hyaena hyaena. The sequence continues at coordinate 665,457 of NW_024080678.1, read as the reverse complement.
GAGGGCAGGTGTGATTTGGGACGGTGAGGTTTGAATTGGGCTCTGTAGGCTGTGTAGGAGTTTGCCTGGCAGACCCATTTCATTCTGAAGCCTTGAGGTCCCTCCCAGTGGCTCCGCTGACCATGCCCCGCCCTCTTCTTAGCCGAAACACCAAGGCATCTGTAGGCCTCAGTCAGCAGGATGGATGTGCCCTGTGCTGGGGGTTGGAAGTCATGTGCCTCCTGCTTGCCGGGGTTCCTTGGGGCACCTCACAGCTGCCTGACCAGCCGGGTGGGGGCCACGTGTTAACCAGCCTTCTCTCCAGGTCCATGCATGTCCCTCCTCAGAGCCCTCCCCTGGCTGCCCCCAGGATCAAAGCAGTCCCCATGCCATGGCCGAGGGACCCCAGGACCTGGCCCCTGGTCGCCGGTCTGGCCACATCCCTGGCCCTGGACTGGGTTTCGAATGAAGTCGGGTTTCTACCTCTGTGCCTTTGCACCTTCCAGGCCACCGCCTGGAGCACCCTTCTGCCGAGAGTGCCGTGTCCCCTGACTCAGGGCTGTGCTGCCGTCCCCCAGGCACTGCTCCTCTTCCCTGAGGTTCTCCTTCCGGGCCTGGCCCCGGCCACCTTTCTTGGCTCAGGGGCCCTGTCCCTTCAGGTCTCCCACCGTGGGCAGACCAAGACCCCTGGCATGCTGTCCTCACCCACCCGTCTGTCTCTGCCCACAGGGGTGGAGGGCTTTACCAGCCAGGAGGACCAGGAGATGCTGAGCCGCATCGAGAAGCAGCTCAAGCGCCGCTTTGCCATCGGCTCCCAGGTGTCGGAGCACAGCATCATCCAGGACTTCACCAAGCAGGTGGGTCCTCTGGGGGCGGAGAGGAGGGTCCTCCCAGGGCCTAGGGTGGGGCTCCCGGGGGCCTGCTTCCCGCCCACCCGGCACCCGTGTCTTGCTGCTCAGCTGACAGGCCTGGGATGGGGCTGGGGTGGCTCTTCCTCGTGCTGGACCTGTCCCTGTCATTCATCCCCTAGAGACTGCCGCAGTCCGGGCCAGGGGCGGTTTTCTGTCCCTTGAGGGGGAGAGGACGGGGGGCCAGTGTTCTGGTACAGCCACACCCTGGCTCCCCCCAGCACTTCCCATCTGTCCCTTCCCCCACTGCCTGGCTTTTGTGAGTTGGGGAGGGGCAGAGCCAGGAGGGGAGGTCCACCGGTTCATGGAGGAATGTGCTCAGCAACCCAGAGAGGAGTGGGGCCTTCTAGGTGCTGTGGAGAACTTGTCTTTAAAGCACAGGGATGGTCCACGCCTTTCTGATTTCAGCTCCTCTTGACATACGTCACCTTGTTTGAATCTTAGAGCAGTTTCACGTAGCAGGTGGTACCACGCTCGTTCTGTACATGAGCAGACTGGGCCTTAGAGGGATTTCGGGTGTCGAGAGCTTGGGTTCTAGAGTGAGGTGGGCTCCGTTCGAGCCCCAGCTCTGCCCCACTTGATGGCTATGTGACCTTGAGTGAGTGACTTAGACTCTGTGCCTCAGCTCCTAGCCAGTTAGATGGGAGTAATCGCAGTGCGGGCTGCACAGGGCTGTGGTGGGCAAGGGGTGAGTTAATGTACATGGAGGCTAGAACAGTGCCTGGCATGTAGTAGCGGCTCAGGAGGCGGGAGCCCTTCTCAGGAGCCAGGGAGATGGGTTCAGGCCTTTTATAAGCCGGAAGTTCTCTGTGAGCAGTGAGGGTTAGGTGGGCTCCCAGGGGGCTCCACTGGCCGGTGGGCGGGCTGGAGGGTGTTGTGGGGCCGCCTCTGGAGGCACCCTCCTGCATCGAGTCTTGCACCCGCAGAAATACCCGGAGCACGCTGTCCACAAGGTCTTGCAGCTCATGCTCCGACGGGGCGAGATTCAGCATCGCATGCAGCGCAAGGTCCTCTACCGCCTCAAGTGAGCGGCCCTCCCACCTGCCCGCCCCCCCCACGGCCGGCCCACGAACGTCGCTGTCCTCTGCCTCCTTCCTGCCGTCCTGAGCTTCCCAGTGCTCTGCCCTCCTGGAGGAGGGTCCCCAGCTGCTCCGGAGGAGGGAGCGCCCCGCCCGCCTCGCCGCCTCTGGACGCCTGCCTCTGGCGCGGGTGCAGGAGACGTGCTTTTGGAGTTCGTTGAAATAATAAAGCCACGGTGTGCTTGGATGTCTCTGGGCTTCTGCACCGGGTAGCCTGTCACCGCCCCCATCCTGCCCTAAAATTAGCCTTGGGGCCGCCCAGACCCTAGCGTCTGACCTGTGTCTGCCCCCTCGCCCCGCTCTTGGGCTCCTGGAACTGCTCGCTGGCCGCAGCGAGAACCCCCCTGGGTCCGGTCCGCATGGGAGGCTCTGCGGCGCCGAAGGCCGCGCCGCTCCCGGCGGCTGCGCATGCGCGGGGTCGTGCTCCCGCCTCAGGCCCCCGAGTCCCCGCGCCTCTCTGTGCCTGTTTCCTGATCCGTCCGGGGCTGGCGCTGGCGTGTGTTCTGCAGGGGTGTGCTGAGGGTAAACGACAGTGAAGTAAGTGCCGGGGAGGGCCGGCAGTGCGGTGACACCCCAGTGCAGCTTGGGACTCGGGGATGCGGATTTACCCCAGGCCTTAGAGCAAAGTGGCGGGGAGGAGGCGCTGGCACCGCGTGCACTGGTTTGCTCCTGGCAGGCTGCCCGCTGCTCTGTGGCCTTGGCTGAGGCAATGGACTTCTCTGGGTCTGAGGATACGCCTTTTTTTGCCGGTTCCTTTTTTTTTTTATGGTAATTAACATCCATCACCATAGGTAGTTAATGAGTGTGTGTGTGTGTGTGTGTGTGTGTGATGGGAACTTTATTTTATTTAGAGAGCGGGGGAGGGGCAGAGGGAGAGAATCTTAAGCAGGCTCCACGCTCCAGCCCGAGCCAGACAGGGACTCCATCCCAGGACCCTGGCTGGGATCATGACCTGAGCGAAATCAAGAGTCAAGACTCAAGGGAGCCACCCAGACACCTCTGTGATGGGAACTTCTCTCTCTTCGCAACTTCTAAATATTCATAATACGGTTTTAACTATAACCCCCATGTGCACTACCTCGCCATGGCTGACTGACTATAGCAAGTGTACCCCTAGCCCCCCCCCCACCCATTTTGCCTGCTCCCCTCCTCTGGCAACTGCTCATCTGTTCTTTGTGTTTATAGAGATGTTTTGTTGTTTTCAAGATTATAGAAGTGAGATTATACTATTATTTTTCTTTGACTTTCTTCTGTCTGGAGTGTGTGTGTGTGTGTGTGTGTGTGTGTACACCTTTTTTTCTTGACCCATTTATCCGTCAGTGGATGCTTAGGTTGTTTCCATATCTTGGCTGTTGTAAATGCTGCTGTGAATCTGCTAGTGCCTAGATCTTTTCAAATTGGTGTTTTGATTTCCTTTGCTAAAAAATCAGTGTTTTCATTCCCTTTGTCTAAATATTGAGATACTGAGAAGAGGAATTGCTGGGCCATATGGTAGTTCTCGCTTTAGTTCCATGATGCCGCAGTGGCTGCACGAGGTTACCTTCCCAGTGGTGCCCAAGGGCTCCTTTCTCTCTACTTCCTCGCCAGCACTCGGTACGTCTTGGGTTCTTGATACTAGCCATTCTGGCAGGTATCAGACGATGAGCCCATTGTGGTTTCAATTTGCATTTCCCTGATGGTCAGTGATGTTGAGCATCTTTTCATGTGTCTGTGGGCCATCTGTATGTCCTCGGAGGAATGTCTCTTCAGATCTTCTGCCCATATTTTAATTGTATTATTTTGCTGTCCAGTTACTGGATTTCTTTATATATTTTGTTTTTCATTTTTTATTTACTTCTGTTTTTTAAAAATGTTTATTAATTTTTGAAAGAGAGAGAGACAGAGTACAAGTGGAGGAGGGGCAGAGAGAGAAGGAGACACAGAATCCGAAGCAGGCTCCAGGTTCTGAGCTGTCAGCACAGAGGCCGACGCTGGGCTTGGAATCACAAACTATGAGATCATGACCCAAGCCGAAGTCGGACGCTTAAGTGACTGAGCCACCCAGGCACCCCAGGGTCTTATTTTCTTCTTTAACCCATCTTGAGTTAGTGTGTGTGTGTGTGTGTGTGTGTGGTGTGAGCTAGGGCCCAGCTTCTTTTGCATGTGGATCTCCAGGTTTTCAGCACCACTGACTGGAGAGACTGTCCTGTCCCCATCGTATATTCTTGTCTCCCCGTCCTGAATTAATGGACCGTATATGCCCAGGTTTATTTCTGGACTCCTGTCCCATTGGCCTGTGTGCGCCTGAGTTTAGCATCAGTGAGCTGGAGGTCGTAGGATTCAGCACCACGTTGTGAGGCTTAAATGGGAGAAACCACTAGTAACAGGGTGATCAGAGAAAATAAATAGTCCTTGTTGTTTGCCATTATTTTGCCTAACACTGAAATGCCCATAGGAGGGTAGTGGTCATAAAATTCAAGGAGAATCCATGAAATAAAATATTTGCCATTTAAGATACATTTAGGAACGCAAAACCTCAAGCAAAACATGAATTCAGAAATGCCTCATTTTCATCTAATAAATTGTCAGCGGACGAAGTGTCAAGATAAGCACCATGTAAAAACGACAGCCGCGAACCCAAAGTCCGCGTATACGATCTTCCTGAAACGCCGACCAGGAGAGCTGGGTGCGTCAGTGCGGCCACTGCTGAGTCACACGTGTACTTCCATGCGGCAGTTTCCAGCCACCTAGCAGCCCTTTCCAACTGCCCGCTTCCAGGAAATGGAGCGCTGAGAGGCGCTCAATCAGTTTTGCTCTGATTCACTCCTGCTCCAAGCCCATTTCTCCTCGGCTAATTTGGGGAACTTTTGAAGAGAAGAGCTCTTTGTCGCCTCGTTTAGACACCCGTCTTCCTGAGAGCTTCGTGAGCGCTTCCGGACCCTCCGCTCCTTTCATCTCGTGCAGGTGGGGACGAGAGCGTGGGCAGCTTCGCCGCTGCGGACAGAGCCTCCGTTCTTGTGTTGGGGGCGGGGGGTGCTGGAGGCAGAGTGAGACTTAACCCTGCCGCCAGGCTTGTGTTTCTGGAAGGGGGAGAGGGATCTTTCCCTGGGGGTGTGCGTTCACCCGTGGTCTCCTGTGTTGCGCCATCAGCGCAGACCGCAGGGTGGTGGCCCTGTCTTCCCACATTGTCCGCTGGGATGCGCTCAAGCTCCCAGCCGTCGTGGATGTGGGCACTGCGGTCACCTCTGTTTTACAGATGGGGAAACCGAGGCTCAGAGTCCCGTGTCCCAGCGAGTGAGGGCAGGGTCAGGATTCATAGCCGGCTGTGCTCTGAACCCCCTGTCCCTCTGCTGCCTCCACCACATCCTCCCCAGGCAGGCGGGCTGAGCAGCGTGCGGGGATAGGCAGGCTCCCGCCTGGAGGAGGTGCTGGGCCAGGGGAAGACTGCCTTGGCATGGTGTCCCCACCCCCGGGTAGTTGGCAGGCACAGTATGGAGGGGCCGAAGCGGGTAGTGGCTTGGCTGTGACTGGGGAGGGCGGAGCAGGGCCCAGGTGGGTGGACGCAGAGGCTAGGAGTCAGGGCAGGGTGGCCAGGGTCTCTGAACTCCAGGAAGAGGGGAGGGGTCCCAACCCGGGTGGTGGCTCTGCTGCCACCTGCTCCCTCTGCTGAGGGTGTGGCTCTCTCCCTCCCCTGGCCAGCGTGCCATTCTGTGGCCACCACGTGCCACAGGTGGCTGTCTCTCTGGCTTTGGTTTCTCTTTTCTCACCTGCCCCCCCCCACCCCCCAAGGGCTGTGAGGGTTAGTTGAGGTGACAGATGTCCGTCTGGTCAGCCCCTGTAGGCACAGAGCCGCTCCTAGGAAGGCCAGAGCTTCTCAGTTCACCTTTTCCTGTCCTGGTGACGCCAGGCCTCTTCAGGCGCCCCTGCCTCCCCCCCACTTCACCCCTGGCTTCTGTGGCTCTTGCCCTTCTGTTCCCATGAAGGGAGCCACCCTGTCCCCTATGTCCATGAGGAGCCACCAGAGGAACATGCTTGTCATTTAGTTCTGCCTGTTGGTTTAGAAACTTAAGAGTTTTTTGTTTTTTAGATTAGATTTTATTTTTAAAAGTTTATTTTCCAGAGTGAGAGAGCGAGTGAGCAGGGGTGGGACAGAGGTGGGGGAACAGAGAATCCCAAGCAGGCTCCACACCATCAGCACAGAGCCTGATGTGGGGCTCCATCCCATGAACTGCAAGATCATGACCTGATCCCAAATCAAGAGTCAGATACTTTACCAAGTGAGCCACCCAGGCACCCCAAGATTTTATTTTAAAATAATCTCTACACCCAATGTGGAGCTTGGACTCAACCCTAAGATAAAGAGTCACACGCTCTTGGGGTGCCCGGGTGGCTCAGTTGGTTGAGCGTCCGACTTTGGCTCAGGTCGTGGTCTTGCAGTTCACGAGTTTGAGCCCAGAATCAGGCTCTGTGCTGATAGCTCGGGGCCTGGAGCCTGTGTTGGATTCTGTGTCTCCTCTCTCTGCCCCTTCCCCGCTCACCTCTGTCTCTTGCTCTCAAAAATAAAATAGAACATAAAAAAAAAAAAAAAAAAAGTCACACATCCCAACCCAGTCACACGGGCGCCCCAGGAAACATACACTGTTTTCATTGCCCTCAGTCACTGGTTGTTGATTTTCTATCCACAGTCAGCCCCTGGTTCCGACAGGAGGCTAAGCCACTGCGGAGACCCAAGGTCACTCAACGCCATCCTCCCCCGGCCTGCTCATTTGTGCCCAGCAGATCACAAGTCTTACAGAACTGACATACTTAAGAACCCAGTATTATAAAGGCAGGTGTAGTCGGGATGGTACCAGTTTGGGTTTTTATTCATTGGAGAAAAGATGGCCCACACTTGAAATGGGTTATTTCAGAGAAGTGCCTGCGGGTACCAGCCTAACCGCGTTCTCTTGCCTGTAAGAAACAAGACTGCAGCAAATACTGAATTTAAAAAACGCAGAAGGCAAGTGTTCTAAGTATCAGTTCATGAAAGAAGTTTTTCTCTTTTGGGGATGTTGCCACAAATTGTATACATTTGACCGTGACTATAAAAGTCTTGTATTTATTGACAGCTGACGTAAGCAGAAGCTTCAAGTCTGCATGAGCAAAAGTAGACTTGTTTTTTTTTTTAAGTGTATTTATTTTGAGAGAGAGAGGGAGAGAATCCCAAGCGGGCTCTGTGCTGTCAGCACAAGCCTGGTGTGGGGCTCACTTCCACCAACCTATAAGATCACTACCTGACCTAAAATCGAAAGTTGGATGCTTAACTGTGATCCGTCCAAGTGCCCCAAAAGTAGATTTTTTTTTTCCACCTAATACGGTAAGGCCAACGAGTACATCACAGTGATTTCAAATACAACTTCTGGTGTATGTGCAGTTGAAAAAGAAACATTTTTCACTTAAAATAGGAGCAGTAAAGCAGAGTGGTTGAGAGCATCATCTCAGAGCCAGATGGCCTGGGTTCATACCCCAGCTCCGCCACTTTCCAGCTCGTGACCCTGAGCCACTCACAACACTGCTCTGAGCCTTCATTCCCTCACCTGTAAACTTGGGGATAACCGTGCCCGTCCTAAGGGATGGGAGGGTGACGCAGGTTCATGTTTATAAAGCACACAGGACTCTGCCGGGTACACAGTAAGGGGAAGTAAGTGAGTGCTAATACTGAAGCTCTAAACCTCAGCATTTCAAGGTGGATTTAGAACTCTGAGCGCATGCTACTGTTTATGGAACAAAGAAGTAGGGCTGGGCATGTGGCAGGCGCTAGGACCAGTGGATCGACCCCCTTGACCGAGCGCTTACAACACAATGTTGGTGAACAGTGTTATTTAGAAACCAAATGCTTTGCAAGAAGCAATTTATGATTTTTTCCCCCGTTTTCTGAGTCTTTAGAGCTATCTTATTTAATGTTTATTTCTGAGAGACAGGGTGAGCAGGGGAGGGGCAGAGAGAGAGGGAGACACAGAATCCCAAGCAGGCTCCAGGCTCTGAGCTGTCAGCACAGAGCCCAACGCGGAGCTCGAACCCACAAACCACAAGATCGTGACTTGAGCTGAAGTCTGACACTTAACTGACTTGAGCCACCCAGGCGCCCCTTTTTCGAGCTATTTTAGTGGAAGTTAGAATTGGCTGAGAGTAGTAGGCTGGTGACCAGTAGCCTCCACCAGAATTCAGCAAAAGGCCGGTGTGATGAGCCTGTAATATGCCCTTTGGATTTAGGAGGTGCGGTGGCTACTCATCTGCTCAGGCTGCAGCAACAGTTTCTCAGATTGGGGGACTTGAACAGCAGACATTTATTTCTTCAGCTCTGGAAGCTGGAGGCCCCAGATCCAGGGGTTGGCAGGGTTGATTTCTCCTGAGGCCTCACTCCTTACCTTCTCCCCACCGTGTCCTCACATGGCCATTCCTCTGTGTGTGTCCCAATCTCCTTTTTTTTTTTTTTTAAATGTTTTTATTTATTTCTAGGAGAGAGAGAGAGAGAGAGAGACAGCGTGAGCAGGGGAGGGTCAGAGAGAGAGGGAGTCACAGACTCTGAAACAGGCTCCAGGCTCTGAGCTGGCAGTCAGAACAGAGCCCGACGCGGGGCTCGAACCCATGAACCGCGAGGATCATGACCTAAGCGAAAGTCGGACGCTTAACCGACTAAGCCACTCAGGTGCCCCCAAATCTCTTCTTAAAAGGACACCAATCAGGGGCTGTCTGGGTGGCTCAGTCGGTTAAGCATCTGACTGGCTCAGGTCATGATCTCCCGGTTTGTGAGTTTGAGCCTGGCATCGGGCTCTGTGCTGACATTGCAGAGCCCACTTTGGATCCTCTGCCTCTCTCTCTCTCTCAAAAATAAAAAACATTAGGAACAAGACTTATAAAAAATCAGGGGCACCTGGGTGGCACAGTCTGACTTGCTCTCCCCTCAGGTCATGATTTCACAGTTGGTGAGTTCAAGCCTCACATCAGGCTCTGTGCTGATGGCGTGGAGTCGGCTTTGGATTCTGTCTCTCCTCTCTGCCCCTCCCCAGCTTGTGCTTTCTCTCTCTCTCTCTCAAAATAAATAAACTAAAAAAAATTTTTTTTAAAAGGACACCAATCATTGGATCAGGGTCTGTCCCAACAACCTCATTTTTCTTTAAAGTTTTTATATGTTTATTTTGTTTATAAAGTTTTATGTTTATTATATATCCACTGACAGCGTGGACCCTGATGTGGGCTCAGACTCACAAATAGTGAGATCATGAATCGAGCTGAAATCAGGAGTCAGAGCCTTAACCAACTGAGCCACCCAGGCGCCCCCAGAGATTTTTAAATTAGAAGCGAGCGCCTGTTCTCCAGGGGGTGTGAGGAGGACAGTGTCCACGAGGGGGCGCCAGAGCACCAGCCACAGCGGCAGCCGTCTGCCTTCTCCCTTCCCACTGAGGGCTGCCTAGGGCTCTCACCACTGGCTTCCCAGCGACCTCTCAGCCCAACCCTGGGAATCTGGAAACTTCCTGACTCCGACTCAGCCTGGAGAGTGCGAGAGGCTCTGGGTGTTCACCACACGCTTGGTTTAGACAAAGGCTTGTGGGTGCCAGACCCTGGGGGACGCCTGACATGCTTTATCCCATTTAATCTTAACGCTGTTCCAGGAGAAGCAAGGTCTCTGATCACAGGTGGGGGAAACTGAGGCACCAAGGGGTTAAGTCACAGCAATGGGGGAAAGCCTGGATCCAAACCCTGGGACATCTGACGCCCACGTCTTTGCCAGTAGCCTCTGAGAATCACAGAATCTTAAGTGTCAGGACGATCTTACAAACTTAGGGACAAGAAAAAAACTAGACTCAGACATTTTTATTCAAGTCCAACATATATTTTCAATTTTATATATTTTAATAATATATTTTTTTATTATTATTTGCACTTAGGTTGAAAAACAAAAGGATTAGATCTCCTTCCCCTCCCTGGAGACACCCACAGTTAGTTTCCTGGGTTTCCCCCACATATAGACCCGTCAAATACTAGACTTAGATGGGATTTCTGGGTGACTCACTGCTTCTGTCCCCTGCCTTTAGGCTCCTGCTGGTGTCACTGTCACAGCCTGGCTGACCTTGAGGGTCTGCCTTGGCTCCTGGTGTCCCCCAGCTTCAAGCCCACCTACCCCTTCACAGGCCTTTAGTGGCACTTAAGAGGGTGTCCCCTCCAGTCCAGGGAGGCTGGGCCTGTGGTTCCTCTTGGCAGTCCCTCCCCTGGGGGCCTCGCCCCAAAAAGCCTGTTCCCATGGTGGGACCCGCGTTTGCCCCTCGGAGGGGAGAGTGGGAACGCCCACTCACGGGTGGGTGTCGAGTGCAGAGATAGACTCCCTTCCCCACGGGGACGACTGGCAGCCTGGGGGTCGATGAGTCCACCAAGGGAAGGCCTGAAGACCGCCGCTATCTCCACCCGGGGGGGACGAGGGCCCTGGAATTCACAAGGTCTGGGCTTGGGGGCCAGCCTTCCTCAGCTGGGAGAGCTGCTTTTTCAGAAGCCTCTCCTGTTCTCTGGGGCCAGGTCAGGCCTCCCTCCGAGCCCCCTCTCCTCCATCAGAGCTCCAGTCTCACTGGGTATCTGTTTCCCCTGAGCGGGCGCGCTCCCAGAGGACAGGGCTCTGCCGAAGTTTGTATTTCTTAGTGCTCGGCACAGCGCAGACACCCCATGAGTGACTCGGTTAACCCAACATTGTCCACCCAACCCACAGTTCCCCTTTCTTCTGGGCCTGCGAAGATGACCTCCTCCCCCACCCCGCTGTCCCCTGAGTTAGCCACGTGATAATGCTCTGGCCGATGACCTAGGAGCCAAAGTGACACATGTCAGTTCTGGGCAGGTCCCAGTTCTTCCGACTCCTTTCGTCCTGAGCAGCAACGGGAAATTCCAGGTGGGCTCCTCTGTGGGGACAACGGGGAGCGAAGCCCCGTCCCCACCCTTCTTCTGGATGTGTTGCCTGAGCCACAAAGAAAGCTTTATTGTTTTGAGTCACTGAGATGGGAGGTTGTTTGTTACACGGGTTTGTCTTCCCTATCCTGACTGCTACACGTCAGGGAAATGGGGATCGTGGCAGAATTTCTGCCCGTTAAACCCCCTGGGAGGTGCGGTCCTCAGGAGATGCATGTGACAGGGAACCAGTCACCCCTCCCCTCACACCCTCTTGGGCTTTATGCCGGGTGATGTCATCTCTCTTGGGTCAGTGCCTCCCCCTGAGAGAACAGGGCATTCACTCAGTCACTGCTTCGTGTCACGGAGAGGACCTCAGTGCGGGGCTGGGATGAGGACTGAAGGCAGTAGTGTGTGCAGAATTCTTGGATGCGTCGTCAGCACATGGTGCCATGTAAGTGTCGCTGTTATTATTACTGATTTTAGTTCATTCAACTAAATTTCCTGGGCATCCGCTACGTTTCCTAGACACCAGGAGTACAGAGAATAAAGCTGGTGTCTTCCTGCCTTGGGGCAGAAAGGCCCAGAGAAGAATGTTCAGGCGGCTTTGGAAGGACCTTGTATAAAGATACCAGGGCTGTGACACCTTCCAGGAGGAGGGACTCCACGCAGGCCTGGGGTGGGGGAACCGGGTGGCCTCGGGCCTGGGGGTGGAACCGGGGGGGGGGTGGCTGGGGCGGTGGTGACAGCCATCAGTTACATAAAACCCCCAGACTGGGAGCCAGACGTGGCTTTGACAGTCCCGTTCTCAGCCCCCACGAGGAACCTGCTTTTCAGCAGCAGAGCTGGGGTGTTGAAGGGGAGGAGGGCCCCTGAGAGCAGCTGCTCTGAGTCTGGAAGCATCTTTTTCCACCTTCCCTGAGGAGGAGGATGGGGGCCAGCCTCCAGCAGCAACACCTGGCCACAGGTAGACAGCGTCTGGCCAAGCCATCTGCTCGGCCTCATCCTCCAGCCCAGCAGGGCCTCCTTGGCTCTGTGCAGGGAGGGGTTGGGGGAGGGCAGGGGGCTGTGAAGAGCTGGGGGCCCGCTGGGCTGCAGGGACACAGAGATGGCAGGCCAGGAGGGAAACCAGGGAATGGGGTGCTCAGGAGAGAGGCAGAGGGGGAGAGCGGGAGAGGGGCGGCGGGGGGCGGGTGCCAGGGGCAGGTGGTGGGAGCTCAGGCCAAGCCCTTAGATTGCCTCCATCCAACCAACAATGTTGACCTTCGGAGCCAAAGAGGACCCTGGCGATATCAGACCACCATTCTGTGCTATAGCTGGAGAGACAGGGGCTCAGAGAGGGCATGCAGTTTGCTCACAGATACACAGCCCAGGGCCAGAGCCCAGACCTCTCTGATCTTAGTTCAGGGCTCCTGCATGACACCTTGCTGCCTTTGGGGGCCTTGGGACCTCCTGTTTTATGGGGACACCTGACCTAAGGGGCAGCCATGCTGATGGGTGGAGCCTCACTCCTTCATCCTCTCCCTTTTCCAGAGGGCTGGCCCCACACGGAAAGTGGTGGGGGCTAAGAGTGGCTTCATTTCAGCCTCTCCATCTGCGGGACCCGGGGCCAGGCACATAGGGTGCGAAGGGGCTGAGGACAGCCACCCCTCCTAGTCTAGCCCACCCCTCTTCTCAGAGGCAGAGTGGGTCTGGGGGCGGGAGCCAGCGGTGGGCAGCCGCTCAGATCCCCCCCCCCGGGAGAGACTCTCCCGTGTTCCCCTCTCCCCCTGAGTGTGGGCTGATTTAGTGATTTGGATCTAGGAAGCGGAATACAGCAGAAGTCCCTTGTGAGATTTGGTGGCTTGTGTCCCGGCTGCTGTATTGTGAACTGCTGACCAGCCAGGACCTGCAGCCGATGAACAGCTGTGAGCGGGAGCTCGGGAGGGAACCCGTCCACCCCAGGCGAGGCTTCAGATCAGACCACAGCCCCCACCGCCTGCCTGCCTGCCTGCACGCTCACGAGAGAGCTGAGTCCGAGAATGCATGGAAACTGAGATAATGAACGCTTGTTGTTTTAAACCACTAAGTTTTGGGGAAATTTACTCTCTAGCCACGGATTACTTAATACAACCCACCCCCACCTCCTCCTGGGGCCATCCCCCCACCCCTACTCCCCTGAGACCTAAGGAGGAATTCCTAGTCCCAAGCCCTGGTCTTCCACACTGCATCGCTTGAAGGCCTGACCCTTGGGGAAGGCATTTCACCCTCTCTGGCTTCATCTTCCTCTTGGTTGAAGCCACTCTCCTGGCTGCACAGGCCCGTGTACAGGTATTTCTCACTCTTCTCTCACCTTGACCTTCATAACTGCTTGGAGATGTATTTGGGACAGGTCTCTACATCCCCAAATGACAGCAGGACAGACTCAGGGCAGCGTGGGACATTGTGACAGCCTCATCTGGGACCACAGCGATGAGAGTGGCCTGTGGCACATGCCTGCTGGGCTGCAGGAGGTGGAGAACCCAACCGCACTGTTTCCCAGACTCTCCTGCCGCTGGCGATAGATCGGTCGGTGGCAACACAAATGCCTGCGCAAAGATCACTCCCGAGGGCGAGAATTTGGAACTGAGTTTCATGGGCAGAGAGGCCGGGCACAGAGCACCCATTTTGCCATGTGGATAAGAGCAGTCCCCTCAGAGTCCCAGCTTGGCAATTTTTCTTGGACACTCGGTTGCTTAATATGTTAAAAAAATTTTCTTTTTTTAGATTTGGGATAGGTTCTGTTGTCTGTCGCTGAAGACTGACGGATGCTCACGCCTTCTCCAGAATATGCGGGACAAAGTCATGGCTCCCCAGTCAGCACCCTCCCCTCCCCGCAAGCTTCTGCCTCTCAGGGTCCAGATGTCCATCCCCGGGGAGCGTTCTGATTGGCTCTGCTGGGTCAGACCTTGTGCTGAAGCACTTAGAGTTACCAGAGAGATGGGGGGTGGGTGGCGGGGTCATTTCCTACCACTGCGGGCAGGGGACACGGCCCTTCCCTGGAAGAGCGGCTGAGAAAGTTTGGAGCACACAGACGGCATTAGCTACCGCGTCTGTCTGACACCAGCCGCCACAGGGAAGCTTGATTAACGAATCCCCCAAGAGACAGAGCTGTAATTAAGCCCAGAGGGCGGGAGATTATTACAGGAATCCCAGAGTCCCTGCTCAGAGGTGATCGAGCCTGTTCTCCAACTTCACCACCATGGGGGGTGCAGAACCACCTCATACCTTCCCCTGACAGTGCTTTGGGTGCGGAGGGGAAAACTGAGGCTCAGAAGGGATGAGGAGCCTGGGAGGCTGGGGGACGGGAGGGAGAGAGGTGGGCATTCCACTCCAGGCTTCCCAATTCCCACCTGCAGGACCTGGGGCCAGCTGACCCGGGCTGTGACTCTGGGCGGGGGCTCCGCCTTGGCCCCAGAGTGACCACGGTGGTGGAGGGACTCAGTGGCACAGCGGGTTGGGAAAGTGCCTACCCCGGGGCCTGGCCATCGCAGGCTTCTGGTGACGGTGAGTGCCTGATTCTGTCTCTACAGAGCCACTTTCCTGTTGCCATGGGGACTAGACTCCTGGCGAGTTGGGCTTATTTTAGAACTCAGTCCACCCAGCAGCAGCTTTATCCCCAGGCCCTCCTGTCCTGCGGGCCTGTCCCTGGGGCCGTCTGCCAGCCACGCCCCCCGGACTCCACCTCTCAGGCCTGGCCTGAAGGCTGAGGTCTGGGTTCCAGCCCTGCCTCCACCATCTTCCAGAGAGTGAAAAGGGCTTGTGTTTTGGGGCACTGGCGGGGGCGGGGGGGGGCGCTCAGTTGGTTAAGCATCCAACTTTGACTCAGGTAATGATCTCATGGTCCGTGGGTTCGAGCCCCGCATCGGGCTCTGTGCTGACAGCTCAGAGCCTGGAGGTTGCTTTGGATTCTGTGTCTCCCTCTCTCTCTGCCCCTCCCCTGCTTGCGCTCTCTCTCTCTCTCAAAAATAAATAAACATGTAAAAAATTTTTAAAGGGCTTGTGTTTTTGCTCGGCCAATGGAAAATATGTAGCGCCTGCGAGGGCCAAATGTGGGCTGAGCCCCCTGCGCTTGCAAATCCTATACCAGCACCAGCAGCCTCCGCACCCGAGGAGCCCTGTGGTCCTGACGCCTCGGGCTCTGATCGCGCTGACTTCACGCAGCTCCTGGCGTTCCCCATCTCCTTATCTCCTTCCCCCTCCGCCACGTGTGACACCCGCTGGGGTGGGGGTGGGGGGATTCAGCCCCTTCCTCAGCTTCCACAAAACCCCTTTCCTATGCGGGGCAGTGGACGTTATTATACTGTGAGGGGAGGGCGGTGATGGGGGAGGGTCTACACTGACCCCAAACCTATACACTGACTCCAAACCCACAGCTTCGCGTTCTCTGTAGAAGTTTCTGGACTTCCACTCTGTCCCAGGAATGGCGCGGTGTGTTCTTTCCTCCAAGCCTGCCCAACCCCCTTCGCTCCCTTGTGCAGAGCCACTCTCCTAGCCCTGACTGTTGTCCCCACCCCTCCCCTGTCCTCCTCCCAAACCCAGCGGGGCAAGAGCACAGGCCTCTCTGGGTCTCATCACCCCCCCCCCCCCCACCACTCCCAGCCTCCCGCAATCTTCACAAACAAAAGAGGTGGCCTGGGGAGCCGCCCTGTGGATTGTAGGGTGCAGAGAAGACTCTCGTCTCTGGGACCTCACAACCTAAGCTCTCTGCCCAGCTGGAGAGGGTCGTTTTGCAAGCACCAAGGTCAAGTTCCACAGCCAGTGCCCTGGGACTTGGCACTGAGCTGCACATCACTAGGACCACCTCCTTTTGCAGATGTATAAAGGGGGTCGGGTCGGTCAGCTTGGATTCTGTGTCTCCCTCTCTCTCTGCCCCTCCCCTGCTTGTACTCCATCTCTCTCTTGGATCCACTAGAAAGTTCCTGAACACTCTGCCACAGCCCCCTGACTCCCGGACAGGTGATTGCTGAGGGTCAATAGTTTGGAGTGATTGCGTCACCCGACGCCTGTTGGTGCAGGTCAGCCCCAGAAGACTGGGCTGTCTATCCTGCCCCCTCCTACGAAGTCTCTGTGGCTGGCCTTCAACCAGGGCCATAAGCCTAGGAAAAGGGGAGACACACTGCTGTGTGTCTGCCCAGAAGCCTTCCTTGGGTCACATGACCCAGACTGGCCAATCAGAATGTTTCATCCCCTGGTAGAGGAATTGGTTCATAGTGGGCACATGACTCAGGCAGAGCCAATCAGAGTCTTTCCTGAGATTTGGTACATGGACACGAAAGACAGAGGGTCTCTTCTTTCCATTGGCTTGAAGGGGGCTGGACTACCCAGCAGCCATTGCTGTGCCGTGTGGAGGCAAAACTCACTGGAAAATGAAACCACCACACTGATGAAGTCAGAACTTCTGAAAGATGAAGTGGTAGCAGTGCCTGGGTGGCTCAGTCGGTTAGGTGTCCGGCTTCAGCTCAAGTCATGATCTCACAGTTTGTGGGTTCGAGCCCCGCATCGGGCTCTGTGCTGACAGCCAGCTCAGAGCCTGGACCCTGTTTCTGATTCTGTATCTCCCTCTCTCTGACCCTCCCCTGCTCACGCTGTCTCTCTCTCTCAAAAATAAATTAAATAAATAAATAAATAAAATAACAAATGAAAGATGAAGTGGCAAGCCTGGAGAATGTTTGAGTTCCTGGATCCAGCTGGGCCTGAAGGCAGTCCCACTGCTGGATATTCAGTATGTCAGCAAATAAATTCCCTTCAGCTGACATGGGCTGCTTTTTGACACTGTCGTTGAAAAGAGCCTATCAGAAACAGGATGGGAGCTTCCAGGAAAGGCCATGGGTCAGAGGGTGTCCCAGCTGGGACCACGGAGACTTTTTTAGTCCCCTGTCCCTAAACCTGACCTATTGTGAAATCAGCTAGGCAGTTTGTTAAAATACGTGCTGGTTCAGTAGGGTGGGGACCTGGGAACCCGCATTGTCACCAGCTTCCCAGGGAATTCTGGGGTCAGCCAGGTGGGAAACTGCAGACCTAGCCCTGTCCCCTCACTTTGTAATTAGGGAAACTAAGGCCCAGAGGGAGAGGACACACAGCAAAATGGCGGTAATGCCCCAGCTGTTCTTTTCCCACTTTCTTGTCTTCCTGTCCCCCCACCCCTCCCCGGATCAAGGGCAAAGATGGGGAAGGTTTAAGATTCTCCAGGCAGAGGGGCCCCAGCACAGACCACTGTCCTGTAGGCAATGCCATCACCACCTGTCAGACAGAAGCTGAGAGGGTGCATAGAAATGACCGGGCTATTAAGCTCTGACTGCTGCTTGCCTGATATCCGTCCATCCATCCCTCCGTCTATCTATCTATCCATCCATTCAACAAGTGCTAAGCACTGTGTGCACAGGGACAAAACTGTTAAGGTGGCTTCTGTAGGTTAGTTTCCTCACTCGCCCCTCCCTCCCTCCTCTTTCCCATCTTCCCTGACTCTCCGCCCCTCCCTCTCCCTCTCCCTTCCCCTCCCTCCTCTTTCCCACCTTCCCTGACCCTCCACCCCTCCCTCTCCCTTCCGAAGAAACACTAGACTGGGTATTGGAAGTCTCCTGTTCACCTTCGGCCTCTACCACTTTACAGCTACATGAACTGGGCACATTTTCTAAGGCTCTCCGTCCCCCCCCCCCCCTTTTCCTCGTTTCAGGAAGTGAGGGTGACAGAGACTTACAGGACCGTGGCAGCGACACAGCTGAAGCACGTGAGTGGGTCCATGGGGACACCAGTGGCGGCGCCCTTCCTTCTGCGCGCATTTCAGAGCTCGAGGAAGTGTTAACATGAAAAGAAAGGAAGGAAAAAGGAGCCTCCTCGAATCCCTCCCGTCCTCGCAGATGGCCCGCTGTCCATTTTCCCCATTTCCCTGCAGGCCTGACATCCTTTCCCTGCAGGTGCGAGCAGCCCGGGCCCCCGGCCCTTTCCCTGACACCCGGCCGTGGTACTTAGATGCTCAGAGTCTTTGACAGGCCCCGCGCTGAAGGATGTGAGTGAAGCAAGTCGTGAGAAGGAGGGGTTTGGCTTGGAGACAGAAGCCTGAGCCAGATAAACAGGCCTTTCTGGGGCCTCGAGAAGCATGCAGAGGGCCTCGTGGGGAGTCAGCTGGAAATGGCTGTGAATCAGCCACATGACCTCTCTGGACCTCAGTTCCCCATCTGTGAAATGGGAGCATCAAACTGGCTGATTTCGAGACCCCCTGAAGCTCTGAGTTTCTGGGGGCCTGTGGAAACCACAAACCGGCTGGAATATTTTGGGCAAGCCAGGTGCTATGGGGGAGGGGAGTATGGACTCTCCCCCTGGCGACCCGACGGTCCCAGTCCGTGGAGGCACAAAACCAGGCCACAAAACCCAATTCATGAACTATTATTCAAGAATTCTAAGAAAGAAAAGTTTGGAATTCTGATCACAGTAATGCAAAAACCTGCACTTGAACCTGCTCTTGTTGCAGGCAGCAGAAGCAGGAAGCACGCTTTCCGAGGCTCCAAGGAGGCCAGGAGCTGCTCTGGAGGCCGGGATGGCCCGTCTCTGCCTCAGCATCACCAGGGCCCCGCACAAAGCAGGGGTCCAGTGAGCACTGACGAGGGGACCTTGTATCTGTGGGGCGCCCTGCCCAGGAACGTGCTGGGCTGTGCAGAAGGGCCTGGAAACCTCACTGGGGGAGGGGCGGGGGGGGGACTGGGCCAGTTTGTCAGGAGGCAGCAAAGCTCAGAGTGCTGATCGCTGCCTTCAAATTGCACAGCCACATGTGCAAGATGAGTTGAATGTGTGCTGGTGGCCGGGGGTGGGGGGGTGAGGGAGGGACGGGGCTGGGGCCAGTGGTAGGAGGGAGGATGCCCCACACCCCCTGAGCCCCAATTGGGGGATATGACAGCGAGGTTCACACCTGCTTAGCACGGACCCGTAGGCCCCCCGCTGAGCGAGCTCCGGATGAGAATATCTGTGTGTTCCTCCCCACGGCCCGACCATGTCGGTTCTGCCATAGTTGATCTTACAGACGAGGACATCGAGGCACACGAGGTAAGCCACAGGCCAGGAGGTTGAGGGGGCGGGCATCTTGGCTGTGGGGCTCTGCAGCAGAGGTGAAGAGGGAATGGAAGAGAGCAGGGACAGGGGGCTGGGTGAGATGGCTTTAGAGGCTCATCAGGGAGGGCTCTCTGGAAGAGGTGCCCTTGAACTGCAGTTGAAGTCTGGGAACAATCAATGGTGAGGAGCAGCAGGTGTGTTCAGACCAAGGAAGTGGTAGGTGCAAAGGCTCTGAGGTGGGAATGGGGAGACCAATGGGCATGGCTGGGACTGTCTAACACAGACCCAAAGCCACAGGCCGGGCCCCTCGCTTGTGTCCAGAGGGCCCTTCCGGTTGACCAGCCCGCATATCACAACAGCATCCTGACTAGCGCCCTCTCTCTGTCCTTCTGGCCTCCTCACTCCTATCCGGTTCCTCAGCAATCTGATTAGATCCAACCTGATCAAGCTGCTCCCTACACAGGACCACCGCCCATGGCTCCCCACTGCCTGAGCACAAGATCCAAGGCTGATTGGTGATATTTCTTTTCTTTCTTTCTTCCTTTCTTCCTTTCTTTCTTTCTCTCTTTCTCTCTTTCTCTCTTTCTCTCTCTCTTTCTCTCTTTCTTTCTTTCTTTCTTTCTTTTAAATAGTTTATTGTCAAGTTGGTTTCCCTATAACACCCAGTGCTCATCCCCACAAGTGCCCTCCTCCATGCCCATCACCCCCCTTCCCCTCACCCCCATCAGCCCTCAGTTTGTTCTCGGCATTCAAGAGTCTCTCATGGTTTGCCTCCCTCCCTCTCCCCAACTATTTTTCCCTGTCTTCTCCCCCATGACCCTCCGTTAAGTTCCTCCTAATCCTCCTATACGTGCAAACATATGGTATCTATTGTTTGGTGATGTTTCGAGGCCTCCTGTGCCGCTCTCCAGCCCTGCCTGCCACCACACGCCACCCACGTCCCAGTGGATGGCTCGCTGCCCATAACACGTCTCGTGCTTTCGATGCCCGCCGCGTCTTTGCCCCCGTGCTGACCACCCCCGTCCACCCTCCTGAACAGTGCCCCCCACCCCCACCCCGCTGCTCCCTGTCCTGGGAGATGGTGTGCGGGTCTCCCGTGGCTGCTGAGATGACCACAAATTTAGTGGAGTAAAACGACATAAATTCATCCTCCTACGGTTCTGGCGGTCAGAAGTCCAAAACCAGCCCCGGGGGGCCAAGCTCAAGGTGTCAGCGGAACTGGGCCCTTCAGGAGGATGAGGGGAGAATCCGCCTCCCGGCCTTTTCCAGCCCCTGCGGGAGCCTGCCTTCCTTGGCTCGGGTCGCGTCCTCCACCTCAGGGCTGGTCTGGGAGCACCTTTCGGTCTCTGACCCTCTGCTTCCGGTCTCCGACCCTCTGCTTCCGGTCTCCGACCTTCTGCTTCCGGTCTCCGGCCCTCTGCTTCCGGTCTCCGGCCCTCTGCTTCGGGTCTCGGGCCTCCTTCTCTGTCTCTGACCCCAGCAGCCCTCCGTAAAGAGCGCTGTGATTGCACTGGGCTCGCTGGATACTCAGGATCACGTCTCCGTCTCAAGGTCTTTAATTTAATCACACCTGCAAATATCAGGTTCCAGGGACCCCGACAGGGACACGTTCGGGGAGCATCACCCCGCCCGGGCGGCGTCAGCGGGGTCCCGTCCTCGCCCTGTTTTCTTGCTGGGTTTGACTCCCATGTGCAGGAGCTCAGTGGAGATGGAGGGCGGGAGGGGAACGAGCCTGGGTGCTGGTGCCTGTCTCCCTCCCCGCCTGGCCCCGGCTGCACGCGTTCTCTGCTGCAGAGGCCACCCCCCCACCGGCCCGTGGGCGCTGCACCCCTCTTCTGGCAGCTGTGGAACGGCCTTGGCCTTGGCTCTCTCGCCCTCCTTAGCTTCACCCCTACACTTTTAGAGTCACCCTGATGCAAGTCTGGGCAGGGCTGGAGGGCGGGTGCAGCAAGTGAGGCCCCCGGGGTGCAGATCTAAGGAGGCGCTCACACTAAGGGCCGACCGAGCAGGCACCTGGCCCACCCCCGTGCCCTGGCCACCCCGCCCGGCCAGCGGCCCTGGCAGCGATGGCCAGGGGGTGCCCACGTCTGTCCCGGCAGCCGAGCCCTTGCGGCTGCCCCATTGGACGGTGAGCTCGGGAGAGGCCACTGCTCTTTCTTTGGGCCACGGGGCCACGTCCCTCGAGCCGGTGCAGGCCCTCGGGGACAGACCAGACACAGACACAGACGGACCCCTGGGCTTGAGCCCCTGCTCTGCCGTTACCAGGCCCGCAGTGAAGGGTCTAAGTTAGCACCAGTGCCGGGCTCCTTGCTGGGGACTCAGGGCATGTTGGCTTTGTGTCATAGAACCAGGAGACAGGAGGGAGGGGCGGGGAGAGAGGGAGGGGGAGGGAGGGGAGAGGGGCAGAGAGAGGGGAGGGAGAGACAGAGAGAGGGAGAGACAGGGGAAGGAGAGAAGGAGGGAGAGAGAAGGGGGAGAGAGAGAGGGAGAGAGGAGGGGAGAGAGGGGCCGAAGGGGAGAGAGAGACAGGAAGAGACAAGGAGGGAGGGAGGGGAGGTGAGAGTGAGGGGCAGAGGGTGGGGAGAGAGGAGGGGAGAAACAGAGGGAGAGAGTGGGGAGAGAGGGAGAAAGTGGGGAGAGAAAGAAGGAGAGAAAGGGGAAGAGAGAAGGAGAGACAGGGGCAGAGAGAGGGACGGGTGAGAGGCAGAGGAGAAGGGAACGGGAGATGGGGGAGAAGCTGGGGAGGGGGTCATGAGTGGGAGAGGGGAAGGGGGGCATGAGGCTGGGAGTGAAGGCTGCCAGGTGGAGGGGGAGGCAGAGAGAGAAAGAGAGAGCAGAGGGCATCAGCCAGGGTCTGTCTGGCTCAAGTGAGAACGGCTCCATCACGAGGTGCCACCTGCCAGCCAGTGGCTCTCAAAATAGCTGTCCCTGCTGGGGCTGCGGCTGGGGGAGGGGCGGGGCCGGGAACCCTGTCTGGACCGACCTGGGCCCTCGGCTCTTGTATCTCAGCCTGGCAAGAGCCTCTGTGACCTGTGCTTTGAGTAGCTGCGGTGGGGGCCCAGGACGCCCTCCTGGGGGTCTGTGTGTGCACGTGTGCGTGCGTGTGTGTGTGTGGGGGGGTAGACTGGGGTCGGGTAAAATGCCTTCCTGGCATGGGGCTGGGGGACATGCCGGCGACAGGCAGGGAACAGCCTAGTGATAACGATAACCGTTATAGTGATCAAAGTCGTCATCACAAGAAATGAGGCCGAGGCAGCAGAGTCGCCCACCCACATCCCTCCCTCTTCTTCCTCTTGAAAGTATGTTTGGGGCAGCCCGGAGGATGCCCCCACCTCCTAGACTCCCTTGCAGCTATGTGGGCCACGAGACCCACTCCTGGCGGCGGACACATGCGTGCAAGTCAGCAACGAGGGCCCCAAGAAAGCTGTGGCTTTCCTGGTTCGTCCCCACCGCCTGGCGAGCCTCTGTGCTGGCCTCCTTCCCTGCTGCTGCGACCAGCCTCCTCCAAGAGGCTGAGAAGACAAGGCGGGAGAGCCCGGGCGGCTGGGACAGCAGAGGGACCTGGGCTGTCATGGAAGGAACACATCACGGGAAGGACGCTTGCCTCACACGGGACTGAGTTTGCTTCCCAGCTGTGCCACTTCCCAGCTGTGTGACCTTCCTCGGCCTCAGCTGGCTCACCTGTGAAATGGGGAGACGCGTGAGTGGCCGGTGCGGAGACCCTGCTCTGTCCCACAGGCCTGTGCGCCTCGGGGCCACTGAAGGACAATGCAACGCCGAGGTGGACACATTTGATCGTGTTTTGGAAGTGTATTTGGCATTCGGTCTCATCCAGCTTGGCAGATACTTTTCCCTGATATGTGGAGAATTGGGGTGGCCATGGGACCTCGGCTCAGGTCATGATCTTGCAGTTAAGGGTTTGAGCCCCACATCGGGTTCTGTGTTGACGGCTCGGAGCCTGGAGCCTGCTTCAGATTCTGTGTCTCCCTCTCTCTCTACCCTCCCCTGCTTGCACTCTGTCTCTCTTTGTCTCTCTCTCTCTCTCTCTCTCTCTCAGAAATCAATATTCAAAAATTTTTTATTTATTTTATGTTTTTTGCAAATAGTTTATTGTCAAATTCGTTTCCACATAACACCCAGTGCTCATCCCCACGAGTGCCCTCCTCCATGCCCATCCCCCCCCCCATCCATCAATCCTCAGTTTTTGTCACCATTCAAGAGTCTCTCATGGTTTGCCTCCCTCCCCCTCCCCCACCATTTCCCCCCTTCTTCTCCCCCACGGTCCTCCGTTAAGTTCCTCCTAATCCTCCTATACATGTAAACATGATATTTGTCCTTCTCTGCCTGACTTATTTCGCTCAGCATAACACCCTCAAGGTCCATCCATGTTGCTACACATGGCCAGATTTCATTCTTTCTCATCAAAAATTTTTTTAAATTGGGGCAGACACAGATGGCAGTTCTCCATCACCTTGTATTGCAACCATCTGATCTGTGCCCACCGAGGCCGGTGACTGACGGGATGTCTGCTTTGCCTTCATATCTTCATTGCCCAGTCCCGGGCCTGGCGGAAAGCGAGCATTTCCCTGGGCACTGCTGAATGCACAGACCTGCCTGTAACCATTTAGCAAACACCCCCACGGTGTCTACTTTCTTTTCTTTTCTTTTACTTTATTTTACTACACTTCACTTTATTTTATTTTATTTTACTTCACTTTATTTTATTTTAATTCACTTCATTTTATTTTATTTTATTTTATTTTACTTCACTTCACTTTATTTTAATTCACTTTTTTATTTTATTTTATTTTATTTTACTTCACTATTTTACTTCACTATTTTATTTTATTTTATTTTATTTATTTTATCTATTTTATCTATTTTATTTTATTTTATTATTTTATTTTATGCCAGGCTCTGTGCTCAGCATTGGAACAAATAAAACCAGAAACAAGCTCGGCGTCACTGAAGGACAAGGCCAGTGTGTCCCCTCTGGCGGGCGGCTTGGCATTTAACATGGAACAGTATCTGGAGAAAAGGAAGAAAGCCCTCTTGGGGGAAAGCCTGGCTGCTGCAGGAGAGGGGGTGGGCCACAGAACCAAGTCCTTGGATGGCAAGTTCTAGCCCCTGGATGCCCCACAGGGAAATCCAGGTGCCCCCTGTGGGGCCAAAGGAAAGCCCCCCTTTCTTCCTCTCACACCAGTGATATATGAGACATTGACCATCACAACGGCCACCGTAGCTTCGGCCCCTAGAACCTCCAGGCACCTGTAAGTGGACGACTGAGTGAGTGGACCAATCAGAGGGCAGCTCAAAGTCTAGCAGGCAAGGCAAACCTCACCTACGAGCACTGTGAAGTGTGAAGAGGAGATGTCTGAGGAGGGAGTGGCCGCCAGTCTGAGGGAGGAGGAAGAAGGCAGCAGCTGGAGGCTGCTCTGGCCTCTGCCTGCAGAATTTTCCAGACCGGCTTCTCCTCCGGTTGCAGCTGGAGTGGCTCTGTGACACAGCATGACCTCAGCCCTCCCCTTTCTTGCCGTTTCCTTGCCTCACTTCTCTGAGCATCTCTGTCAGCCATGTTCTTCCTGACAGTCTTTTTGAACGTGAAGTTCATTGCAAGGATTCTGACTCCCTCCATGGAGGCAAAGCCGTGGGCGCCGACCTCCTACCTGGTCCCCAGGCCCCCGCGTGGGCCGATCCTTCACCCTCAAGATGCCAGCTTGGTCCACGCCTCCCACTCCTCTGCGTCACTATGAGGACAGAGCAAGTGGAGGTGGCTGTCAGACCAGGGCCCCGTCCAGCTCAGTCCTTCTAGGTGTGAGTGCTGGAAAGTCAGCCTCCGTCCTGCCGGGAGTAAACTGAACTCAGAGCCATGTGGTAAAGTGCTTTGTAAGCTGCCAGGAGCCAGCGGATGGGAGGGCCGGCCTGGGGGTTCCCAGCCCGGAGGAGCTTTGGGGGCCTGCACAGAGCCTCCCTTCTGGGTTTGCTCTGCTGGCCTCTGGTAGACGTCCCAGCTTCTGTCACTAAGGAGTTCTCTCTCTGCTTTGTCTCCAACCCTGGCAGGGGCTTGTGGGTGGTCTACACGGGGGTCCTCAAGGCTGGCCCGAACCATCCACACATCTTCCAGGGTGGAGCGAGCGAGGGAGAGGAAATGGGGAGAAAGGGCAGCTGCGTGGTCTGCTGAAGCCCCCCTCTTAGTGGCGGTGTTCACAGATCCTGCCTCTCCCCTGGACCCCTGGGGAGAAGGGGCCTTGTAGGGGGGCTGGCCCAAGACACACTCCAGGGCCTGACCCAGGGGGCTGAATTAAATGGCAAAAAGCAGCAGCACACTTTCCCTGGTAACCCCGACCTCCAGTGGTGAGCCATCCCTTCTGTGCTGGGGGTGCGTTTCTCTGCCCCTCCCCCAATGCTGTCAGCATCTCCAGGGCCCACAATATTGCTCTCAAATGTGACAGCTGAACACAGGAACATGGTCGGGGGGTGGTCCGTGTGCGAACCCCAGGCTGGACGGCCTCATTGGGCAGGCACTGCTCACTCATGACCTGGGAAAGGCTCTGACTCTCTCTGGGCCTCGGTTTCCTCTTCTTAAAAATGGGGATGGTCGCAGGACCCACCTCGTAGGGTGGTCAGAGGATTGAATGGGGATGTGGGGAGGGCCTGGCCTGCAGGATGGGCTGAACCAGTCTCGGCTTTGTGGCTAATCGTCTCAAGTCCGTCGGCCTCTCTGTTCATTCGGAGTCCAGGCTGCCTTTGCCTCCTTCTCAACCATGGCGAGAGCTTCCTCCCCGGATCTTCTGCAAATGCCTCCCCCCGTCTGTTTCCTCCTATATCGACCAGCCGCCCTCTTCACCCATGTGTCTACTCGGGCCCCTCCCCTGGTTACAACCCTTGAAGGCATTGCATTCATTCATTCACTGGTTTCGCATATGTGTGACAGTCTCCAGTATGTCAGGCCCAGTGCCGGGCGCTGACCGTGCAGCAGTGAGTGAGGCAGGTACGGGTGCCTGCCTTGCGGAGCCTGTGGTCCAGTGTGGGCCCAGACAATGGTGACTGAGCTGGCAGATAAGTGAGAGCACGTTACGTTCTGCAAGCCCGTCATCGGATGTCCTCATAATGCCTCCTAACAACTCCAGACCCAGCGGCTTCAACAACATTCATTCTCTCTCCCAAGTCTGCAGACGGGCTTGGCTTCACAGGGTTTGGCTCTGGGACTCTTCAACGGGCCTCTCCTCCAGGGACTTTCGGGGACGTGTTTGTCCCATGGGGATGGCCAAAGGGCCAGGGTACAAATAGAAAGCAGTGGAACCCTGGGACACTCTCCCTTGTGCCCACATTCCATTGGCTGAAGCTTGTGTGGTGGTCAAGTTCACCATCAGTGTGCTGGTAAAATACAGCCTTCCTCTAGAGGGAGGTCCCGCAAAGCCATGGGACAGAAGGTGTGTGTGTGTGGTGCTGGGCGGACAGCAGGGCACAGTGAAGCCAACTGCCACATGACGTGCAGGAAACAGGGTGCCGATGCGGATAATCCCCAAGTGGCGCTCCTGATGGCCGGCCCGGGGTCAGCCGCTCTGCACAGCACACAGTCATGCTTAGGAGGAGAAGCCAGGGAAACACTTTCTAGGCAGAGGGAACAGCAAGCACGAAAACTCAGAGTTGAAATGAATCTCCATGTCGTTGGAACTGGCAGGAGGTGGGGGGGCAGGCACCGGGTGTGTTCTCCGTCGTCTGGGCTCAAGGTCGGGCTCCTCTGCCTGCCCACAGAGATCCCCCCGCTCTGGTCTGTGCTGTGCACCCCTGCTCAGGCCCTCTGCCCAGCCATGCTGAAATACGGCCGTCCCCTGTGCCCATGCTCCCCCTGCATCTCAGCCTACCATGGCCAAGTAGGGGTATCACGCGATGCCAGGTGGTCTTAAATACTATGAAGGAAAAGAAGCCAGGGCCACCCTGGATAGAGACAGGTGCAGGCAATGTTGATTTCTGTGATCCCCTGTTTAAAAAGCTTCATTAGGGGAAAATTTAAACCTATACAAAGATAGAGACACCCAAGCAATGAACCCCGAGGAACCCATCCCCCAGCGTGGCTGTCTCGTCTCATTTGTCCGGCACCCCCTGCCTCCAGAGCCAATCATTTTAATCAAAGGGGCACCTGTGTCATATGAGATGCTCAAAGGAAGCCTCTCTGTGGAGGGGACGTTAAAGCAAAGTCCTGGGCAGACTGTGAGCAGCGATCTGGGGAAAGGACATTCTGGGTGAGACGGATCAAGTTCCTGGGGAGGTGAACCCCCAGATACAGGCGCACAGATCTGGCCTGGGTCTCAGTTCTGCATGCCCCTTGGTCATTGTGAGCCTGGGGTGCATCACTTACCGTTTCTGCGGTCCTCGCACTCTGAAGGGGCGTCCGGTCTGCTTTGTGCCGCCCAGATGTCTGGGATTGCCAGTGCCAGTGAAGGAGCAGGAAGACCGAGCTGGCCCGTCCCTGCCGCCTGCCTGGCCTCCCAGCCTGTCGTCTGCCCTCCACGTGGCCACAGGACCTGGGTGGCCCCCGCCAAGCCTCTCTCCCCTGTCCCATGGCCAAGCCCGGGTCCTGGAGAAGCCGGGTGTTGGAGGGTGAGGGTGAAACAGAAATGATGGATTCTGTTGGTTTCCCTCCGGCCACCCTTCTCAGGGGTCACTTCCCAGTGGACCGCAGGGGGCAGACCCTGGCCCCAGGTCTGGGTGTTTCGGCTGAGGGTGTCGGGGAGGAGCACGGAGGAGCTGTGTGACCTCAGGTGAGTGAGGGCCTAACCTCGCTTAGCTCCGTGTTCTGCATCAGCGAACGGGATAATGGAATCCGCCTCCTGATACAGTGAGGATTTTCCGAGGGGTTTTGGAAGGAACGCAGCCCACGGGTGAATTCTGCCTCGGCGTGCTCACTCTCTGGGTGACCTCATCCCACCCCTCTGGGCCTCGGTTTCCTAATCTGCCCAACAGAGGGAGAGAAACCGGCATCACGGGGTTGCAGGGATCCAGGGAGATGGAGCCTAGAACCTCCCTCCCACTCCTCACCTGCAGGCAGGCCCTTCTGGACTCCCCCTTCCAGCCCTCACTTTCTTCGTGGACCGACCTCAGGGGAGGAGGTGGGCGGGGCCTTCCCCGCCTGGCACAGCCCGGGTGTCCGAGCTGTGCCCCCACCTCCCCTCGGGAGCCGCCCTGCCCCCACGGGGGAACCCAGCGGGGGCGGGAGTCACGGCCCACACGCTCCGCCTCAGCTGTTATGGGGACTCAGGTTGTTTGCGGCCCGGCGACTTCTGAAGCAGGTTCTAGTCTAACGTTCTAACGGGCACATGAGGAGAGTCAGGAATGTAAATGAAAACCCAGGTCGGGATCCAAACTCCAAAATGGGTGCTTTTTCTGTTCCCGCTTTTCCATGTGGGCTGAGTGTGTGTGTGTGTGTGTGTGTGTGTGTGTGTGTGTGTGTGTGTGTGTAAGGTCCTGCCCATCCTTCCAACCACCCGGCCCCCAGGAAACAAAAGAGCCAGAAAACAGAACGGATGCTCGAGTGTGTAGGTGAGCGAATGAATGACTTCCAAGCTAGTGAAGGAGGGAATGAATGGCTCCATTCGTCCATTCGTGGAGGCCCGTTGCCCTCTCTTCCTGGAACCCCCTGCCCGTCTGTGCTCTCCCCCAAACTTGTTCACCTCCCCCCCACTCCCACCCCCGCCCCCGCCCCCGTTGCCCTGGACCCTGCCTCTGCCCGCAGTGCAGCCCCGCCCACCGTCCACTGATCCCCGCCCCCACCTGCAGCCCACCTGCATCCTTGGGGTGCTTTAGGGGGGTTGCCTTGGCAACCGTAAGTTTCCAGTCGAAGGGAAAAGTTCCTACCTCGGTTTGCTGCGATGGAGAATGACATGGGGAGGACCCTGGGAGAACGTTGCCACGGCAACCGAATATTTAAGTCAAACTTCTTGGTGGGTCTCCGCGTGGGGGGAGATGACTCTCAGCAAGTCAGACCCGGCCCCCTCGCCAGGCAGTTCTGCCAACGCGAGTGGAGAGGGAGGCAGCCGCGGCCTGACTGCACCGCCTATTCCAGATTTTAATTAATTTATTTATTAAAAAAATTTTTTTTAATGTTTTATTTATTTCTAGGAGAGAGAGAGAGAGACAGCGTGAGCAGGGGAGGGTCAGAGAGAGAGGGAGTCACAGACTCTGAAACAGGCTCCAGGCTCTGAGCTGGCAGTCAGCACAGAGCCCGATGCGGGGCTCGAACCCACGAACCGCGAGATCATGACCTAAGCGAAAGTCGGACGCTTAACCGACTAAGCCACCCAGGCGCCCCTAAAAAAATAGTTTTTTTAATATTTATTTTTTGAGAGAGACACAGTGTGAGCGAGGGAGGGGCAGAGCAAGAGAGAGACACCGAATCCGAAGCAGGCTCCGGGGTCTGAGCTGTCAGCACAGAGCCTGACGCAGGGCCTGAACTCACAAACCGTGAGATCATGACCTGAGCCGAAGTTGGATGCTTAACGCACTGAGCTGCCCAGGCACCCCCGCGTTGTTCCAGATTGATCTACTGTCTGCAGTCTTCACTGACACGCTAAGCCCCACAGGATGCCACGCAGGGCGGTCTCTGGGGGGACAGCTTTTGTGTCCTTGTTCATCTCCCTGTTGGGCTGTGCTTTTTGTCACTGCGTCACTTTGCACCTCTCCCCCCTCCTTTTGGTTAACTGGTCCGTCCTTTCTCCCCCTGCAGAAGCCAGGAGGGCTCTTGGCACTGGAGAGAGGGTCTCCGGCTTTGTCAGCAGCAAAGAATGAGCCCCTCTCTCTAGGGAGAAGAGGCACGGGGATTGGGGCCTTAGGCTTCTTTGGGTGAGTGTCTGAGCCCCCTTGGGGATGCCCTTTCCAAAGGCCTGGCCCTGCAGGACAATCGGGTGGCGCTGGCCAGGGAGTGGTTTGCCCTCTGCCCCTCTCTCCTGCCCCAACGCTGGCTTCGACCCCTGCCCAAGCCTGCTGGGACTCACATCAGGTTGAGCCTGGCCCTGCATTGCTCCCTGGGGCTCTTGAGATGCACATTTCCCTCTGCGCCTGCCCGGCCACAGTCCCCTTAACTACAGATGTCCTAGCCATTCTGCTCTTCTCCCTGATCCCCCGACGCACTCAGCTCGGTCCTCTGCACCTTTGCACCTGAAGAGCCCCCGGCCTGTGCACACTGGCCTGGACCCCGCCGCCCTCCTCCCTGCCTGAGTTGTGTGGAAAGTGAGAAGGAAGCATCTGGAGTAGAAGCCTGGCTCTTCCTCAACAGTTCAGTTCGTGCTGAGTCCCGTGTGTGTGTGTGTGTGTGTGTGTGTGTGTGTGTGTGTGTTAAAGAGTAACTGTCACCCACCCTCTGGGGCCGTGGTGCCTGCCTGGCCAGCTTTTGTGCAAATAGAATGTTTTTAAATAGTTCTGCCACTTGTGGAATTCGTTCTCGCTCGGCAAATATTTATGTGTGGTTTCTCCTCTCCTTCCTTAGCCTTCCTTCGAGGCCTCTCCTGCCTCCTTCCCCTCCACCGCGTGGGCCGGGCCCTTCTTCAGGACCTCACCCCCCTCCCCACAGCTCCTCGCTGGGTAAATATTTACACCTTGAGGGCGTCCTGGGGAATGTTTTACCCTCCTTTAAATGAGCAGCTTTCACTGAAGGAGGAAGGGTCCCCTGAGCCCCTCTCCCTTCCCGCCTCCTCTCTACCTCTCTACTGCCTTGGCCGAGAGCAGGGAGCCGGCCCGCAGAAGCCGAGGGATCCCATTAGATGCCTGTGCGAGGCTGTGAGGCCTCCAAGGCCCCTTTCCCATCCACACAATCCTCACAAGGACCTCGAGGCATCGCTGCTACGACTCCTTCTGAGCTCAGAGAAGCTGAAGCACCTGGCTAGAGCAGCACAGCTAGTCACGACAGGGACAGAACTTGAACTCAGGTCTGCCGGATCGCACCTGAATGGACGTTCTTTCTTTGAAACCAGGTGGGGGCCGGCAGCAGAGAGAGGCCGGACAGACGGCGGCTGCCTGCAGGACAGTGAGCCCGAGGAAGCGTGCACAATTCATGAGCGGGTGTTGGGTGGAGAAGGAGACACCCATCAGAGGCTCCGGATTCTCCTATCAGGGTGGGCAGTCTGCCCACCCCTCTCCTATTCCGGAGGGGAGCGCTAGCCACCGCCTCCGGACGGCCCCTCATTCTAGGGCTTCAGATGTGGGAGGGAGAGGATGAGGCCAGGGCCGTGCCAGCGGGTCTGGGGAGCTGGGGCTTGGTGCTACCCCTTGAATCAGGAATCGGGTCTCCTAGGAGAGGTTACCCAGCCCTCTGCTGTCCCGGGCAGCAGGGCCCAGGAAAGGCCCAGTAACTCTCACTCTGAGCAAAGCGTATCAACCCTTTGGTCACTGATTCCCTGTGATGCAAATCCGATGTAGACGCACCAGAAAATGGACTCCTTTGAGCAATACCTATATGAAAGGGAGATTCAGCTACTCCTTCAGAGCATGGAACATTCGAGTCAGGAAGCCAAAGACTGAGCTCCCATTTTGTGCCCTTGTCGCGTTCTGTGACTCTGGGGCGGCAGGCACATCCGCTTCTCTAAACCTCCATTTCCCCATCTGTATAGTGGGGCAAAAATAATGTAACCCGTGGGTAACTGTGGTCCACGTGGTCCAGTCTTGGCGACACGTGGGAAGAATTGCCGAATAGCAACCAGGGCGTAATCCAGAGAGGTTTACATCTTTGCTTTGGCCGTTCTAGGAAATCCCAACGTGGGGAGGAGGATTGGGGCCAGAGAGAAGGTGATTCCCAATTCATAGCAATCCTGAGAAGCCCCCCATCCCCACTGTGTCTCCGTATCGTCCACACAGATGTAGCTGCGTCCTTCCTGCTACTCCTGTCCAGACATGGAGCCCAAACCGCCCCTCGGTGCCTCTCCACCTGGATTCTAACACGTTGATGTAACAAGTGTCTCTTTTAGGTTTCTTCTCGCACTGGGGAGGGCAGAAAGCTGACCGGACCCTCAGAGAACCTGAGGAACCTGGGGGGAGACGAGGAGGGCTCCACATGCATGCTGACTTGTCCCTGTTTTGTCACAGGTCACGGTGCCAGAGCTGACACAGCGTGTGCACCAGGCACCGTGCAAATCTCACTCACAGCGACCCTGGGAGGTCGCCTTGTCCGATCTCACAGCTGTAGGTTAGGAGGTTAGGAGGGCCAGGCTTCAAGGTCAGGCCATCGGACTTCAGAGCCCACACTGGGGAGCATCTGCCGGCTGTGATCCGCCTTCTCAAGGGTGTGGGACACGGAGTCCAAAGGCCCCATGAAGGCATGTTCGGAGGCTCTGACAGCACTGGGCACACGGAGACGCAGTAAAACTTGACTTACTTGCTGACTAACCCGCTAAATGAGGGAGGTCCTTTATAAAACATGGCGTGCTTTTCTGGTGACATCTTTGAAAAGCCAAACTTTTCTATGCAATGTTTTTATCTTTAAAGCGGAGGGACCCATAGGTAAGGCGTGGGCTCCGATTTGATGGGTGCTGGCGTCTTCATCTGCACGGGGTGCCCGTAGGTGCTGAGCCCGGCTGTGCACCCCCACAGGTGCCTCCTCCTATAATCTGCAGAAGGCAGACACGTCAGATGGGCCCTCCCTGGTTCTGTGAAGAGACCTAGTAAGGCCTCTTTCAAGCTGTGTGACTTGGGATGAGTTCCTTAAACTTTCTGAGCCTGAATGTTTTCTTCTGGATGTTCATGCTACCTTGCGAAGTCATTGCAAGGTTAAGAACTCCTGATACAAAATGTCTAAAACTGGCCCAGGACACGCGGCATCTGAGTACGCCAGCCTTTCTCGGGCTCGGCACTGCTGACATTTGAGGCTGGATAATTCTGAGCTTCGTGGGGCCGTCCTGTGTGCTGCAGCGTACTGAGCCGCCTCCCTGGCCTCTACCCCCCTAGGGGCCAGCCGTATCTTCCAGCTATGGCCACCAAGCATGTCTCCAGATTATGACAAATGTCCCTCGGGGACAAAATCAACCCTGTTTGAGGGCCACTGGAACAGTCATAGCTATTTTTTCTTAATTTGAAGATCGAATTAGCTTTATTAAGTGATTCATGAACCAGGCAGCCTCCCATCCAGCAAGGAAAGAGGAGCTCCTGGAATAATTGTAGCTCCTGGAATAAATGTTATAAAAAAATGAGAATGAGTTTTTAATTTTTAACTTATTATTTTTAAAGTGTTTTTATTAAACCTTTTTTAATGTTTATTTATTTTTGAGAGAGAGAGAGAGACAGAATGTGGGTTGGGGAGGGGCTGAAAGAGAGGGAGATGCAGAATCAGAAGCAGGCTCCAGGCTCCCAGCTGTCAGCACAGACCCCATGGGGGCTCAAACCCACGATCTGCGAGATCGTGACCTGAGCTGAAGTCCGACGCTTAACCGGCTGAGCCACCCAGATGCCCCAAGAATGATTTTTTAAAAAGGACCGTGATGAGCACAGTCCCATCCCTGGGATGCTAACAACTGGTGTGTGGAGGCAGACCTGCTCATAAAATGATTAAGAACATGTGGAATATAGATGGTGGTTGGAATGTTTAATCTGGAGAAGATGAAATGAGGGAAGAGAAGTAGTATCTGTCCTCACACAAATGATCATGCTGCCTCCCCCGTGAGAAGAGCCATGGGCCTCACACTGTGCCCAACACCCCTCAGCCCCCATGGCCAGCCCGGGCTCCTACTACTTTCGGGTGAAGAAATGAAGGCTAAGGATTGGGCGGCTCATGGAGGTCCCCAGAACCAGGTTATCTTGGGCTCTGGTGTGGTTTTCTCTGTCTGGGTGGGTTAGTTTCCTCTGGCTGCGGTAACAAATTACCATTTACTGGATTAAACAACACACATTTGTTAGCGCTCGATTCTGTGGACTGGAAGTCTCCTGTGGATGTCCGACGTCGCCGGGCAGGGCTGCCTTCTGGAGAGTCTGTTTCCCTGCCCTTCGCAGAAGCCACCTGCATCCCTTGGCTCCTGGCCCTTCCCACCTGCAGAGCCAAAGTGCTGCCCCCCCCCTTCTCCGCCTCCTTCCCACCCAGATAATCCAGGATAATCTCCATGTTTTCGGGTCGGCTGATTAGCAACCTGAATCCACTTGCAGCCTTAATTCCCCCCCTTTGTGGGCTGACCATGTATTTGCTGGTTCTGGGGGTTAGGACTTCTCTGGGGAGCCCCCATATGGCCCGCTGCACAGGGAGTCAAAGGGGTGAGAACTGTCGTGGGCACGTGCAGCCTGGAGGCTTCTTGGAGGAGGGGCTGGCGCATCTGCCCATCCAGAGCCGAGGCTCTGTGAGGGGAGAGAGGAGACGTCACAGGGCATAGGCAAGATGAGCTGAGTGTTTTGCATCTGGCTGGGGATTTCTGAGTCGATTCTTAGAAGTAACGGGGAGCCAAGGCAGGTTCTTGAGCGGTGTTAGGATGGAAACACGATGCAAGATCTGGGTGGGAAGAGCGCCTATGCAGATGAGTCCAGGACGGAGGGAAGTGGAGGGAGGTGGAAGTGGGAGGCCATGCAGATGTGGGCGGGGGGGTGGGGAGTGGGGTAGGAGGAAGGCACACGTGGAGGACCCTGAGGC
Source organism: Hyaena hyaena (assembly GCF_003009895.1). Classification (NCBI taxonomy): domain Eukaryota; kingdom Metazoa; phylum Chordata; class Mammalia; order Carnivora; family Hyaenidae; genus Hyaena; species Hyaena hyaena. The sequence continues at coordinate 630,940 of NW_024080678.1, read as the reverse complement.
CTCCCGCTGTAAAGGGACAGAGCAGGGACTGTGCAGGCTGGATGCACAGTTCTGTCCCTTCCTGGCTGCGTGCATGGGGCGCCCCGACCTTTACTTTTCCGAACCTCCGTGTCCTTCTGGAAATGGACACAGTGGGCTTGCGGGCACAGTCCTGCTCACACGCGGCAGCCGGTCTGCTTCATCCCTGCTGAATGACAGTCCCATGCTCGTGTGGCACATGTGTCTGTCACGTGCCTGGGCGTGCACTCTGCTCTCTGCACCCAGAATGTCACTGAGCGTGGGTGCCTGGGTGGGGGTGTGGGCGCAGGCAGGAGAATGGGGCGGGTCACGGGGGATGTAGGTGACAGCGTCTGTCCCAGGAACCCCGGGAGAGGGGGCCCCTTCCAACTCTCAGCCCCCAGCGTGCTGACACTTAAAGCTTAGGGACCTTTTCATCACAGGGGTCAATCAGTTCTCTTCACTGGGTTGGAGTAAGATTCTTCCAGTTGCAAGAGTGCTGAGAACACAGGAGGTTAGGAAAGGAGAGTGGGGGAGGGGAAGGAGGGAGTGGAGAATGATGAGGGGGGCCGGAATGGGGAAGGGAGGAGGAGGGAATGGGGAGGCAGGGAGGGAAGTAAGACAGGAGAAAGTTCCTCATATGGTGTGCGCCCCTTGCAGATGCATCAGGAAGGAAGGAAGGGTACTTGCTGGTCGGGCCTCGGTATTTTGAAGGGGGTCGGACAGCTTCTCTTCTCTCCAGGGCTGACAAAGGCAGGTTGTCACACTGAAGGCCTTGTCTGAAGGTCAAGGCCGTGGAGGGACTGAGCAGGACCGCCCGTGGGCAGGCGGGCTGTGTTGGGAGCTTGGTGTCTCCAGGGTTGGGAGGAGGCCTCAGCTCCAGGACAGGCAGGAGGGCAGAGGGGCTGTGGTTCCCTTGGGCCTTGGGCACAACCACGGCCAGGGGTCAGGAAGGGGATGGCTGGGGGCTCAGGGCTGTCTTGGCTGCAGCTGGTCCTTGCGTGGCCACACGTGGTGGTGGGGACCCGAGGTGTTGGTGGAGGGACCCGCCGTCAGGTACAAGGCCGCCCTGCTAGCCTTCGGGGGCGCTGTCCCCACAAGGCCACACGCTGGGCGGCTCACACGGCAGAAATGCCCCACGGCTCTAGAGTCCGGCAGCCTGAAATCGAGGTGTCTACAGCCTGGCTGGTAGACGGCCGTCTCCTCCCTGTGTCTTCACGTGGTCTTCTCTGCATGTCTGTGTCCTCGTCTCCTCTTCTCAGAGGGACACCAGTCAGACTGGACTAGGCCCCCGAAGACACCTCATTCCAACCCGAATCACCTCTCAGAAGGCCCCATCTCAAATACAGCCACATTCTGAGGTACTGGGGGAAGGTCTTCCACACATGAATTTCGGGGGGACAGAATTCAGCCCACGGTAGCTGAGTATGGCCGGAGCCACCTCCGTTTCCCCGGGGACCGGGCAACCTTGATCTCATGGAAGCCATGGGAAGGAGAAGGAATTAAAGATGGCGCCACTGAGGACTTCCTGCCAGTCTTGGATTTAATCCCGTTTGCTTATCACTATTTTCTCTTTGAATAGATTAGATGGGCACCTGGAACACAATTCTTAGGGCCCAGGGGTGTTCAGAGGAAAGTTCTCCTCCTTCCCACACCAGCCCCTCGAGCCTCCTCCTGCCCCTGGCCACCCCTGGGCTGCCCTCCCCAGAAGTACTGCCCACTGTGCCGAGTTCTTGGGTCCCTGACTCAGTTCCTGCCTAACGCACACACATCCACTTAGATCAGAGCTGCTCCCAGATGCCTCCCACTGATTGATGAGCAGGCACAGCCGAGGAACACAGCTCTGCCTGCCCCTCGACTCTCCGGGCACCTTGTGGCCCATCCGGGACGGGAAGAGGGATGAAGGCACGATGGTGGCCCTGCCTGGGTACTAGACTCTCTTGCATACTCTCTATTTCCTTTTTGTGATACTCTGCCAGGCAGCCTCCTTGTCACCCCTGTTTTACAGGTGAGGAAGGTGACACTCAGAGGGTCCACACAGCCGTCCAGGGTCCTCCAGATGGGGGGAAGGGATCAGGATCCTGGTTGGGGGGCAGGGAGGGCCCTGCACTGACATCTTCCTTCCCACGGCAGAGCTGATGGAAGGATAATACGGAAGCCGCAGACGTGAGGGCTATAGTGAGACTGAGCCGGCTGATGGAGCGGAAGGGCGCTGGGAGTCAGCACGGCAAGCGCATCACTGCGCACAGGGACTCAGGGAGCCATAGCCTCATTTCCCTTTCCTGTGATCAAGTTCTTCCCTCCACCTCCAGCTCTGGTTCTGCTGCTCCCCCACCCCCCACCTTCTCTTTCTCTTGAGGAACAGCTCTCTGCCTTCAGAGACCTTCATTCTGGCTGCCCTGTCCCTACCCCCTGCTCTACCCTCCCTGCCTCCAGGTCCTCTCACCTTTATCTTCTGTGGGCTCTTCTTCTTTAGTCTGCTCTGGCCTTGTCTGGCTGGGACTGACTCACTGATCATAGGGCTCAAGGTCCCTAACGGGACCAGCGGAGGAGATATCATAAGCTCACAAACCTAAACAGCAGGTGGAGAGGAGGCAAGTGGCTTCCCTGAGCCCCCAGCTCCAGCCTTTACTAGGCATCATTTATCTATCTACCCATCCACCCATCCACTCATCCACCTACTTACTTACCCATCCATCCATCCACCCATCATCCACCCACCCATCCATCCATCCATCTACCCATCCATCCATCCATCCATCCACCCACTTACTTATCCATCCATCCATCCATCCATCCACCCACCCACCCACCCACCCACTTACTTATCCATCCATCCATGCATCCATGCATCCATGCATCCATCCATCCATCCACCCAGCCATCCATCCACCCATCCACCCTCACTTGCCCTATAGACACAGCCATGAACAAGAGAAACACAGACCCTCTCCTCATCCATCTGGAAGATGGCCATTAAGTAATTGCATTAAACGAAGTGCTACAGGGCAACACTCTGCTCTGGAGAAGGTAGACTTTTGTAATAATGCTCACGGTCAGGGAAAAGACAGCCTCTATTTTAGCGCAGTAAGATACAAGTGATGGAGCAGCAAGGCTGGCTGCTTAGAGGGAAACCACCCTGGGAGCTGACGTTGGTGCTGGCCTCGCCCCCTCCCCTTCCCTCGCTGCAGGGTCTGAAGTCTCCCAACCCTCCCCTCCCTCACCCACCCAGCAGCAGAAGAAAAGGATGGACAGACAGAGCACCGAGGAGGGGTTCCAAGAAGGATGCTGGGTAGCCTCACAGGAGGTGACACGCAGGGTCCAGCTCAGAGGCCCTGCCTTTATGGTGGTGATGATCTGACAAGACAGGGACAATGGCCGCTCCCTGTGGGGGAGGACCTGTCACTGGGGCTTACAGGGCTTGTGAACAGTCTTTGGGGCTCTGCTGCGGCTGGACTGTGTTGTTTTGGCCTGTGCCTCCCCTCCCTTGCGCAGTCATGAAAGTGCTGGTCAGGACGCGCTGGCCAGCTTTTCTGGAAAGTGTGCCTGTACCACCCATCAGAGGCTCACGGCCACCTGAGGGCTGGTGCTGCCATCGTCCCCTAAACGCGGGAGGCCCCAGGCACGGAGCGGCGAGGTGACTTCCCACAGTCCCGCGCTGAGGCTGAACAAGTGAGATGCTCCCCGAGGGGCTTACGCTGGAGGAGCCATTGGGCAGGGTCGCCCAGCGGTGACTCTGTGGCACCCTCCCCCGGGACCGTGCTGAGGACCATCCTACCTGCACCGCCAGGGACGGTGACCGCTCTGAGCACACTCTGGGGGGGCGGGGGGCGAGGGCGAGGAGGGAAAAGAGAGTGGTGGCCAAGGGCTGGGGGTGGGGGTGGGGGCGCGCATCTCCCGCGTTCAAGCTCCAGGGATTTCTCTCCTTTAGAAACCACACGTCTACTTACTCGTTTATATTCGCGGATTCGAATTTTAGTCAGGCTTCCTGCGGTGTGATCTGCTCGCTGCAAAGGGCAGGCTGGTGGCGCGCAGTGCTGAGAGCTTGGACCAGCACGCCCCGTTGTGTTACTGCCATATCCCAGCGCGGAACTTCCCCCCCGGATTCTGTAGTCTCGGCCCCCAAGCTTCTCCGAATGGCGAACTTAAGACGTGGGGTGAGGCGGGGAACATGCCAGGCCCGCTGAGCAGCCTGAGGTTGGCTGCCTCCTTCCCCGCTGCCCTTCCCGCTGCCTGGGGACGCGGGGCCCGCGGCCTCCACGGGGACTGAGGGCTGGGCTGGCATCCACGCGCCCCTGGCCCTGCTCCCGCTGCCTCTTTGAACATGGCCTTGGGACACTGTAGGGTTACTCTGCAGATCCGGGCACAGCCTTGGGGTGCCAGGCTACCGGGCCGGCTCAGGAACCCGGTGTGCTGCCCGGTCCAGGGGCCCAGGGGCTGCCTGATGATCGCTGTTTGTCGATGAAGGAGGCAGGCGGTGAGAAGGCAGCCTGAGTCACTCTGCTTTGAAGAGCCCTGCAGGGCCACACCGCCGACTCCGTCTGGGGCCTGGCTGCATGCTGCTGCTAGAGTCCTGTCTTTGTATTGGGTACTTCAGGGTCAAGGCACTGGGTAAATTAGCTGCATATGAGACAAGCACACGCTGGTTGCTGGGGCCGGAGCTCCCTGGGTTCAAATCCTTTCTCTACCACTGACAGGCTCTGTGGCGTTGGAAAAATTGCTTACCCTTTCTGGGCCTCAGTTGTCTCATCTGTAAATGAGGGCTAGGTCTTTTGGCGCTCCCTTCCCTCCCTCCTCCAGACCATGTTTTATGGGCTGAGATGGAAATTTCTGGATTGGAATCCTGGTTCCACCATCTATTTTTATGTGGCATTGGGCAAATCCCCAGGCTATCCTGTGCCTCCATGGATTTAAAAAAAAAAGTCAGTTTTACTCTGACCCCCAATGATTATTATAAGACATATCTTGATTTCAAAGACGTCACAATGTGAAAATACGGTGTATCTTAGAATTGCTAAACATTGCTCTCCTCAGTGCTTGCTTTTCAGCCTGTAGTTAGTTGCCTCATGGTCTCAGAAGAGCTGCCAAGCATCATGTCCTCACATCATTACCCCCACAAGGAAGGGTGAAAAGGGCCAGCCAGCAGTGGTTGGGTGAGAGGTGGGGAGGACACAAGATCTTTTCTAGAAGTTGCTCAGCAGACACACTCTTGCATACTGTCAGCCAGAAGTGGGCCATATAGCCATGGCTGCAAAGCGAGCTGGGGAAGAATCTGGCAGAGGGGAATGGGAGAGTCATCAGTGGCCTGCGATAATCCTTTGCAGTCCCTGTTTTGGGTGCTGTGAGGCCCCATCCTGCACTGGGGTTCTATTTGCGGGGCCGAAGGCAGTCATCTGTTGGGCAGGGGAATCCCAGATGCAGCCACAGAAGAGGAACAGCTCTTCCCACCCAGCCCTTTGACCTATTTATTTTTCCAGCATCCTTTCTAGGTGGTCACCCAGACTCGACTCAAACCCCTCTAACAGGGGACCCAGCTTCCCAGCCTTTCCAAACTTCCAACCCCGGAACTGTCGAAATCCTAGTTCAAACTGAGCCAGATGTGCCTCCTTCGGTTAGTCCTGGCTTGGCCCCTTGGGGGCCCCCCAGTCCAGGTTGGGGACCTTCGGCACCCCCAGCCCCATCCTTTTCTTCTTCAGATCCTTCCTGACATGATTCTTGAAGGTATCTGACATTTGTCATGGAACTTGTAGTTAAGCAAGTCATTTCAGCCGTTCTTTCTTGAGAGTTCGTTTTTGCCAGGCATTGCCCTCGATCCCAGGGAGATAGCAGTGAAGAAGAGAGACCTTCCTCTGTCTCTGAGCTCATTGAAGACCCGCTTGTACATGTACCCTCCTCCAGGAAGACTTCCCTGATTTCTTATTAGGCTAGGATCCCTCCTTTAGGCTTCCATAGCCCCCCAGGTCCCTCTGCTATGACACTCAGCATGCTCTTGACCTCTCTCTGTCTCCTGATCTGGACCGTCAGCTCCGCGAGGGCAGGGACTGTGTGTTGATCATGGTGGTTACGCCCATCTTAGAGCCCGTAGGTGCTTGGTTCATGGCTGTTTCCTCCATGAAAGAGCAGTTGCAGAGGTAGTTCTCAGAACCAGAAGGAAGGGGACCTCTTTGCCATATCCGGGGGTGAGGACAGCGCTCATGGCATTAGCCTCTGCTTAGGACGGCCTCCATGCTCTCTAACCCCCATGCTCCCCATCTCTAAGTTGAGAATAAGAGCTGACTTTGGACTGGAATCATACTGACTGGTGTCCTTGGGCAAGTGACTTTGCCTCTCTGAGCCTCGGTTTCCTCATTCATCAAATGAAAACATGAACAGTTTCCTTGTTGGGTTATTATGAGGGTGAGGACTTAATACCCCCCCCCCCCCGAACCCGGCATAAAGCATATAGCAGGTATGCCACGAACTTCCGCTGTTGCTTCCCACCGAATGGGACTCCGCCAGCCTTTGCCTTTGCCTTGGGGCTGTCGGACAGTGTGGGGGATGGGGGCGGAGGGTGACAGGCAGCTTGGAAGTGGCTTTGAGGAAAGCTGGGCTTGGCATTCCCATGCAGTACGTCCCAATGGACTGGGAGAAATCTGGGAAGTGACCTGTGTGGGGGCCCAGGACGGCCCTCCCAGACCACAGAGCGTGGTTTCCCAGGCCAGCTGGGTGAGGGCGGATTGATCAGCCTTCCCCGCCCTCCCCTCAAACCACGAACTGGACACAAGATGAAACTGACGTCCAGAGAGGTCAGGTGACTTGTCCAAGGTCACACAGCAGCCAGTTCCAGATCTCCAGATTCATGACCTAGTTTTCTTTTCCTTCTTCTTTTTTCCCCTCTTCTTTTTTTCCTCCTCTTCCTTGCTCGGGAATGTCTCCCTAATAGTCTCTCCTTGGAGATGATCAGGCCGCAAGTTGCTTCTTTATTTCTCTAGCAAAACAGAGCCACTGCCTCTGGCCAATTTCCTAAGCTGCGCTGGAGGCATCCGGGAGAGGGTAAGGAGCCTGTAGGGGACAGACACTCCAGAAAAGCGATGTCCTTTCCTTGTGTCACTGCTCTCTGCCGCTGCACCCCTGCACACACAGGTCTCTCTGAGCAGTTCCTGAACAGCGTCCCAGGGTCATGGCTGCTGGGCGAGAGGCCAGTCCTTGCCAGCTCCTGGAGGACAAGCACGTTATTGTCACTAATATCCTCTCGAGAAGGGCCACCACCGTGCCATGTTCAGTGCTATGAGGTGATGCAATGATGGTGCTCATTTAACCCTGGAGGAATAGAGTGACCTGCCCACCATCACGCAGCTGGCTGAGCTGAGGATGAAGCCTGGCCCGGCGCCCGCTGCCCTCTGATAATGACTGGCACGTCCAGCGTTCCGCCCATGTGCTGGGCACACCGCCAAGCCCTTAACATGTCCTACCTTGTTTCCTCGGTACAGCAGCCCTGTGAGGTGGGAACTGTTATTGCCCCCATCTCCCTGATGGAACAACTGAGGCAGGAGGGGTTTCCAGTTCTTGCCTCAGGTCAGATAGACAAGAAGAGACAGAGGCAGGTGCAAACCATGTTCTCGGATGGGCCGCTGTGTCCGCTAGCGCTGCGAGCATCCCTCGCTGATGCTGAGGCTGACGGTGGACAGGCAGGTGGGGAGGGGAGAGCCAGGTGTCAGTGTCAGGGGGCCACAGTGGGGCGGGACAGAGCCCTGGCCCCACCTCAGAGCACCCAGGGCAGCATTTGCTCCTCATGTGGTCCTGCCCAGGCTCCAGAAAAATAAAGGCATGGGGCGGGCTGGAAAGCAGAAGAATCTTCCTTTCCACCCAGCACAAGCCCGGATCTAGACTTTCCTTCTCTTTGACGCTTCCAAGAACGCAGGGTGGTGAGGCAAGGCCACCGGCAGCTGGCCCCCAAGGGCCGCCATCCCCTGCCTGCAGACCGCCTGTGCCCCGCCAGGTGCCAGGAAGGGAACCGGGTCTCCACCGGCTGTCCCCGCCCTGGCAGTGGTGAGGAGTGTGGGCTCTGGAGTGTTGCTTTCCATCCCAGCTCTGCCACGTGGGCCAGCAGACCCCACGGAGAGGAGGACCTGGGCGATCATGAAGGCGGAGTCCGAGCCATCAGGGGAAGGACGGCGTGGGGGGGAAGGGGGAGTGGCTGGTGAACCCAGTGGGCCGTGGGGCTGGATGGGGGCAGGAGCGGATCTTGAAAGGCTGTGTGGCAAGGTCAGGGTATCTGACCTTGTCCCGCGGGCAGGGGGAGCCCCTGTGAGTTTCCACGCAGGGGACAGGCCGGTCAGATCATGTCTAATCCGCACAGACTCTGCTTTGTGACTTCGAACAAATGTCCCTGCCTCTCCTCTCTCCAACCAGGCAGCTGGCCTTGCTAGTCCGTAGGTTCCATCCAGGTCCTGTGTCGGGTTAGGATGTGGAGGCTGGGCGTGGGGGTCAGCAGAGCCACCTGTCAATCGGGAGTGATCTCAGGGGCATGGTAAGGCCCTGGCACCAATCAGTCCTGATGCTAGGGTGGTTCAGACCTCACCTGGACCTGCCTCCTTCATTCCCAGCCACACTCCGGCCTCCCCAGTCCTGCCTCCGTGGGGCAGAGGGGCTTGAGGGAAGGGGGCGCTCTGGGAGGATGGGCACCTGCCGTTAGCACCGGAGGGAGGGGCAGAGGAGAGGGAGGGAGAGGGAAGGCGGCGTGAGGTGGGGACAGTCGGGGGGCATTTTTTTTTTTAACTTCGTGAAAATATTTATTTGACCCCAATTACTCTTTTTTCTCTTTCGAAAATAATAAGTTAGTAATTGTGTGGACATACTTAAAAGCGAGAGAAAGCCCATGCCTAACAACACTAAGATAAAACACGAATCAGGATGTATTCATCAGGGCAGAGTGGTTAAATACATGTTATGTGGGAGGGTTTAAAACTCTTGCCAATACCCAAGTGCCTGACCTTGACAATGGAGCATGGTTTTGCAAACAAGGTTTGCAAAAGGAAACTGTGCACCTAACTTTTCTGTTGCATCACCACCCGAGCCCCTGCAAACCTCTGACACCCCAGGGTACCAGGCACCCTCCTAAGCCCCTCAGGTTCAAACTCATTTGTTGGTGTCACATGATTTCTCCCTGCAGCAGGAATGGTTTCTCTGACTGCTTACTGTGCATTCCATGGGCATCACAGAAGGGTGTATTATGTTTTATTTTAATTTTTAATTTATTTGTGTGTGAGTGAGAGAGAGTGAGCGAGGGGAAAAGCGAGAGAAGGGAAGAGAGGGGGAGAGTGTGTGTGGAGCCGGAAATGGGGCTCGAGCTCACCTGATGTGGGGCTTGAACTCGTGAACTGTGAGATCACTACCCGAGCCAAAGTTGGATGCTTAACTGACCGAGCCACCCAGGTCCCCCAGAAAGATGCATGTTTTTAACGTTTGTTGTGATTTGATGTTTCATTATGGAACTTATCAAACATGACCAAAGGTAGAACCAGAGGTAGGGAGGAAGCTCAAGGCGTTCGTGCTGAGGTGACATTTAGCTGGGTGGCCTCTGGAATCACAAACCCTTCGGCTGTCGGAGCTGGAGGGCCCCTTAGCCACCACCCAGGGTCCCCCTCACCGGGCAGAGGAGGAAACAGGGAGGGAACCCATCTTGCTCAAAGCCATGTGTCGAATGGGTCAGGAACCGGTGAGAACAGGGGCCCCGGCTGTTTCTTGCCTGGTGTCTGGCTCTGTTAAAGGAGCCCCTTCTGTATATGGTGCCATCAGGGGCTTTGCTGAAGCTTGGGGGGCGGGGGACACTGGTACTCTGAGGTGGTGGGCGGTTCCTTGGTGCAGCGTCTCCATCTGCCTGTCCCCCTGGGAGTGGCTTGGGGACCCCAAGCCCTGCTCCCGACCCCGGGCGTCCCACGGGAGCATCGGGTGCAGCCGAGGGGCTCAGGGAGGGTTTTCCGGGACCAGCCAGCCCCGCTGCGAAGCCAGCACTGGTCGTTTTCTCTCTCACACAATCACGCGCTCTGTGTTGCTTTTCCCTTGAATTCTGTTCTCCCTCCCCTCTCCTCCGCCTTTTCATCCACACACACTGGTCTCCCGTCCCTTCCCTCCCCGCTTCCCTCCTTCTTGCTCATAAATTCTCCCCCTGGGGCTTTTTGCCAAGGGGTTGAATAAACAGGAAGGGAAACAGGGAATAAATCACAGCTGAGTCTCGACAGGCTCTGGGAAGGCCTCTGACTCTGGAGACCATCACGAAGGAGCCAGGAGGCCTCTGCCTTGGGAACCAGAGCCCGTGTCTGCAGGGCCTGGAAGGCTGTGGCGAGGGGGCTGATGGGCAGTGGGGGACAGGGCTCTGCGGGGTCGGCAGCGGGCTTGTGATGGACCCCACAGCCTTCAGAGTGCGGGAGGGTAGAGCCCAGGCCGGGAGTCTCCTTCTGCTGTGTGACTCTGGGCACATCTCCTCCCCTCTCTGAGCCTCAACCACCCCGTCTGGGAGGAGGGGCGGGATTGGATGGACAGGAGGAGTCTTTCCAGCCCCGATGCTGTGAGGCTCCGTCTTTCACACAATGTGGGGGGCTCCGGAGGGCTGGGCCTTGCTGAGCTGCCCGGATGGTGGAGATCACGCAGACCCCCAGCTTCCCTCCCACCCCCCAGAGGCTTCAGTCAGAGCACCTAGCTGCCCCAGGACATCCTTGCGGGGAATGAGGGTCGGAGGAGGGGCCCCAACTGGAGGCCCTCAGCTGGGAGCTGGTTCTGGCTGAAACCCCGCCCCACGGCGGCCTCCTCGGGGCCCTCCGGGGTGGGGGTGGGGCTGCCACACCAAGGCCGGAACAGAAGTTTTGGCTTCAGGGTGCCGATGGGGGCTGACAACTCTCCCCCCTCTTTCTTTTTTTTTTTTTTTCAAAATTTTTAATGTTTTATTTATTTCTAGGAGAGAGAGAGAGAGGAGAGAGAGAGAGTGAGCAGGGGAGGGTCAGAGAGAGAGGGAGTCACAGACTGAAACAGGCTCCAGGCTCTGAGCCGGCAGTCAGCACAGAGCCCGACGCGGGGCTCGAACCCACGAACCACGAGATCATGACCCAAGCGAAAGCCGGACGCTCAACCGACTAAGCCACCCAGGCGCCCCTCTCCCCCCTCTTTCAAGTGACAGGCTGGGGCTTTGGGGAAAACAGCCACAATATGTGGCTGGCAGAGGGAGACAAAGGATGAAGGGAGGGGCAGGGAAGGTCGTGGGGGGCCTCCAGGAGGAGGCGTGGGTAGTGTGTGTGTGTGCGTGTGCGCACCTGTGAGCGTCAGTTTGTCCGCGTGTGTGTGAAGGGGTGTACATAGGTGCTCAAGCATCATCTGTGGTCACATCCGTGTGCCCCTGGGGGACATGGTCTGAGTCTCTGTGTGACTGTGAGTAGCAGCTTGATGTCTCCACGGCACATCTCCCCAGGTGGTGAAGAAGTCCTAGCAGCCGTCAAATCTCAGTGAGCTCAGTGACCCAGCACCAGCCAGGGGCCAGCCCCGGACCTGCCACAGGCTTGCCGGACGGCCTTAGGTAAGCCTGGGGCTCCAGGCTCCGAGCTGTCAGCACAGAGCCCGACGTGGGGCTCGAACCCATGAACCGTGAGATCATGACCTGAGCCAAAGTCGGAGGCTTAACCGACTGAGCCTCCCAGGTGCCCCTCCCCCCACCCCCAGGCACATTCTTTTATCTTTTCCATTTCACGGATGTAGAGATGGCCACACCTGCGATTGCAGCCTAGTGAGGGGACTTGGGGACACCAAGGCCCAGGAACCTGGCACTGGAGCCCGAGGGTCCAACCATGGGGGCGAGTGTGACTCAGATCCGGGAGGTTCGAGTGCAGCCCTGTGGCCCTCCTCCCCCTCACCTGGGTGTTAGGCACGCCTGGCTTGATCTCTAAGTTCTTGGTGTTCCAGAATGCTAAGACTCGGTGTCTGAAACATAAAAGTCCACAGCAATAAATGTCACAGAGGAAGGGTGTGACCGGGCTGCAGAGGGAAGAGACCCAAGACATTCTGAGCCAAATCCCTCCCCTCTCCCCCCTCTCCCCTCCTCCTCTCCTACCTCCCCCTTCCCCATCTCCTTCTCTCTCTGCCCCAAGAACTGATTCACCTCAAGAGTGTCTCAGACTCTGATGGCCAAGGCCACCAGCTGCAGACCAGGACTCAGCCGTGCTTCGCGGCAGAGCCTTCACTCCCCGAAAAGCCCAAGGGTCCGTGGCGACGTGAGGGACTTTCAATGCAGCTTTAGCGCACCCTCCTTCTGTCTTCCTCTCCTCTGCCCCTGGCCAGCCCGCCTCAGTCACTGGGGGTGGTGGGGGAGCCTGGAGGCAGTCAGAACCAGGAAGCAGCAGTCCAGCTTGGTGACATCCACGGGAGGATGGGTCTGCCTGGCCTTTCCGGTTTAGGACGCAGGTACAACCATAAAACTGAGCAGAGTCAGACCCGGAGCTGTCTCTGGTATTCTCCCCTCCCCCCTGCCTGCTGCGTGAGCTGTTTCCTACCTCAGGACCTTTGGCCAGGTCATTCCACTGCCTGGGAGCCTCCCTGCCCTGTGCTGTGCACCCATTCAGGGCTCTGCTTAAATATTTCCTCCCCCAGGGGCACCTGGGCGGCTCAGGCGGTTAAGTGTCCGACTTCGGCTCAGGTCATGATCTCACGGTTCGTGGGTTTGAGCCCCGTGTCGGGCTCTGTGCTGACAGCTCAGAGCCCAGAGCCTGTTTCAGACTCTGTGTCTCCCTCTCTCTCTGCCCCTCCTCTGCTCACACTGTCTCTCTGTCTCTCTCTCCCTCTCTCAGAAATAAATAAAACATTAAAAAAAAAATATTTCCTCCCCCAAAAGGCCTTCCTTGACTATTCCACCCAAAGGGGTCACCCTGACATTTTTTATCCCAGCATCCCACTGTTTAATACATAACATTCATTGCAATTTATAATCAACTCAATCATCTAGCTCATTACTATCTATTTCTCCACTATTCATTGTAATCAGGGCCCTCCCACCATACTGTCACCCAAAACAGAGCAGGGGCCATGGGGGCACCTAATAAATATTGATGGTCAGCAAACATTTCGTGAAAAAACTGCCTGAAGGAGATAATCGTTCACCTGGCTTTGAAGGTGGAGAAGGAGCTAGAAGGGTCAAGAAAGGATGTGTTTAGCCCTATCAACTGAAAACTCAACTGCCAGTAGCTTAACTCGTAAGGATGTCTGTTGCTTACTTTGCCAGATGTCTGGATGGCGGGTGGCCTAGGGTTTGTTCTGCAGTTTGGCATGTCACCTGGCACCCTCATTCTCTCCATCTGTCTTAGTTGCTTGGGCTTTTACAACAAAGTGCCACAGGCTGGGTGGCTTATAAACAGCAGCCCAGAAGCTGGAAGTCCAAGGTCAGGGTGCTGGCATGGTTGGGTTCTGGTGAAAACCCTCTTTCAAACTGCTGACTGCCAACTTCCTGTATCCGGGCACAGCAGAGAGCGGGAGAGACCCCTTGGGTCTCTTTTATATGGGCGTGAATCTCGTTCAGGAGGGCTCTGCGTTTGTGACCTATTTACCTCCCAAAGGTCTCATCTGCCAAGACAGTCATATTGGGGATTCGGAATTTCAACACGTGAAAGTTGGGGGGAAGGCACAAACATTCAGTCCTTCACACCATCTGCTGCTTTAGCACTCTCGGTAGGTGGGTACTTGTTCTTAGGCTAGATGTCTCATGGTCACAAGACGGCTGCCACAGCTCCAGGCATCACATCCTCACACAACAGTGTCCAAAATAGGAAGGGAGAGAAGGGAGCAAAGGAGCCTTCACCCCACGTGGCTTTCTCTTCCACTGAGGAGGAGAATCTTTACCTTGAAGCAAACTGCCACTCACCAGGCCCTTCAGAGACTCCTCTTTACATTAATGTCATTCTAAACGGGGCCACACGGTCACCCAAGACCAATGAGGGCCAAAGTACACAGACTCCCTGTCACCTTAGACACAGTGAGATTCATCTTCCAATCATTTTCTGGGTTACACACAATTCAAGCCAAGAAGGTTCTGTAGTGGGAAAGAGAGTAGACAAGGTCAGTGTCTCCTCCACCCCCTCCACTGTCTCTTGGGACCCTCCCAGGGTCCTGTGGGATAGAAAGGCTACTTTTCCTAGTCCCTAGGGCCTTTTCCTCCTGGTCATCTGGGAGAGCAGGGATCAGAGAGGTTGATAAGTGTGCTCAACATCACACAGAACGCTAGAAGGAATAGAACCTGGCTCCATCTCTCCCTCCTCCCAGAGCCTGGGCTGTACCTTGAGCACCTGTGTTGCACTTCCGTCCCTTCTCCCCCTCAGGTCTACTGCTTGTTTGATTGGTGTCTTTCCCACTAGGCTGCAAACTCTCTATGTGAGGGGGCCTCGGATCTGCCCACCGCTATGTCCCTGGCACCTAGCACACAGCCTGGCATTACTGAATGAGTGGGTGGGTCCAAGTGTTTATAGCAGAAAGCTTCCGTACCCACGATGTCACAACCCTGGCAGTAAGCCCTTAAGCTCTTAGCTGGCACAGGGTGGTGACACTGATGGTGAATTTTACTTGTGTAAATCTGCCCCATGGAAGAGAGCAAGCAAATATGGGGGGCACAAGTGGCTGCATAGAAGTTCCTGAGAAGAAAGCTGTGGCTCTCAATCAAAGTGATTTAAGAGTGAAATTGGTGGGGCGCCTGGGTGGCTCAGTCAGTTAAGCGTCCGACTTCAGCTCAGGTCATGATCTCACGGTTTGTGAGTTCGAGCTGGGTTCTGCGCTGAACGGCTCGGAGCCTGGAGCCTGCTATGGATCCTGTGTCTCTCCCTCTCTCTGCCCCTCCTTACTTGCGCTCTCTCTCCCAATAATAAATAATGTTAAAATAAACGTTAAAATAAAATTTTTTTAACGTTTATTTATTATTGAGAAACACGGAGAGACAGAGCATGAGCAGGGGAGGGGCAGAGAGAGGGGGAGACACAGGATCCAAAGCAGGCTCCAGGCTCTGAGCTGTCAGGACAGAGCCTGATGCGAGGCTGGAACTCACAAACCGGGAGATCATGACCTGAGCTGAAGTCAGATGCTTAATTTACTAAGTCATCCAGACGCCCCTAATTTTTTTTTTTTTTTAAGTGGAATTGGCTGCTGTGTGAGGTGGTCCTCTCTGCTTTCAGACACAAAAAGCCTCTTTCGGGGATTCTTTAGAAATAGTTATGCAATGAGGAGTTAGAATAGAAAACTACTTAAAGACTCCATGCTTCCAAGATACGTTAGCTTAAGGTTGTGTGTGATGAGAGCATTCACAGAATTCCTACAACAGCCCTACTTTGATTTTACAGCAGAGGAAACAGAAACAGAGAAGTAAATAAGCTCGCCCAAAGTCACACAGCTCATCTGTGGTGGAGACAGGATTGGAGCCTGGCGTTTAAGTACCAGGTCCTTCTCTTAACCGCTGAGCCACCTGCCTCGTGGTGTCCCTTCGAGACTGAAGGCCCTGTGATTCTCAGAGTGTTACCTCCGGCATGCCGAGAGTGGATTTCTCGAAGATTCTGCGCCTTGGAGCTGACTCTGGGGCCCTGAGCTGCTCTGCTCCCTGCGGCACTGAGAGCCCTGTGGCTGCTCTGTTTTGCCGAGACCCAGCGTGGTTCTTTTCCTGATGTGTCTCTAAGTTTGGTTTCATCAAAACGATGGGCTTGTTTTGATTTCTTTGACACTGTGTGGAGTAAAACCCCAAATCTGGAGTCTCTGGCCCTGTCCCTTGCCTGCAACTGTGGGGACTGCTAGCCACTGAGCGGTCCCCCAAGTTTCGTCTTATTTTTCTCTTTTTTTGATGGTTATTTACTTTTGAGAGAGAGAGAGAGAGCACAAGCACACAAGTGGGGGAGGGGCAGAGACAGAGGGACACAGAACCCGAAGCGGAGCTCGAAGTCACAAACCGCAAAACCTGAGTCGAGGTCAGACGCTTAACTTATTAGCCTCCCAGGCATCCCTCTTCTTCTTTGTTTTTAAAATTTTTAATGTTTATTGTTTTTGAGAGAGAGAGCACACTCACAAGCAGGGGAGTGACGGAAAGAGGAGGGGACAGAGGATCCAAAGCAGAGTCCAGGCTCCGCACTGACAGCAGGGAGCCCAATGTGGGGCTTGAACCCACGAACTGTGAGATCATGACCTGAGCCGAAGTCGGACGCTCAACCGACTGAGCCAGCCAGGTGCTAGGTTTTTTAACAATGACAAGGCCATAGTCATAGGGTCGTCGTTAGGGACCCAGCCAGGCTCCCGCGGGGTGCCCAGCTGGGCAGTAACTGAGGACCAGAGGAAGGGGGCAGGAGGGATGGGAACTGGCGGGGGAGTCGCTGGCAGGTACCACAGGAGCCTCCTGGGGGAGGAGCCTCCTGGGGGAGGAGCCTCCTGGGGGAGGAGCCTCCTTCACAAGCGTCCTAGGCCGCCATGCACAACAGACTAACACAGAAGCTTCTATGTGCCAGCACTGGGCAACACCCTTTACAAATATTGATTATTTTAATCCGCCGCCCTGTTTCTAGGGCCCCAGGGCCCCCCCCCGCCCCCCAAGCCAGGCCTGCACGTGGGCACTGCCCCTGCCTGTGCCTTCCAAGAGCAGCACCCTCCGGCTCCTGCGTCTTCGGCCTCCCCCTCTTTGTGGGGTGGTTTGCTGAGCACACAAAGGAGATCTAATCTCCCTCAGTAAGAGAAACAGAGACAGGTAGAGACCTCTTGCCCTGCAGCTCCCCCAGAGACCGCCCACGTTGTTCTCCGGCTTCTCCGCAGCCCTCCAACCCACCTCTCACCTCCTCTCTCCAGCCTGGGCCATTCTGGGGAGTGTTTGTTGGTCATTAGTGGCTTCCCGCTGTGGCATCTCTGTGACACTTGTGGACATGTGGACACGGCACCACCGATGAGCCTCCCCTGCCCTCAAACACTTCCTTCTCTTGACTTGGGTGATCCCCGGCTCTCTGGCCGGGGATTCCTCTCCTCTGCTCTGCTCCGCTCCCTCCTGCTCGCCCTTCGTTGGTGACTTCCGGAGTCCCTTTGACCCCTGACCTTCTCTCTTTTTTTTAAATGTTGATTTATTTGAGAGAGAGAGAGACAGAGACAGAGAGAGAGAGGAACAGAAGATCCAAAGCAGGCTCCTCCCTGACAGCAAAGAGCCTGATGCAGTTCTTAAACCCATGAACTATGAGATCAGGACCTGAGCCAAAGTCAGAAGTTCAACCAACTGAGCCACCCGGGTGCACCCCTGCCCCCTCCCACCCCGCCTCTCAATTCCACACGTAAGCTGACGCTCCCACACTCCTAGCACCAGTCCAGCCTCCTGAATTCCCAGCGTGGAGCATGTGACACTAACCCCCCCCCCCCCCCCCGTGTTTCACTGGCATCTCCAGCCCAGCCTGGGCAGCCCGGAGCCCTTGCTTGCTGCCAGGTACCCACATTGCACTGGAATCCATGCCTGCATCAACCCGTCTGCAGGCTCTGCAGCCTCAGGCCTCTCACCCTTCACGAGGTTCTTTTTCAAGTATCGAGACTAAAAGAAAACCTTGAATTGAAAACATGGCTGAATCAGCAACCTGGTGGCATTACTGAGGAGCCTGAAATTAAGTCCTCCATTAGAAACAACCTCAGGCTGCGCGTAGTCCCAGTTACAGGAAAAGCCTCAGCTGAAGCCACCCTCGGACCGCCCTCAGATCTGCCAATCAAAAGAAATGTGTAACATTCCTATGGTCTTGGAGACGAGTCAGGGCTGGGAACTGCAGGTAGTTACTTTGTACAAACTTGCCAATCGATCACTGCTTGCCTAAGCCCCACGTAGACCCTTTGAGCCCACCTCATAATTGGTCATTTTAAAAGACTCTCAAAGGTCATAATTGGGTCCCGCCAAAAGTAACGGACGCCTTGCAGATACTGAATGGTCAAAACTGTTACTATGCTGTTACTATGGGTGTTGTACAATTATGATTGGTGCTTATGTAATGATGCAAAATGTACAACGTGTGCATGGTAACACCCCCGCCGTTACCCCATAAAAACCCTGCTCCCCACTGTTCGGGGCTCCACTTCACTGCTGCTGCACTGGGAGACGGGTGAGCCCCTGCTCGAGCATGTAATAAAGACCCTTATGTACTTGCATCAGTCTCGGCTCCATGGAGGTCTCTGGGGACTCATGATTCTGACATAATATTACCACATTATTATTTTTCTCCGTTAACAACTACTTGGAGTGAACTATTATCATATGGGTGTCCATAAAGTCCTTTAAAATTATAAAGCGTTCTAAGACTGGACAGCACACCACTCACAGATTCATTCTGTGGGTAACTGTTTATTGACTCTGGTGCCCACACGGAGCCGGGGGTCAGCCGGCGAGCAAATGAGCACAGGCCTGCCCTCCTGAAGCTCACACGCCGATGCCCACATGACAGTGACAGTCCAGGGAGACGTGGTTTCAGCTCCCACTAAGGACCGCACACTGATCGCAGTGCTTTACTTCATAAGCCCATTTAACTCATAGCAGTGCCGGGAGTATGGACTTTTCTTGGCCCGTTTTACAGATAAGGACACTGAAACGCAGAGAAGCGAAGCAATTCGGCCAAGGCCGCCCAGACTGCGCAGGGTAAAACCTGTGTGTAAACTCAGGCAGTCTGTCTCCAGGGCCACAGCTCCCCCAGGACGTGAACAGTGATGTAAATAAGACGTGTGACTACAAACTGTGGTCAGTGCTAGGGAAGAGAAGCTGAGGAGGCTGGGGAGAGCAAAAAAAGCAGGGGTGCCCAGGTGGCTCAGTCGATTAAGTGTCTGACTCTTGAATTCAGCTCAGGTCATGATCTCATGGTTTGTGAATTCGAGCCACACGTTGGGCTGTGGGCTGATAGCACGGAGCCTGCTTGCGCTTCTCTGTCTCCCTCTCTCTCTGCCCTTCCCCTCTCTAACTCCCTCTCAAAAGAAATAAAAATAAACTTGAAAAAAAATAAAAGAGGAGGCTCAGCCTAGTCTAAGAGCCCAGAGAGGGCATCTTAGAGGAAGTGACACTTGTGTGGAGATGGAGAGAATGAGTGGACATAATCCAGGCAAAGAGTTGAGGAAGAGGCATTGTGTGCAAAGAAGGGAGCTTGTGCAAATGTCCTGAGGTAGGAGCGCTGAGAACAAGGTGGGCAGTTGAAGACAGTGTATCAAAAATAAAATAAGAGAATATGTGTGTGGGAGGGCAGTGGGGGGCTTTAGGGAGGAAGAAGATCTGGGGAAGGTGGGGGGCTGGAACTGGCAGGCACCAGGATGAGATTGTATCCACCCTGCAGCAGCGAGGGGTTATAGCAGGCCAGGTGATACATGCCTTGCCCCTGCAGAAGCCATTAGCGGGATACGATTGAGGGGGTTTGTAGAGCCCCAGCCAGTCTACACATCTTCCTCACGCTCTACCATTTGTCCTGGAAACCCACCACTGCTGATTCTGTTCCTGGGGTTGTGAAAAGCAATTCCTGACTTCTAGGCTCCTGGTGAAAGTCACACATCTCTGAGAGCGGTGAAGCCCAGAGCTTTTGCCGGCTACTACTTCGGGACCAGCTTCTCCCTCAAAAATAAGCCCCTGCTCTGGCCCGACACCCTGCTGGTGATGGTGGCTCCAGGGAGAGGATTTCTCTCGTTCTCTGGCAACCCACTGCAGGACGGGGAGGCGGCCAAGCGTACCTGTGCCCTGGGACCCAGGCTGCGACCCAGGGCTGGCTCCGCTTGCAGGGAGTTTCCAAATTGGGAGGGGTCTGCCCCATGTAGGGACATGACGAGGGAACATACTACCGGTAGCGGTGGTTTCTACACCGGAGCCCAGTGCTCATCAGCATTGTACAGAGAAGGCACAGCGTGGGGAGGGAAGAGGCACGCAGGCTGGAGAGAGGAAAGCCAGGAGGCCAGGGGTTCTGCATGACTCAGAGACCCTGACCCAGGCCAGGATGTGGGGACATGGGCTTCTAAATCCAGGAGAGGACTCGGACCATCATTCCCGATTAACAGATAGGGAAAGTGGGGCTCAGAGTGAACTGATTTTTCCAAGGCTGCTCTGAGTGGCAGGGCTGGGATTCAAACTCGGGCGCCCGGCTCTGAAGGCAGAGCTCAGAACCTCCAAGCTATGCTGCTCACCAGGTTATTGCAAATATTCCATGAGGAGCTGGACAGGTGTCCACAAGGCAGTGAGAGAGCGTTAGATGGGGGAAATAGAAGGCTCTGGCCCTAAGACAGCCACTCACTCTATGGGCCCCTTCCCTGCTCAGGACCTTCGGTCCCTCTTCTGCAAACAGACCCCTGCCTTTTCTCCACCACGGGCTGCTGTGAGGGGTCAAGGGAATGGCAGAGGGGCCTTCGGGTGGAAATCCTGGTCACACACGTAAGGGCTGGCTCCTGTCCCAGGGAGGCCCGAGAGCCCAGACAAGGTGGGCTCGAGGCTGCGGGATGGATGGGCAACTGCTGCTTTCCTGTCCCCCCCCAGGCCTCCCAGGCCCGTGGAATCAGGACTATCCATCACCCTCAGCAGCTCCTCCGTATTTCACCATCTGGAGAGAGAGGAGCGAGCGAGGGAGGGAGGGGGAGATGGAGCCAAAGGAGCCTGTCCATCGGCTGAGGCGGCCCCTTCACATCCACCAGCACCCCCAACACAGGCTCAATCAGCAGGCTTTGGTCACATGCCAGGAACCCTTACTGAGGGCTCTGCGGTGCGGGTCAGGCCGATGAGGTGCAAGTAAGAAAATGGCGACTGATGATGGTGATGACAGTGATAATGATGGCGATGATGGGGACGGTGGTGGTGGTGATTGATGCAGAAATGTTGGGGTCTGGAGCTAGTGGCCAAGAAAGAATTCTTGAGACATTCTCGGTGAGAAAAGATGGTGTTATTAAAGCACCAGGACAGCACCGCTGGGCACAAAGAGCTGCAATGGAGCCCCGAAGACCGGCCGATTATATACTTCCAAGTTGGGAGGGGTTCAGGGACAGCACAAACCTCCCAGGTATTTTAGAAAAAGTTTCCGGAGCTTGAGGGGCTAGCTGTTGTTAGGAAAATGTCATTTATTACCGTTTAGTTCACCTTCAGTCTTGAGACTCTTCAGATGTACAGCAGGGGCCATATGCGTGGAGGCTGATTGCCAACATACATCTTGAGGGGTAGAGACAAAGGAAGTTTCCAAAGGAATTTCTTTTTTTTTTTTTTTAATGTTTTATTTATTTCTAGGAGAGAGAGAGAGAGACAGCGTGAGCAGGGGAGGGTCAGAGAGAGAGGGAGTCACAGACTGAAACAGGCTCCAGGCTCCGAGCTGGCAGTCAGCACAGAGCCCGACGCGGGGCCCAAGCCCACGAACCACGAGATCATGACCTAAGCGAAAGTCGGATGCCTAACCGACTAAGCCACCCAGGCACCCCGGAATTTCTATATGTTTAAAGTAGACTCTCAGGATCCTGGGGGGTCGGGCTAAGATTGCCTTTTGCCTGTAGCAAAGGGTTAACAGTGATGTGGCCAAGCTCCCAGAGGAAGCTGCCTGGTTCAAGGACTTGTCAGTGGGTTGTAAGATATAAGTAAAAAATTTGATTTTTTCCTTTTGCCTTTATTCCCCATATCAGTGATGATGATGATGGTGATGGTGATGGTGGTGATGATGGATGATGGTGATGATGATGGATGATGATGTTGAGGTGGTGATGATGATGGTGATGGTGATGGTCGTGATGATGATGATGATGGTGATGGTGGTGATGATGGTGATGATGCTGGTGATGGTTATGATGATGATGGTGGTGATGATGGATGATGGTGATGATGATGGATGATGATGATGATGCCGGTGATAATAATGGCAGCGATGTTTGTTATCACCCTAAAGCCCTTGCTTAGTGCCAAGCACCATATAAGCACTTCATGTGCCCTGCATTGTCTCTGTCCCTATCCCCACTTCATAGATGCGGATCCTGAGGTCCGGAGTGGTAAGAGGTCTGCCTGAGGCTCAGCTGAGACATGGCCAAGAAGGGGTTGACTCTCAGTCAGCCGGGCTCCAGCGCTCTCATTCTCATCCTAACCGTTATGCTCACCGGTGAGCGTTCGGAATCGGCAGACTTGGATCTGAACCCTGGGTCCACCACTTACCGGCTGAGCGCCTTGGACTCTAACCTCTCCCTCTAAGCCTCAGTGTCCTCATCTATAAACAAGCTTCCTCTCGGGGCTGCTGTGAGCTTTGGATAAATTACTTCAGTTCACAGTCAGCCCCAAAAGTCCTTCAAGTCTTCGCTTAAACTGTCGCCTTCTCAGCAAGGCCTGGCCTGACCACCCTATTTACAGCTGCAGCCACTCCATTCCTCTTGCCCGAGCGACTCTGGCCCATTGTCTATATCAGACATCACTTTCGTGTCGATTCCATTTACCGTCTGTCTG
The DNA here is from genome assembly GCF_003009895.1 of Hyaena hyaena. Lineage (NCBI taxonomy): Eukaryota > Metazoa > Chordata > Mammalia > Carnivora > Hyaenidae > Hyaena > Hyaena hyaena. The sequence goes on along the minus strand of NW_024080678.1, from coordinate 608,526 downwards.
CTGCTGGCATGCAAGCCCCGGTAGACAGAGTGCTCTGCCCATTTGTGTTCCAAAATAGTACCAGAACGATCAGTTAGCATGCACTTTCTGAGGGAATGAATGCACGGGCCGGTGTTCTCCTCCCCTTTCTCAGGGGCCCCTTGGAGACAGGAGGACCCAGGGGATGAGGTTTCGCTGGCCGTGCTGGGATGGGCCGGAGATGCTGGGGGGAAGGTGTTTCCGAGGGTGAAAGAAAACCCATGGGATTCTGGGTCAGGAGTCAGGCAGGAGGTGAGGGAGGCACTGGGAGGGATGGGCTTCTCCAGGGTGGGGGTTGTTAGATTTGTCTCCTGGCCACCCCCTCGGCTATGGTGGTCCCTTAGCCAGGATTGGCTGGTCCAAACTCCCAGTCCCCTCCTCTCCCAGGGGTCCTGAGGCCATGCAGACAGCGCCCCCTCCCCCCCCGCCCCACCCCAAACCCTGGCCTTCCCTGAGCTCACGCTCAGCCCATCCGGAGCCAGCACCCACGCACTCCTCAGTAACAGTGCCGATTTAAGAAAGGTCATTCTAACCCCAAGTCATAAATGTTAGAACTTCATGGACTTTTGGAGATTCCGATCCTTTGAGGAGGGAACAGTGAGCTCAGAAAGGAAAAGTTATAGCTCAGGTCAAACAGCATGGTTGGCCAAATCCTCTGTCCCCAACTGAGTGGCTGAGAAGTCCTGTATGTCACCTGTACCGCTCCCCTGCACCCGCCCCAGGTCCCATCTTCTGTAAGTGCAGCCTGGCCTTCGAGCCTCTGCGAGGGCCAGGCAATCCCCACCCTGATCCCCTGCGCCTTCCCCAGCCCTGTCCCAGTGATTCTCCCCGTCCCAGGGGTGCTCTCTGCCCCAGATATCCTCTCCACCCCAAATATGCTCCCTTTCTCCGGCGTGCTCCCTGCCCCGGGTGTGTGCTCCCTGCCCCGGGTGTGTGCTCCCCGTCTGAAGAGTGCTCCCTGCCCCAGGAGTGCTCCCTGCCCCAGGAGTGCTCTCTGTCCCAGGTGAGCTCCCTGCCTCAGCTGTACCCTCTGTTCCAGGTATACTGTGCTCCAACCACAGCTCAGGAGCTGGGCCCTTGCCCCTGGGCCTTTGCACATGTGAATTATCTGCCCGGGATGCCTCCTCTGCTTCAGCCAATTGTCATCCCATTCATAGGATCCAGAATGAGTCCCCACTTCCTTCAAGAGGCCTTTTGTATCTGCTCTGGTTGAGTCCGCCAGCTTTGCTTTATAGGACACCGCATATTGTGTGCGCATTTTAAGGGATTAGGAGGGGATGTAGAAGGAGACAAGGCAATAGATGGGCCTATGGATCTTCCTGTTCCTCCAAAGCCCTGTGATCTTGGATCAGTTACTTAACTCCTCTGAGCCTCACTTCATCCTCATGCAGAAGGTGAGTCTAGGGAAGAGCTCCGTCCCTACCTAACTCACGGGCCCCCATGGAAGGGCTGGGTACGTAATGAGGGACAGCGCACATGTGAGGGCGAGCCTCATTCTCGGGGGGCAGGAGCTGCCGTGGGCCCCAGTGAGCTTCCATCGAGAAGACAAGCCCCTTGGCTGGGTCCCTTGTTTTTCATCCTCTCCCCTTCGGCCCTGACCCTGGGCTGGGCACCTAGGAGGACTCAGTGTGTATAGTCTGAGCTCGTGGTCCTGGCGTCATCCCTAGAATCTCTCTCTCCCCCACGGCCTTCACCCTCCTCAAGGGACCATATCTTCTTGGCCTCCTCTTCTCGGTGCCCGGCATGGGGCCTGCATGGATCAGATGCTGTGCTTCTGATGTACTTGACTCTGGGAACGTGCTCCAAACCAGGACAAGCCCTTAGAGATCATCTCACCAAATGCCATCATTGTGCAGGTGGGAAACTGAGGCTCAGAGAGGGGGAGGGACACGCTGAGCTCGGGTGGTGGTACCTACTTTGGGAGCAGATGGATCTGGGTCTAGATCAGTGCTTTAATTTTCTGGAAGCGGGACCCTGGGCAAGTTACGTGTCTCTCTGAGCTGCAGTTTTCTCATCTGGAAATGGAGCTAATAATGAAGGGAGTCACAGGGATGGCGTGAGATTGTGTCTCTGAAAGTGTGTGCATGGGGCCCCACGTGTGTTAGGTCCCCAGTAAAGGAGTCCTGTACATTAAAGCAGGTCTGGGAGGGGGATGGTGGTGGGCAGAGCCAGGTCACCTGCTCCCCCCTCAGCTTACTTTCCACCCGCTTTGATGAGGGGAAGCTGGCGGGTTTCCCTCTCTGCCCTGGCCCAAGCAGCCAATACCTGATTCCACCCCATGCACCCTTATCTATGGAAAGAAGCTACTAGATCTTCCCGGGAGGTTCTAATCAATGCAGCCACAGGCGTATCCTGCCAAGGTCTAGATCCGGTTTCCACACCTTCTCCATTACACTGGCACCAGAACCACCTCTCAAGTCCCTTCCAGCGCAAAAACTCTGCTTCTTGAAGATCAGGTCACCTCCCCACCCAGGACAACTGGGTCCCTTCTTCCCTCCTTCCCAGAGAGGCCCCCTTCCCCTACATTCCAGGGACCATGACTGGACCAGCCGATCCTACATGATAGTACCCTGCAATGGATGCTGCCTTCCACGGGAGTGGCAACGTGGCAGAGGAGCAGACACTGTGCAGACAGACCTGGGCTTGAACCCCAGCTCTGCCCCTCACCAACTGCAGAACCCGAGGCCAGTCACTCTGCCTGCCCTTGAATGGAGATCAGAATCTCTACTTTGTACTTTTGTAGAAAGTGCCCATCAGCCACTTCTTTACTTGTGGCTGCTCCTGTTTGGCATGTGGTAGCCCCATCCTCCTTCAAGGAGGCCCCCACTTTCTCTGGCTGCCCCAGGGCCAGCTCCACCTGCCTTTCCCATCCTGTGTCCAAGCTCTGCAGGGCTGAGACCCCCCAGGGTTGTGTGCTCCTCACGGTGCTCTATCAACACACTCAATTCTCATGGCAACCATGGGAGGGAGGTGTTATGATCATCATCCCCATTTTACAGATGCCAAACCTGAGGCATGGAGAGGTTAAATCACTTGCCCGCGGTCACACGATTTGTAGGAGGTAGAGCTGGGATTCAAATCCAAGCACATCATGGTTCTTACTTCCTCCCCTGTCCTGGCTTCTCACCATTCATCTCTCATTGCTGACTTGTGTTCCCCTCCTTCCATTGAGCCATGGATCTGTCCACCCATCTACCCACTTGGACATCAGCCCCCCCCCACCCCACCCCGCTGTGCTTCCCTTGCTGACCATTACACCACCCCCAGATGTTTGCACTGACCACTGACTACAGTGGTGGCCACGGTCCAGCTTTCCATGCACGTCAGTCTGGTTGGGAAGACCAAGGGGTATTCAGGTGATGACAACTCATTATGAGAAGTGTCCTGAAGGGCCTCGGGCTCTGCAGGAGCACAGAGGAGGCACCTGACCCAGAGAAGGTGATCCCTGGCTTGAGTTCTGAGGGCAGGGGTGCAGAGAGAGGAAGAGCATCCCTGAGAAGAGAAGAGCAAGTGCAAAGTCAGGACACTTTAGATCTCCCTAAGTGTTTAAGTGGGGGAATGATGTGGCCGTAGGGCATCGATGGGTCCCTGAGCATTCTGGCCACTGCATGGGAGAGACAGTGAGGGCCAGACGCAGAAGGAGATGAGAGCAGACCAGTCCCCCATACGATGAGCCCTGGACCAAGATGGCGGCCAACGAGGAGAGAAGTGGGTAGATTAGAGGCACGTTTAAGACATAGCCTCAATAGACCTAAGCGAGGGACTGGGTGTGGGGGCAAGGTGTCACCTCTTTAGAGATGACCCTCACCTCTGCTGGACCCTCCTCAGTGGCCATCCTTTGGCTCTTATAGCCCGTGACTCTTGCAGAGGCCATTTGTCCTGCCTGGAAGGATCCAACTCCAAAGGTCTAGTGAAAAATTTTAAGGTAGCCGGCAGGTAACTGGAAGCCACTGCTGGCTCACAGTCAGGAGAGTGGCAGGGTCAGGTGCGGGTGACAGGAACACTCTGGCTCCAGGGAAGGCTCAGTGGTGGGGAGGGAGGGATGTGGGGCCAGAGGTGTCGGATCTCAACGGAGCTGTCCCTTCTTCAAAGCAGCCTTCTCCTTGACCCACTCACACCCACACTAAGCCAGGTCTTTCTCTTAGAACCCATTGGCCCACTCTGGGCTCTTCCCCAGTTTACAGTTTTATCTTTACATGCATGGTTACTTAACCAATGTATATATTTCACGCTCAGCATCTAGCCCAGTCCTTGGCACATTCAAGGTGCTCCATACACGCTGAGCGAATAATAAACAAACGATACTCGTTGGAGCTGGGGCAGCACATTGGATCAGTGCATACAAGGCTAAAAGGAAGGAGCTGCCAATCTATGGGGTTTGGAGGCCAAGGTTAGCTGTTTAGATCAGAACCCCAACTTCTCAACACCCACTGTGAGGAATATCCATAGCAGGATTATTTTTAGGAATTCTAAAATACTAAATGGGCTGAAAAAGACATCCCAGAGGGAAGCTGGCAGAACTTGGGGGCTGCCCGAGCTTTGGAATTACTCATCCGGCGCCGGCTCTTCATTGGCACAGAGAATTGAGCCACCGTCCTGGCTGTTTTGTGCAGAGGGCCTGGATCTGAACCACATACTAAATAAAGGCTGGAACAAAATGTACCACGTTTCCAACCCTGAACACATCTCGGAGCTGACAATAATATATGTTGTTTTGTTTTTTGTTTTTTGTTTTTTTTACCAAACTACAAAGTGCACGTAATTTTCTCTTGAACTCCCAGTAAATCAGCTGAAACTTGAATCCAGATGTAACGGACAGAGCTCAGATCCAGAGCTGGGCTTGCTGGCATGTCCACTTCCCTGCGGCTGGCTCAGTGACCACTAGTCGCATCGCTCTAGGAATCTCCATTTTCTCTCCAGTAAAATGAGGTGCGTGCACATCCTCTCCCCCCTCAACTCACAGGTGTGATGGTGCTGTTGGATGTGAAAAGGATTTGAATGGTATTGGCTAAACAGGAAGTGGGACTTAAGAACGGATGTACTTTTCAAAAGCTAGGAAATGGAAGCATCCATGTGTCCTTTGTCAAGCATGTGAATACCTTACTGTTCCTATTCCCATTCACTGAGAATCTGAAGGCCCAGATCATCTTCTCACCCCTGACCTATGGGCTGGCTGCTTCTGTGTGGGTGCCCACCCCTCCTTCAATCAGCTGCGGCAGAGGGCTCACGTGACACTTAGGTCACCATGTGTTCTATAGTCCTAGGGAAGGGCTGCTATTATGCCCATTTTACAGTCTGAGGCACAGCGAGGTGACTTTACCAATGACAAGGAGCTACTAAAATGCAGAATCGTGATTCGGACACTGGGCTTTAAGCCATTTAGCTCCATCGTCCTGTTCATCTCTGTATCTTCGGGGCTTAGCAGAGTGCCTGGCACGTAATAAGCGTTCTGTATATTTGCCAAGTGAGGCTTTAGCAATAATAACATTGATTTTACAGGCTTATTATGAAAATTAAGAAAGTTAGTATCAGTGAAAGCATCTGGCACAGACCCTGGGGTGGAGTGGTGTTGAATAAATATTGGTTTAATTCATTCACGGATCATTCATTCTTCTTCCCTTGGCTGGGGCCATTGCTCCCGGCAAACGTGGGGGGAAGGTACACCCTTATACAGATCAGGTGCTTTCTTCCCCTCTTTTCCCTTTGCTCATCACCAGTATCTGCAAAATCTACTTGCGAGGGGAGTTCACGGTGGAGGTGAACCCCTCTCTGTCCAGCCTCCCCAGGGAGCCGCCTCTCTCCTCTCCCCTGCCCTTCCCAACTTCCCCCCCCTCCCCCATCATAGGGCTCACTGTGCTTTCCCTTTCCAGGGTTTTGCTCCATCTAGCCTTCCTCCTACAGGCTTCCTGCTCAGCCTTAAAGGGTGGTTTCTTCCAACCAGAAATCACTTCTCCCACTCGCTGCACCCTCCACACACACACACACCCCCCCCCCCCCCCCCCCCCCCCCCCCACACATGCACCCCCTGCATACACCCACTCTGCACATGCACACCCCCTCTACACGCACTCATCCCAACTGCACACGTGCACCCCCGCCCCGGGTTTTATGTGCACCTCTCCGAAGTCACTTTGCACCGGGTGTGTTATGAATTGTCCTAAAACGTGCATGGCTGCTGGGGTGGCCAGGTGCGATGGGCGGGTCCTCACCGGCTGTGTCGAGTTGGGGGCGACTCAAGTATTCTCCCCGTCCTGTTTCCCACACGTTAGGTGGTGAATAAGCACCCCTTCCTTCTCAGGGCTGCTTGCTGTGAAGGTGACATTAAATGATTAAATTAGAACAAATAATAATTATTAGTTTTCTTCTACGTGTTGTGAAGAATGTCAGGCCTGAAAGGGACTTTAAAGGAAAGTCGGATCCAGCGCTTTTCAGACTTCTGTCTCGTTAACTGGAGCCACTATTTCCTGCCGGTTAAGCTGAAGCTCAGTGCGTAGAAAGGGATCGAGCAGCGCTACTCTGGGGGAGGCGGGGCCTAGAGCTCCGCCCACTGGGCTCCTCTCTCGAGCCCCACCCCAGAGGCCCCAAGGGACCCTCTGCGAGCTTCCGGGGCGGGGCGCTCGGTGCTGTTAGGGGACCCCTCCAGGGGCTCCTGGGTGGCTTAGTCGGTTGACCGTCCGACTTTCGCTTAGGTCATGATCTCGCGGTTCGTGGGTTCGAGCCCTGCGTCGGGCTCTGTGCTGACTGCCAGCTCAGAGCCTGGAGCCTGTTTCAGTCTGTGACTCCCTCTCTCTCTGACCCTCCCCTGCTCATGCTGTCTCTCTCTCTCCTAGAAATAAATAAATAAATAAACAAAAAAAATTAAAAAAAAAAAAGGAGACCCCTCCAAATCCCATAATCACCATCACGGTCAAGAACTAGGCCGTTTGGGGCGCCTGGGTGGCTTAGTCGGTTAAGCGTCCGACTTGCGCTTAGTTCATGATCTCGCGGTTCGTCGGTTCGAGTCCCGCGTCGGCTCTGTGCTGACTGCCAGCTCAGAGCCTGGAGCCTATTTCAGAGTCTGTGACTCCCTCTCTCTCTGACCCTCCCCTGCTCATGCTGTCTTTCTCTCCTAGAAATAAATAAAAATATGAAAAAAAAAAGAAATAAATTTCCAATAAAAGTTTAAAAAAAAAAAAGAACTAGGCCGTTTCTATTCCGTTAAAAATTCTCTCAGGCCCCTTTACAGTCAGACCCCCTTCCTCCTGCCAGCCCCTGGAAACCACCAATTTAAATGAAAGGGTTGATTTCTGACCATATAGTTTTGTCTTTTCCAGAATGTCACGCACAAGTAATCACATGGTGATCAGCATTTCACTTAACCTGTTGTGTTTGACAGTCAACCATGTTGCCATGCGTATCCCTATTTATTCCTGTAGATTGCTAAGTAATATTCCACTGCGAGGCTCTCTCACACACTGGAATTTATTTATCCATTCACCATTTGATGGACGTCTGGGCTGTTTTCAGTGTTCAGTTGTTATGAATAAGGCTTCCACGAACATTCATATATATAAAAGCCTTTGTGCTATTTCTCCTGCACAAACACCTGAGTGTGTGATTGTTGGGTCAGATGGTGAGCCCATGTTTAACTTCATAACAAATTGCCAAACTGGAATTGCCTTTGGGTTAGTGAACCATGTCCCTTTGTCTGTGATCATGTGACTCATAGCTTTAAGAGGGTTGCTTTGTACTCTTGTTGAGTGGATTATAGCTTCCTATGTGGCCTCTCTAAAGGACGTTTGCTTTTTACCCAGAAGTCCACTGTCCCATTCAACAAACCCTTCCCCCAAACTGTAAGTCAAAGGATTGGCTTCTTCCTCCATGAGGAAACGTTTTCCATGAGCCAGCAGGTAGGACGTGATCACCCTAGGCAAGGGGGTGGGGGTGGAAATGCCTGGTGGGATGCCAGTGAACCGTGTGTTTGCCCAAAACTATGGGCAGATGGATACATAGAGTATGTGTCTGACATCCAGAATGCTGCAAAGGAGGTGACCAGTGAGGAGAAGGTGCCAGAGGGAAGGGGGGCTGCCAGAATGGTCCTCCCCTCCTAACACTGACCCTATCTTTTTAAAAACATTTTTAAAAATGTTTCTTTACTTTTGAGAGAGAGAGACAGACAGACAGACAGACAGAGTGTGGGTGGGGGAGGGGCAGAGAAAGAGGGAGACACAGAATCGGAAGCAGGCTCCAGGCTCCGAGCTGTCAGCACAGAGCCTGACATGGGGATCGAACCCATGAACTCTGAGATCACGACCTGAGCCCAGGTCGGGCGCTTAACTCACTGAGCCACCCAGGCACCCCACCCCCACCCCACCCTTGCTTTTCATGCTCAGGTGCCAGAGTTCTCCTCTCAGACTCCACTCAGACTTTGTGCCTCTCAGACTCCACATCAGGCATGAAGCGAGCAGCTTTTAGGCCAAACAGTGACGAAGGAGGGCTCTTCAGGGGACAATCTCCCATTTCAGATGCCCTGACAGAACCAGGGCAGAACAGGTTGTAAAAGGGAATCAGTTTGCTCCGTGCCCGTCTCTTGACTCGGTCCCCATCTCTGCACCTGCACAGCCCTGTTCCGGCTCCCAGACGATGACTCACTGACCTGCTGACGTCGACTCTCGGCCCATCGGCCCGTTTTCCGCAGCAGCCAGGGCAGCTGCTTTATTTGTGGAGTTTTGCTCTATCTCTCGACAGACCTCCCCCCTCTAAATCAAGAAACACATGGTTCATAATGTAAAAGGTACAAGACCATGTGTGGAGAGAAACGTCTCCTTCCCACCTCTTCCCCAGCCACCCGGCTTCCCTCTCAGGAGACAGCTCAAGTACTTGTTTCATAGGAACCCTTCCAGAGTGCTCTGTGTGTCTATGACTATGTAGATGTGTACATATTTGTTCTCTTCCTGCTGTGTTTCACACAGATGGACGCCCGTGATAAACACTGTTTAACCATGGAAGGCTTCCCAGAGGAAGCAGTTTCAGGCCAAGATCTGAAGGATGGAGGGGCTAACCAGGTGAAGGAGGGGAATATTCCAGGCAGAAGGAGCAGCCTGTGTATAAACCGTGGGGTGGGTTGGCGTGCAGAGAGATTGCAGGAAGGCCCGGGGGTCTGCAGCTCTGAGTGGGAAGGACAGGTTTCCAAGGGGGGATCGTGGTGCAGATCAGCCTTGAGCCTGAGGCCATGTTCACTTCAGTATTTTGTCCTTAAGAGAATTGGAAAGCTACTCAATGGCTATCCGCAGGCAAATAAAACGATCACTGTTGTGTTGTAAGAAGAAATCTCTTAAAAAATTGGAGCCGGGGTGCCTGGGTGGCTTAGTCGGTTGAGCATCCTATTTGGGTTCAGGTCATGATCCCACAGCTCATGGGTTCGAGCCCCGCGTCAGGCTCTGTGCTGACAGCTCAGAGCCTGGAGCCTACTTCAGATTGTGTGGCTCCCTCTCTCTGCCTCCTTCCCCGCTCATGCTCTGTCTCTCTCTCCTTCAAAAATAGATAAATGTTTAAAAATTAAAAAAAAAAAAAAAAAGATTGGAGCCAACCTGAATATCCATCAGTGAGGGACCAAGTAAGCAAATTATGGTACATCCATTCAATGGAAAACTTGCAGCCAGTTTTTAAAAGTGTATTTATGTATTTTACAGGGGATCGAGGAGAGAGGGAGAGAGAGAATCCCAAGCAGGCTCTGTGCTGTCAGCTCGGAGCTGGACTTGGGGCTCGATCCTGTGAACCGTGAGATCATAACCTGAGTCAAAACCAAGAATCAGAGGCTTAACTCACTGAGCCACCCAGGCACCCCTTTACAGCTATTTTTTATTTTTTATTTTTATTTATTTATTTATTTATTTATTTATTTATTTTATATTTTTATTCATTTCTAGGAGAGAGAGAGAGACAGCGTGAACAGGGGAGGGTCAGAGAGAGAGGGAGTCACAGACTGAAACAGGCTCCAGGCTCTGAGCTGGCAGTCAGCATAGAGCCTGACTTGGGGCTCGAACCCATTAACTGTGAGATCATGACCTAAGCGAAAGTCGGACGCTTAACCGACTAAGCCACCCAGGCGCCCCTTTACAGCTATTTTTTAAAAGCGGGAGTGGGAGTGACTCTCCTTGTAGTCTCTTGCTTTGCCACCCCTTGAGCACCAGCCCGCACAGCCAGGCTGCACATGCAGCCCACGAAGGAAGCCACATCCCCACTCCCCCACGTTCTCCACATTTCCAGTCCTTCCAATTATTCTCATCTTCTCTTCAGCTTCGAGGTTTCTGCATGATTCTTGGAGTTCCCTCCTTGGATTTATTCTGCCAAAGAAACTTTGTCTGTGTTAAGTACAAATGTCTCTTAACAACGTCTTGTAGCTCATCTCCTCGTAGAAGGTATTTCTCTAATGATCAAAGGTGTATTTTTATAGACTTTCTCCTCCTCAGGATCGCAAGAAGAATGTTCCGGGCTCACATCAGTGTCTTCACTCACTGTTAACCTGAGTGGCGGCTATGAAATAGTCCCATTTTACAGACGTGGAATTTCAGAGAGAACCCTTGCTGTGCGGCCACGCTCAGGGGTGAATCCTGATTGGTCTAAACCAGCCCTTTGTCAGTGACTGTTGTAGGGGTGCGTATGGACCGGGCTCTGGCCAATGAGATGTAAGGAAAGGGTTTTCCTCCCTTAGAAGGGAAGGCAGGGAGGAGGCAGCGTTATTTTTAAAAAATTATTTTTATTTATTTACTTTTTATTAAAGTTTTTAAGGGGCACCTGGGTGGCTCAGTCGGTTAAGCATCTGACTTCGGCTCAGGTCATGATCTCACGGTTTGTGGGTTCAAGCCCCTCATCAGGTTCTGTGCTGACAGCTCAGAGCCTGGAGCCTACTTCAGATGCTGGGTCTCCCTCCCTCTCTCTGCCCCTCCCCAACTTGAGAGAGTGCTCTGACTCTCTCTCAGAAAAAAAAAAAAAAGTAAAATAAAATAAAAAAAGATTTTAGAGGAACCTGGGTGACTCAGTCAGTTAAGCATCTGACTTTGGCTCAGGTCAAGATTTTGAGGTTCATTTGTTTGAGCCCCATGGAGCCTGCTGCCGATGCTGTGTCTACTGCTCTCTCTCTCTGCCCCTCCCTTGCTTGTGCTCTGTTTCTCTGTCTCTGTCTCTCTGTTTCTGTCTCTGTCTCAAAAATAAATAAATAAACATGGGGCACCTGGGTGGCTCAGTTGGTTAAGCGTCTGACTTCAGCTCAGGTCACGATTTCACAGTCTGTGAGTTTGAGCCCCGCGTCAGGCTCTGTGCTGACAGCTCAGAGCCTGGAGCCTGCTTCGGATTCTGTGTCTCCCTCTTTCTCTCTGCCTCTCCCCTGCTTCTGTTCTCTCTCTCTCTCAAAAATAATTAAACATTAAACAAATTTTAAAAATAAATAATATACTTAAACAAATAAAAATAAAATAATTTTTTAAGCTTTAAATCTTATCCCAGTGTAGTTAACATCCCGTGTTTTACTAGTCTCGGGTGTATCATATGGTGATGCGATGCTTCCATCCGTTATCAGGTGCTCAGCACAAGTGCATGCCTTGATCCCCATCATTTATTTAACCCGTCACTCCCACCCACCTCCCCTCTGCAACCATCAGTTTGTTCTCCACAGTTAAGAATCAGTTTTCTGGTTTGCCTCTCTCTTTTTTCCCCTTTGCTCATTTGTTTTGTTTCTTAAATTCCACTTGACTGTGAATGAAATCAAACGGTATTTGTCTTTCTCTGACTGACTTATTTTGCTTAGCATAATACATTCTAGTTCCATCCATTTTGTTGCAAATGGCAAGATGTCATTCTTTTTGGTGGCTGAATGGTATTCCATTGTATGTATATGTGTGCATGTGTGTATATGTATATATATGTGTGTATATATATGTATATACCTACACACACACACATATATGTGTGGCTGCTTCCACAGTTTGGTTATTGTAAATAATGCTGCAATAGACATAGGGTGCCTGTGTCCTTTTGAATTAGTATTTTTGTGACAGCCTTTAAAAATTTTTTTTTTATTTTGAATTTTTATTGGTAGCTCCTTTTGGCTCTGGATACTATTTATGAGGATTTCATATCCTGAGCTGTGGCAACCATTTTGTGGTATGAGGCAATCAGCTTGAGAATGAAGTCAAAACGCTCAGAATGGCGGAGCTGAGAGAGCCTGGGTCTTGGTTGACGTTGCTGAGTCAGTGGCCCAACCCCCTTGGGCCACCTCCTTAACTTCACTTACTCGCTAAGTAAACACTAATGTCCTTAGAGCTGAGCGGCCATTGACCTTGGGTTTCTGTAACTTGACACCGAAAGCATTCTTTGCTGATAACAGTGAGGATGCCCTCATTGACCCCTCTGAAATGCCCCTGACTTGGGATGTGTCTCAGGAATCCCAGACGGAGGTGGGGGGGGATGGGGGATGGGGGGGTGGGGGGGCGGTGGGGAGGGAAGCAAAAAGCGCTGACCTGGGAACATGAGCGAGCCAAGCGTGGGCCCCAGGCCCTGTCCCACCACTAATTAGTGGTGTGGTTCAGGGCAAAGTCACTCCCTTCTTGCTCTCCTGTTCTCTCTCTAGTAAAGCGACAGGGTTGCATGACCTGTGACCTCTGGGGCATCTTCTAACTAGGAGACACAAGCCTTCTAAGCCACAAAGGATTGCATGAACTTCTCTCCCGCCCCCTCTGCCGCCCCCCGTCCCCCCCCCCCCCGCATGCTGAAGGTGATGGGTGGAGGGGTCCAGGCTCAGCTCGGTGGTGAGTGTTTGGCGGTGACTCTGAGGAATCAGACGGCCTCAGAGGCTTTACTCATTCCTCTTCCTCGTTTGTCAGCAATCCTTCATCGTGCCCCAGTTTCAGGGTGTATTTTTAGTGGAAACAAACTCACACAGCTCGGGATGACACAATTTGTTCGGGAGGTTTGGCATCACCTGCTGATGGGGGCCAGGCTGGGAAGCAAGGCCTGTGGAGGTGGCCGTGGCCAGGCCCACGGACCCAGCAGTTCAGGCCGGTGGGCTAATTAGGGAAATCATCGAATTTTGCAATAAAAACAAAAGCCTCCGGGGGCTGCAAGCCTGGGGGAAGCGAGCCTATTTGGCCTGGGACCCAGCATCAAGCCTGCAAGGTATTTACCATCTAGCCAGGAAAGTGGAGCGGCTATTTGAAACCCTGTTTGCTTCTAAATTCAGGGCCAGGATCTGCGATCTTGCATATGTTTTGCTGAGCACGTTGATAAGTTTGGAAAAACGGAAGTGGGCAGCTGAAGGGGGTGGGCGGGGGTTAAATCCTCTGCCTAAATAAGGGAGGAAAATTTAGTTTCTAGAGACTAGAAGGGCAGGGTGTCACAGACCCTGTTGGTGAGCTGTCCAGACCTCTTTGCAGGACTGGCTCGACCGGGTCCCTCCTGCTGTGGATGCTGACTGTTCCCTTCAACTGAGAACTGCCTCCCACCCACAGAAGCCTGGGAGACCACCCCGCCTGCCCTCGGCCAATGACTGACCAAGGCAGGGGCCTAAAAGCCCCACCCTGCCCCCTGGTTCAAGGTAGGATAAACCTCAGCTTAGTCTCTTCTCCCCCGTTCTGCTTCCCTCACTCCCTTACACATCCTCCTGGGGGGTCCTCAACAGACCATTTGCACAAGATTCCTTGTCTCAGATGCTACTTCTACAAAACCAGACTTATGATCACAGAAATGATGACAGAGGGCTGGACGGAGCCCCTTCCAATGGGACAGAATGACTGAAGTCTTTTCAGCATATGAATCTTTAATGTACCATTTGAACTGCTATTTATTAGATGGGCAGACATGGGGAAGTCTTGCTGGGGGGTAACCTCTTAGTCCATCCCCTTCAATCTCAAGTACAGTCTATTGCACACGGAAATGCCTTGCAAGTAGGGATGTGCGCGCGCGCATGTGTGCACATGTGTGTGCACGCGCGTGCATGCACGCGTGCACAAAACACAAGGTAAGGGGTTGAGCTCCCCGGTTGGATTGACCCAAGGCAGAGAGTGAACAGGCAGCACAACATGATGGTTCAGAAATGGAATTAACTCAGTGGAAACAGGAAGGTAGAGGTGGTCAGGAGAATGTAAATCCGCTGGGAATTTGCATAAATGTTGGGGAGGGCTTGGGACTTCCTTGGGGGAATAGAATGGGGATCAGAATCATTCTCCTCTAGATCTTAAGCAGCGGAAAGACTCCAGCTGGGATGGAGGACAGGGCCAGCCATGTACACAACATTCATCGTCTCTTCCTTCCTTGGTAACAGAGCATTGGTTTACTCTGGACAAGGATGCACCCAGTTAAAGGAGTACATTTTCCCAGAGCAGGGCTGTCGCGCCAGCCCCTTTTGGTTTAAGCTGCTGAGGCTGGAACTCCAGTAGCCATGGCTGCACCGAGCTCTCCTGAGGTAGGGGCTTTGCCAGATACTCCCTTTCCTCAGGAGTATCATTGTTGGTTACCATATTTTCCATGGAAGTGACTTTGGGAAGCAGCCTAGTGAAGAGGAAGAAGATGGGCTACGCAGTCAGGCAGAGTTGAGGTTGGACGTCAGGTCTCCTGCTTCCCACCTGCATGCCTTTGTGACAGGTCAGTCTCCTTGATGGTCATTCCTTCTGTAAAATGGGTGTAATACAATTTTCATATGTCTCCAGATTCCTGTTCTTTGAATGGAACTGCAATTTTGCTGTAGAGATCACAGTGGATCCCATACGTACAAGGCACCCATTTTATGATCGGGCGCATAGTAGGTGCTCAAAAATCTTAGACACCTTGACTCCATGGGTCCTTGCATCTGTCTGCCTTGATGAAGTCTGAGTGGGAAAAGACTGAGAACCCTGGGTGGCAACAGCGCTTAGACCTTGGGGTTTGGGCTTGGGAGTTGGGTTGAGCGGAGCGGTTTTTCGCACCCTTTCGGCTCTAAGTTGGTGAGCACCAGAGCTGTGGGGGTGGAGCAGGGGACAGAAAGTGGGGACCGATTTTCCTCCCTTCATGACTTACATATGGCTCCTGGGGTTACCTGTTCGGCGGCTGATGTTAAAGAAGCAGCAATATCTGGAGAATTCTCCTTCATGGCTCCATATGGCCAGAGCACCAACACATCCCCCTCAGCGGGCAGCACCCGGAGTGGGGGCTTCACTTCTCTAAGGGTTATAGCCACCCCTTTGGGGTTTAGTCTAGGTCAGCCCGGGTTCAGGTGATCTCCATGTGTTCCTACACTCTTGAATTAGTAACAGCAGGGCGGGATCATGTCAAATCCTTATATTATAATTACGGCCAAGACTTCGATAGTGCCAGACATACACGATGCTTTGTTGGTATTAATTCATTGGGGCGCCTAGGTGGCTCAGTCAGTGAAGCATCTGACTTCGGCTCAGGTTGTAATCTCAAGGTTCGTGAGTTCGAGCCCCACATCGGGTTCTGTGCTGACAGCTCGGAGCCTGGAGCCTGCTTCCGATTCTGTGTCTCCCTCTCTCTCTGCCCCTCCCCTGCTCACTCTCTCTCTCTTTCAAAAATAAACATTAAAAATTTTTTTACATCCCCAAACAAAACAAAACAGAAAAGCTCTTAACATCTGCGAGGAAACTAACATCCTAGTGGAAGAGGATGGCAAGTCAAGCAATTAGAAACATAACAAAGTAGGGGTGCCTGGGTGGCTCAGTGGGTAGAGTACCCTACTTCAGCTCAGGTCATGATCTTGCGGTTCGTGAGTTCAAGTCCCACATCAGTCTCTGTGCTGTCAGCTCAGACAGAGCCATCTTCATATCTGCTGTTCCCCTCTCTCTGCCCCTCCCCTGCTTGCACTCTCTCTCTCAAAACCAGATATATATTAAAAAAAAAAGAAGAACCATAACAAAGTGAGAGTGATAGGCATTTATTTATTGAAGCCATACAGGGAATGGCCAGTAAAGTACTTCTTAAAGAGGTGACATTTGAAAACACTCAAATAAAAAGAATGTGAGCCCTGCAGGAATTTAGGGGGGAAAGCAGTCCAGGCAGAGGGAACACCAAGTGGCCAGGCCTGCGGGGAGGGACCCAGAGGCCTGGGGGATGGAGGGACCAGCTGGGACAGCTGAAGGGCTGGAAGAAAGGAGCACGGTGGGAGGGGTAAGAAGGAGAAAAGAGTGCAGGAAGCTGAGCAGGGCCCCAGACGGGCTGCTGGGGGCACAGTAGAGACTTGAGGTTTTAGTTGCTGGAGAAAAGGAGCCACTGGAGAGTGTGATACCATCTGATATCTTTTTTTTTTTTTTAACGTTTATTCATTTTTGAGAGACAGAGAAACAGAGCAGGAGCAGGGGAGATGCAGAGAGAGAGGGAGGCATAGAATCCGAAGCAGGCTCCAGACTCTCAGCTGTCAGCACAGAGCCCAACGCAGGGCTCGAACTCACAGACCAGACTGCGAGATCATGACCTGAGCCGAAGTCGGAAGTTTAACCGACTGAGCTGCCCAGGGGCCCCTGATTTCTGTTTTTTTTTTTTTTTTTTTAATGTTTTTTTTTATTTTAAAAGGAGCTCTCTCAGGGGCAACTGGGTGGCTTAGTCGGTTAAGCGTCCACTTTCGCTTAGGTCATGATCTCGGGGTTCGTGGGTTCGAGCCCCGCATCGGGCTCTGTGCTGACTGCCAGCTCAGAGCCTGGAGCCTGTTTCAGAGTCTGTGACTCCCTCTCTTTCTGACCCTCCCCTGCTCATGCTGTCTTTCTCTCTCTCCTAGAAATAAATAAATAAAAATAAATAAATAAAAGGAGCTCTCCGGCCGCAGTACGGTGGCTAGAACGTAGAGGGCCAAGGTGGAAGAAAAGGAGACCAGATTGGGGGGGGGGGTGGAGGCTGCTACTGTCACCCAGGCAAAAATGACAGTGGCTAGCTAGGATAGGAGGTGGCTAGGCAATGGAGGTGGTGACAAGTGGACAGATTTGGGGAGGATTTAGGTGGACAGAGCCGGTGGGGTTTGCCGACGACCTGGATTGTGCAGAGGGAGGACCAGATTGGAGGCCCGGGTCGCCCGTCCATTTTTGGCTTGGGCAGTCAGGTAAATGGTGGTTATTTGCCGTAAATGGTGGTTACGGGCTGGGGCCGGTTCCTGGAAGGGCGGGAAAGAGACGATGAAGACATCTCTGTCTCCCATTTAGTAAAATACTGCATACACACTGAGGGTCTGGGTAAGGGGATTCTCCAGGTCAGTGATTCCTCAGCTCCATTTGGGCCACCCTTCGTCAGTGTATCTGATTAGAGGTCTCCCTTTCTGGGCTTTGTGGTGGAACGGGTGCCATAGGCAAAGCTGGTTGGCATCCCTGTAGGTCAGCAATGTCTGGTTCATGCATAAACTCGCTAGAATTGGAAAGAACCAAAGAAATTAGTTGAGGAGAATCCAAACATTTGGAGTCTATATAGGTTTCCTAAAGTAACTCAGCTTCCATAGAACGGATTATAGCCATTGTGCTACGGACCCTTCCTGCTGTAAGAGATTAGCAGTCTGCCGGCCACGGGCAGCCAGAAGCAATGTTTTAGTCTCGATGTTTCATCGGGGGCCAGCTGGCAAGAGCCAGGATGGGGACCTCAGACTTCCTTTACATTTTTTCCGAGTAGTCAATTATTCCTATGTAATTCAACAGTCAGATGGAGCCTTCCTACCTCTGGAGAACTTCAGAATGATCAGTCTGAGCTCCCCACGTCCATGCCCTGTGGAAGTCTAAATTTCTGCGAACTTGGCGGGGAGAGGTAGAGACTCCTGTTATCAAAGTCACTGTCATCTCCAGGGTATTGCAGCCCCTGGTATTGTTTTTGTCTCACCCCAAACTGATGAGCTGTGAAGCTCATTTCCTTCCTTCTTTTCTACTGTAACCTGATCATGAGCAGGGACCCCATGTTGCCCTGTCTTTGCGTTTAGCCATAATGCCCAGTCCAGCAAACAAAGGGAGTTAACAACTAACTCCGGGGGGCGCCTGGGTGGCTCAGTCGGTTGAGTGTCCAGCTTCAGCTCAGGTCATGACCTCAGGGTTCCCGAGTTCGAGCCCCGTATCAGGCTCCCTGCGATGAGCTCAGAGCCCTTTGGATCGTCTGTCTCCTTCTCTCTCTGTCCCTCCCCTGCTCATGCTCCCTTTCTCAAAGATAAATAAACCTTAAAAAAAAGTAATTCCAATCCCTAGTTTCCTCTCTCCAATCAAACTGAGGGGGACCTCAGTCAGATGTCACAGTCTCATTTCTCAAGCCTCTTCTTTGGCAAGTTCTCACGCACTTTCCCATGTGTTCTAATGCTTTTCACCTGCCAAACATTCCCAGCTCTCCCCCGCGTCTTCCCCCCTGCCCTTTGGCTTCCCAAGTCCCTGTTTCTTTATTTCTGACCATTCTTCAAATTAAGTCTGTAAAACAGGATGCAGGAGACCGAACAAACTTGCATTAGAGGGTGCGTGCCCACCTGCGTACGTGTGTGTGGTCGAGGCAGACTTTGTGAATGGTTTTTCTACCCACCCCGTCTTCCCCAATCTGCCTACGAAAGCACTAAAGATACTTTTCCTTGTGCACTTAACCTCTCCCCTCGCCTGCTGCACTCACACAAAGCAGTCATTAGCGCGGAACACTTCTCTGGAGATTTGGTGGGAGAAAGGAACAAGCGGAGAGCGGGGGTTTCCATCACAGAAATGCAAATAACCTTAAAATCACATTAGGCATCTGGGCTCTTAGAAGACCTTGCGGCCACCTGTCAGCCGGAGGTTTGACCCATATTAGCCTGTCTCGACCCACTTTGATGGAGTGTTTATATCACCCGTCTACCCTGACCTCCAAGGTCTCTCTTCCCAGGAGCGACACCACGAATTCCACTCCTTGTCTTTTGCAAAAATAGTTCAGGCGGTTCGCAAAAGGGTTGAAAGCCTGGGCGCTGGAGTCAGTCTGCCCGGTTCTGAGTCTCGCCTCTGATTATTAGCTGGGTCACCCTGGAAGAGCTTCATACTGGGTCCCCCCCCCCCCGCCCCCTTAGTTTCTTCATCTGCAGAATGGAACTGATGCTCTTACCTCCCCAGGGTTGTTGGGACAATCAACTTGAGTAATCGGCTTAAAGTTCTTATAAAACCACCGGGTGCATAACAGGTACCCATGAAGCACCAGCTCTTATTACTTTGCTTTCTGGGTTCTTGGGCTCATGTGTCACTGGATTTTTAAAAAGTGTTCAGTTATTTTTATTTTTGAGAGAGAGAGAGAGAGAGAGAGAGAGAGAGAGAGAGAATGCACAAATGGGGGAGGGACAGAGAGAGACACACAGAATGCGAAGCAGGGTCCAGGCTCTGAGCCATCAGGACAAGGCTCAAACCCACAAACCCTGAGATCATGACCTGAGCTGAAGTCGGACGCCTAACCGACTGAGCCACCCAGGCGCCCCTATTTCCTCACCTTTAAAATGGGGATAACAGCGGTACCTATTTGCTGTGATTGTTGGGATTAAGGGAGACTGTGTGTGAAGCGTCTATGATAAGGATGGTATCTGGAGTATCAGCCGGGGACTGAGTGCTTTTCTATGTACTAATTCTCAGCGCAGCAAAGGGCACCCAGGACACGGTCCTCAAGTGTTAGCCCCAAAGATTCCCAAAGGAATCTCTAATGGAGATTCCTTAGAAGGACAGGTGCTCCCGGGTAACGTGGTTAGAGCTGGGAGCCAGGACAAGGTGAGTTCGGGGTGGGTAAGGTCCCGGGAGGCGGGGAAGGCTTCCCTAGGGATGGAGTCCTCGAGTTGGGCCGGGTGACCAGGGGGAGGATGTGAACAGGGGAAAGCGTGGAAGGACCTTCAGGGGGCGGGACACAGGCGCCGGGCCGAGGTGGCACCGAGCTTGGGTGCTCTGCCGCCTCCCCGGGGCCACTGCGCCCTCTGACTCAGCCAGTCCCACCGACAGGGAGCTGAGCTGCGGGTGTCCCAGGGGTGCGTGAGAGCCGAGAGCAGAGCAGAAGGCTGCGGAAGGAGAGGTGTTGGCCTTCGGTGTTACCATCAATAATAACAACAGAGCAAAAGGCATGAGTATCGTCCACTCCGCTCTGAGACACCAGGTCTGTGCCCGGGACTGGCTCTTCTACTTTCTCCCATTTTCTAGAAGAACGAACTCAAGCTCAGAGAGCAGAGGCCACACTTGGGATCAGCAGCGGGGTGCGAACTGACACTCAGGTCCATCAGACCCCCAAGCAAGACCCTAGGCTGCATCGTGTCGGGGCCCCTGGTAGCCTGTGCGGCGACAGGGGCCAGTCTTTGCGGATAGTCCTCTTCCAGGAAGGGGGGTGTGCGTGAGGGCTTGTCCCCTCCCCCGCTTCCTTTCTCTCCCCAGCTCTCTGTGTGCATCCTCAGCCGTCTCAACCTCTGGTGGGTCTGTCATCCACAGGGTGGAGTTTAATGGCCTCTGCGGGTCCCAGTGTCAAAAGCCCCTCCCCTCCCCCCCTCCATCCCTTGTCCGGATGGGACCAAGCGAGGTGGAGATGGCGGCGGAGGGAGAAGGAGAGAAGCTTCTCCAGTGGGGGAGGGGACCGCACCTCTCCAACCCCGGCTTGGCATTTTGTGTGCCGGGAATGAGAAACCCAGCGTTGCCATGGAAACTGCCATCCCCTGCTCCCTCTGCCATTCTCTGTGGGAAGTTCCCGTGTGAGGGGTGGGGGAGGTGTGCAGGGGGTACTCCTGCGGCACAGGGTGCTGGAATTCAGGAGGGCGGGGGGCGGGGCATGCAGGGGAGGAGGGCAGCAGGGACAGGGGTCCCTGAGTTTCCGACTTGAGGGCGAGGGGCGGCCCTGGAGCTCCGGGTGCTTCTCTGGAACCATCCTAGTGATGGATGATCTTTCACACTTGAAAGGCAAGGGACAGTTTGAAAAACTCCGTCAGGTGGGCTCTGGAGACAGCTTGGGCCCTATGGCCACTGAGGCTCAGGCTCGCGAACCCGTATGGCTGGCCTCCGCATGCCTCAGTTTCTCCACTTCTCCAAGTGTTGATGACAGCGGCCTCTAAGAGTGGTCGGTGGGGCCGTGCCTCCGTGCACCGGTCCCCTGCCTGGCGTCCATCCAGGAGGCAGCGCCTAACTGTACATGGGGACCCTTCTCCATCCCCTTCTCACCTGACTTCATTCCAGCTGGCAGTGTGGGCCCCACTTTTTTTTTAACTTTATTATTATTTATTTATTTTGAGACAGAATAAAAGAGAGAGAGAGAAGGGGGGGGCGGGGGGAAAGGCAGAGAGGGAAGGAGAGAGAATCCCAAGCAGGCTCTGCGCTGTCAGTGTGCAGCCCCGCTCGGGGCTCGATTCCATGAACCGTGAGATCACGACCTGAGCTGAAATGAAGAGTCTGATGCTCAACCCACTGAGCCACCTGGGTGTCCGGAGCCCCATTTTACAGATGAGGAGATCAAGGCCCAACCAAGGGAAAGAAGGGGCTCACAGTCCACAGGGAGTCTGGGCAGGGCCCCTTCCTGGCAGCCTCTCGCCCTTGGCCGCTACCTGCTGCTGGCGTTGATCTCCAGGCACGTGACCTGTAGGACTTCCGCCCACCGAGCCACATGCTGAGCCCCAATGCCTCCCCCTGGTCATCAGAGGGACCAGACCTGTGGCAGAAACAACTCTCTTTTGGGTTTTAATATTAAAATAGAATAAAATGTTTTGCTTTCTCTGTGGAAACAAAAGATGGGGGTGGGGAGTAAAATAACCCTCCAAGTCCCCACATCCACACACCCCCACCCCGCCAGCGCCCCTCTGAGCTCCCAGAAAGGAAAGCGTTCATTCCAGGTGATTTGTTAGCTCTTTCTAGGGCAGAAGAAGGTGGAAAACTAATTTTAACTTCTCAGGAATTTTTTTTTTTAGGCTTTATGTTTTTTCAGACCCGGGGTAGGACATCAGGTGCCGCCTGAGTCCACAGAGTCAGGGGAAGAATTGAAGCAGGTGGTGATTTTGCTTCCACCGGGCAGGTCCTTGCAAATCCCAGAGGGTAGGGATGCTAAGAAGGTCAGAGTCCTGCGGTGCTCACCTTCTCCCTCTCCCCAGAAAAGCTCCCCTTTGTTCTTCCTGCAAATCCAAGGAAAGTATCACCCAGAGAATTAGGAGGCTGAAGCCAGATGCGTGAGTTTTTGAAACCCAGATTTGCTGTGTGGCCTTGGGCAAGTCACTTCCCCTCTCTGGGCCTCTCGGTTACCTCATCTGTTGCAAGGGGACAGTAATTGCTGTCTTGCCCACTTGCCAGCATAGCCGTGGAGGCTCAAAGCAGTGCTGGGCTGATTTCTTGGCCCCAGCATTAAAAGGGAAATAGCAAAATGGGAGAAATTCTCATAATGATTGGAATGGGGCAGGGTCCCCCAGGCCACCCACTGGAAGAGGAGGACCAAGAAGTCAGGCTCTGTTCTGTGCCCCGCCCAGGGCTTGATACATGGAGGGTCTTTAATACACATTCATGAATGATAATAGATGAGGGCCCCCACTGGGAACGATGACAGACATTAGCCTGGAGAAGAGGTTTATGGGAAATTGGCTAATTGATCTCCAAGCGGCAGAAAGGCTGTGATGGGGCGTGGGGAAGGGATGGTTAGACACAGACCCTGTCTGTGCAAATGTGTAGATGCTGTAAGGGACAGATTTCAATTCCCTACAAGGGCCACGGCTAGGAGTGGGGGAAATGAACCCCCATTAAGCATCTGCAACGTGTCAGGGAATTGAAGAGAGGCCGCTAAGTTTTAGTGAGCCGCAGCCGGGAGGCTGTAAAGGTTCTCCTGAAATCCTTCGAGCCCTGGCCCTGGGCCCCCTGCGGCAGGCAGGGCTCCCCACCAGGTGAGCTGGACCCATCTCCTGCCACCAGCATCGCCACCACCCAGCTGAACATGGAGGGGTCTGCTCCCTCTGGGCTGCCCCGTGTCCCCCCACCCCCCCCATGCCCCTGGTCACCTGAAGAGACGGGCATGTGTACCCAGAACGAGGTCTGGAGAGCGACCAAGGCCAGTGCTGTCCAGCTGCAGGTGTCTGTTCCTGTTGAATAAATCATTATCGGGCCCATCAAGCATCTTCCCCCAGAGGAGCGCGCTCTGCCTCCCAGATGCTATCTCCCCCCCTAGGAAGGCAGGTGGCATTTATATGCCCCTCCTTCAACAGATGGCGAGCAGGGGCGAGCCTTCCACCTGGTCGGGCTTACGTTTCCCAAGCTGGAGCCAGCCCTCACAGCCATGCGGGCGAAGGCCAGCTGACTGTCCCCGGCCCAGAAGCCCCCGAGGCTCCCCAGCGCCTGTACAAGGTGGCCTCCTGTGTTCTCACCAACCCCTGCACCCGCCGCTCCCCTAAACAGATCTCCGCTAGGGTCACCCCAGCACTCTTAGGCACTCCGCACTGCCCCCTCCGTGGCTTTGCTCACACTGCCCCTTCCTGTGGCAGTCTCCCATTCCTGGGTCACCTCGGCCCTGGGCCATTTCGAGGGCCCCCCCTGCAAGGCTGGCTTTTGTCTGCTGAACCCCATGGGCCGGTGCTCAGGTGGACTCTGAGCCTCTCAAGGGCAGTGCCCGGGTCCCCAGTATTTTACCCAGTGGGAGCACACGGGCCTCTCCGCACCCTCTGTCCTCCCTGCCCGTCCACCAGTCTTGTCTTCCCCTGGACCCAAAGTTCCAGAAGGATGGAGACGTGTCCCCATTGCCCACCCATGTCTATTTCTATCTCCTTTGTATTCCCAGAGCCTGGAGCAGAGTCCCCCCTCGCTCCCGAAAGCAAGCAAGCAAGAATAGATACATTATTTGTCTTGAAAGCCAGACCTCTCCAGATGCCTCCGATTCATCGGCTCTCTATTTTAGAAACCCTTGAGCCAGCACATCTTCCCATTATTATCTTATTCCACCTTTATATCAGGATCCTTGTCTAAAATGCCTTGGGAGCAGTTTTAACCCAGTCCCAGAAAAGATGGTTTATGACTGACGCAGATGAGTAAATAACCCTTCGATGGTCTATGTTTGCCCCGTTTCACGGAGCCATGGCGGTCACACTGACGTGGCCGCTGCGCTGCTCCATGAGTCCCTTTTAAAAGATGACCTTTGAAGGCCACACATTTTCATGCAGAGAAATTCGGTTCAAGTTTGCAACTGACTCTGACTATCACATGTCTTTGGATATTCTTCGGCCCAAAGTAACAAAATCTGAGGGGACCAGATAAGAAAGATGAAGGAATCCTTACTCATCTTGGTTGAGCGCTGCTGGGGGTATGGGCACGGCTCGCTCTCCGGAGAGGGAGGGAAGGAGGACGGGAGACAGACAGAGGGACGTGGGGACAGACACGCAGGTGGAGACCGAGGGACAGCAGGGGTCAGAGGAGCAGGGAGGGGACTTCCTGCCCTCCCCCCAGCCGCCAGCAGGAACCTGGCTCTCCCTGGGCGGGGGAGGGGCAGCTGGACTGCAACAGAAACTTGGGCGGGCGGGCTTGCTCACCTCCCCCACCCATGTGCCACATTTTCGCCTTGTCCAGACCTTCCAGCTTCATCATCTTAGCCAGTCACCCAGCCTCAGGGTGCAAGAGGGCAGAAAGGTCATCCCTGTGACGTCTGGGATATCGACATTCCCCGGGAAGCTTCCATCCCATCTGTGCCGGCCCAGGGCCAGCCCACGAGGCAGCCCATCCAGAGGGTGTGCATGGTGGAAAGCAAGCCTGCGGGCCTCGGACCCAAATCTGAGTTCTGCCTCTAGACCCTGAGAGGCTGGGCGGCCCTGAGCTCCGTGCCTGCTCTGGCTGGGCCTCTGCCCGCGGGGCTGGGAAGTGGGGGTCTGGGGGTGCGTTGCTCAGGCGGATGACGGAGCGCAGGCTTCTCAGTCGGCAGGGCTGAACTCACGTTCTGGCACTCGCTGCCATTTTCAAGACGGGTGACCTTGGGCATGTGGCACGAGCCTCAGTTTCCCCATCTGGATGAAAGGCATAAGAACAGCACCTCTCATAGGATCAACGTGAAGGTGAAGGAGCTTGGGAAGGTAATGACAGAGGCTCACCCAGCACTTTACTGAACGCTTACCATTTGCCAGGCTCTGTTCTAGGACATTCGCGTGTATGTCTGAACGGACACACGCCGTGGTCCTCACAGCTACTCCTGAGTTCAGTGGCGTTATTATCTCTCGTTTCCAGATGAGGACACTGAGACACAGAGATGCGAGATAACTCCCCGAGGATCACACAGCTGGCTAGTGGCAGGGTCAAGCTTCCAAGGCAGCCGGGGGGCTCCAGACCCTGGGTCCTCACCCTAAACCTTTACAGCCTCTCTGCAGGGTGGGTGAGGCCGTGACCTGGTAATCCCAGGCAGAACCCCTCCCCCCGGCCCCCCACCCCCGCCAACACCCTGCAGACCCTTCTGTTGCACGTGTGCGCTCATGCACATGCCGTGCGTGCATATGTGTGCAGGCCGTGCACTTGCACACTGGGGCTCTGCCATGTTTCCCTCAACTCCCAACCGGTGTTAGGTCAACCGTGACTAACAGAGATCACCACTGATGAAACAGCCAGCGTTGGCATGCCACATCCCACTTTTCCAGAACCTGCTCCCATCCGTAGAAATACAGACTGTTGCTCTCATCGTGATCCTGGGTGCTAGAGAGGAGAGGCCGTAGGACCCTTCAGAGAAAGGTCACCCAACCAGCTAATGACAGACCGAGGGGAAGCCAATCCCCCCTAGAGAACCTCGTTCCTAGTACAGCTTGAGGAGACAAAGGTCTCTCATTGGCTGTCCTTGAGGCCATCCCAGCAAGTTTTTAAAAATATTTATTTATTTTTGAGAGAGACACAGAGAGAGAGTGTGTGTAAACAGGGCAGGAGCAGAGAGAGAGAGGGAGACACAGAATCTGAAACAGGCTCTAAGGTCTGAGCTGTCAGCACAGAGCCCGACGCAGGGCTTGAACTCAGGAACGGCAAGATCACGACCCCAGCCGAAGTCGGACGCTTAATCGACTGAGCCACCCAGGCGTCCCCATCCCAGCAAATTTTAACACTTCTGATTTAATAATAATTTTCTTTTCAAAATTGTTTTATTTGATGTAATGGTTTGCTAGGAACCTGGGAACTGGGTAGCTAGTTAGGGTTAAGATAAGCCTACCTAGTCGGGGCGCCTGGGTGGCTCAGTCGAATGGGTGTCCACCTTTGGCTCAGGTGATGATTTCGCAATTTGTGGGTTCAAGCCCTGCACTGGGCTCTGTGCTGACAGCTCAGAGCCTGGAGCCTGCTTCAGATTCTGTATCTCCCTCTCTCTCTGACCCTCCCCTGCTCACTCTGTCTCTCTGTCTCTCTCTCTCAGAAATAAATAAAACATTAAAAAAAAAAAAAGATAAGCCTACCGAGTGTCGTGAGCCAAAGTTTGAGTTTCTACCATGCCGCTTCTCTATTATGTCCCACCTTCTCTGGATGTGTGGCCATGAAGGTCGAGGCTGGCCGCCGGCAGGCACCTCCCCAGCCCAGCCATTCACTAATGATGATAGCCTTTTTTTTTTTTTAAATGTTTATTTATCTTAGAGAGAGAGAGAGAGAGAGAGAGAGAGAGAGAGAGACAGAGCACAAGCAGGGGAGGGGCAGAGGGAAAAAAAGAGACAGAATCTGAAGCAGGCTCCAGGCTCTGAGCTGTCAGCACAGACATGGGGCTTGAACTTATGAATGTGAGATCATGACCTGAGCTGAAGTCAGATGCTTAACCAACTGAGTCAGCCACCCAGGCGTCACCCCCACTCCCGGTTTTTTTTTTTTTTTTTTTAAAGCTAAGCACTTTGAAGGTATGACCTCAGTGAATTGTAACAGTAAACCTATTAAGTGGATATTAGTATCGTTCCCATTTTGCAGTTGAGGAAACTGAGGTTCAGAGAGGCTCAGTAACGACGTACTTACAGTTACAAAGACAGGAAGTGGTGGTGCTGAGATCCACGCCCAGGCCGTCTGTTCCCAGTACCCGGGGGAGTCACCGTCAGGCTCCATGGTCCCCCTGTACCCCAGCTTCTTCTCTGCCAGCAGGGCTCCCAGGACCCCAGGACCGCATTGCCAGGACCCCAGGACTGGGGTAGGGGGGAGTGGAGCTGGGAAGTGGAGGGGGAAGGAGGGGGAGCTCTGGCTCACAGCAGCGGCCACCCAAGGCCAGGGCAATCGGGCGGTTAACCTGCATTAGGCGCCCCATCGCGGCTGCTGCCTCCGGCTCCTCATTAGAATCCTTAATTATGAACCAGTAGCGGTTCCGAGTGGAGGGTGAGAGGGAAGGATGGCATAGCCAGCATCCAGATGGCCCTTCTGGTGAGCGTGGGCTTCATCTGGTCTTTATGTAAGAGTCGCTCTGCTTCCCAGATTGAGGCAGACGTTTAAACACTTGTTTTGTGTTTATGATCCAGAGGAAGAAATTAAAAGGCCCCCCGGGGGAAAAGGAGAAAGAAAAAAAAAATCAGGAGTGATTCTGGGGGCTTGTCAGGCAAGATGCAGAGAGAAACCAGGGTTTGGATTGATTTCAAGAGAACGGCGAGCAGGTGGCTTCCCTGGGCGTGGGAGGGGAGATTCAGGATTCCGTGATGGCGAGCAGGGAGGAGGGCGAGCACTGTTCTGGTGACAAAACAGGGCAAGAAATGGCCAATGACCGAGGGCCTGGTGTGGGCTAAACCCTGTGGTAGACTTTATGTGCTCTCTCTAATTCTCTCAACACCCCTGCTTTATAGATGTGGAAACCGAGGCTCGGGGAGGCTCAGTGACATGGCCAGTGTTAGATGTCCGTGATTTCTAGAAGTTTCCCACCTGGAACCCCTTCCCCCATTCAGTCCCACCTCCTGCAGAAAGCCTCCCCGGGAAACCCAGCCCAGTGGCAAGGGCTCTCCTCCCCAAGCTTCCACGGTCATGGCTTCTCAATCAGATCTCCAGCTACATCTGAGCTTCTGTTGTTCTGGAACTCAGGCTCCTCGAATCTGCTGGAAGAGACTTCAGTGGCCATCACTCCAAGCCACCACTGGGTTTTTAGATGCTCCCCGAGGCACCTTGACCTCTGCTTGAACATTTGTACCTGTGGGCAGAGATGGTGGTCTGGCACTTCTCCGTTATAGAGTCTTCTGACACACTACCAAGGCTTTTCTTTTCTTGTCTACACCCTCCAGGTGGGAGATCTCAAGGGGATATAATCATCGTGTCTTTACGGGTGAGGACACTAAGACCCCCGGATGCTGGGGGTTTGTTCAAGGTCACGCAGCGAGCTGGGGACCGAGCAGCTCCTGGCCTGGTGCTCTTTCTCCTCTGTCTGCCCGGCCTCAGTGACCCCGCGGCCAGTGGGGTTCGAAAGACCACAGGGCTTGTTGGCGGTGGGGTGAGTAGGGCGATGGGGCTGGAGGAGGGGGGGGGCGCGTATTTGACATGAAACCCAAAGTGCCTGGTGAGAAAAATAAGGACTTGCTGCAGTTTGACTTAGAAGAAGCCAGTTTTCTTTCTGGTATTTTATGGACCATCCTCATGGACACTGTGGTCAAAAGTGAGGGTTATAAGACAGAGACAAAGCAAATGGGTCTATTTCTGTTGTTTTTTGTTATATAACAAACCATCCTCAAACTCGGTGGCTTAAAATAACAATGGTTTTATGATTTCTTACGTTTCTCTGGTAGGTGGGGTGATAGCTGGATACGTATGCAGCCATTTAGCCAGTGGCTGGAAGGTTCTAGAAGGACCGCATCAATCCCCCCCCACCCCCCCCACCATGTGGCCTTTTTTACCATGCGGTCTCTCTTTCCTGTAGGACGGCTTGGATTTCCTGACTACGTGGTGCTGGATTTGGGGAGAGTGAAAGTGGAAGCTTCCGGGGCCACTGGGGGCCCAGGCTGGACCTGGCACAGGGTCACTTCCAATCACGTTCTGCTGGTCAAAGCAAGTCGCAACGTATCCCAGACTCCAGGGGGGAGGAAATAAGCTCCCCCCCTCTTGATGGGAGGAAACGTGGGTGGCCATATTTGCAGACAGACTTCCACCAGGAGTTGATAGGGATCAGAGGACGTGGAAGGAAAATAAGACGGAATGTACACAAATTTGACTTCTGCACAATTTTACAGACGCACATTTGGTGTGTAAAGTGAGGCTCGCCATCTGTCGGCGTAGGGCTGGAGCGGGGGGTTTGGCGCAGCTGTCTCCATCTCTCTTCCACTACCCTGATTTCCTCGTCTTCAAACAACCCCGTCGGTGGGAGACCACTAACGGGAAGGAGAAATACACCAAGGCCACACTCATTAGCATCCCGGAACATTGGATTCTATTTCTGGCAGATCTGAGGTGGTTGGCAAACCTCTCCCCACTGCTTCCCCAGCTCAGCACTCCGAGGTAATGAGCCCACTGTATTATGTGGCATTAGCAGAAGTGCCAGGTGCCGACCAAGAGAAGAAATAGACTCCCCGCGCTCCACGCCCACTGCACGCACCTGGCGCTTGGGGTTCTGCTCTGGGTTCCGCGGAAGGCAACTCCCCTCGATTGAGTGCCCACCGTGTGCCAAGTGCCGCTGGGCATGCCTGGCCCCTGCTTTCCCCTTGAATGTCATCTTGTACTCTTTTCCCTCTCCATGCTCGCATGCCAATCTGGGTGTGTTTTAGTTCTTCAAATGGGCCGCTCTTTCTCTTCCCAGCCTTTGACTGTTCTGTTTCTTCTGCCTGAGACACACTTGCCCTGGTTAACTCCAATGCATTCCTCAAATCGGGATCTCTGCCTTCTCTGCTA
This sequence comes from Hyaena hyaena, assembly GCF_003009895.1. Taxonomy (NCBI): domain Eukaryota; kingdom Metazoa; phylum Chordata; class Mammalia; order Carnivora; family Hyaenidae; genus Hyaena; species Hyaena hyaena. The sequence continues at coordinate 578,815 of NW_024080678.1, read as the reverse complement.
GATCGTAGGCTCCCAGGCCAGTGTTCTCTAACTGTTTGTTGAATGACTGAATGATGGAATGAATGAGTCTTCACAACAGCCAACTTTGAGAGATGAGTCAGTGGAGGTTCAGAGAGAACTAACTTGTCCCCGGGGCCAGAATGCGGTGAGAGGCAGAGCCAGATTGGTGGCCAAGCCTGTGTCCTTTCTACCACCCCTGGCTCATAAGAGCAAATGCAGATGTGGCCTGTGGAGATGGGGAGGGGTGGAGGAGTAAGTGAGAGTGCACGCACTTCTCTGCCTCTTGCTCACACAGAGTCATTCCAGAGACGGGCGGGGGCGGTAAGGGGGGTGGACCCTGGGGCCAAGATGCTGAGCTCCACAGTGTTTGGCTGAGGCTCTGTGGGTCTGGCCTCCCTCAATCTCTCTTGAATTGAGGGTTCACAGGCACCTCCTCTGTACAGGAGACAACTCAGCTGGCTGTCCGAATCTGGAAAGTTGTGCCCAAGGTCTTCGCCACCCTCTGCAGAAAGGGGCCCAGGGCAGATTCCAGGTCAGAATCAGGAGGTGTTTTTCCCAGAGGGGCAGTCAGAATGTTGCATCAGAGATGCCTTCCTGCCACAGAGAGAGCACTGGTTTCAGAGTCCCACACAGATTCGATCCCAGCTCCACCAATAAGAGCTAAGTGACCTTGGCCCAGTGACTTAACCTCTCTGAGCCTCAGTCTCCTTGTCTAGAAAATAGGGATAATAAGACACTTCTCATAGGGCTATTGAGTGAGTTAAATGAGTTAATTGTGCAGCATGCTCAGAGCAGGGCCAACGTCCCTAACCTGAGCCTAGAATAAAGGAAGCAGCTGAATATTAGGCTAGAAGGCCTTTTGTTCTCCCAGTGCCGCAGAGCCTCTCCTGCCTTAGCTTCTCTTCCATGTGATGTTCTGCTCTGCCTGCTTCCTGGTGCTGTGAGAAGATTAAATGTGATGGAAGGTGAAGAAGTCCTGTCCAAAGGTCAAGGCTAAAGGAAGTTGTATTGCTTTTGTGTCTCCATCTGGACCACACCGGGTCACAGTCAAGGGCCTGATAAACATCTAGAGAGGAGCAGAAATTTCATGGGCTTGGGAAATGATGATGGTGATGGTGGTGGTGTTGGTGATGGCAGTGATGGTAGAGATGATGATAGTGATGAAGATGATGATGATGGAGATGGATATGATGATGATAGAGATGATGATGATGATGATAGAGATGATGATGATGATGGAGATGATGACAGAGATGGAGGTGATGATGATACGGATGATGATGATGATAGAGATGATGATGATGGAGATGATGACAATGATGTTGGATAGACAGACAGGTGGGTGGATGGGCCTATTATAGCATGTTCAGGCCAAGCCTTAAGAAGACAGTAAGATGTCATGAAAAGATCAAAGGACTACTTGTTCAAAGACCCATATATTTTTCAGTCCAGGCTCTGCCTCTTACTAGTCAAGGGACTTTGGACAAATCACTACACATCTCTGAGCTTTGGTTCCATCACTTACAAAATCGGAACAAAACCTCTCTCCTGCTTACTTCATAGGAAGCACCCACGGAGATCACACCGTAATCATTTTCATACACATAGCAGCCGTGGTAATCGCTGTTGTATCTGAGAGCAAACCCCACCCACAGGCAGTCACTGCCATCAAGTGAATTGACTCCAGCACCAGCTGTGTCGCTTCCTTCCCAGGGGTCTTTAGGCCAGTTAGTCATCTACAAATGAGGCTAATAGTGCCACCCCCACACAGGGTTGTGGCCTGGCTAAAATGGGTTCTTGTAGTGGGGACCAACCCCATACCTGAGAGAAGTGGGGGCATCAGGAATGATCCTTATGATTGAAAGCCTCTGGTTCATTCGGGCTATTTCTTTCCTGGTCACACCCTTAGCTTGGCCTGACCTGGTATAATGACCACACTCTCCTGGTCATCACTGTTCCCTGCAAAACTCTCTTGTGGCATATTCTACTTCTTAAGTTTTGATGTTTATTTATTTTTGAGAGAGAGAGAGAGAGAGAGAGAGAGAGAGAGAGAGAGAGCACCCATGGGGGAGGGGCAGAGAGAGAGGGAGACAGAGAATCCCAAGCAAGCTTCGCACTGTCAGCACAGAGCCCAACACGGGCCTTGAATTCACAAAGTGCGAGATCATGACCTGAGCCGAAATCAAGAGTCGGATGCTTAACCGCCTGAGTCACCCAGGTGCCCCCACCTTGTGGATTTCTTCAAGGACTAGATGAGGTCACAAAAGGCTGCCCGGTATGGTTGTGCAGGTTGCTTACTGGTTCAAGGGCACTCAGCTAAGGAAATCCAGCTTGTGCTCCTCCCCTTGCCCTGCCTGCCAAAGCTGCGAGCCTTGGAGAAGGTCTGCCTCTGCCTGGAGGAGGCATCTTTTCTACTTTGTATAAAAACTAGAGCTAGACACACCCACCTGCGTCCCCTGCAGTGGGATTCAGTTAGCCTAGAAATGTAGAATCGGATGGGGGTCTCAGTGAGGATCCGACCCAACATTCCTGTTGCAAAGAAGAAGAAACTAAACACAGTTCATTCATTCATTCCTTTATTGCATTTTACTGAGTATCTGCGATGTGACAAATATCTCTATGCTTGGCAGGAGGCAGAGCGGTCAGACGAGAAGGGCGCACGGTGTGGCTGGTTCAGCTGTGCTCCCTGAAAGGAGCCTGTCCTTTCTGCTCGGCCTCAGGTTCGTGAGGCCCTGTAATGCCAGGCATGGTGCCAGTCTCCTCCAGCTAGCTGTTCTCCACACTGGCTTGCGCCTGACCCCAAGCGAGGCTTGTGCAGCTGGCGACAGGGGCCTGTGCTAAAGGGCTCGAGGCGGATTCAGGTGCCTGGGCTCTGGGTCTAGCCTGATCACACGCTTTGAACTCGGTCAAGCCCCCACCCATCCCTTAGTCTTCAAAACAGAAAGATCCTGGGGCGCCTGGGGGGCTCAGTCGGTTGAGCGTCTGACTTCAGCTCAGGTTCATGATCTCGTGGTTCATGGGTTCAAGCCCCGCGTTGGGCTCTGTGCTGACAGCCAGCTCAGAGCCTGGAGCCTGCTTCAGATTCTGTGTCTCCCTCTCTCTCTGACCCTCCCCTGCTCACGCTGTCTCTCCCTCTCAGAAATAAATAAAACATTAAACAACAACAACAACAACGACAAACCCAGAAAGATCCTGCCACTTGACCTCTAAGTTTCGGCCTATTCTAACCTTCTAATCAGTGGCTCTCAAACGTTGACATGCATCGGAACTACCCGGAAGGCAGGTTAAAACCCAGACGGCTGGGCCTTGCCTCAGACCTTCAGATTCCGTGGCTCTGGGGTGGGACCTGTATTTCTAACAAGTTGTAGATAGTGCTAATGCTGCTGGGCCAGACCTCATACTTTGAGAACCACCGCTCTACCGCTGAGCAAATCTGGCCGCAGATCAGAATCACTTCGGAGAGCTCTAAACTGTGGCTATCAGGCCCCACACCAGAGCCGTTAAATCAGCACCTCTGAGCGGGAGGTGTTAACATGTAAACCTCTCTCAGGGTGATTTTTATGCTTCACTAGGATAGAAACCACTGTTCTAGAAAAGCAGCCAGAGATGTGACAGGACATTGGGCAAACACATTATTTCCCTTTGGAGAAATGTCGCTCAGATCTGAGCCCAGCCTCCCATTAGCTGCCTCCCCAAGCCTCAGTTTCCCCTTCCGTGAGCAGGGCTCTTAGGAGGACTAAATGAAACTGCCTCGATGTGTCTGCCCTCTCCTTGCTCTTGTTTCCAAGGGGAGCTTGAGCACTGCTTCTGCTCTGAGGCTGTTGAACTGAGCACAATTCAATAAGCATTTAAAACCTCACAACGTGTAAGGCGCTGCCCTTAATGATGTGGGAAGACAAAAATGGATCAGGCTCCATCCCCACTCCAAGCAGCTCACATGCTAATGGGGATGATGAGGCATGTGTTCAAAATGTAAGGCAGGATGTGACACAGGCCATGAAGGAAGCGACTATGATGAAGGCTTCCGTATGCATTGTATGCGAGGCACTTTACAGTATATTTTAATCCTCCTAGCAACCCATATGGTAGGAACTGTAACACCCACTTTACAGATAAGGAAACTGAGGCTTAAAGGAATGGTCAGTTACCTACCGTGCAAGAGCCATTTTTTTTTTCCCCTGCAGGATCCGAGAGGAAGATGACCTTCACACAGTTAGAAAGGTTAAGAAGCTCTTGTGGAGGGCGCTCAAAGCGAGTGCTCTGAAGGACGTGTAGCAGTTCACGGGGTAAAGAGAGAAAAAGTTATCCCCGATAGAGGGATCGAGGGATCGATATACACAAAGGCCTGGGGGATGGAAGTCCCGGCTTCTTAAGGGACCTAGAAGTGGTCTGATTTAGTCGCAATGCAGGCTGACGGGGGGACCTGATGGGAACTAGATCCTGCTCGGAGGCTTCATACGCTGAAGAGTTTAGATTTTGTGTCTCCAGCCCTGGGGAGCCATTGACAATTCTTGAGCAGGGGGTGGCATTTTTGGGAAAAAGATTAAAGTGGTCCTGGGGTATGGGGGGCGGTGGCAGGGAGCCCAGGAAGGAGGGAGACGGCTCCAAGTGGTCCACGCGAGATGGTGAGGCAAGTGGATACACAGGGAAGTGTGCTGTCACCGCATGAAGCGTCTTTGAGGATCGACCCCCTACATGCACCTGCTTATTGACTGAGCCGTTCTGCGCTTGAGGAGGGGCTGGGGTAGCCGGGAGCGGGTGGGTCTCCTGCGGCTGCATGTGCAGCAACCCTCAAATTATGGTCCATGGAGCATGGCCTGCTCAGAGTGGAGGACTGGGCTGAAGGCGCGGCTCCGAGCTAGCCGCCTGCCACATTTCCTGCGCAAGAGTGGGAGAGAGCCCACCCCATGGCCTGAGTGCTTCTGACCCCAGCCTTCCAGGTGACGCATGACACCCTGCCCCCTTCCCGCTGCCGAGCTCACAGCCAGCTCAAGGCTCACAGCCTCTGTGTGGAGCTGAGCACAAACCCTCCTGGGCGGAAGCCAGTTCCTAGAAGCAAAGTCTGGATGTGGAATGAGTGCTGGGCTTGGATCCTGCCACTTGCTGGCTGGGTGACCTTGGGCACATCCCTTAGTCCTAGCCTAGACTTCACATCCTCTGTTTAAACACAATAATGTAATGCATGTGCCGCACTCTTCACTAGTCCCTCCTCCTTCACCTGCCCCATCTTCTCTAACTGATGGCCCTAGAGAACCTCAAGACCACAGGGACAAGCAGAGCAAGCCACTTTCAATAAGCAAAGTCCAAGACGATTTTAGCGTTTTTGTCATTCAGTGGACCTGGCATATCATACCCATTTTATAGGTGACACAACAGGCTCAGAGGAAAGCACAAGCCGAATTTCTTTAGCTGAGTACCCCTGAGCCAGTAAGCAACCTGCACAACCATACAGGGCAACCCCTTGTGACCCCATCTAGTCCTTGAAGAATGACTAGTCATGGAAACAGGACTGGCCGGGGACCAAATATTTGAGGGGCTGCAGAGGCAGGACTTGAATGCTAGTCTCTCACCCAGGGGAGCTGGACCCTCAGTTTAGTGCCCTCCGACCCTCCACCGCCAGACCTATCGTCTCACCTCATGGCGGAGGGAAGATTGGCAGACATCCCGCCAGGTCCAGGATTCCCAAGTGATGCACAGTTCTCTCGCTGCTAAGAAAATATGTTTTGATAGACAGCGTTGTGTCTCTTCAACGCATCATCACGCAGTGAGAACATTCTCTTTACAGCCTCCTGAAAGCCTGAAGGAAGAGGTTCCACTGGGTGTTGATAGGTCGTTAACACCTCTCCAAACTTTGCCAATCTTCCTTTTCCACTGAGGGCACATCTCAAGCCTTAGTATGCCAGTTTCCAGCTAGAATTTAATAACCTTGGTTTGTTTTGATTGTGTTTATTTTTATTCTTACCTTCTATTTTTGGCAAGTGATACTGGCTTCCCATTTAAGGCAGTGATAGAACGATTCTCTAAAAAACATGTGTTGGGGGAGAGTGGGTCTTGGATTTAAGAAAAGAGTAAGTAATAAGTGGCGTAGAGAAATGACACCCTGAGGATGATTGACGTCTGCCCTAGTTCAAGGCGGGGAGAAAGGAGCGGAGGGACGCGCTGCCCCAGGCACCCGGCTCATCCCCGCAGGGCTCTCTCTACAGTGCTCTCCCAGACCTGCACGCGCAGACCTCCACTCTGGCGCGCGAGGCCAAGGTGACTCCGCGGCTCCTCTGGGCGGCACGCGCGGGTCCACGAGCCACCCCGCAAGGTCCCGCGGGGCCCGAGATCTTGGGCGTGAGGTGGCGGCGGCTCGGGGCGGGCGGGCTGGGCACCCGGCAGAGCACCTGGGCATTTCCGCGATGGAGGAGGGCGCCGGAGTCCTGGAGCGCGGGCGGGGGACCCCGGGCGGCTGGCGGCGGGACCCTCGCGGGTCACCTGCGGCCCGCGCGGTGTGCGTGTGAATGCGCGCGCAGACATCAGCTTCGGAGGCCGATGCCGCCTTCCGGTCACGGTGCGCGTCCCCGGCCGCCTCATCAGCGGCCCCGGCCCCACGCGCCCGGGCACGCGGAGCGCCAGACTGCGGCGCGCTGGGCGGCCGCGGGCGGGGCGGGCGGGGCGGGGCCCGGCCGCGGGACCCGCCGCCCATTGGCCGAGCGCTGTGCCGGGGGCGGGGCGCCGGGAAGGCGGGCGCGCGGGCTCCGGCAGGCCGAGGCGGGCTCGGGGCTGCTGCACTGGCTGCTCGCGGGCCGCGGCGGGGGCGGGCGGACCCGGAGCGGAGGATCCGCGGAGGGACGCTCGCAGGCGCGGCGGAGAGCACCCCGGCCTGACCTGGGCTTCTGCCGCTGGGTCTGCCCCCGCGAGTCCCGGCTGCGACCGCTTTCCGGGGGTGAGGGGGCATTGACCTCGCCCTGCGGGGGAGAGGGGGGTTCGCCTCCCGGAGTGGGAGGGAGGAGCTAGAGCCCGCAGAAAGTTCGCCTCCTCTGGGGGGCCACAGGAGGTGAAGTGGGAGGAGGAGCGGGTTTAAGGCTAACTACGTGCAAGAATCTTGGGGCGGCGTTCAAGGCCCCCTCCCACACGCGTGCGGAGCTGAGCTCCCTGCTCCTCCTCCAGCTGCTGGCGTAGCCTCGCCGGGAGAAAGCCTCGCCGTTCCTCTGGCTCCGGGAGAGCTGCAGAGCTGCAGGCAGAGGAGGAGGCCGCGGCGAGACGGGCAGCACCCCGAAGCCGAGCGCACGCCTTTGGCGCGCGGGCGGAAAAGGTGGCATAGGCGGCCAGCACAGGTTCGCCCACTCGGGACACGCACACACGCACGCACCCACAGGTGCCGCCAAAGGACCCTCCAGGAGTCTCTAAGGACCCTCTTTAAGCCCCAGAGTCGCCCCTACCGCCCTCCCCCAGCCCCGGAGACCTCGGCGGGGACCCCGGGCTCGGACGTCCCCGCGCCTCCGGGCACCTGGCTCAGCAGGAGTCCCCCGGGTCGGGGCAGGGCGGGGCCGGCAGCGGCGAGCCCGAGCCCGCCCGGCGCCCAGGCCCCTCGGAGCCCTCAGAACCCACCCATGGGGTACCGGCTCCCCGCGTCTCCTCGCCCGGCCGCGCCCAGCTCGGCGCCCCGAGCCGCGCAGAGGAGGAGCCCGGCGCAGTGACCCGGGAGCCGCTGCAGACTCCGGAAGCCTCGGCGGCGGCGGTGGCGGCGGCGGCCGCGGAGGCAGGCGGTTCCCCGCACCTCCGGGCTCTTCCAGGCAGCCCTCCAAGCTGTGCCAGAGGCCCGGCTGGCCATTCTCAGGTAGGAGAGAGACTCCAGCAGGACCGAGGAGCTGGCTGATTGGGGGGGAGGGGGGGGAGCCAGGAAGAGAGGGTTGAGTCTTGTGGGAGGGGGACGAGAGGAAGCTTTACAGGACTAGGGAAAGTTAAACTGATTGAGCACCTCCTGTGTGCTGGCATCATAGGCAACTTTACGCATCTAGAGAAAACGAGACTTGTTGAGCACCTGCTCTGTGTCAGGCTGAGTGCTAGGCCCTTAGTTGTCCCTGGGAGGAAAGACTTACTAAGCTGCTACTATGAGCTAGATGTGTTGCTGGAAGCCTTCCGTTTAAGCAACTTAGAGCAATAGCCACTTAAATAGGACACTGAGGCTCAGGGAGGAAGAGGCACTTACCTTCCCCAAAAGCTCCCTCCCTCTTCCTGAGCTGGCTGCTACCTGTGTACCAGGATGGAGCTCCTTGGTGGCCCACCCCCAGCCCTGGGCAGGACTTCCTTTGAGGAGGGAAGATCAAGAAACACCTTCCTTGTTCAGCATTTCTTGAGCTTTTTTTTTTTTTTTTGGGGGGGGTGTGTGTGTGCCAGGAGTGAGTTTCCTGAGTGATTCTTTTCCCTGGAAATGTGTCCCACATTCAGCGGGCCCGAGGGCCTCCAAGTGCCTTTGAGGGGCTCTCTCTTGTCGTTTGGCCCCCCTTCCTTGGAGGATGACAAAGGATGTTCTGGATTCCTGGCAGGTAGGAGACCGGGCTGGGAAGGGGCAGCCAGCTCAGGAGCCCATGATTCAGGCTTACCCTGGCGTCACAGCGACAAGGCGGGGTCCCTAAGACCTCTGCCTGCGTTCCAGCCCTACCCCACCTGGCTGTTCCCGGTGGCCCCTGGGATGCCTAGAGGAGGTGCCTCAAAGGAACCCACTTGTCCGACGCTCTATTAGCCTCTCGACTTCTCCCTAAAAGATCCTGGCCACACTACGGGTTTGTTTCTTCATATCCAGCTAATAGGTGACCGGTCCCACCAGCCCAAACCATTTGCTGAGCTGCTGAGAGGCAAGGCTGGTCTGCGGGAAGCTGGTGGGGGGCTGCCACGGGGGGTGGGGCTGGCTTCGCACCGCAAAGCCCCCCGGGACACCCCTCCGTGTGGGGACAGGAGCCAGTGGATAATGTATATGGTCAGAGAGGCTGGCCTGCGCGCTAACGGAGGAGCTGGAGGTGTGTGTGTGTGGGGGGGGACAATCGTTCTGGGATCAAGCTCCGGGGTAGCCACGGGGAGAAGGACATGTCCGGACTCCTGTCATGATATCCTTGTCCATCTGATCCTTTCCATCTTCCCGGCGGGCCCTGAGGGAGGGGTTTGGGGGAGAGGAAGAGGGTGAACCCCCAGATGTGTTTGCTAGGAGCTGGCTGGGCAGGGTTTAAGGGTGAGTCCTGGGCAGGATACCCATCCCCCCAGCTGTCTGTAGGGAGAGAGAGGGATGAGAATATAATAGGCCTCAGGGGTCATTCCCCCGCCTGATGCCAGCTAGGGCATCGCTGAGTCAGGCACTGTTTGAGAAAGACTGGATTTGGCCAGGGGGTAGGTTTTTATGGAGATAAGAGCCCAGGCTTCAGAGCCCATCAGCCTAATTCTAATCCCGGCCTGGCCTGTAATCTGTGTGGACTGGGGCAAATGACTGAGCCGTGCCCCCACCCCCTCCCCCCTGGTGTGCCCATCAGTTAGTGGACTAATGCTGGTCCGCTTTTCATGGGACTGTTGTGAGTCTTTGGAACAAGAAACACAAAGTGGCCAGCAAGATGGGAGCCCACCTGGCTGTCCATCCCCACCCCCTACCCCAGGTGCCCTTTGAATGGCCCCAGGCTGGGGTCAGCTGAGACACCCAGAACTTGCATTTGGGTTCTTGTGCTGCTAGCGGCCCCCATTAACCGCTCTCTGAGCCTCCAGCCTCTAAATTCTCAAAGGGCCCTTTGCTCTCTGATGCCCACCTGCTCCTCACTGTGTGGGGACGGCCTGGCTGAGATGCAGGGAGAGAGCAGGCAGCCGAGGAGAGGAGCCATGCCCACAGCTGCCCACAGCGCCTGGGGGTGGGGTGGGGAGGAGAGGGAGGGAAGATGCGGGGGCGGGAGGTGGAGCCCGGGGATCGCTGTCACCTGGCGTCCAGGTGTCTGGGTACCTCACACAGCCCCACGTGGCTGAGGCCATGTGAAGCCTTCTCTCAGAGAAGAAAGCCACATTTCCCTCTCCTTGCCTCTTTCTGACGCCCTGTCTCCTCCCTGACTCTCTGCCTCGAGGTCCATCCAGGCACTGATATTAGCACATCTGTACCAGGACCCCCCCTCCCCCCTCCCCCCACCTAGAGGCTGGGTTGGGTAGGCGGTGATGGAGAGGAACATTGTCCCTGGGAGCTGCTGGCCTCCCTCCCTGTCTGTCTAGACAGACGTGATCACCAGCAGAGTCAAGCTCCCCGCAGACAGGCTGGGGAGGGGGCTTTCGTGGTGCGGGGCCTCTTTCCCCCCAACTCTGCTGAAGGCCCAGGCTGCCTCGCCCAGCACAGCACCTGGGCCAGCCAGGTCAGGGGAGGAAGAGGAGGAGGCCTCGGAAGGAGGCTTCGGGTGAGCTCCAGAGGCAGACTCCCTTGCTTCATTCATTCATGGCTCATTTATTGAGCACTTGCTGTATACGTGGCACCGAACCCCTGTGGGGTAAATGGAAGAGGGCTGCAGGCATGAATTGGGGGGCGGAGGAGGAGGGAGTCCCTGTCCTGACGACCTCATTAACGACAGAGGCCAGTCATGTAGCCTTTGAAGTATCAGGGTCCTTATGTGTGAAATGGGCAGATAATATCTTCCCCGGGAGGAGGTGGGGAGGAGACCCTGTTGTGCGGCTCGCTGCCTGGGGTCAGATCTCTCCTTTGCCGGTTACTGGCTGTGTGACCATGAGCAAGTTAACTCAACTTCTCTGTGCCTCAGTAACTTCCCCTTCGAACTGGGGTGACGCCACCTACCTTCTGGGGTTACTGAGGGACGGAGCGACTTAGTACACGCTCAGCACTTAGCACCTGGTGGCCCATGTTGACTGCAAAGTAAATGTCAGCTACCTTTATTGTTCTATACTTAGCACGGTACCTGGCACACGGCAGGGGCTCAGTTAATGGTGATTGTCAGGGCTGAGGGGGCTCAGGGTCAGTGGTGTGCGGGCTTATTGTGTGTGCCTCTTTGCAATTCATTATTTGACACCCTCTTGGTAACTTGGAATTGGCCGGCGGGTGGGAATGTGTATGCCATAGAGATCGACAAACGCTGCCAGTAAGAGCGTTTTAAAAAGATATTTTTGAGAGCTGGTTTACTGCACGGCGCCTCTCAGTTGGGCTCCAGTCTCAGCAGAATGGCAGAAGTAGAGCCCGATGACGTTGGAGAGAGCCTTGGGGTGAGTGGTTGCAGCATCCTAGGCTACTGAGCTGGGGCAGCCAGAGGTGGGGGCCACGGGGAACTAGCATGTACAGGTCCCTGCGCACACGGGGAAAAAAAGGTGCCTTCTCTGGGCAGATGAACCCCGCAAAGACAGCCCCCCACGCTCCCACCCAGCGGGGTGCCTTGTGCAGCGCCCAGCCTGCACAACCATGTGTGGCAGCGGCTGAGGGCAGAAGGGATCGATAGTCCAGCAGGCCTGTGTCAGTTTCTAGTTCCTAGAGAGGGGAGGGATTCCTGCCGGGGTGGGGTGGGGAGCGAGAAGCCTTCTGAGAGGAGGTGGTGTTTGAGCCAGACCCTGCGATGTAAAGAGAAGAGGGTGTTCTGGCAGAGGGACGAACACGAGCTTAGAAGTGGAGGCAGATCTCCGCAGAGCTCCAAGAGAGTGATGGGCTCGGGGATTCTAAGGGGATTCCGGTGGGTGCTGACATAGGAAAGGAGGGTGGCGGGGGCTGGGACTGGCCTTTGGGGTGGGCCTGGGGAGTTATTTATCTTCCATTTGGATCCTGGAGTGAGGGTCCAGTTCAGCCTCTTCCACAAGGCCAAGAAGCTCCCACAGAAAGTTCTGGGTAGCCCTTGCAGCTCTGAAGGACTTGAGCTGTTCCCGGGTCGTTTCTCTGGCCCACATCCCCTAGTCCAGATCTCTGGGTCTCCTGGCAGTAAGCAAATTCCCAGGGCCTGGGGGTGAGGGCGCTGGGCCCTGGGTGGGTGGGGAGGATGTGGTCTGGACGTGGCCTTTTCCCAGTTTCTGGGAAGGCTGAAAGGCCACAGCCTGCAGTGCCCAAGAAATGCTCTCTAGCGCCTCCTTTAGGCCATGCCCTGGAGTCCCAGCCCGCGGGAGGCCAGGGTTGGAAAGATTAGAAGGACCAGAGAGAGATCAGCTTCTAGCAGGAGTTAGTTAACATTTTGCGACCTTAGCATGTGCAACAGCCCTGTGAGTGGAGTCCCTTCTATAGCTGAGAGAAAAAGGAACTTCCAGAGAACTTTGGCTACTTGCGGTAAAGTGAGGAGTCAGGCCCCTGCGGTTCTGGGAAGGAATCAACAAAGGGTGAATGGCCGCAGGGGCGAACGAGTGAAGGGGGTGCGTGCGTGATGGGGGTGGCTGAGGAGGAAGGGGGCCGCAGGGGGCACGAATGGACGAGCTGGCAGAGCCGCAAGACCCCTCGGGGACATCCTGGTCTAACGCCCCCATCTTACAGGCGGAGAACGGACGCCCAGACAGGAGCCACGCGGAGGAGGCCAAGGCCGCCAGCAAGAGGCTGCAGGGTCGGGTCCAGGGCCTGCTGGCGTCCGCTCCCCGCTCAGCGCCGCAGCCCCGAGCCATGATGAAGACCCTGTCCAGCGGGAACTGCACACTCAGTGTGCCCGCCAAGAACTCGTACCGCATGGTGGTGCTGGGCGCCTCGCGGGTGGGCAAGAGCTCTATTGTCTCCCGGTTCCTCAACGGCCGCTTCGACGACCAGTACACGCCCACCATCGAGGACTTCCACCGGAAGGTCTACAACATCCGAGGCGACATGTACCAGCTGGACATCCTGGACACGTCCGGCAACCACCCCTTCCCTGCCATGCGCAGGCTGTCCATCCTCACAGGTGGGTGCCTGGGGTGGGCGGGCGCCCTCGGCACTGGGCAGTGTGCACACTGCACGCTTTGCGTACCCGTCGTCGGAAGTCAAGCTCACGGCCAGCCCCCTTGTGAGCCTGGGAGGGTCAGAGGGGTGCTGCCGGGCAAGTGGTCAAGCCGGGGCCCAGATTCCTCTGTCTGGCCGTGGATGGAGTACTCGTGACTCGTGCTGCCTTCCAGGTCAGGAGCGGACACAGGCACTGGGGGGGAGTTCTTCTCCAGGGACCCGAGGGGCCACTGCCTTACTCCTGCGGGAGGTGGCCCAGCAGAGCTCCGGGGACCGTGGTCAGACTGCTGAGCTCAGGTCCCTTGACATCCCAGGCCTTTGCTGCCTCTCGGAGCGGTAAGGGCAGGCCCCGGGCACTGGTCAGTCAGCGTGATGCCCGGAGCTCAGTAATAGTCACAGGATCGGTGGTGGCAGGAGCCAAGGCTTACGGAGACCTGTGTGCCTGGGGCTGTCCCTCGAGGTCAGCGTGGGTTTGTTTAATCCTCACAACCAACCTAGGAGATGGCTCTTTTACACTTTACAAATGGGAAAACCGGGGCCCAGAGAGGGTAAGCTACTCCAGGTGGTAACACAGGTGGTCTGGGGCAGCCTGGTGCTTATTCCCTATGCTTAAACTGTCCGGGAGTCTGCCGGCCCTGCTGGGGACGCTGGAGAGGAAGGGAGATTGTCGGGGATGCAGGGGGGCAGGTGGAGAGGTGGGACCCGGCCAGCGCTGCATTACTAAGGCGGTTTCATGTGGTGGCCAAGAGGGTGGGCACTTCCTGGCTTTATACCTCTGGGCAAGCAACTTTCTCTCTTTGTGCCTCCGTTTTCTGTCTGTACGAGTATCACATCAGCACCCACCCCACAGGCCACTGTGGGAATTAAGTGAGTTAATACGGCGAATGTACTTGGTGAACAGATAGTAAGTGCTCAGTAAACAATGATGGTAACCCAGCATTTAGAGAGTGCCTGCTACGGGCTACACAGTCATTTCCTTTTCTTTTAAAAAAATTTAAATGTTTATTTTCGAGAGAGAGACCGAGCATGAGTGGGGGAGGGGCAGAGAGAGAGGGAGACACAGAATCCGAAGCAGGATCCAGGCTCCAAGCTGTCAGCACGGAGGTGGACATGGGCCCCGAACTCATGAACCGCGAGATCATGACTGGAGCGGAAGTCGGACGCTCAACCGACTGAGCCACCCAGGTGCCCCAGTGCAGCCATTTCCTAAGCATCCTTCTCCCATTTCTGGGCAGTGATGAAGGGAAGGAATGAGCAAGTACCTCTGCAGCCATCACTAAAATAGCCCTCCAAATGGAGATGTTTTTGTACCAAGAAACTGCTGCCATGCACACCCTCCCCTACACCCTGGCCACGCACCCTCCTTGAGCACCCTGGGCGGAGCCTTCTTCTTGCGGTCTGTCCTTGCCCACCGGCTGGCCCAGATCGCACTCCACCCCCACCCCATGTTTCGGAGAGGCAGTGTGTGGATGGAGGGAGCCCTGGGTTGGCCTGGATTCCAGTCCTCGCTCCACTATGGATTAGATATGTGACCCGGGCTCTGATTCTCCGTCTCCCTGGCTGCACAATGGACATAAACTTGCTTCCCCCCCAGGGTGGCTGTGGGGACTGAAGGAAGGCACTGGGGGCACTTCCAGCACATGGTGGGTATTACAGGGAGGTCAGCTCTCCTTGCCTTGGGGAGGGGACTGGATGCCCACTGATGTCAACAAGACTAACATCAGAGGGAAGGAGAGACATGTGAGGCAGGACGACCTGTGTGTTTCCAAAATCAATCTTTAGTTACACAATAGTATGCAAACACACCCTCCTATAAACCCAAATAAGGCTAAAAAGCCCCCTTGACCTGTGTCCCCAACTCCAGGCTCCTGTCCCCTCCCTGGAGTGGCCCACCCCCTCAGTCTGCTGGGGACTCTTCTGGACCCACCGTGAACACACTGACCTTTACATTTGTATCCTCTTTGTAACAGGGAGTATTTTCGCCCGTCTCTTTTTAACGCACACTTATCATTCGGAACACATCTGTCTGCTGCTTGCTTTTTTCACTCACCAGCTCGTGCCTCATTTTCCAACCTGGTGCTGGTGCAGAAGGAAACTCTGAAAGCCATTAATTCTGCCGCCAGCTCTCTTTCCAGCTGCCAGCCAGGCTGTCTCTAAAGCTTGGCATCGCGGTCTTGCATTTGAATATGTCAAGGCCGCTGAGTCCTCAGGGGCCCAGGATTAGCCTAATGGGACGGGGTTGGCAGCCCAGGCGGAAATGGCTGCCAGGCTTGGGGCTGCCTTTTGCAAGCACCTCTCTAAACAGCCCATCACCCCCGTTCCTTCCATCCCGTCCCGCCCCTTCACCCAGCTTTATGGACCCCTACTGTGTGCGGGGCCCTGAGGAACGAGGACCCAGGTGACACTGTCTCCCTCTGCTCTAGAGCTCATGGTGAAGGGCATACCATTAGCCGGAGCATGATCCCAAATGTGACATGCGCTATTATGGGGGGACAAATGCTGTGCCCTGGAGGTCCACAGGAAGGAGGCAGCTTCCAGAAGGAAGAGGGGTTGGATACCAGATCCCGGGCCAGTCACTGACACCCCTGAGCCTCGGTTTCCTCATCTGGGAAACAGGGATTTTGGCATCTCCTCATGGATTCTTACGAATTGAAGCCAAAGTTCAGAGAAGGTGCTTTGGGTGTGAGCTTGTGACCCCTGTAGTAAGTTCTGGAAATTGGCACGCGAGCACTGCCATGCCCTCTCCCGGCCACCCTGGCCACCTCCGAATTGCCTTTTTCAGACCCAGGGACCCATCCTGAGTGATGCAGTGAGTGGAAATAGGGATCACGTAGTCTTGGAGGCTACTGCTCATTCGTCCGTGATTTATTCAGGAAGCGGGGAGCACCTGCGTGTGCCAGGCACTGGCTGGGTGAGACAGAAGCAGGTCCAAATCGTGGCCTGGCCACGTTCGTGCTGTGCCATCTTGGGCCTTTTCTGAGCCTCCCTTTGCTCACCTACACCGGGAAGGTAACCAAACTCTCACAATCCGTGACAGAGGTCTTGTGAGAGTCGGGGAGGAACCCATGCTGGCGCGTCCTCACTGCCATGTCCATACCTAAGACCTCCACTCATTATCCCGTGAAAAACCCTCACGGGAGGCTGAGTTTCCTCCACGTGGGACAGATGGGGAAATGAAGGTTCAGGGAGGTGGCGGGACCTGCTTAGGGCCATGGGGTCAGGATATAAACCCTGGCCTGACTGATGCCTGTGCTCTGGGTTCCCATGATGTGTCAGGCGCTATCCAGGCCCTCGGGATGTGCACTGAACAAGTCGTGCAAGACCCCTACTGTCATGGGAATTGTACTTATTATTATTATTTTTTTTAATATTTTTTTTTATTTCTAGGAGAAAGAGAGAGCGTGAGCAGGGGAGGGTCAGAGAGAGAGGGAAACACAGACTGAAACAGGCTCCAGGCTCTGAGCTGGCAGTCAGCACAGAGCCCGACGCGGGGCTCGAACCCACGAACCGCGAGATCATGACCTAAGCGAAAGTCTGACACTTAACCGACTAAGCCACCCAGGCGCCCCATGTACTTATTATTATTACTCTAACACAGTCGGCCCAAATTCACAAGCCACTCAACCCATCGCCAGCTCTGCAGGGACCCGCAGGGGGAGTTAACTGCCTTTGAGCCGGGCTGTGCCACCCATTAGCTATGTGCCCTTGAACAAGGGCTTTAACCCTCTGGGCCTCTGCCTCCTGCTCTGAAAAATGGGGAGAAGAGTGACCCCCCCATAGACTCACTGGGAGGGCGGAGTCAGTGAGGGGAGGGGTGGTCGGGGGTGGGGCGGGGGGTCGGTCTCACCTCCCTGGGTCCCTCTCCCTGCAGGTGACGTCTTCATCCTGGTCTTCAGCCTGGATAACCGGGAGTCCTTCGATGAGGTCAAGCGCCTCCAGAAGCAGATTCTGGAGGTCAAGTCCTGCCTGAAGAACAAGACCAAGGAGGCGGCCGAGCTGCCCATGGTCATCTGTGGCAACAAGAACGACCACGGCGAGCTGTGCCGCCAGGTGCCCGCCACCGAGGCCGAGCTGCTGGTGTCGGGGGACGAGAACTGTGCCTACTTCGAGGTGTCGGCCAAGAAGAACACCAACGTGGACGAGATGTTCTACGTGCTCTTCAGCATGGCCAAGCTACCCCACGAGATGAGCCCCGCGCTGCACCGCAAGATCTCCGTGCAGTATGGCGACGCCTTCCACCCCAGGCCCTTCTGCATGCGTCGCGTCAAGGACATGGACGCCTACGGCATGGTCTCGCCCTTTGCCCGCCGCCCCAGCGTCAACAGTGACCTCAAGTACATCAAGGCCAAGGTCCTTCGGGAGGGCCAGGCCCGTGAGCGGGATAAATGCACCATCCAGTGAGCGGGAGGGACACCGGGGTGGGGGCCTGGGCGGTGCCTTACGGGAGGTGGCCCCATGTGCACACTGCCCACGCCCCCCGCCCCCCTACCCGCCGAGACCCCAGGGGCAGCCGAGTTCGAAGGCCTCTGGCTCCAGACCGGGGCACCCCAGCCTCTGACCTCCGTGTGTTCTACCTTCCCGCCACTTCCCTCGGATTCTGCTTTTCTGAGGTGCCCCCCCCCCTCCATTTGCGCTTTTAGCTCCTCCTCGCAGGGGCAGGTCCCTGCAGGGCTGGGAACAAGGGAGGGAGACATACGGACTTGTGCCGGCCCCCAAGTCAGAGCCCTCCTGCCCTGGGTGTCGGAGGAAACACTGATGCCGGAGGAGCCAGAATCCCTACATGAACGGAGCCTCCTGGAACAGACACGGGTGCAAACGACTCCCGGGGTCTCCGCTGGGCTGGTTGAGACCCCAGACTCTGCCCTCTCCGCCTCAGCTCTTTGGGCCCCTGCCCGTCCAAGATGTCCCGGGCGCTGAGCCGGTGGCGGCTGTGTGTTTGAAGAGGGGCGTGGCCACGCCTCCCGGACCACGGCCGCCGCGTGGACTTCTCCGCCATCTTTGTCGTGGATCCCTCGTCTCCTGGTGTGTGTTGTTGCTGCCGTTGTTCTGTTGCGTGTAGCTGTAGAAGCGGAAATCGTACTGTAAAAGCTACTGGCACCTCGTTGGCCAGACGCCCCTGCCCACGTTAGACCCGTGGCCTCTGCTGCGGACGCCTTCCTCCCCCTTCCCAGACAGGGTTCCCTTGGCCTGCCTGCAGCCGGACACTGCCCTCGGTAATGAGCTTCACGGTTTTAACACTTGCACGGGGCAGGGGTGGGGCAGGCTGGGGCTGCTTCTCCTCCTGTCCCCGTTGTGTGGTCGAGGCAGCTGATTCTGGGGGAAGGGGAGGTGACACGTTCCAGCACACTCCTTCCCCCCCCTCCGCCCCCGCTTCACCTCGTTCAGGGCAGGGCTCTGCCTAGAACCATGCCGTCTTCTACTGTGCTGGTTCCTCAAGCATTTATTGAGCACCTGCTGGGTGCCGGGTCCACTGTGTGCTAGGAAACAAAGAGAGTGAGCAGTGCACTTTATGACCCCCAGGCCAGGCCCTTCCCCAGCCTGGGGCTGTTCCCCTTCACCCGCATGGCCTGCACCCACCTCTGCTGCCCCTCTGTCTCATGCACCTGGAGCTTTGGGGGGTGGGGGGGAGGGCTGCAGGTGCAGCTGGGAGCCAGAGCCGAGCCCAGAGAGGTAGGTGGGAAAGTCCCTCGTGTGTGGCGTGGGACTGCTGTGTACTGGGTGTGACAGGAGTTGGGCCCCTTGACCAAAGGCCTTGTCATCAGCTCTTAACAAACACATTTCATATCTTAACCTCCTTTAAAATACTGAGATTTAGGGGCGCCTGGGTGGCTTAGTCGGTTAAGCGTCCGACTTTCGCTTAGGTCATGATCTTGCGGTTCGTGGGTTCGAGCCCCGCGTCGGGCTCTGTGCTGACTGCCAGCTCAGAGCCTGGAGCCTGTTTCAGAGTCTGTGTCTCCCTCTCTCTCTGACCCTCCCCTACTCACACTGTCTCTCTCTCTCTCCTAGAAATAAATAAAAAAAATTAAAAAAAAAATACTGAGATTTAGGGCTACGCGGAACCTTAGTGATCATCTAGTGAATCTTTCTGAGGCCCAGAGAGGGTGAGTAACTCGCCCCAGCTCACACAGCAAGTCTGTGAGCGGCAGAAGTAGGGCTAAGTCCAGGCATTCAGCACACGCCCCGAGGTGCCCCCTCTCCTGATGCTTCCTCGGCCCCTGGGGCGTTCAGAAAATGGAGGTGTCTTCCCCGACCCTCTCTCTAGATCGGTCCCTGAGGGCTCTTGTAGATTCTGTGTACTCCATGCCTGTGTTTGTCTACGTACACGCACGTGAACACGAAGATGTGCGCGTGCCCGGCTCCAGCTCTGCACACCGGCTGCCTCCACCCCGGCACCTGCCTCTCAAGCGGGGGCCCTGGCTCTGCTTCTGTGCCCGCACCCGGCCCTGGCCTGAACCCTCCGAGAGGACGTGGCCAGGACAGGTGTGTGACCTGGTCCCACCCAGTGACGCCCCTGCTGCCCCACATCTCTGTGACCGCTACCAAATAAAGTGGGTTTGTTTCTAAGCTGTGTCCTTGACTGTATTTGCTGTATTTCTGAGAGGAGGTATGTCTCTTCCTCCAACCAGAGCTGGCCGTTTCCTCCCTCAAATACACCTGTCCGCTGCCCTTGCCCAGGTGGCAGCATTGAACCAGTCTTCAAGTTTAAATATGTGTGGGAGGGGCCCCCCAGGACAAGAAGTTGTGTACCTCTCTTGGCCCTGCCTTTCTGGATCTTCTGGGGGGGGTGTATGCTGAGCTGTCGGTGTCCCTTGAGAGGGGCGGCCGGGTCGGACAAAAGACACCCCCGCCCCATGGGTCATCGCCCCTGGGCACCACTGTATGTCTAGATTCTGTGTGGCTCCTCTCAAACAGTGATTTTGCTCCAGGGAACATTTGGCATTATCTGGAGACGTTTCTTTTAAGTGTATTTATTTATTTTGAGAGAGAGAGAGAGCGAGTGAGCAGAGGAGGGGCAGAGATAGAGGGAGAGAGAGAATCCCAAGCAGGCTCTGCACTGCCAGGGCAGAGCCTGATGCAGGGCTCGAACTCTCGATCCGTGAGATCATGATCTGAGCAGAACTCGAGTCGGTCACTGGCTGAGCCACCCAGGCACCCCTGGAGGCATTTTTGAATCTCCAAGACTTGGGTGGAGGGCACTAGTAGCTTCTAGTGGGTAGAGGCCAGGGTTGCTGCTGAACACCCTCATGCCCAGGTCAGCACCATGCCCCTTCCCCCCCCCCCAATAATAAAGACTTCTCTTGCCCCAAATGTCAGAAGTGAGAAGCCTCAGTCGGGACGGTTGGACATGGCCCGGGTCTGTATGGTTGATGTGTTGTACAACTTTCTGGACAGTATTTAATAGACACCGGGCAAGCAGAGAGAGCCCTCGTGTGAGATGAGGCAGGTTGTGGGTGGGGACGGGGGTTGAGGGAGAGGGAACAAGGTCTGGTCCCTGTGCCACCCTGAACCTGCCACCTTAGATCTGATTTTCCCAGGGTGGAGGGAACAGGAGGGGCCCAGCCTCACACCCGTCATGCCTCATGCCACCCTCACGCCTTCCAGCCCCATGAGAAACACCTCCCGTTTACCCGATTGTCCCCATCTTGTCCAAGATGGCCCAGCTGGTGGTCTGGCAGGTGGGGGATTCGAAACCAGAGGTCACCTTAGCTTCATGAGGGTGGGGAACAGATTTTGCCTCTGGGAGATGGAGGTAGTCTGTGCTTTTGATTGACCAGGAGAAGATGTCACCGAGCGTGTAGGTGACGGGGCTCATGGTTCAGAGGGAGAGATCTCTGTGCGGACATTCACAGAGCAAGGTGACCTTGGCTACGGCTGAAGCAAAGCCAGGTGGACCTGTCGTGTGGAGGAGCAGGAGGGGAGCTCCCCCCTCTGCCTACCTGGGAGCCCAGCCCCCCTCCCATCCCGCACTGGGCAGAGAGGGTAAGTGTGGGAGGCAAATCACTTTGCCACTTGCCGAGTCCTGTCTCTGTAGACGAGACCTAGAGGCCAACACTATCTCCTACATCCCAGGCCAGTGCTGGATGGTAAGAGCTGGGGGAGGTGGGCAGCTGGGCACAGAAAGCAAGCCTTCCCCCAGGCCGGGGAGGGGGGTTGGCTAAAGCCTGGACCACCTCTCCTACTCTCCCCCTCCACTGGGGACTGTGAATAAGTCCCGTCCTTTCCCCTGCTTCGGTTTCCTCATCTCTAAATGGGAGGTGGGGTCGGGCAGTTGGACGAGACGACGCACGAACAGCCCCTTGTAACCCTATGTTCTCTGCAAGAAGGAATTAATATTTCTCTTACTTAATCATTGCTCATTGCTAAACAGAACACACTTGCTCCAGCCCGGGGTCCAGCCCGCTCCTGGCTCGCCCTGGGATGGGGTTAACGAGCACCGGGCTGGCTGCCGCAGAGGAGACTTGCCCGACGCGAGAGAGGGAGCGAGGAACGTCCCCCCCAGTGAAACCATTCACAGACAAGCACAGGGCAGCCGGCTTAGCTCCCGACCTCACGAAGGGAGCCCTGGGAATCTGATTTCAGAGAATTCCGTGCTGCAAAACTCTAAGTACTTAGTCCGTTCTGCCTCCCTGAACCTGTCACTTACTCATAAGAAAAACTTCAGGCTGGGTCACGGCCTGGTGGGGCTGCCAGAAAACCAGCTGGGGCTCGGCAGTAAAGGCGGCTGGGAACGGGGGTAGGGAAAGAGGGCTGGCCTTTGCTGAAGACCTACTGTGTACTGAGCGCTGAGTCTGTTACCTGCATCCTCTTACTGGATCCTCATGGCAAAGCTATGTGGGAGGATTATGACTCCCTTTTTACATACCAGGGCACTGAGGCTCAGAGAGGCAAAGCCACTTGCCCGAGGTTGCACAGCTGTGTGGGGCAGAGCTGAGCTAGAACCCACGTCTGGTCGCAAAGCATGTTTTCTCCCCAGAGTTTTCATCACTGGGTTGGCAGAGGGGCTCCTCTACGGAAGGAGAGAGGCTGGAGGGTTGAGGTCTGACGTCTGAACATAGCTCAGCAGCCTTGAGCAGATGTTATTCACGAGGAGTAAGATGCTCGGAGGCCCTGTGCAAAAGCCACTGTAATAGACGAGCTTGACTTCTGTTTTATGGAAAAGTCCACCAGAGCCAGAGGGTGGCTCTGCTCCACGGGTCATTCGGGCATTGAGGTTTCAGGCCGCCCCGTCTCTAGGACCTTGTCACCATCCGCAAGGTCAAAGCCCCCGCCACGGTCAGGTTCAGCCAGAAGGGTAGGGGAAGAGACTGCAGAGGACGCACGGCTGAGACTTTCGGGCCGTGGCTGCCCCCCTCCCTCTCCCTTCCCCTGGCCACACACACCTGTGAGAAGGGCTGGGACATGCACTTCCTTGCCAGGGGGCCCCACATCCGGTGGCAACTCCTCACGGAGACATGGGAGACGCGATCTGTCTGACCAGCCAACGGGCCCCCCAGCGCCCTCTCACATAGGGTCCAGGCCTCGGGACAGCCCGTGCGACCCAACTTCGCTCAGGAAGCAGGTTAATCCCCCCTGCTTCCTTAAAGCCGACCTGGGCTTTACTCTCCCCTGTCCCTCGATGAAAACGTGGGGCCCGAGATGCTTCTCAACTACACCAAAGGCACTTCCAGCAGCAAATACAGTCTCGGTCAAAAATCCGTGGTCCCCGCGATGATGGACATTTCAGTCTCTGGTCAAAGGAAAGACCCTCCCTCCAAGCCCTAGCGGCGGTCTGCTCACACCCAAAGGTAGGAACTGAGGAAGGCACGGATGGGCATGTTCTCCGGTGCTCACTCTCTGGCTTCCCTTTTAGCCAATTCTGGCTTCTCTCTCTCCTCGGTCCTTGGGAGGTGGGTCTGGTAGGTGTTGGGGGAGAAGGTCAGGGGAGCAGGGAGGCTCTTATTTGCCTGGCACTGTGGCATTGCGGTAAGACAGCGTCACGCTCGGAGCATGGGAGATGTTTAACAGTGACACTAAAATCGCAGGCATAATTTCGTAGATTTTTCCGAGATCATCTTGCCATCCCTGGCAATGGCTCACCTGTGGGCATCTTTATTTGGATTCCTTGCTAGGTCCTTCTGCAGCCTCTTGGAATGTTCTTTTCCCCCTTTCCTTCCCCTTCCTTTCCCCTTCCCCTCCCCATTCCTTCCCCTTCCCTGTTTACTTATTTATTTTGAAACAGACAGCAGGTACAAGTCGGGGAGGGACAGAGAGAGGGAGACAGGGTCCCAAACAGGCTTCGCACAGTCAGCACGGAGCCTGATTTGAGTCTCAAACCCACAAACCCACATACCAGGGGATCATGACCTGAGCCAAACCCATTGAGCCACCCAGGCACCCCGCCTCTAGGAATGTTCTAATACCTGCTGGTTTCGCGCTGAGGCCTCCAGCCTCCAGGATGCAATCTTGGTCAGGGCTTCCTCTTGTGGTTTTCCTGCATCTGGTCTGTATGAAACTCACATCCTTTGCCCCAGTCAGTGTGAAGCATATAAGCTGATTGGGGCTCAGTAAGGATCTTTGGCATCTAACCTAGATGGCCTACCCCCCGTTGGATTTACCAGGCAGAGGACACACAGTGGTCCGCAGAGCCGACAGCTACTAGGCTGGAAGTGAGGGACAGACACTCCCACAGCACGCTGCAGCGCTCTCCCAAAAGTCCCTTTCCCACAAAACCTTCTCACAATAGACTCTTTCATATCTTTGACATAGGTAAGAAGTATGAGAGTCAAGGTGCTGGTTCTTAGCCATATATGTGGAAATGTGTGCCTTTGGTTTGGCACCTGGCTTTGGAATTTGAGGTCAGTCTTGAGTCTCAGCAAAAAGGTGAGCTCCCTGTGTGCTCCCGCGGCGGAAGGAAGAGGGAGCGCCCCCCCTCCCCTCATGACCCAGTCAATCACCTCCCCAGAGGCCCCACCTCCAAATACCATCACACTGGGGGTTAAGTTTCAACGCAGGGATTTTGGGGGGACACGTTTAGTCTATAGCACTGGATTTTCCCCATTGCTTTTTATTTTTTAAATTTTACATGAAAATATTATTTAGCTTGATTCCTGAGGGTTTTTTTCTTTTTGGCACCTCTCTAAATTTGCCTCCGAGGGATTTGCCACACTCAGCTCACGCTGGCCTTGGCCCTGACCCCAGGCTCCTGGTTGGATTCCAGTCTGTTCCACTTGTTCATTTCGGGGCCCCCGGGCTCTTGCCTGCAGCTACCCAAGATATGCACTTCTCATAAGGGGTCATTGGGTCACACAAGGCCGGGTGCCAGTGTGAGAGCTCTGCCCGGGACACGCTGTTGCTTCCGCCATGTTTCACGGGCCAAAGCAAGTCATACCGCCAGTGCACTGTCCGTGGGGTGGGGAAACGCATCGGTCCGCCCCAGGGGAGTCACCAGGCAGAGGGTTCACACGTGTGTCCTCATACAGAGAAGCAGGAAGGACGGTGAACGTGGCTTAATCTATCACCCCTAGCTTCTCTGTGACTCAGTTTCCTCTTTTGTAGGAAGAGAGGTAATCACACCACTATCTCACCAGATTATAATGAGTTAATGGACTAATTCTCATGAAATGCTTACAGTGCTGCCTGGCATGTGATAAGTACCAGCCGCAATGACTTCTGTGCCAGCGGACTCTCTGCTGGGCCCACCTGGCGGTGGGGGAGGGGGCACACTCCCGACGGGGCCCCTGCTCCGCAGCAGTGGCAGCTCTGGCCACGTGCCTCCCGGGAGCCAGCCCTGGACACATCGCTTCTCTGCACCTCTTGCTTCTCCATCCCTGAATCTCAGTGGGGACTGCACGAGAGGTACACGAAAGCACTTGACAATTTGTAATACGGGGTACAAACATCTACACGTGTTCGCTGTAGGGTTTTAAGACTCGGCTCCCAAGTTCCAGGATATGCTTCCCCCCGTAAGGTGGGATCTGTGTCCCCTCCCCTTGCTCTGGATGACTTTCTGGCTGCTTCGACCAACAGAGTGTGCCGGGGTGATGCTCTGTGACTTCTAAGGCCAGCTCAGAAAAGGCCAGGCACTGTACCTGGTTTTGCTGGAACATTGTCGGGCTCTCAGGATGCTGGGTGTCAGAACCCAGGGGCTGTGCTGGGAGAGACCCGCGCACCATCCACGTGAGGACGCTGCTGGGGGAGGTGCTCCTGGCATCGCCGGAGGCGGAGCCCAGGCTGAAGGCCAGACACGTGAGAGCGGGAGCCTCCAGGTGGCTCTGGCCCCAGACATTCGAATATTCTGGAAGCAATGCAACAGAGATAAGCCATTCCTGCTGTGCTCTGTCCAAATTCCCGATCATGGGAACTGACAGCAGGATAAAACGGGGGTTGTTTCATGCTGCTAAGTTTGGAGTGGCTGGTTAGGCAGCAATACAAATTTAAAACGTTCGCTAAACCCTCGTCACTTCCGGGTCTCAGGGCACAGCTACGATTCACTTCCAGGTCTCCAGGCACAGATAGGAATCAGAAGCAGTCCCTGCTCCACCAGGAACAAGCAGCCAATGAACAACAGTTACAATGTAGTCTGTCACATGCTATGATAGCAGCTGTGGAACTGCACTGACCTGTCTGGGGGAGACGAGGCTGGAGCTGAGTCTAACAAATTAAAAGTTAACCAGGAGGATGAGGGAGTAGGTTTGGAAACAGAGTGTACAAGGGACTAGAGCTCAAAGTAGATGGAGCATAGAGGGCAAAGGCTATTAAATACCCAGCTGCCACAGGGCCTTTGCACTGGCCATTATCTCTGCCTGGAACGTGCTTCTTTTACAGACCCCACTGGCTCACTTGACCACTCCATTCCCAAATATCACCTCCTCACAGAACTCCTCCTGACGTCTCTACCTAAGATTCCCCCTAGTCCATTCCTCTCTATTCTCTTTCCTGCTTCATCTTTCCAGATAAACGTATTACCACTTGACTCTCTAATGTGTGGCTACAGCATGTCTTTTCCACTGGGATGTGAACTGCAGGGGATTAAGGCGCACCTCCAGCGCAGCGTGGTGTCTGGCACACAGTAGGCCTTCAATAAATACAACGGGAGCAGGTGGATGAGGGAGAGAGGCATGATCACTTACCCCTTCTGGAAGCCCACTCTGACTACAGGGTTGAGCAGAAAGACAGGAAAGGCGGCGGGTTGGGGGGGCGGGGGAAGAGGTAGCCACAGTTGTCCAAGTGAGAGCTGCTGGCATGGGAGAAAGGGCCTCTCTGGAGACATGCTATGGGGAGAGTGGGGGCAGGCAGATTTGAGGGAGCAGACCTGGGCTCCACCAGCTGTGGGATGTTGCATTGGCTGGAGAGTCAGGATTGGCACTGGGGCAGCTGGGTGGTGCCAGTCACCAGAATGGCAGCTCCGGGAGGAAAGGGTTCAGGTTGGAAAGGGAAGACTGAGTCTGAGGATGTGGAGTCTGAGGCCCCGACGGACCTTCGAGAGGAAATGCCCAACAGGAGCCTGGAAGCGAGGGTCCGAAGCCAGGGGGACAAGCCCACCTCGACAGATCTGAGCTCCTGTCACTTCGGGGAGAGCATCAAAGAGACAGAGCAGGCAGGGAGGGGAGGGCCTGGAGGAACACCATGGTTTAGGAGAGGACGGAGAGCCAAAGGAAGGAGGGGTGGGTGGAAAACCAGAGTGTGGGCCATGGAAGCTGGGGGCCAGGAAGGTTTGAGAAGAAGGCACAGAGGGGCATACCTGTCAAAAGCGGCCAAGAAAGGGGCCGAAGAGTGTTAGTGGGACCCTGGAGGAGGTTCACCTAAGGGACGGACTGAGTGGTACGGGAGAGCGTGGTGTGCACATAGCAAGGGGGCTGTTCCCTCTTTCTTTCTTTCTTTTTCTTTTTTTTTAAAATATTTTTATTTATTTCTAGGAGAGCGAGGGAGAGAGGGACAGCGTGAGCAGGGGAGGGTCAGAGGGAGAGGGAGACACAGACTCTGAAATAGGTTCCAGGCTCCGAGCTGGCAGTCAGCACAGAGCCCGACGCGGGGCTCGAACCCACGAACCGCGAGATCATGACCTAAGCGAAAGTTGGACCCTTAACCAACTAAGCCACCCAGGCGCCCCTCCCTCTTTCTTTCTAAACGATCACGGCTGTGCAGTGGAAGGGAAACGTGGTGCAAAAAAGAGGGAGATGAGTAGCTCCTGGGAGCCTGTTGTTAGTGTTGTCATCAGTTTCTAAGATGGAGAGGCTTGTGCTGGCCGAAAGCCTGTTGAGAAAGATCCAGAAGGCATGGAGGATGGTGGTAGAAGAGAGCAGGAAGGGCTGGGGTCCGGGGTGCAGGCGAGGCTTCGAGGGGATCCAAGGAGAGGGCGGGGAGGGGGCCAAGCCGGACTGAGCCAAACTGAGCAGCAAGGAAGGCTTTGTCCCGCCCTCCCGGGCATCTGGCGTCCTGGTGTGCTGCCCGCTGGGGCCGAGGCTGGTCCCCCAGAGGCCCATCTCAGCTCTTCAGTGTTTTCGCAAGAAATTAAACCCGAAGCAGAAAAGCCTGCACACCATTTTCATCCCAAATGAGAAAGAGCAGCGGTGCTGGCTGCCATCCAGGGGTTGGGGAGTGGATTCCCCAGAGGCGGCTGGAGGAAGAAACCCGTGTGACATTTAATGTCCGCCCCACAAACCAGAGCTCACTCTGTGCCCAACCCGTGCTGGGACTGGGGATAGACGGACGAGATCCTCAGGGGATCGCGGGGGGCATGGAGGGGCACAGACAGGTCCCAGAGATTCACCCAGTGATTGCTGACATGGGTGGGAGATGTTCTTCAGAGCAGGTAGCAATCTTCGCTGCCTCCGAAGGATTTGTAGAATTTTACCGGATGAACTTCCTGGACGTGGGAAATCATATTATTCTACTTAATATGATTATACTTAATATAAAACCTCTCAGCTTAGTCCCTGCCATATTGTCAGCTCTCAATATAGATGAGCCATTAAAATATTACCACTAATAATTTCCTTGCATTTATAAGTTTGACTCCGCTCCCCCCCCCCCCCCCCCCCAGCCTCGTTCTCAGTACTTTTGACATTCACAAGAAATGAGACAAGAGATCTTTGAGAATCCCAGCCTGGGAAGTAGTCTTCAGCACAGACCGTCCTTCTAAGAAGGAGGCAGCTATAGCTAAAGTGTGTGGCTGCTGTCCCAGCCGGTTAGTGACTTGTAGTCAAAACCGAAGCCAGAGCCGCAGTTCTGAGTGTGGCTCCTGCCACTCACAGCCCTGCCCCAGGCATCCAGTCGGCTGGGGAACCTCTTTTCCTGGTGTTCACTGACAGTGGCATATGGTGGGCTCGTCTGGAGCCGCAGATCCAAGCTGGGGCCAAATCCCACTCTCTGCTCCTTAATCCACTCCCCGCTTCCCTTCTTCAGACCAAAAGCCAGTAATGGTTCAGACGTCTTCATCTTCCTTTCCATGATTAGCTCTAGCAGCTGGCTTTCTTTGGAGGCCATTTTCCTAAAAGAAGCCGTGTGTCTCACTGGGTGGGCAGCTAGGCTCGTTTGCTGGCTAAGTTCCACGCTGACGTTTTTGACTCATCAAAAATACAAACGATTACGGGGGCGCCTGGGTGGCTCAGCCAGTTAAGCCTCTGACTTCAGCTCAGGTCACACAGGTCTCACAGTTCGTGGGTTCGAGCCCTGCGTCGGGCTCTATGCTGACAGCTCAGAGCCTGGGGCCTGTCTCCGGAGTCTGTGTCTCCCTCTCTCTCTGACCCTCTCCTGCTCACGCTGTCTCTCTCTCTCTCAAAAATACATTAAAAAAAATACAAACGATTACGAGCCTGGGCCTGTGAGGCACTTGAAATGAACCCAAACTATATCCTAGACCCTTGGATGTCACGGGCTTTTGGGGGCTTTCCAACCCCCCTCCCACTCCCTGAACACAGACTTTAAGTCACTGAGTGTTCCATCCTTCCTGATACACGCACACCCATGCACACATAACGTACACTAGGCGTACGCATTTGCTAATGGATGTATGAGCGCACACACGCACACAGGCACATCAGTAAGGCACGAGCAGCACACACATGCACATGTAGGTTCACAAGCATACTTGCACACCCAGATGGTTGTATGCACACATGGGCACACATTCATGCATGTACACATCTGCCACCGCACATGCACGCGCACACACAAATGTACACCATATGTGCACAAGAACACACACGCGTGTGCGGCCACCATGCACACACAGGCATACAAATGCTTGCATGCCCATGCACACACAGTGTGTGTGCACAGACACTCACGTGCACACGCAACATGCACGCACGCAAGGCACCCTTTGCACACCCATGCACGCGCGCACACGCACACAGCACACATTTACAGGCGCTCTTGCACACAGAGCAGGCAGGCACCGCGGGCACAGCGCTTGGCTTAGAACAAGTGAGGAGGAGGAAGAGGAGGCATGTAGACACATCATTCTTTTTCCTCTTGTTCAAATGACTTCTCTTCCTGGAACCAACTTTTGTTTTGGTATCTTTTGTTATTTTATTAGATCACAGAGACATGGGACGGGAACCAAGGCCCGGGGTTTTACAGACGGGAGAAGTGATTCCCAGCAACGAATCTGCTGGAACAAAAAGAACGTGGAGGCCTCTCGGAGCCTCTGCACGGCCGTCCCCCCCACCACACTCCCTATGAGGAGGGGACAGCGGAGGAAAAGATGCTGCGCTGAAGCCTTGCTCTTGCTTCGAGCAGCTCTGCTACTCTCGCTGTGCGCACCTGGGCAGCCCGCTCCCCGTCTCTGGTCCCTCCAGCCGCGACATTTGCAGGCCCAGGTATCTTTCTGTAGCAGACGGAGAAATCATGGAGCCTGTGGGAGCCTCCATCCCAGGGCCCATCACTACAGGGCTTCCCAAATCGGAGCATGCACACGGGTCCCCTGGGGAACTTGTTAAAACGCGGACTCTGAGTCAGTAGGACTGGGATGGCCCTGAGACTCTTTCTAAATACCCCCCAGTTGACTACACCTGTGCTGCAAAGGCCTTAGGCTCTTCCACGATTTAAAAACGTTTTTTAAGGGGCGCCTGGGTATCTTAGTCGGTTAAGCATCCGACTTTCGCTTAGGTCATGATCTCGTGGTTCGTGGGTTTGAGCCCCACATTGGGCTCTGTGCTGACTGCCAGCTCAGAGCCTGGAGCCTTTTTTAGTGTCTGTGACTCCCTCTCTCTCTGACCCTCCGCTGCTCACGCTGTCTCTCTCTCTCTCTCCTAGAAATAAATAAAACATTAAAAAAAATTAAAAAAAAATTTTTTTAAATGTTTATTTATTTTTGAAGGAGAGAGAGAGAGAGAGAGAGAGAGAGGGAGGGACAGAGAGAGAGGGAGACACAGAATCTGAAACAAGCTTCAGGCTCCGAGCTGTCAGCACAGAGCCTGACTCGGGGCTCGAACCCACGGACCACGAGATCATGACCTGAGCCAAAGTCGGATGCTCAATTGACTGAGCCCCCCAGGCGCCCTCCCACGGGTTTTTATTTTTAAAGGGAGGATGAGGCTGAGATTTGGCTCCCCGACACTGCACCCCAAGTTCCTGGCTGGGGTAGGAATGAAGGCACTTTCTCCCAGAGCTCCCCCCGTCCTCCCTAGCTCTGGGCTCCCCCCTCAGTGTCACCTGCCTCCCTTTTCTGGGCCAGCTCCCCACCCGTCCCCCACCTTTGGAGCTGTGCTGTGCACTGCACCTGTCTCGGATCTCCTTTCTACCCAGGAGGCCGGGGGAGGGCCCTGCACCTCGTGGAGCCTCAGTTTCCCCAACCGTATGAAGAGGGGGTTGGGCTTGCTCTCAGCCCTGGCTGCACTTCAGCCCCGGCAGAGCCTTTCCCAAGCACCCTGGCCCAGGTGCCCCTCTCAAAGATTTCTTTATAACTGGACCCCAGGGAGGCCCAGACGTCAACTGCCCGGGGGATTTTAACGGGCGGCAGGGTGAGGACCCTGGACTGGCGCTCATCGAGGGTCAGCGCGCGGTCCAGCACCAGCTTCCAGTCGCCGACCCCATAGTGCCAGACGCCGGCCTCGCGGACAGGTGAGCCGAGCTTCGGAAGGATCTGGGCCCAGCTATTAGACCGGGACCCACTTCCCGCCGCAGGTGAGAAGTCTTGAAACGAAGCTCACGCTAATGACCTGAGCTTCGAGTTGAACTTTCTTTGCTTCTGATGGGCACATGATGCCTGTTTTAATTAACGACTCAACCCCACACGTCAATCACCCGCAGACCTCGCCCACCAACGCACCCTCCCACGAGAGGCTGGCAAGAGCGTGTTTGGGGCGGGGAGGAGGGCCTGCCCCAGGCTGCTGCTCCCCGGAGGGCTCATCAGACAGGGGACTCAGTGCCACCTCACAGCAGAGCTCAAATGGAGCCATGAAAAGGTTTCCTTGAAGCCAGCCGGTGGTATGGCTGTGCAGCCCCTGGGGTCTGCGCGACTTGTCTCTTCCTGAGGCTGACGCCGGGTGCTTCTGTGTTGGAGAAGCCCGGCCGGAATGGGCCAGCAGCGCCTGGCTAATCTCAGCTCCATGAGGCCTTCTGGTGGCTCAGGGCACATCCTTTCAGCAAGGGACTGAGATGTCACAGGGACAGCAGCCCCACCCACCTCGGCTCCCCAGAGGACGGGAAAGCAATCCTTAGGATAAAGACAGTGGGTATCCCTCAACACTCACTAGTCAGGATAGCGTGGGCGCCCGGCCCTGGATGCTAGAGCCAGACCGCCCAGGGTTCAGATCCCGCTTCTGCCGCCTAGTGGCTGGGTAACTGTGTGCAATTACGTCACAGCTCCGGCCTCTGTTTTTCCCATCTGTGAAATGGGAAAGTCCGTACAACAGTGTCCGGCACATCGTAGCCTCTGGCTTTTCTCTCAGTGTTTCCGGCCGCACAGTCCTCCACAGTGAGAGAGGCTCCTGCTCCCGGTAGCAGTGTTCTGCCAGGGCCCCAGGCTTGGCCCGGGAGACTTGGCATTCCCCTGATGTCTAGTGCCTTCCACATCTATACCGGAATCTCTGGGAGAGGGACCCAGGCATCAGCTCTTTTGAAAAGTCTACAGAGACTGCGAATGCTTAGCTAATGTTAAGAAGCAGTGGAAATCAGGAAATGTTTGTCCCTGGAGGGTTCACTCAGCCTGAGTCCTGAGTCCCTGGGAGCTCCTGAGGTCAGGGGGAGTGGATGGAAATGAAGATTTGCACAGTATGGAGCACCCTCTGCTCACGCACTCATTGCACACAAGCTCTTAAGCTCCTGCAATGAGACTGAGCCGTGCACACAGCCGGGAATGAGGCAGGGGCGCTGCCCGTGGGGCTCACGCACTTGTGGGGAGATACACATGTATCCACTTATCGCATAAATGCACCTGTCGGAGAGGGCCGTGAGGTGCAGACTAAGTGGTCAGGAAAGGCTTCCCGTGTGAGCAGAGACCTGGTGGGTACGGAGAAATTAGCAAGAGGAAAGGGGGCCATATTCCAGCTGCAGAAATGCCACAGCCAGATTGAACATGACACCTTCAGGAAAGCGAAGGACAGGGGTGTGGTTAAATCTGGGAGAGGGCGGGGCGGGGGAGGGGGAGGGAGACAGGGCAGGTTGGGCCGGGCCAGGCCAGGCACCAGTGGCGGTGGAGCCAGCCAGCTGGGGCCGGCGCCTTTCTCCAGGCAAGCGAGCCCACTGATGGATTTTAAGCAAGGGATGACACGATGGGATTTGCAATAGAAAAAGATCTTTCTGGCTGCTGTTGGGGGGACTGGACTGTCAACCTCACGATGGTGCTGTCAGCCAAGTCTATTAGACAAGCAGCGACCCGAGGCCCAGGAGACCAAGTCACCTGTCAGGGTTGTGCGGCTAGTAAGCAGCAGAGGCTGGACTCCAGCAAGTCTTCAGACCCAAATCTGGGTCATTCCCACTCCCCTCCCTGGGCTGTGTTCACCCCATCCTTCTCACTGCTCCTCCATTTGTCCTCCACAGCCCCCCCCCCAGCCCCACTACCTCATTATAAATTCCAAACGCCCCGTGATACCAGCTGCTAATCCACATTGATTGACATCCTTCCCCAAAGCCACTGGGAGAACAAGTCTTCATGCTTTGGATACTGATCCACTTTTGAGACGCATTCAAAGTCAGGCGGCAGCCACACTTGGCTGGATGAAGCAGGTGATTGTATCTGTCATCTATTGCTGCGTAACAAATCATCCCCAAACGGTAGTGGCTAAAACAGCAATACACACTTATGATCTCACACAGTTTCTATGGGTTAGGGGTCCAGGAGCAGCTTAGCTGTGGGGTCCTGGCTCCAGAGCTGTCATGAGGTTGCAGTCAGACATCAGCCAGGGCTGCTCTCATCTGAAGGCTGGCCTGGGACTGGAGGACCCTCCTCCAAGGTGACTCCCTCACACGGTGGGTAGTTGACTCTGGCCCCTGGCTGGAGACCCCAGCCTTGACATGTGGGCCTCTCTGTCCTCACAACATGGCAGCTGGCTTCTCGCAGAGGGATTGCTCACAGTCGCAGAGCGAGCAAAGAGGAAGTCTCACTCTACAAATATCCAGTGAGCATGAGAAAGGATGCTCAACATCGCTGATCGTCGGGGAAATGCAAATCCAAAGCACAATGAGATACCACTGAAAGCGCTATAAAAAAGCAAAAACAAAAACAAAAACAAAACAGTAGAATGACAAGCTTTGGCATGGATGTGGTGAAATTGCAACCCTGTGCACCATTGGTGGGAATGTAAATTGGTGCAGCCACTAGGGAAAACAGTATGGCAGTTTCTCAGAAAATTAAAAATACAGCTACTGCATGATCCAGAAATTTCACTCCTGGGGACATTACCCAAACGGATTGAATGTAGGGTCTTGAACAGGTGTTAGCACATCCGTGTTCATGGCAGTAATACTCACAATAGTTACAGGGTGGAAACTACCCACATGTCCACTGATGGATGAATGGATAAGACCGATGTGGTTAGTGCGTCCATACACTGGAATCTTCCTCCACTTCAAGAAGGAGGGAAATTTTGATGTATGTTACAACATGGTGGAACCTTGAAGACATTAAGTATGGTGTGCTTCGACTTACATGAGGCTTCTAGAGAGCCACATTCATAAAGACAGAAAGATGGTGGTCACTATGGGGGGGAAGAGGGGGTGTGGGGGGACTTTTGGTTAATGAGTCCAGGCTTTCAGGTTTGCCAGATGAAAAGCGTTCTGGAGATGGATGGTCACATAATGACGTGAATGTACCTAATGCCACCCAACTGTACATCTAAAAATAGTAAAAATGTAAAATTGTATGTCATGTGTGTTTTACCACAGTTAAAACATGGCAGAAAAAAAATCTCCCAAGACCCTGATCCTGAGACAGGTCTTGGCTCCTGGGGGAGGCAGCACTTGAAAACCCCCAGAGGCAGCAAATTCGTGTTTCCTGAGTTATTCTGTACCCAGAGCTTGCTAGAACGGGGAAGACCGCGGTGACGACAACGTTGACCCTCCCCCCCCCCCAAATGAAAGACAGCCCTGGAAGAGCTCATCATTGAGCGAGACAGATGGACATCAGTCAAATAATGAGAGGGGAAGGGGGCGTGGCTACTCTAGGAGGGGTTACTGGAGCACCTAATGGGGGAGCCAGAAGTGGGGGACACTTGGGAAGGCGTCCTGGGGAGGGGGCTCTGTAGAGATTAGAAGGAGATAACCGCGCACAAATCTAATGAGAAGAGTACGCACCCCTGGGAGCAGCCCCTTTGCTTTTTCAAGGGAGCGAGGGGGCGGGGAGGTTGCTGGGGAGACGCAAGGTGGGGGTGGGGCGCTCGGGGGCAGAGCGCAGGTGGAGTCCCAGATCCGGCCTGGCCCGTCATCAGGTCATCCGGAGCTGACTCCTGAGGGCTGCCTCCTGGAGGCGGCACAGCCGGGCCAGTGGCCGCCCGAATTACAGCCAGTGAGCGCTCTCCGGCCCCGCCCCCGCCCCAGGTCTCTCGCTGTCCCTGTCCTGGGTCACTCCTGGAAGCCTGCACCTCCCGCTCCCAGGTTCCAGCCCCTGAGATCTGCTGTCCTGCTCCCTCCCAGGGCTCTGAGCTTTACAAAGTGGGGTCAAGCCCAGCGCGGTCTTGGCCACATGCCAAAACCAGCCCCCAGGCCCTTGAGCCCGCCCCCCAGATGGTGGCAAGAGCCTCCTTCTTAGGTCTCCCTGACTTGGGTTCTTCACACAGTCTGTGCCCAGACGACAGGCAGATCAGACCTCGCCCCTGAGCCAAGCCATCCGGAGGTTGCCCACCTCACTTGGCCAAAAAACCCAGATTCCTTCCTGGGGCCTCGAAGCTCCAGCCACCTCTCAGACCTCCTGGCCCCCTTAGCTCAGGCCTTATCCCAGCCTCCAATTCCCTGTTTATACCTCAGGGCCTTTGCACCTGCTTTCTCCACCTGCTTAAGGCTCCTCTGGTCAAAGAGGCCCTCTCCTGGCTACTCCATTCCAAATAACCCCTCTGGCCCTCGAGCTACACTCTCTGCTTGTTATTCTTTGTAGTTTTACTACGCTTTGCATATATGCAGCTTATTTTATTATCTGGGTCTCCCTAGAAGGCAAATTCCATGGGGGTAGAAAATTGGTTTTGCTCATTGCTATATCCCCAGTGCCTATAGCATGGTCTGGCACATAGCAGGCCCTCAGAAATACTTATTGAATCAATGAGTGGATGAATGAATGAATGAATGAGGCACAAAGTATATTTTCAAAATAGAGAGTGAGTGAAGGAGAATGCTCTGATTGCCAAAATGTGCCCCAGAATTATTGGGGGGGCAAATGTTTGTTGAATGAATATGAGAATGCATATTGACCTCGGTGCTGTTTGAAGAGTTCTTTAGATGCGTGTGTCCCTGGCTCTGCTACTCACCAATCAGCATCATACTTGTCTCCTTTCAAGGTCTCTGTCTCCCTCTGTGTCAAA
Source organism: Hyaena hyaena (assembly GCF_003009895.1). Taxonomy (NCBI): domain Eukaryota; kingdom Metazoa; phylum Chordata; class Mammalia; order Carnivora; family Hyaenidae; genus Hyaena; species Hyaena hyaena. The sequence goes on along the minus strand of NW_024080678.1, from coordinate 542,995 downwards.
AAGGGAACTTGGATAAAACCAAAGACCTTTAAAAAACTGTCTTATTTTGGGGGGTCACCTGAGCAGTTCCGTCGGTTTAGAATCCGACATTTGATTTCAGCTCAGGTCAGGATCTCACAGTTCGTTAGTTTGAGTCCCACATGCTGGCAGCATGGGGCCTGCTGGGATTCTCTCTCCCTCTCTGCCCCTCCCCTGCTTGTGCGCTCTCTCTCAAAATAAATAAATAAACTTTTTAAATGTCTTATTTAAAAAAAAATTTTATATTTATTTATTATTGAGACAGAGAGAGACAGAGCGTGAGTGGGGGAGGGGCAGACAGAGAGGGAGACCCAGAATCAGAAGCAGGCTCCAGGCTCCACGCTGTCAGCACAGAGCCTGATGCGGGGCTCAAACCTAGGAACCGTGAGATCATGACCTGAGCTGAAGTTGGACGCTTAACCAACTGAGCCACCCAGGCGCCCCTTATGTCTTATTTTTTTAAGCAGCCTTCAAATCAAAAAGCATGTGGCAACCTGACAGATGGAGTGTTGTTGCTGAAGGTGGAAGTCTTGGAAACCTGTCCACTCATAGCCCGCCCCAAGCCCAGCACCCCCTCTGAAACAAAGAGACCTGACTGAACACAACCAGACCCACAGCCTTGGCTGCTGGGCCCCTGCCACTGACACACAGCATGAGTGGGAAATAGCATTGCTGTTAGAAGCTGAGCTTTGGGGATGCTTGTTATGCAGCATAACCTGATGAGAGCTGACTAACACAAGTCCCTGTAGCATTGATGTGACTGGATCTTAGCTCTGGAGGGAGGAACTCAGATCTGGAATTTCTTTTCAACCTTTGGGCTATTTCCTCACCTCATAATCCACCCCTAAGAATAGGATTTCTCCTCCTTACCCTAAGGCCCAGAGATCTCAAACTGGTGGTTCCTGGCTACACGTAACTTGAAGACATGCTTTTTTGGACCAAATTCATTCATTCATTCATTCATTCATTCATTCATTCAATAAACATACCCTATGCCTGTGCACCTATACGTGAATACAGAGGATCACACGATTATAGACTTCTGAGTGGCCATTCGGGAGATGTTAGTTACTCTCTTCAGTAGTTGGCGAGGCACCTACTTTGTCAAGGCCGCAGAGATGAAAAAGAATCAGCCTCTGCCTCTTTGAAATTGAGGATATTACGCTCAGGATAGGAAAAGAGTCTGACATGAGTAAGCCACCGTCAGCAGCGCACACACACAAAAAAACTTCTTCGTCTCAAACTCAAAAAGCGCCCATCATTTTTAGTTAGTGAAGCCGCATAATTTCGGAAATTGATGGATGCTTATAGCATATACAAGAAGAGCATTTTTGCAACAACAGAGCCTTTTATCCGGCTTTCAGGCAGCTAAAAACAACCCAACCCATGCTTTTTAGCTATCTTTACTGAGACTAATTTTCGCAAACATCATTTTGAGAGAGGGCTGCCGTGGGCCAAAGTAGCAAGACGAGCCTCGGGGTTCAGGCACACTATGTAGTTGGGTGTCCTGGCGGGGGCGGGAGGAGGCCTATTTCCTTTTTGAGCCTCAGTTTCTTCATCTGCATTGTGGGCTCATGTGAACGAAGGAGGCTGGACCAGATGACCCCTGATTGCTTTAGGGCTCAGGCTAAACCCAGATTTTCAAGAGCGTGTTCTCGTCCATGTGTGAAACACGCGTGGGGGCAGGGGCCTCGGAGGAGTGACCCCAAAGCACGGCCCCACTCACTAGCCCCGGGGGGCAAGGATCCCTAACCAGCTTCTATATCACCTCCCGCACCCCAGCCTTTCCCTCTCTGACCTTATCTGTTTCCTCCCACCCGGTTCACTGTACTCCAGCCCCAGTACCTTTTTGCCACTTTTCACACATGCCAAACACCTTACAGCCTCAGTGCTTTGCACTTGCGGTGCCCTCTGCCGAAAATGCATTGGTCCTGGATGTTCACACGTCCCCCACCTTGCTCAAACGTCCCCCCGCCTGGATGAGGCCTTTTCTGACCCTCCACCTGACAAACACCCCAGTCCCTCCACACCGGCCTCTGCTTTATTTCCCTCCCTAGTGCTGGTCACACTCCCTGCTGCATGGAATCCAACAGTCCTCACCAGACTGTCTGCCTCCTACGGTATGACCTTGACCATTGCTGTACCCCCAGCACTTGGCTTATAGTAGGTGCTCAGAAGCTATTTGGAGAAGGAGTGAGCAATGGACATGCATGTAGGGAAGGGAGAAGGCTCCCCCCACCCCAGCCCTGGGTCCTGCCCAGTGGAATGCCTGGCTGACCCTGAAACCCAGGAGGGTCAAGCTGGTGGAGTTCCCAGAGACTCAGCTGAACAAAGGGGAGACTGAGGCCCGGAGGGAGAAGGAGGCTCATTTATTCAGGGTAAGTTGTCCTGAGCAATTCCCCTGATGTCAGGAACCTATAGCTTCTTCCCCCGCACAGGCCACCCCAGCCCATGCCCGTCCTCTAGCCACTGCCTCAGCTCCACTGCCCCTGCGACAAGGTGCCAAAGGATGTCGTCCCCCGTCTCAGACCAGGAGTCCCTCTCTGCCTCCTGAGGAGCAGGGTGGGAAGGGACCGGGTGCCGAGTCTGCTCGGCGCTGGGTAGTTTACATTCATGGTCCTTCTCGCACCACTCTCACCAATGCCCCGGGGGGGGCGTTGCAGCAATTGAGCCCACTTTATGGATGAGCAAAGTGAGGCCCAGAGAGGTGAAGACGCTTGCTTAGGTCACACCAAGTCAGCAAGTGGCCCAGCAAAGCCCATCTCTATTTCCCAGTCTGTGAAAAGCCATCTGGGGCCAGAGCTGCACCCCCGGAGAGAAAGCTGTCAGTCAGCGGGAGCTCATCTCCTCCCCCCTCCCACGCCCCCCCATGGGTGTGTCACATGGCCTCAGGAAGGAGCGGAGCCTGCGGGGGCGTGTCCCCTGGGAGGCTGTGCAGGGAGGCCTGGGAGCTGCACCCCGTGGGTGGTGGCGGGGGCGGTGCACATGTTCAGATGCACGCACGTGCTCACACTTGCACGCTCTGGCTCTCTCGCTCTCTCTCTCTGGCTGTTGCACTTTCTCTGCAGCTCCTTCAGAGGCATGTTAGCTGCTGGTCTGTGCCCCCAGACTGGGGGCTCACACAGAGAAGCCTCCACAGTTAGAAATGGCAGGAAACGTTGGAGATAAGCCAGGCCAGCCACCGCCCTTGTCAGTAAGATCTAGAATCCTGTATGTCCGAACTGGGACAGCCCAGGGTGAGGTCAGGGTCCTTTTGAGCACATACAATGAGCATATTCATTAAGTCTAAGGGCACCAATGTCAGACCACCTGGGTTAGAGTCTGGGCTCTCTCTCAACTGATCGTCTCTAGACAAGTTCCTTGACCTCTCTGAGCCTCTGAGCTTCCTTCATCTACTTTAAGACAAAGTTACTGAGCCCTTGCTTAGTGACAGGCATGGTTCTAAGCTATGTAACTGTATTTACTCCTTTGAGCAAACTTACGAAGCAGATACCTTTGTCATCCAATTTAGATCAGAGGAAAAGAAGGCACAGAGTGGTTAGGTGACTTGCCCAGGGTCACAGAGCTGAGGAGTAATGGAGCCAAGATTGAATCCCAGACAATGAGGCTCCAGAGTCCCAGAGCTCCGTCACTGTTTGCTTCACTGTCTGCTGAGGATTAGATGAGACAGGTGTACTAAGCCCTTAGCACTATCGTGGCTTAGGGTCAGCAGTCAATAAAAGATTATTGGCAATAGCATCACAGACCTCTTGAAAAGCTGATGAAAGATACAGACCTTCTCGCCAGCAGATTGCACACACACACGCACAGGACTGCATACGATTTCAGGGCTCCGGTCCCTGGGGTCCACCAGGAGCCTCCTCGGGGACCTGTGCTCCAGCCCAAGCCTGCTATTGACATTCGAGGCAGGGAGAGGCGAGGCCGGGTTGAGTGTGTTCACATTGTATTAGGTCATTTGGTCCCGTGAGGTGGGTATCACTAGCCCATCGGGCAGATGAGAAAACAGAGAAATGTTGAGACCTCGTAGCAAGCTGGTGGCAGATGTGACTCTCCTCTGCTCGGGGGCCTCCCCCTTCTACCTGGATGTGTGTTGCCTGGCTCTGGGGCCAGGGTAGGAATTGGAGACCCCAGGGCCGTGCCCTGATGTGGTGTACATATTCACGAGTGAGTGAATAGAGTCACCAGTGGGTCCACACCATATCCAAGGACAGGGACTCCGAGCCCCCCCTGACCCAGCTCCTGTCTTGGTCCTTCCTGGCTCTTCAGGAGGACAAGGAGGTGGGGGAAGACATGAAGAAGAAATGCAGGGATCCCGGCACGTCAGGAAATACCCCCACACCCCTTTTGCATGGGCAAGGGAGGTGAGGCCCCGGGCCCGATTCATCATACACGGTCACACAGCAGCGTGGCAGCTAGCACGGACATGGGTCTCTTGACGGCCGGGCCAGAGCCCAGGCAGCGGTGGTCCAATGGAAGAGCACTGAACGCTGAGTCAGAGCCCTTGGGTCCAACTCCTGTCAGTTGTCAGTGCTGTGACTTTGGGCAAGCCCACAGCCCTGATTTCTGCATTTGGAAAGCGATGATAGTACTTACCTTGTAAAGCTGCTACTACAATTAAGCAATGTGACAACTGTCTAGTTGAGGTTGTCCAGCCTGTCCCCATCCCCAACATCTGTCAAACAGGGTAGGTTGTGGTGGGGATTACACAAAACCAGCATCCAGTAAGTGTAGTGGAGGCTGACGCTACAGCAGGGTTACTACAGTGCTGAGCATATGGGCTATACCTCTACTGATGTTATGTGAACGGCTGGGTGGGACCAGCAGACAGGCTGGCCAGTTGGTTGGCAGAGCACTAGGAAGCGGGTGGGGAGGTGGACGGATGGGGGAAGGTGGTGAATGGATGGCTGGGTGAGGAAATAGGTAAGAGGATAGATAGATGGATCGTTAAGTAGACCAAGGAACAGACAACGAGATGGTTTTGGGGCAGACAATAGGTCAATGAGAGAGAGTATAAGATAGATGGATAGATGGATGGATGGATGGATGGATGGTTTGGATGGAAGGATGGATGGAATGATGGGATGATGGACGGATGTGTGGATGGATGGATGGATGGATGGATGGATGGATGGATGGAAGGAAAGAAGGATGGACAGTTGGATGGATGTGTGGATAGTTGGATGGGTGGATGGATGGATACAGCTGGATAGATGGATGGAGGGAGGAATATTTGGATGGAAGGATGGAACGATGGACAGATGTGTGGATGGATGGAAGAATGGATGGGTGGATGGATAGATGGATGGATGAATGGATGGATGGGTGGGTGGATGGCTGGATAGATGAGAGGATGGATCAATGGCAATCAGACAGACTGGTGGCTTTTCAGCCCAGTGGTGGATAGAAGGACATAAGAGAGGCGGGATAATTGAGTTAGTGAGCAGACAGATGGATAAATGGACCAATAGGCAGGAGGCTAGAGAGAAGGCTAGATGGAACACCAGAGCCTGCATGGATGGTGGGTGTTCCCTCCTCTCGAACTGAAGCTGAGGAGTGGGCTGTGGCAGATACAGAACTGCCACGGGCATCCACGGAATGGGGAAGAAAGAGCTGCTTATTTTGTTAAAAGCTCCCAGGGCAGCCCTGGAAGTGGGGCAGTGAGCGGTGGTTTATTGGGCCCCATGTCTGTGCTGGGAATGGACGCCCGGGAGAGGAGGATGCCTGGGGGGCAGGAAGGCACAGGGCCGACCCCACCTGCACACACGCTCCTCAATGCTGCGTGCAGGTGGGCACAAGTTCTGCCAGACGTGGTGGCCACCCCACAGCCTGGAAGGGGCCCTAAGCTGGAGAGGCTTTGGGCGAAGGCAACCCCAGAGGATGCCCCTGGGGACTCCCTGGATCCGGGCCAGAAGAACGAAACGTCCCGTTCAGCAGGGCTATGCAGCAGGAGGGGAGCAGCCCCGGGAGGGAGGGGCCTTGGGCTTTCCGCCACCGTGTGCTGCTTGTGGCCAGGGACCAGCCCTTCCCCCTCCAGACTCCTTGCTTCAACCTGTCATCCAACCGCCCCCCCCTTTTAGCACTGACACCTTACACCCATCTGTCCTCACTTCCAGGAGCATCACGGGGGGGGGGGCCCGGGGAAGTGTCCTGGGTGGTGGTGGGGGCCATCCCGCCCTCAGATGGTAGCCCGGGGTCCAAGGGGCTTTGGGCTTTGAGGCTTTAGTTGACAATGAGGACACCTTTTCTTTCCTTTTTTTTTTTTTTTAAGTTTATTTATTTTGAGAGAGAGAGAAGGTGCGAGCAGGGGGAGAGGAAAAGGGAGAGAGAAAGACAGAGAATCCCAAGCAGGCCCCACACGATTGGTGTGGGGCTCGAACCCATGAATCACGAGATCATGACCTGGGCCAAAGTCAGACGCTTAACCAACTGAGCCACCCAGGTGCCCCCAAGGACACCACTTAAAGACTTTCATTTCACACATGTGACAGCCCGTCTGCTCAGTGGCCACTGTGGTCTGTGGCTCTGCCCCACCCCCACCCCAGGGTCTCCTGCTGCTGCCCACAGGCTTGGCTTGGGCTTGCTTGGTGCTGCTTGGACGCTGCCGGGCAGCCCCCACCTTGCTCTGTGTTGCCCCCCCCCCCAGGGAGCCACATGGCCACGCCCTTGCATCCCCTATGACCTGTGTCAGTGGGCCCCTTGCCCCCACCCCAGCCCCCACACTTACTACCTTCTAGCACACTCTTCAATGTGCACACTTTGTTGGCAGCCTGCCCCGCCCGGAATGTCAGCTCTGAGGCAAGGACGTTTGTGGCCCGTTCCGCACACAGTACCCGCACAGTATTACTTGCGGATATTTAAGTAGCTGTAGTGTGAGCACGATGGGGACAGGCAGTGAGGGGGCCTTTCCAGGTGCCGGTGCCCGGCTCACTCACTTATCCCCCAGTGTGCCCCCTCCTCCGTGTTCTTGTCTCTGTGTCTGCAGAGAAGAGAGCCCAGACTCAGACAGGAGGCAGTTTGCTCAGGTCCCACAGCAAGGCTGGGCCTGGAGTGTGACCCAGCCAGTTGCAGGGTCATCCCTCGAGAGCTCATGGAGTTAGCGGAGGCCCAGGGCGGCCACAGGGGACCCGGGCCTTGGGCAAGACGTTCCTCTCTCTGAGCCTCTGTTTTTTCATTTGTGAAATGGGACGGTGGCAGGCTGCCCTTTGCCCTGTGAGGAGTGAGGATGTCAGGGGCGTGGAAGTTTTAGTAAGAGCTGGGCCTGTGTCCCTGGGTGTCATGGTACCACTGTGACCCCATGTGTTGGGGCAGGGAGACCTGTGGGCCCCCGGACACACCCAGGACCCCAGGCTCGGTTTAGGGAAATTCAGGAAGGTGCCACCCGTGGCCGGGGATCGGGGATCAAGTCCTCCCCTTTCTAGGGTGTTCTTCTCTCCAGTTCCACTGGAGGCTGCCTCTCCAGGGAACCTCTCATAGCTGCTGGGACGGGCCGCCTGGGAGGGCAAGGCAGGCGGGGACAGGAAGGCCTCGGAGCTTTCCCAGGCTGGAGGCCACCAAGGAGTTGCTCTTGAATTCCTCCGCCACAGCTGGACTGCTCCTGACGTGGCTTTCCCAGACCCCGCTGGCCCCTGTCTGCTGGGGATAAATACTGAGGAGGCCCTCTGTAGGGGGAGGGGAGGGCCTTGGGAAGAGGAGGGCTCCCCAGAGTTCGGGTGTGCCTGTGTCCTTTCAGCACGGAGATCAAGTTGCAGCTCTCCTGGGCAACTCCAGGCCTCAGTTTCCTCACCTAGAAAATGGGTGTGGGCTAGCCGATTTCACGCTGGCCTCCCAGTGCTGGAGTCCGGAAGAACAGAGCAAGCAGTCCCTGGACCGGCCGGGAGACAGCGCCCTCCCCTGACTCACCTCTGTGACTCAGGCTCCACATCTCTAAAATGGGCTGGTTGAGCCGCAAGATCCAGGAAGTCCTTTCCCCCTCTGCCATTTTGTTATAGGCGGAAGAAGAAAGAGGGTTAGGGCTGGCAAGGAAGGAGCATTTAGTGAGCTCTATCTGTATGCCAGGGGCTTTTTGGACATTATCTCGTCTGGCTATTTATTAGTCTCTTGTTGCTGCTATAACAGATTACCAGATACACTTGGTAGCTTAACACAACACGCATTTATTGCCTTATAGTTCCGGAGGTCAGACATCCTAGATCAGTCTTGCTGGAGAAAACAGGGCTGGTTCCTTCTGGAAACTAGAGGGGAGAAGCCTTTCCCTTACCTTTTCTAGAACGCACACCATCCTCATTCTCACATCATGTGGGCTTGTCTCTCTCTGCCTGTGCTGTCCCATAGCCTTCCCACTCCGATGCTCCAGCTCCCTCTTAGATGAATCCTCGGGATTACCTCTGGCCCACCTGGATAACCCGAGATAATCTCCCTGTCTCAACAGCCTCCCCTTAACCACACCTGAGAGTTAGTTTTGACATAAGGTAACAGTCACAGGTATTCAGGTATTAGGATGGGAAGATCTTTTGAGGTCATTTTTCCTTTTACTCCATCTGTCAACACAAATCTGTCGTGGAGCTCAGTTTCAAATCCCAGCTTTGGACGCTTTGTAGCCATGTGACCTTGGGGAAGGACCCACCTCCTCCGGTCCTGTTTCCTCACCTTTAAAAAAGAGATAGGGGCACCTGGGTGGCTTAGTCGGTTGAGCGTCCGACTTTCGCTCAGGTCATGATCTCGCGGTTCGTGGGTTCGAGCCCCGCGTCGGGCTCCGTGCTGACTGCCAGCTCAGAGTCTGGAGCCTGTTTCAGAGTCTGTGACTCCCTCTCTCTCTGACCCTCCCCTGCTCATGCTGTCTCTCTCTGTCTTTCCTAGAAATAAATAAAACATTTAAAAAAAATTAAAATAAAAAGATAATGTCTGAGGAGTGTAAGAGATCTCACAGGGAAAGCTGGGAACATAGAGCTTGCCATTGTTGTTGAGTGAATGTCTATAGCAATCGCAGTGGTAATAATAATAATAATAATAATAACAATAATAGCTCCTGTTTGTTGAGGACATACTTTGGGTCAGACCCTGAGCTGAGTATTAATGTAGGTGAGCTGCGGAGACATGACCCTGGCCTTCATGGAACTTACAACGGAGCCAAGTAGACAGACTTAGAACAAGTAATCACAAATAATTAGGTAGTTACTAGAGAATCCCAGAGGCCCAAGGTCACACAGCTGGGAAGAGAAGTGGGTAGCGTTCGCACCCAAGTCTGTCTGGCTCCCAAGTCCTTATTTTTCCATGACACTTCGCGTCTCTCAAGGCTGGTTGAGGCCAACAGAGAACCAGAGATGGGAAGGGACTTGCCGAATGCTGCCTGGGGTTGTTCCCAGGGGAGCCCTGGAGACCAGTAGTAATGACTAGTGACAGACAGGACTCACTGAGGCTTGCTCTGGGCCACGAGGCAGGAGGCAGGAGGGACATCATCCATGCTTGATGTCATTCGGTCTCCACGGTGCCCCAGGACCAGAGACTTGCCACCATCCCGCTTCACAGATGGGGAACCAGAAGTGTCCGGTCACGTGACATGCCCAGGGTAACACGGCAAGGTGACTGCCAAGCCGACCCAGGACACTCACTAAGAGGGTGGCCTGTCGTGGAGCCTCCAGGTTCAAGTTTCCCTGACCCTAAGACCCGCCCCCCTTCCCCCCCCCCCCGCCCCCATACACCCTGCCTTAGGAGGCTGGCTGGTCTGCAGCTGGACGGGACCCAGGATAGGTGGCTGTGGCCCCATGACTGCCTTAGGGAGACCCGTGAACCACTGGCGCCACCTAGTGGCCCGAGAAGGGTCTCCGCTCCCTGGGGGCCTCAGGGACCACAGCCGCACCAGGAGGCCCATTTAACTTCTGATCATCTGCTCATCTTCCATCCCTCGGGATCCTTGCAGTTGAGGAAATCTCATGATTCTTAGAGACAAACGTAGTCCTTGCCTTCAAGGAGCTTCATTCGTTCAGCAGTTGCTGAGCGCCTGCGCTGTGCCTGCCCCGTGAGGGGCGCTGGGGACCTTCAGACCGATTCCGGCTCTGCGGGACCCTGAGGCCCAGCGGGGAAGAAAAACGGGTGACAGATCGCAAGACCTGGACCGGATGGACCCCTGAGGCTCCGAGGGGGCCAGGGGCTCCGCAGCCGCCGGGCAGACCGAGCTGCTGAGACTGGCAAAAAGAGTGGCTGCCATTTATTGAGTGCCTACCGTTGGGGCTCCCTGAATGACAGCCACCAGGGAAATAAGTGCTGTAATGGAGGGATGCTGAACGGGTCCCACACCTCATGCTCATACGGGTGTTACCTCAGAGTTGGGGAGACGGTGGGGGGAGCGGATTAGGACCGACCCCTGAGAAGGAGGGTAGGCGGGGTGGGGGCCTTGCTTTCTCCTTCCTCCTCCTCCCCACCCCTCCTCGGGTCCCCTCCCCCACCCCTCCATTCCCACATCCGTTGTCCACTGCCCTGGGTCAGGCCTCACCATTTCCACCCTGGGCCTGGTTTCCACCGACCTCACTGCCCTCCCCCTCTCTTCCCTACAGCCAGAGGAAGCTTCTAGAACACCAATCTGTCCCTGTCTCTCTCTTGTTCATTGATCCCCACTGCACCTCAAAGCTCATTCAAATGTGATGTTCAAGGCCAGCCCTCTCCCCTCACTCGGGCCTGTTTCCCTCCCGTGCTTCCTAATTTCCAGAGTCCCCGGATTTCAGCTCCTGACACCACCGAACAGCCTCCTGCTCCCTGACACACCCTGTGGGCTCCCTCCCTGCCCGTGTCCCCTGCCTCATCTTTCCAGACTCCTGTGCTGCTCCTGAGGGAGGCCTCCCCACGCGCACCTCCCCTGTAGGTTTAGAGAGATCACCCCTGCCCGCCCCCTGAGACCCCCCCCTCCCCCCGCCCCAGGCCACAACCGGGCCTGGTCACTGCCAGGCCGAGTGCCAGTGTTGAATAATATCAGGCACTCAGGTTCCCCAGCGCTTAGCCAGCACCAGGCACTGGCTGCGCTGGGGGCTTCCCCGATGGTACCCCCCCAACTCTGAGTCCCCTCAGCCCCATAGGAGGTAGGACCTGTTATTATCCCCATTGATGGATGAGAAAACTGAGGCCAAAGAGGGAAGCAAATGAGCACGAGAGCCTGGCAGGCTGGCCCCAGTGGCTGCCACACCATCTCCTCTCATGGCACACAGATGCTGTTCCCTCTGCCTGGAACACCCTTCTCCCCTCCCCCGTCCCCCACCGCCACACCGCCATTCCTGTGGCAGGCTTGCTGCACCCTTGGGTCTCAGCCCCTCGTCCCTCTGACCACTCCATTTTAGGCCACCATGCCACCCTGCTTGTCTTCTTTAGAGAGTGTTTCTTTGTGTTTGCTCTCTTGTTTTTTGCACTCAACACACACACACGCATACACACCGACACTCAGCTGTGAGAGCAAGAACTGTGATTTGGGTAGCTGTTTCATCCCTGAGGCCTAGCAGCAGACAGAACCCAGAGACCCTCACCCCCTGTACTCACACCTTTGAATCATCTCCTCCCACACTGAGTGGGGGGACCTGTGTCACCATTGTGTGATGACAGAGTGTGACTTCCGAGGCTAAGTCATCAAACACATTGCATCTCCACCTCGCTGTTTTGGGCCACCTGCCTTGGGGATGCCAGCTGCTATAAGGACCCCCAGGAAGCCCCGTGGAGAGGCCCACACGGCGAGGAGCTGAGCTTCCCACCAACAGCCAGCATGAACTTGCCTTTCACGTGAAGGAACCATCTTGGAGGTGGGTCTTTCCAGCCCCAATCCAGCCTTCGGATGAGTGGAGCCCCACCAACATCCTTCTGAATGCAGCCTCCTGAGAGACCTGAGAGAGATCTACCCGGCCAAGTTGCTCCCAGATTCTTGACCCACAGAAACTGTGAGATAATAAATACATAAATGTTGACGATTTTAAGCCTTGGAGAACTTTGTTATGAAGCAATAGACAATGCATTCAACACTTACTAAATATTTGTTGCATAAGTATGTGGATATATAACAACAGCTCCCACCCATGAGCCCTTTCTCTGTTCTAGGCACTGCTAAGGGCTTTACATGGCTGATTCATAGTAACTCGACACCAAAACCTTGTAAGTCGACCATTACTCCCTGCCCATTTGATGGATGAGGAACCAGGTATAGTGAAGTTAAATAACTCACCCAACATCACAGCAGCAGAGCTTGGACTTGCTGCCTGACAGTAGGCAGCCACAGGATTCACTGCTATTCTCCACTGCCCGGGTGACTCCTGTCCTCTCCTGGCACCCTTCCCCCCCCTCACCAACTCACTGGGGGCCAGGAAGGGGTCCCTCCTGCAGGCCGTGTGCTTCTGCGGAGGCTGACCCTGGAGCTGGGTGGAACATGGCAAAACTCATTGCCCAGAGCTGCTCCTCTTGTCCAGCCCCTGGGAGCACTGCCCTGCTCCCCCCCCCCCCCGCCCCGCCATGGATGCCAGCTGGACTGGACACAGGTGGGGGAGGCAGCTACTGTTGAGTCACCCCTCCTACCCCGTGGAGTCCAGTCGCCGTGGGAGTGGGGCAGGTCACAGGGCTCAGATTCCAGCCAGCTTGTCATCCGTGCTCCTTAGCGAAGCTGCTAAGGTTACACAGCCCGGGGCTCTGGCTGGGCGCTCGCAGGACCTCAGTGGCTCCCTTCTCTGCATCTAGAACAATAAGGAGGGGGCAGGGCTAAAAATAACTCTGGAAAACCACCCCCTCCTGACCTCTAAGTATAGGAGACTCACAGCATCTTCTGGGGAACACGGGGAGTGCTTACTCACAGTTCCTAAGAGGGACATGGGCTGCGCAGAGCCGGACCCTCAAGTGCGAGGTGCAAGGTGCCTGGGCACGGGTCGGGCTCTACCCGTCACCCTCACCGTGTGACCTCGGGCAGGTTCATTACCCGCTTTGCACCGCTGAAAAATTCATCTGAAAACAATCGGAATGACGACCAAGAATGAAGGGGCCTGGCGTGAGACGAATGGTTGTGTGCACCAGACTCTTGACTCGCTAGCGGTGACCTTTCCAGGGGCCTGGCAAGATGTCTGTTGTGACTGCCATTTACAGATGAAGAAACCGGCATGTCACTCTGAGGGGCTACACGGCTCGTAAGGGGGGGGGACAGTCAGGCTTCAAACCCGCACACTGTTCTTACTTTGTGTCACTCTGCTCCTGATTATTTTTGATCCGTTGACATCTGCCACTGCATGTCACCTGTTAGACACGGTCCTTGTTGTGAAGCAAGTGGACGGAAAGGGTTGCAATGGGTAGTGAGCTCCCCTCACCCCAGAGGTAGGCAAGCACGCGCTGGATGTGGTAAGGGTCCTTAAGCATCAGAGTTGGGATTGAAATCCGTGCCACGTGCGGTCCCTTCCTGCCCCTGGTGGCAAGGGGTCATCCTTGTTCCCTGGAAGACAAACAGGACAGGGATGATTAGGCTTGTTTTCTAGTGGGGGAAACTGAGTCCCGGAGCCAGAATTTGCCCAAAGTTGGCTCATCCAGCCCAAGGTGAATTGAATCTATGTTGAGGCCTCGGTCAAGGCAGGTGGTCCGCTGAAGCGAAAATTGGGGACACGGGACCCTGGGTAAGGAAGGGGAAAATCCAAGAGCCAAAGGCAGATGCTCAGGGGGTGTGCAGGGCAAGGGAGGAGGCGAAGGCCCCCAGAAACAGGGACTCGGGCGTCTTGTGGTCCCTCTGTGGGTGGGTGGACAGATGAGGAGCCAGAGAAGAGGGCTGTCATATCACGCAGGGGGCGTCGCTGGAGAGGAGCATAGTGGGCTGGCTTGGAGGAGCCTGCGGCCTGAGCCGCGTGGGGGACCGTTCACACCAGGCAGGAGGAGGCCCGAATCCGGGGCCTTCTGCTCACGCAGTCCGCCTCGCTCCTCCCTCCACCTGCAAGAGGAAGAGCCCTCATTTCCCAGGCACCCAGGATGTTTTCCACCCCGTTCTATCTGTTCTGCACAGATTACTTCATTTATCCCAACAGCAGCCCTGTGAGGTAAGGACGGGGAGTATCCCCACCTCCATTTCTTCAGAAGAAACTGCAGCCAGAGAGGTTAAGCAGGTTGCCCAAGGCCACGCAGCCAGCCACAGAGCCACAGACCGGGGAGGTGAGCTCCGGCAGTGGTGGAGTCCCAGGTCCTTGCCCCACGTCTCTGGTGGCTTCCTCCTGAGGGCACAAGACAGGCCCACCCTGCTTCCCCTCCAAGGTCACCTCATCTGACCTTCAGCATATCTGACCCTCTCAAAAGTGACTTGTGCTCTGGCCAAGGACCCACCACGTGTGCCCAGGACGTGTGACAGGTGAGTGCCCACAGGTGCCACCCACTCAACGGGCATCTCCTTTATTTTTTTTTTACTAGCTTTTTGGAGTTAGAAGTCACATCCACGCCCTTCAGCCACTTAAAGGGCACAATTCAGCGTTTTTTGTATATTCAGAGTTGGCAACCGTCCAGGACATTTTCATCACCCCAAAATGAAACCCTGTACCCCATTCCCTCCTACCCCCTGCCCTGGGCACCCACTCATCTACTGTCTTTCTCTATGGGTTTCCCTCTTCTGGACATTTCTATAAATGGAGTCAAATGACATGTGATCTTTTGAAAGCTCCTGTTTTTGAAGCCTTATAATCACCTTTTGCAGTAAAGGGCTCTCTTGATTTTGTAGGCCAGGGAACAGCGCTCAGAGAGGTCAAGTAACATGCCCAAGGTCACCCAGCTCAAAGATGGTGGGTGGATTTGGACTCTGTCTGGTTCTAAAGACCCCGGGGCTATTCTCTTAGGTCTGGAGCCCAGAGTTGCCTGACAGCTTCAGGGGCCCTAGGGGGCAGGGTTTGGGGGCTGGGAGGAAGGCTGAGAGGGTAGGGGCATTTGTAGGGGGCAGGTTGGAGAGGGAGAGGGGCTGGGCGAGGCCCTGGGTCCCACCACCAGATAGCAGGGGCCTGGAGAAGAAAGGGCAGGGGTGAGGCAGGCAGGGGAAGGGGTGGCTGACTTTCCCCTCAGGTGGGCACAGACCCCCCAGCTCCCTGCCCTTCCTGCCGATGGGTCCAGGCACGCCTCCAGGTGACTTCCCAGCTTCTGCCTCCTCTAGAAATCTCTCTCTCCCCTCCAGCTCCCAGCCCCCAGCCCTGTAGGATGACTCAGCCCGAGCCCGGGGGCCGCCTCCTCCGCTGCACCTGTCCCCTCTGGCTGCCGCTCCCAGGAGGTACTTATCACCAACACCAGGGTGGCTGTGCCAGGGCCGCCTCGGCCGGCCTCCAAGGGCGGGACCGCTCGGCCCGGCACGTCCGCGGGGCCACCTCTGCCCTTATGCCATTTTAGTGGGAGCACTGCTCTCGAGTTCCTGGCCAGCCCCCTTGGGGTAGACATGACAACCTCAGGTCCCCTTGTGATCGTCTTTGTATTTCTTTTTCTTTTTCTTTTATTTCTAGGAGAGAGAGAGAGAGAGTGTGAGCAGGGGAGGGTCAGAGAGAGAAGGAGTCACAGACTGAAACAGCCTCCAGGCTCTGAGCTGGCAGTCAGCACAGAGCCCGACGCGGGGCTTGAACCCACCAACCGCGAGATCATGGCCTAAGCGAAAGTCGGACGCTTAACCGACTAAGCCACCCAGGCGCCCCCCGTCTTTGCATTTCTTAAATGTTTCCCATGTCCTGCCCCAAAGAAATCCAGTTCTACATTCTGGTCTTTCAGCTACTCTCAGCCTTGGACCCCTCCCTCCTCACCAATCCGCTCCGTCCCACCAGCCCCTGGAAGGATCATCGACTCAATGAACTATGAGTAAGGTCATCGACTCAATGACCTATCAGTAAGGGTTCCTCTCTCCTGGAGGGGGAAACTGAGGCTCAGAGAGGGAAAGGGAAGTCCCCAAGTTCACTCGGCTGGGAAGGAGCAGGCTTAGAGTGTGAATGCATACCCCAGGCTCCCAGCACCACGGGCCCCTGGAGAGGGAATCTGAGAAAACAGTCGTGGGCCCAGGCTGCTAGTGTGGGGACAGGAGCTCTGCGACCTTCGGTGGCCCACGTCAAACAACGGCAGCCCCTGCCTACCGTGCTTGAACGGCCAACTTTTATTCCCCTGTTCATCCACTGCTTCCTTGGGCTGGGAATACCAGCTCCACCAAACAGTACTCCGTGACTTTGAGCAAGTCAGTTAACCTCTCTGAACCTCGGTCTCCTCATCCATAAAATGGATATGATAGAGCACGCCCCACAGGGCTACAGTGAAGATTAGATGACCTAACACATGTAAGGCATGTGCTGAGTGCTTGATGAATGCGAGCTGTTATTGTTATGAGCATTCCTGGCGGGGGTACAATGGGGGCAGGGCCCAGTCCCCTCCCCCCCCCCCCGCCGCCCCCAGGCCCCAGGAGCTCACAGAGAAGTGCAGGAGGCAGACAAGGAAATGGAGCTATCATGGTCCACCGATGTGACGGCTGGGATGGAGTTTGGCGCTGGGCTCAAAGGACCCAGAAACGGGACTGGCCCAGCCCGCGTGGTGGTGGCGCATCTCTCCAGAGACCCTGGCAGGCAGGAGTCTGGAGGCCAGCCACAGCGCCCGGGGCTATTTTTACCCGGACTGTGGGCAGTCACACCACTCAGAAGCAGAACGTGGGCAGATGCAAGGGCGCCCCAAGGTCGTGCAGCGACCCCTCCTGCATCTGAGGCGGGGCTGGCTCGCCCTGCCTGCACGCCCTCTCAGTTCCGACCCAGGGATTACAGCCCGTTCTCCTCACCACTGCACGCTTGCAAACATTTTGTCTTTATTGCCAACTGTTTAGAAAAACAGAAGTTATGGGATTGGAGGTGGGGAGGCTGGGAGTGGCAGAGACCTAGAGAGACAGAGATGCAGAGACAGGAAAGAGACAGAGACAAAGGTAGGAACGCATAGAGAGATATGGAGCCAAACACAGGGAATCAGAGGAGGAAAAAGAGAAGGAAGAGAGATACAGGGGAGACATCGAGAGAAGAGAGAGCACGATGGAGGAGACAGAGAGACAGACTGAGGGCAGCGGCCCCACCACGCACCCCCACCCTCACAAGTGTGTACACACAAAGCCCACTGGCAAGAAGGGGCCAGGTGTGGGGGGCCAGATCAAGGTGTACCTTCTCCCGGCCTCCGTTTTCTCATCTGTAAACAAATCTGAGTGCAGCCCTCCCTGAACTCTGATGGGCTGGAGGGATGGGCCCTGCCAGCGTCATAATTCTTTTTTTTTTTTTAATATTTTTTATTTATTTCTAGGAGAGAGAGAGAGACAGCGTGAGCAGGGGAGGGTCAGAGAGAGAGGGAGACACAGACTCGGAAACAGGCTCCAGGCTCCGAGCTGGCAGTCAGCACAGAGCCCGACGCGGGGCTCGAACCCACGAACCGCGAGATCATGCCCCAAGCGAAAGTCGGACGCTTAACCGACTAAGCCACCCAGGTGCCCCTCATAATTCTTCTAATATGCAACCCCCCACTGTTGGCTCAATAATTAACCCTGTGGAGCAGATGGGAGGCAGAGCTCAGAGAGGTGCAGACATTCTTCTGAGGCCACTCAGCAGGCTGTGATGAGACAGGACCCAGGGCTCTCGCCTCCTTGTGTCCAGGGACACAGATCCGAGCCCCCCGCAGCTGCCCCATCGCCTCCCTTGCTTCAGGTCCCCCCTCTGACCTTCATGCTCAGCGGACAAGGGAGCCAACTGCACCCACCTCTTCCCACGCGGTCTGTGGACCTTCTCTCTGCAAAGAGCGAGGTGGGACCGAGCGTTCCCCACCCGGGCTCTTCCCCCCGCTCTCTCCGGGGGAAATTGCAGCCTGGGACCCCTTCACCGAGGACAGAAATAAATTCAGGGAAAAGGGGCCCAGTTCCCCTCCCATCTCCCTGCCAGGCTGCTCCCTTGACTGGCTCATTACTACCGACGTGAAGAACCAGCAGAAATGCTGAGCGCTGCTCTGTGATGGATGCTAATTCCTTTGATCCTCGCGAAGGACTCAGGGTAATAAGAAAATCGCTACTTTCATTTCACAGATGAGGAAACAGAGGCTCAGACTGTTGCTCTAATTTGCCCCAGGCCACACCCTGGGAGGTGGCAGGGCTGGCTCTGGGTCGGTGACAATTAAGGGTTGTGTAACACCGTCTTCGCTTTCACAGTCACGCCGCAGTCTGTTCAGGGTGACGCCCGCCCTCGCTGAGCGTCCCCGTGTCCCGAAGAGTTTGACATGTATTGTCTCCCTCTGTCCTCGTAGCCAAATCTGTTGCTTCCGGCCCAACACCTTCCTTGCCCTGAGTCTCCCATTGGTTTGGGGTGATGCTCAGGGAAGACCCCAGCCTGAGCCCGGAGGTGGGTTACAGTCGCCCTCAGCCCACCAGGGCTGTCTTGCCCGTCATTGGCTTA
Organism: Hyaena hyaena; assembly: GCF_003009895.1. NCBI lineage: Eukaryota > Metazoa > Chordata > Mammalia > Carnivora > Hyaenidae > Hyaena > Hyaena hyaena. Next base: position 524,573 of record NW_024080678.1, on the reverse strand, counting down.
GGCACCGGCATGCGATCGAGTCCTGGAAAATGAGGACTGAGAAGGAATCTGACAGAGTGGAGGGAGAGGGCTTCTAGGAATTACTTCTTGCCAGAAGGGGACTTGAAACAAAGACTTGCCTTTTCCTCTCTTTGGCTGTTGGGTGAAGATGTGATGTCTGGAGCTCTGGCAGCTCTAATGTGAGCTGGAGGGGAAGGCAAATTAGAGAGTAGAGGACCTAGAGCCAAGTGAGTGACCCTGAGCCCTGTCGACCCCAAGAGCCATGAGAGGCAACACTGAAATATTGAACCGTTGTGTTTTAAATCATTATATTTTGGAGTGATTTGTTATGGAGCAATAGAAATCAGGACTGTAAGTATTTCATTTGGTGAATTAAACGTATTGGGTACATGACTGGGTGTTGTGTTTTGTTTTGTTTTAAGAGAAGTCGCCATGTAAAAGAATCCAAGTTTCCTCTGAGTGGCCGTGACCTCAAGTTCCCCTGGAGTGGTTTACTTCTGCTCCAGAGAGTTCTTCAGTGAACTCTCACAGACATGTTCACTTTAGGTGAGAGGTGAGATACCAGTGACCTGGATCTGGCCAACCCAGTAGCCTTTGGAACGTCACCCACAGCTTAGGATTCTCGCCAGCCAAGCCTGTAGACACTTAGCGGGGGATTTGGTCTCTTGGCTTTAGCTGGTGGGTCAGTGAGTCTGGCCTTGGGAATATCACCCTATGTCGTCGCTCTGCCTCAGAGCGCCTGCAGGATGGAGGCCGGGACTCGGCGACACGGGTCTCCGGGCAAGGAAACATCAGTGCCCGCCCCCCCCCCACTCCACCAGGAGAGAGAGAGACAGAGATCAAGACCACAGCTGTGTGAGGGGCGCCTGGGTGGCTTAGTCGGTTAAGCGTCCGACTTTCGCTTAGGTCATGATCTCGCGGTTCGTGGGTTCGAGCCCTGCGTCGGGCTCTGTGCTTACTGTCAGCTCAGAGCCTGGAGCCTGTTTCAGAGTCTGTGACTCCCTCTCTCTCTGTCCCTCCCTTCTCATTCTTTCTTTCTCTCTCTCTCTCTCTCCTAGAAATAAATAAAAATATTTAAAAAAAAAAAAAAGACCACAGCTGTGTGGCTGGTGACCGAGGTAGCCCCGGAGGGACCGCAGGAGGACAGATAAGGGCCTCCAGGCCTCCTCCCACCCATGTTTATAACTGGATGCCCCTCCCCCCCCTTGGACTCAGTCAGCCCCTGGGTTCTGGGTCTATTCGGGAAGAAGGAAGGAGGCCCCGATGGAGAAGTTGGGCTTCCCGCTGGCTTGTAAGTGGAGGCCCCAGCTGGCTTTGCTTTGAAACGTGTAGGAGAGGGAGCCCATCTGTCCCCAGGCTGGTGAGGCCTGCCGCGCTTCTGACGCCGCCCTGCGCACCCCGCCAGGCAGGCACCCCCCGAGACCCTGGCCCCCGTCCAGCTCTTCTGCTCAGCCGCGTGATCCTGCACAAGTGCCCCGAACTCTGCCTTCGTTTCCCCGCCTGGTGCTCGTTACCGCAGGGCTCTCATGAGAACAGGACCGATAAGATGCCTACGGAGAGAGGTTTATTTCAAGGAATCGGCTCCTGGGAATGTGGGGGCCGGCGGGTCCAGGTCCTGCTGGGCAGGGGGGCCGCCTCGAGAGCCCATCCATCCCCATCGCCTCTGTCCCGGGCTTGCTCTCACCTGGGACTTCAAGCCGTCTTCTCAGCACCCAGTGTTTCGGGACACGCCTCTCCCAGGGATCCCCGCAAACTGCCACTCATTTCTCCTTGGCACTCCGGGCTCCATTCCAGCAAACTGCCCACAAGGGGATCTGTTTCATCCCAACCCCCCAACTCTGCACACGCTCCCCCCTCCCGCCTCCACCCTGTACAGGGACGATAAAAGTCCTCAAGACCCAGCCTTCCCTGATGTCCTCTGGGAATACTGATCCCATCTCCCCGCTCCGCTTACCCCTGTACTGTGTGCACACTCTTCCTGCCCCACCCCCTGCAAATTGCCTGAAGCTAGAGATTTTTGTTCTATTATATTCTTGTTTCTCCTGGTCTTGCTGTGCCTGGAGCAGAGGCTTGTGATTAACATTGCTGATTGAGTTGCATGGCCCCCGCCAGCGGGCATTGAGCCCACTCTTGTTTGTGTCTGATGATGGGGAGCTCACTGCTGCCCAGGCAGCCGGCTCCATTTCCAGAGACTCTAACCCATTGGGATGCTATGTCGGCAACATCTCCCTCTCCCGGACCTGGCGAAGACTATCTTTTGATTATTTGTCTTTTTTTTTTTTTTTGCCCCCCTTCTCCTCTTCCCAAAGAGGAAGGCTATTTTCTAATTGCTGGGAGAGACGCTAATTTGATGATATAATAAAGTCACGGAGGATGGAGAGGAAGAGGTTGCACTGGCTAGGACTTTGAAGAGGAAAGGTTCTACCGCAGGCTTGAGGCATGGGGGAAGATGGGGAAAGGCAATTCGAATAGATCTTGATGCGGCCTGTGTAGTGGGAGCCTTTTATAAAGTTTTTTTAAATGTTTATTTTTGAGAGAGAGAGAGAGAGAGCAGGGGAAGGGCAGGGAGAGAGAGGGAGACACTGAATCAGAAGCAGGCTCTGGGCTCTGAGCTGTCAGCACAGAGCCCGATGTGAGGCTCGAACCCCCGAACTGTGAGATCATGACCTGAGCCGAAGTCAGATGCTTAACCAACTGAGCCATCCAGGCGCCCCAGTGAGAGCTCTTTTAATGTCTTTCAAGAAATTCAAGAATAGAATTTCTCCTTAATTACTTTTAGTTATTGAGGCACCTGGGTAGTTCAGTTGGTTGAGCGTCCAACTCTTGATTTCAACTCAGGTCATGATCCCAGTGTCATGATCAAGCCCCAAACTGAGGTCCTTATTGAGTGTGAAGCCTGCTTGAGATTGTCCCTCCCCCCCGCCCCCTCTTGTGCATTTGCACTCTTTGTCTCTAAAAAATAAAAAAATAAATTAACAAGTTACTTTTGGTTATTGAGCTGTCTTATTTAAACATGACATTGCTAGGACACCTGGGGGGTCATTGATCTCACGGTTTGTGAGTTCGAGCCCCATGTCGGGCTCTGTGCCGACACCTCAGAGCCTGAAGCCTGCTTCAGATTCTGTCTCCCTCTCTCTCTGCCCTTCCCCCACTCGCAGGTGTGTGTCTCTCTCTCAAAAATAAATACACATTAAAAAAATTTTAAACATGACATTGCTCTGAGACTGAGCCACATAAGTCTCTCCGTTTATTAGGGTCATCCGTTATATACTCAGTAGTAGATTAATTCGTGCTCAGATACAGTTTTCTCTTTCATGTTGGGACTTTTGCTTGTATAGATGCAAGATGGTGCTGAGGAACATCTAGCTTAGGATGAGTCCATTTTTTTTGAAATTTAATTAGTATCTAACTATCATGTACCTTTCATGAACATCTCCCACCCCAGCCCCCTGTACTGTTTAAATATCAGAAGCCGACACCACACCAGAAGCTTCTATCCATAATGATCAATGCCGCCAGACAATACCCCTCTCTTTCTAACAAATATTTGCTAACTTCCCCTTTACTATCCTGAAATGAAGCTCACTGATAATATAACTTACCTACATCCATGATTTAAAAACTTTATTATCATGGGGGCGCCTGGGTGGCTCAGTCGGTTAAGCATCCAACTTCGGCTCAGGTCATGATCTCACGGCTCAGGTCATGATCTCACAGTTCGTGAGTTTGAGCCCCGCATCGGGCTCTGTGCTGACAGCTGGGGGCCTGGAGCCTGCTTTGGATTCTGTGTCTCCCTCGCTCTCTGCCCCTCCCCTGCTCATGCTCTATTTCAAGGATAGGTTAAAAAAACACTAAATTTTTTTTAAAAATTCATGATCATGTCTTAACTCTATAGTAGTATAAAGATAAAAAAGAAAGGTCTTTTATAATACAATAAAATGTTCTCCAATAGTTGATGTGATGGCCCTGGAGGAGCTGCGAAGCAGTCAGCAGCTCGCGCCTCTGCACGAATTGCCCCGCGAGCAGCGCTCACCTGCACAGGTGTGTGGGGCGAGCGGCCACACGGTCAGGACGCACCGGGCTTTGCCGCAATCAGCCCAAAAGACCACAACCTCACATGTTGTGTTCCGTGTGGCCGGCAGGGGCTCTGCTTCTCATAAAGAGACCCAGCCGGAAAGCAGCGGCTCCACTTAGACACACATGTCCACGGCCTCTGTGGACAATAGTCACCGACTTCTATAATGTCCACCAGAAGTGGCCACTCACGGCCACGCGTGTGTTGCGGGCCCGAACAAGCCACACGGGTCTGAGGAAATGCCACCCACTCTGTACCTGCAAGGAGAAGACACTCAGGGTCCTGATGGACGTCCGTGAAGCCCCTCAAAGCCTGTGGTGACACTGCTGTGGGGGTGCCGTTGTCGCGACGGGGAACAAGCCTAGGTACAAAAGTCCCCAATGAAAGCTTCCCCTCCCCCAGTAATGCAACATATTTTGAAACACAACAGCTGAAAGATAATGTGTAAGCAACATTTGCTAAGGTCTAGAATCCGGTCTAGATCGTGGGAGAGATTCCCCACGTAGTTTTCTGCTTGCACGTTCCCGAACACCAGGTTCTCCCCTCCCCCTCCTCCCTCTAAATGTCAGCATCCTCATCACGGCAACCAAACACCCCCACAGATACACAAAACGCCCCCACCAGGGGCAATGCAGCCCCACTGAGGGCCACCAGTGGAGGCTAGTGGGTTGTCGCAAACCTTTTCCAGCAGAATAGCCCCATCTGGTTTATTCCTAATGAAATATCAGGCAGAAGCCCAATGTATACACTGGCTGAAAGTACCACTGCCCTGCGCTAGGTGGGGACACCCGGCCCCCCCCCTCCTCCCGCATACCTGCCCCTCCTCCCACGAGTCAGAAGACCCTGAGTCCCCGTGTTCAAACCCTGAGGCTCCACATAACCTGATTTCAAGTTCACCGGGCCGCGGAATCACCCCTGCTCCCTGATGCATGTGACAAGGGGGCCATTCTGCCTTCTCAGTCTTTTGAAGCTGATCAGTCTAATAATACCTGTGAAAACTTGCTATGAGGTGATTAAAAACGACTTTTGCCACTAAGGGCGGGGGAGGGGAACAAGGCCCGGGGTTCAGTGCCTCAGACAAGATGCCTGTTTACCCTGAGGAAACGACATCCTTTGCTGAGCGGAAATATTTTCAGCAAAGATCCGACTCTTCTAAATGCGTTAACACGGGTTCAATATTGTGTTTCTATTTCTGTGTGAGATGCCAGCACGGAAAGAATTTTCATATTTGTGGGTAATCTGTGGTCGGGTATAAAGCAATGGAATTGAGGCAGGGCATTTGAAGGTGAAAGTTTTGTGGCTATATATATTTTTTTAATATTTTTTTATTTATTTCTAGGAGAGAGAGAGACAGTGTGAGCAGGGGAGGGTCAGAGAGAGAGGGAGTCACAGACTGAAACAGGCTCCAGGCTCTGAGCTGGCGGTCAGCACAGAGCCCGACTCGGCACTCGAACCCACGAACCGTGAAATCATGACCTGAGCAAAAGTCGGACGCTTAACCGACTAAGCCACCCAGGCGCCCCAGTTTTGTGGCTATTTTTAAATTAAATTTAATGTATTTAAAAAATTTTTTTATATCTAAAATTTTTGAAATGTTTTATGTATTTTTGAGAGACAGAGCATGAGTGGGGGAGGGGCAGAGGGAGAGGGAGACACAGAATCAGAAGCAGGCTCCAGGCTCTGAGCTGGCAGTCAGAACAGAGCCCGAAGCAGGGGCTCGAACCCATGAACCAGAGATCATGACCTGAGCCTAAGTTGGACACTTAACCGACTGAGCCACCCAGGTGCCCCGTCTCTTGACAGCTTTATTGCTTCCCCTCTCCCAGACGTGACCCAACCCGGGTAGCTCTCATGGCTGCAAGCTCCTGGCCCAGCCGCGCCCAGAAAGCCCGGTCGCAGGTGGAGGTGGCAGCGCTGGCTTCTGTGTCCAGGAGGGGTCACGCTGGCTGTCCTGGGAGTGTGACTCCCGGGGATTTCAGAGCGGCAGGAAACGGGCTGAGAGCTTCGATCAGATCTAACAGCGGGGGTCAGACATTCACTGTCACACTCACACACACAGACACACACACGGACCAGGCGTCTTCACAGACACTGTGCATATGGCAATGGACAGACAGACACACACACGTGCGTGCGCGCACACACACACACCTTCACATACAGGAACCAGATATTCAGAGCTGGACTCCACTTGTGCCTCCTGAATCACTTATCTTTAAAATAGTCTACAGTCGGGGTGCCTGGGTGGCCCAGTCGGTTAAGCGTCTGACTTTGGCTGAGGTCATGATCTCACAGCTCACGAGTCTGAGCCCCGCGTCGGACTTTGCGCTGACAGCTCAGAGCCTGGAGCCTGCTTTGGATTCCGTGTCTCCCTCTCTCTGCCCTTTCCCCACTCACGCTTTGTCTCTCAAAAATAAAGATGTTAAGAGAATTTTTTTTTAAAGGAAGAGTCATGGAGGCTAGTGTGAGTCAATCTAAAAAGTAGGAATTCTAGAAGGAATAATACATGTAGGAAAGGCAACATTTGGAGGGATAGGTTACATGGATATTCTATGTATTTTATTATCTATATTTAAAATATCAAGTATCTCATCAAATGTGAAACCTTACATGTATTTCTAAGATATATATTGTTTATAAAAATAAATCCCATTGACCTTGTTTCTCTGGAGAACCCTGACTGCTCCACCACCATCTTCATGTCTCAGATCCACTGTGCTGGGGCCCCAATTCCCCACACTCCTCAGGGGTCAGCCATACTTGCCTCCAGATGTCCAGAGCCTGTGTGTGTTCCCCAAAGGCAGGGGCCAGGCCTGTCTGCTTCTCCGTGGCCCCCCCAGGGCTGAGCCCAGTGCCTGGCACATTGCAAACCTCAGTGACAAATATTTGACCAATGTGTTCATGCACTAACGAGTGAATTTATTTTGAGAGCTTCTCCTAATGCGGTTTCCTGCATCTGACACTCTCTCCCACTTTCTTTGCTTCTCACCCTTTCACAGCTCACCCCCCGCCCACAGCTACAGGTACCCTGTCCTGAAGGCGAAAGCAGAGACCTTATTTCCTCACTCATGGCTGTGCGCCTTGTCCCAATGCAGGGGTGGGGGCTGGCACATAGTCTATGCTCAATAAATATTTGTTGAATCAATGCAGAATAAATGCCGTTGCGGGATTACACTTTTGAAATATTAGCCCATACTTCCCTCCCCAGGATTTCTTTTCTTCTCTTGCTCTTTCCTTTTCAGACAGCAAGGCATTTCTGAGCCCAGGCCTCAGGAAAGGACGTGACAGCCGAAAGCAAGAAAAACACGTCCCTTGTGTAGATGTGCGGATTCAAAAGCTCAGGTCCTCAGAGGATCAGAAAGAACACACAGAAAGGGCAAAGACTTGGAGGAAATCGTGGGGTGTTCCTGCTTCCCAGGCTGGAGAAGAATGTCCTGAACTGTCAAAAAGGAAGAGAGTTGAAAAGGAAACAATCGATTGCCGTTGGTGGTGGGGCCGCGGCTAGCTCAGAGGGCACCCTTGTGTGAATTAGGAAAAGGCACCCCTTCTGGGCGCCCAGCTTGGCAGCTGGAGGGTGGACTGGATCCAGCCCTTAATTGGCGCCCTCCCACCAGGTGCTTATGTGGAGTGCGCAACCTGTATAACCATACAGGGCAGCCCTGCACCCCCCTGCCAAGCCCTGGAGGAGGCCGGGAAAGCTCAGACAGGCCTGTAGGGTCTGAACACAGAGAAATTCATGCCTCGTGTCTCAGGTGAAGCCCTCACGAGTCAGGGGTGTCCCTGAGGAGGAGTGGTCCGGGCAGAAGGAGACATGTGCAGCCTTAGCGTTTCCTCAAGCGCCTGATGAGGATAATAACTGAAGACCACGTGGGGTACAGCATCCCTGAGGACAACTGGGGACAGATGACAGCAACAGATTGCCACCTTCCCTCCCCAACACGCCACAACTTGGCCCCTGTAAGCCCCTTAGAGTGAGTCAAAACCCCAGGGCTGTTTGGAACGCGGGAGCACATTCAAGGAGCCCGAGATTAAGTATGGGCCACGCAGGCGCAGTGGGGATCCCAAACAAAAATTCAGTTGAGCTCGAGAAAAGAAGGAGTTGCATTTTGTGCACATGAAAGGTATCCAGTGAGATTCTTTCTACCGGCTGTGCTCCACAAATATTTGTTGAACGAGTGCTGAGTGAATGACAAATGGCTCCTTCTCCACCACCCTAATTTTATTCGGCCCTGATTTAATTATCAGAGCACACGCTGCCCTGACTAGATTGTCAATTGCTTGAGGGCAGGGACCAGCCTACTCAACTTCCAATCCTGCGTCTGCATCTATATAGAAGTGCTCATTGCCTGGGCGTTCAATTGAACTACTATATAAATGCACAACGCTTTCCCCAGGCTCGTGATCAAAAACCTTCCCTTCCCCTGCGCTCCCCTCCCCTCTTCCACCCTCAGCAGAATTCCCAAAGCAGGGAGCAGACAAGGGGTCCTCGGTGCAGCAGGATAGCCTCATGAATGAGCCTGTTAGGTAGGATTTGAGACACGTCTACACCAGCAGATGAGCTCTGTTCAGCGGCCATGAATTCTGGTGTGGACTGAGGTCAGGTTCACCCCGGGCGGGGGGGGGGGGACTCAAGGGCAAGGGTGACTAGGTCACTTGTCCTGCGTGTTCCTGGAGATTTATGGGGCCTCCCAGAGTCGGTACCCTGAGTCTTAGGCGCCGTTTGAGGCCCTCAGGGCCTGGGCATCCGGATGGACTCAGGCCACCTTTTCCATGGCCCCTGTCCAGGGCCTCTGTCCAGCCTGCTTCCTGGCTGCCCCCGTCACATGCCAGTGTTTTATCCTGGGTCCCCACAGCCGTACCACACATTCTGTCCGTGTGCTCGGCATTTGTAGATATGATCATGGCTCCTGGCCCATGTTTCTAAGTTACCCCCCAGGCGTCTGTCCTTTCTCTGTGGCCAGAAGGTCAGTGCTGGCCACTGGCTGCCACCTCTGTCTCCCCGCTGCCTTCCCAGCTTCGAACACAGCTTTGCCGCTTAACGAGCTGGTGTCCCTGGCATGTTATTTAAACTGCTGTATCCACAGTGACCACCTCCCCCAGTCTGTGCCCTGTCCCCTGGGCACCTTGCCACTCTTTGCCTCTCGCCACAAAGGTCTGCTGACCCCTCTCCTGACCAGACAGGGCTCTTCCCGCCGTCCCCTGTGCCCAGCACTGTCCCTGCCACTGAGGAGCGACCTAGGGAAGGCAGGGGTCCGTTCCTCTCTCCTTCCTCCTCCCTGCTCTCCTCCTCTCCCCCAGCCTCCTGCCCACAGGGCCGTCCCCACACACGATCCCAGCCATTTCTTCCTTGGGGCCCTTTCACTTGCTCCAGGAAAGGAAGATCACCAGACAGAGACTGTCATGTCGCAGGGCCTTTTATTAAAATCAGGTGAGTCACTCCATTAGCTGAGAAGGCGCACTTAAGTTCCAGACCCCCCCCCCCCCCCCCCCCCCCCCCCCGCCGCCAACCCCGTCACCTCCTTTGGGATGGGTGTGGCTGTCCCACTCTGCCCAGACCTCTTTCTCACGGTAGAGGGACACCTGGGGGGGGGGGGGATGGGTCAGAGAATCTTCGTGTTGATGGCTTGGATTTGGGATTAAAGGTGCTGGGAAAGGTGTGGTTGAGTTTGGAGGTTGGAGGAATTGGGTTGGAGTTGAGGAGAGAGGAGTGAGAACTAGGTGGGGCCCAAAGGCTGCTGGTCGCAGTGAGCAAAGGGCCTCACTTCTCCTGGTTCCCAGGTGATGACCCCCCACAAGGAGCCCTGTCCCCAGGCAGAGACCCCTGGGACAGCCTACCCCCGCAACCCCCCCCCCCCACCTCCCCACCCGCCTCTCAGAAACAAAGCAGACACTCAGAAGCAAACTCTAGGGGCTACAGGAGACCCAGTCCCGCCCTCCCCTGGGCCCTGCGCCTGGCGCGTGGGGGTGGGGTGGCCCCGGGGCTTAGCCCTGGAACCCCAGCTCCTTGTACTTGGCCGCGATGTCATTCCGGAACAGCTCCAGAGCCTTCCTCATGGCTGCCTGGGCATCAGCGCCGAAGTCCCCGGGGTGTTTGCTCTGGAGAACCTGGATGATGACTTCTGAGATGAACTGCAGGGGGCACGGAGGAGAGGGGTGCTGGTCATGGGGCGGACAGACCCGGAGCCAGGGAGGGGGGGCGCGGAATCCGGCAGAGTCCCACCTTCTCTTTACTTCGGGCCATTTATGGAGTGCTTACTGTATACACCAGGCCTGCTTTGGAGTGGTCTCTGCAGATTCATTCCTTTTATCCCTGCAGCCCTGGGAGACAGGTGTACATGGGGCACCAGGCCCAGTACAGACCCAAGGTCGTGTGGCCCGGGGGGGCTCACCCATCACCCTCCTGTGCTGGTGTTCAGGATGCAGTCCAGCCGCAGCCATACAATGGCCCAGGGCACCGCCTCCATGCAGACAGTAGAAAGGAGGGGAAATGTTCCCATTCCCAAAATCTGCTAGATTTTGCAGTCAGAAAATCTAGATAGAAAGAAACTAGGGTGCCTAGGGGCGGCTCAGGTCACGATCTTGCGGTCCGTGAGTTCGAGCCCCACTTCAGACTCTGTGCTGACGGCTCAGAGCCTGGATCCTGCTTCGGATTCTATGTCTCCCTCTCTCTCTGCCCCTTCCCCGCTTGTTCTCTGTCTCTCAAAAATGAATACGTGTTAAAAAAAACTTTAAGAAAGAAACTGTTTCCATCTATGTATATTTCATTTTTGCACTTAATGGCTTAGTCTGCTTATTGCTTTAAGTAGCTTATTTGGGGTGGGGTGGGGGTGCAGAGCATCCTATTTTCTGGGCCAAGCACAGGACCCACGTCTCCTATCAGTCTCTCCATCACCATCCCGTTTGCTCGGGTGCCCACGATGTCATTACCAGGAGCATGCACAACATGGCAGCTTTAGCGATGGGAAGATCTCATGGGTGTAAAATGCTACTGTGCTCTTTTGACAGTTAACCAAGATCTGATGCCAACCACAGCCCTGGCCGGTGGACCAAGTGGTGTCACTTAACCGATGGACCAAGTGGTGTCACTTTACCGAGGCCTGGACAGGAAAGTAGCCAGACTGAGGTCATATAGCAAGAGGTCTTTGCACCCAGGGAGGTTGTGGGCAAACGGCCGCCAGAGCCAGGGATGGAGGTGGTGACTCTGCCTTTCCCATTTTCTCAGGGCGCCCAGAGTGCAAGTGACCCCAGGCAGAGGGTGGGGGGCTCACGCTGACAAAGGCCAACCCCCCAGTAAACACAGTTTGACTCAGAAATGGGGACAGTCCCACAAACACCTGCCTTTGGGCATCCACTGGGACATATGTGTTAGTTCACCTTTAATGTCAGAAATGCAACAAAACAAAGTGGGGGCTCGGGCTGCCGTGGAGTAAGCTCTGCCCCTGGACAATGTGGGACCCCAACTTCCTGGCTCAGCTCTGCCATGAGCCTCTCTGGTGACTTCACCACAAAATGGGGGCTCCAATGCCCCTCATCCGGTCCCCTCGCTCAGCCTTTCCTGAGCCTGTGTCAGAGCCACTAGTATCTAGGAAAGTGTGCAAACTGAGAAACGTTGCCCTTCACTACCCGGCACCCCCTGTGGCCCCCTCGCTCACAGGTGGGAAGCAGCAGCCTATTATGAAGAGCATGGAAGGGGAGGAACAGACATGGGCTCTGCCTTAGATTTTGCAGAGATCGATGCAGTAAATCAAATTTGTTTTAAGTGGACCTGGTTTCTAGCCCACTAGCTGCCAGTCGACCTTCTCTCTCTCAGCCTGTTTCCTTGTCCCCCAGGAGGGGATGTGTCATTCCAGTTGTACTGTGAGCCCACCCTGTGCCACTGGGGTTCAGAAATGGGAGAGCCAGAGTCTGCCCTTGGAGAGCTCATGTCCCAGCCAGGAGACAGCTGGGTAAAGAGATGAATTACAGTACAGCCGGGCAGGCGCCGTGACGGGGTTAAGGATAAAGCGCCTTTGCACTGGGGGTGAGGGGGGTGCCTGTGGATGGAGCAGCTGACGGCCTCGTGCAGAGGTGATGGCTTCTAAGCTGGGCCCTGCTGGAAAGACAGGGATTTGCTGCCAAGAGAAGACAGGGAGGGCAGGGGCCGCAACAGGCACGGAATCGCAAAGGCAGGACAGGCCCCTGTGTCTGGGTTGCTGACTGAGACACTGTGGGGGCAGCTGGGGTGCAGGGAGGTGAGTCTGAGAGGCTGAAGAGGGGTGTGGTGGTGGCTGATGGGAGATATTGTATCATAAGGGTTAAGAGCTTGAGTTCCAGAGTGCTGTTCATCAGACTGTACTTACCGGCTTATTAGCTGTGTGAACTTGGGCAAGCTACCTAACCTCTCTGAGCCTTCGGTTTCCAAATCTGTAAAGTGAGTATGAGAAGGGTACCTGCCTGGCACAGAGTCTGCTAGTTGTCTGCCTAATGGCCATTGTCTCCTTCTTCCTTGGTGACACTAGTTGTGTTTGGAGAGGCCACAGACCACGTCTCCCAGCTTTCCACGCAGATGAGTGTGGTCTTGTAGCCAATTTCTGGCCAGTGAGATGTGTTGGATGGCATTTCTGTGACTCCTTAAAAGAGAGCTTTCCTCTCTTCTTCCAGCTTCCTGTCTGGAACATGGACCAGATGGCTGGAGCCCTAGCAGCCATCTTGGACCATGAGTCAACTTTGAGGACGCGTGCCAACATCGGCAGCGTCGCTGACTGTGGGGCCCCCACACCAGCTCTGGACGCCCCAGCTCTGAACTCCCTTTGCATCAGAAAAAAGGAAGACACTGAACGCATTCAATCTCAGGGAGATGGCGAGAGTTCTGTGCCGCCATCTGGGATGGTGCCCATCCCAGCTGGTAGCCATCCCCGCTGTCTTCATCCTCATCGCCGCATCAGCCGGCCTGCCACTCCCGTCCCGAGGAACTGCACCTACCTCGGAGGCCCTTTGTCCCCCGGATCTCAGTGCTCCCTCTCACCACACCCCTCCTCCCACGGGCTCTAAAGGCAGGACATGCATGTCAGGCTCGCCCCTGCCCACCCCACTCCTCAGCCCATTACCGGGGGCTCAAACCACCTTCTCTTGCCTAGGACCCCCGAGGCTCTCTCCCTCTTCATCTGGAAAGATGCTGGAACAGCAGCACCAGCCTACTGGCCACCCGCAGCCCAGGATGCAGGCCTCGCTCCTGTACTCCAGCCCCACGACACCCGTATGCGTCATGAGGTTAGGGGTTAGGGGTTAGGCGCTGGGGGCCTGGGGGAATAGAGCCCTAGGTTGAATCCTGTGAGTGTGCCATGGACAAGCCAGCTATTGCCCTCTCTGTGCCTCAGTTTTCTCATCTGTCCAGTGGATGTGATAATGGTACCTCCCCGTGGTGGGTGGGGGAATGCGAGTGGTGTCCCCAGTATCCACCCTCCCTTTCTTTCCCGCATGACCTGCTGAGCTGGGGGAGAAGCGGGTTTACTCTCAGTGACCTCAGGAGGAAGGCGAAGTGGGTGACAGCTCGTTTTACAGATGGGGAAATTGGGGCTCAGCGAGGAAGGCCGTGGGTCACCCACAAGTTGGTGGCTGAGCTGGGACATGAACCCCAAATTTCATGTGCCCGAGGCCTCCCCTTGCACCTTCCCACCCGCCTCTGCCCTGCTTCCCACCTCCAGGTACTTGACCGGGATCTTGTGCTTGGTGGCGTGTGACTGGGCCAGGGGCTTCAGCTCCGCCTCGTGATGGCCCTTCTTCTTGAGGATGCCCCCCAGGGCGGTGAGCACCGTGTTGCCGTGCTTCTTCAGGTCCTCGGACCCCTTCATCTCATCCTCCGTCTTCAGGTGCTTGAACTTGTCGAACTTCTCCAAGGTCTCCGGGTGGCCCTTGAAGAGCCTGCGGGCACACGGAGGGCTGGAGTCAGACCCAGGAATGCGCGCCGGGGCTGGAGGTGGCGAGACACGCGAGTTCCCATCCAGGCCCCCTACTTCCCAGCTGTGTGACTTTGGGCAGTTCGCTCTACCTCTCTGTGCTTTTGCTCCCTCGGCCAAGCACAGGGGGTAACTGGGGCCTGCCTATAGCAGCGCCGTGGGGATTCGGTGGGCTGTGGGAAGGCGTGGCCTGGGTATTTTTCTCACCAGTGGCCTCTGCCTCTTCCTCATCGCTGCTATGAGCGGCAGGAAAGAAATATGGGGCCACTTTGCCCCCCTGTGACTCCACCAAATTTTCTCTTAAGTTGTTTGGAGCGCAGGTGATTTGATCACTTCATGGGTGGAGGAGGGGCAGGGGGCATTGGGGCTGGAAGACCCTGGATTTGTTGAGTCCCTACTGCACGCTGGGCCCCGTGCCAGGCTCTGTGTGTCCCTTTGGGGTCAGACTATTCCCATTTTATAGAAGAGGGTGTAAAAGAGGTGTGGAGTCGTAGCTCAACGTGACCACTATGCAGAAGGGCCAACTGGAAACAGGTCTGAGTGACTCGAGATGTAGACCATGCAGGGGATGGTCACTGCACCTTCCTGCCTAGGGAGCATCCTTTGGCTGCTTAAATACTTCCAGCTACGGGAGGCTCACTACTACCTGTGAGGGCCATTCCGCCCCAGATTAGCTCTCAGGCTCAGGAAGCTCTTGCTTAGTTTGCTCGGACGCCCCGTACCTCCCAGGCCCCTCGCGGTGCAGATGGTGAGGTCCCCAGGGAGAGAGTCACCTGGTCTCTCAGACCAGGTCTCTGCTCCCACCAGGGAGCCAGGGAGCTCGCTGCAGATGGACGCTGCCCGTGAACTGGGGCAGCCCCCTATAGCCATGGAGCTCAGTCTTTCCTGTTCTGGAAAGTTGGGTGTTCATTAAAGGGAGTCACACATGCCGCCTAGGTGGGGGGTGGCTCTCCCCATTTTACTTGTGGGCGGACGGAGCACAGAGGCTTTGCCCAGGGTCGGTGGCAAAGCCCAAACCGAGATCCGATGCTTCTCTAAGTCATTCTCTCTCTCTCCCTCTCGTCATACTCTGAAATGTCTGCAGGAGTGTCCCTCTCTCCCCAGGCTGCCCCTCCTCCTGTCTAATGGCTTCAGGTCCCTGCAAGTTTCCTCTTTTGTAGCTTCCTGGCCCGGCCACACCCTTCAGCCCTTTGAAAGCATCTCTGTGCATGCACACCCAGACACACACGTGTGCACCAAGTAGCACCAACAAGGAGCACCCCCCTCTCCCGGGAGCAAATCCCTCCTGTACCCCCCAGAACGCCCGGGGCTGTCTGCAGCAGCCGTGCCCCACGTCCCCATCTCACCCTGGCCCCAGCACCCCTGCCAAGCCTGCGTGTCACTGAGCATCTGGTGACAATGATCCTTGAACTCCTGCCTGGCAGATGTGGGACCTAGCGCCCACAGGGCAAGGTCGGAGGTCGGGACACTGGAGGGAGCCTAGCTGGGGCAGAGGAGGGCCAAGGACCTGGTGCCCAAGGCAACCAGGGACCTCAGATTTTTGGAGGAGGCCCCAAGATGCCTGGGAGAAAGAGCATGGGAAAGAGAATTATGGAAGCCAAGTTCTGGCCCCAGGTCTACCTCCCATGTGCTGTGTGATATTGAAAAAGTCACTCAACTTCTCTGGGTCTTGGATCAGCCATCTATAAACCAAAAGAGTTGGTCTAGCTGATGTTTCGGCCTCTGATGATAAAGCTTGATCCCCGCCTCACCTTCTACTCTGCACCAGTCAGCCAGCGAGTGAGCCCAGATCTGCCTTCAGCAGTGCAGGAAAACCGGGCTAATGAGTGCCCACCAGATCATTCCAGCACCACTCGGCCGCCTCCCTCCCTCGGCCCAAAGTCCTGCATCTGGGAGCCCCCAGGCAGCCGCAGAAGGCCAGACCTGGATTTGCCAAAGGGCAGCACCCTGGAAGATGGACAGACGAAGCCCGTCACCCCGCGGAAAAGGATGGACGGACTTTCACCACTGTTTCAGAAAGCCCTCACTTGCCTTGCGTTTTCATCTTCAATCCTACGTCCCCCTGCCTCGCTTACCACGGGCCTGCAGGCAAGTCAGTGAGAAAGGAGGCCATCTCCCAGCTGTCCTCTGAACCGAGGCCCGACCAGACACCCACACGGGAGATGGAGCACTCAGACCTGCACAACACCGTCTCTGCTCTGGACCGAAGACCCGGGCTGGGGAGGGGAACCCCTCTCTGGTGTGCCAGGGGTGCGGGGCAACGGCATGGTGCTCCCGAGCAGCCGTGCTGGGTCCAAGCTGCCTGGATGTGAGTTCCAGCTGTGTGACTTCGGGCAAATTGCTTAACCTCTCTGTTAAGGGTGGTGATCCTAATATCTACCTCATAAGTGCTGGTGAGGCTGAGTTAATATACGTGAAGCGCCGAGCACAGGGGCTGGGGGTGTGCACTGTGTAAATGTTGGCTGCCCTGCCCGTCCTCCTCGTTGTTACCACTATTATCAGGGTCACAGCCACCGCTGTCACCCTCATCATCATCACCATCATCATCCTCTGTAAAGGGAGAGGTTTGGGCTACCAGCGGTGATTTTCAAACATTTCGTGGCCTCAAAATTCTTTGTTCAAATGCAAAAATAAATAAAGCAGAAAGGGTTCGGGCTGGAGGAGGAAAGCCCGGGGCGCGCTCAGCAGCCCCTTCCTCCTCGACCCCCGTCCTGAAGCCAGACTCTTCAACTGGCCTTCTGGCTTTTATGCTCCAGACCTTTCCGATCGCATACTTGCAGCGGTGTTCTATTAACAGCTCTGCTGAACAGAATACGCAGTCTTTTACAAGAGGAGAAAGAGGAATGACCTTGCCAAGGTCAGTAAGAGAGCCGAGGCTCAGCGTCTGGAACAGAACCAAGGGCCAGCTCCCACGGAGGCAGGTGCAGCTCCGGGAGGTCGCCTCCCCTCCCTTCCCTCCACACGCAGGGGGCCCTCCTCCCAGACCTCACACTGTAAGAGGGCAGAACCCACTGGCATGCTCTCTGCGTGTCCTACAGCCTAAGACATGACGGGGCATTGGCCTTTCTGGGACCTTTCAGGGGCCTGGAGTCCGGGGCATCGCGTCTTGTCCCTGGCCCGGTCTCCCTGATCCATTCTGGAAAGGGAGGGAAGGTTTCCCCTGATGAATCAATACTGCGAGTCTCCTTCAAGTCGCTGCCTTGGGGGCTAGCGGCCCCCAGGTCACCTTGGGGAAACTTCTGCTTTGCAAACTGGTCTCTAACCCCAACTACCCTGCCTCCTCTCCAAAAGCAAGGGAGGAGCATGACCCAGAGAATGAGAGCAGAGAGGGATCGCAGAGACCCTGGCAGACAATCGCTTCATTCAACCAACAGGCAAGCAGGACTCAGAGATGGGGAGTGACTTATCCAGGGTCACACGGTAAAGGTAGCTCAGGAGTTGATGTCAACTTGGGGGCAGCTTTTGTCCCATTAAACAGGAGCCGTTGCAGCCCCAGCCAGCAGGCAGGGGACAGGAGGAGAAAGACATAGGGAACAGCCCCAGGATGCCAGTCAGAGTAAACAGAGAACGTGACTGTCCTTCCCAGAGTGTTTCTAAGGGCTCAGACTTCGGATCACCGAGCTTACAGGACTGACCATTCTCTCCAGACGTGGGAGCTGGATAGGAGTGAGGCCCAAGGAGACCAAAAAGGCACCTGAGCAGAAGAGGAAAACCTGGGTCGTGACGAAGGAGAAACTCATCTGCAAATTAAAGCGTGAAGGACAATCCATGCACTCGTGATCTCTCCAGGGCCGCCTCCTCCTGGGTGCAGAAGTGTTGACTTATACCCCGTTAGATATTTGACTTGTGCTGGCCCAGAATGTGAAAGAAGGGACCGGGAGAAGAGGGGTCTAACACCATCTGGGGTGGAGAGCAATGACAAAATAGCATTCTATCTACAAGCCACACGCCATCCTTTATTTACAACGCATGGAATTTTGTTTTCTTTTGTTTACTCAGGAACCCCCTGTAATAGCCGTCGAGATGTGCTTGGAGGTCACACCATTCAGAGCTCTCAGATTCAAGACTCCCTCAACATCAAGTCACTGACGGGTCTCCGTCTTCTATTTTCAAATTATAATACTTGGAAGGTCCTTAACCTGGTTCCATCCATAACAATGACTAACATCTTAAAGAACCTGCTATGTTTCAGGAACAGCGCCAGGCCCCTCACATGCACTATCTTATTTAATTCTCACATCCACTCTAAAACGTGACCAGGAGGTCACACAGTGGCTTGGGGGCAGAGCCGGCTCTGGAGCTGTGGGTCTTCCTCTTGAAGACCATGTCTTAGTTGTGACAGTTTACAGATCTTTATGGGCTTTTGGTCCTCATCCATTAACTTGAAGCATCTGACAAGATCTCTCAGGGCCCTTGTTAACTCTAACTGCCTACTATTTGCGGATTCCTTTTGGTGGGTGCCAGGCATCCAGGGTTTGATCACCAGGCTTCTCCCACCGCTGGCACAGGCTTGGGATAGAGCTCTTTTTCTTTCTGGACTCCTGTCCCTGACACTTACAAGCAAAGGAAAACCAAGCGAAGGTGTTAATAAAGTCAAGTGACACAGCCAACTGGTCGACCCTGGGCAAACATTCCACCTTGCGGGCACACACCCTTGATCTTTGGGGAGTGGGTGACAGGCAATGGGATCTCTTCCTTTTACCTGATGAGGACCTCCTGCCCGTGGCCGGCGAGGTCGGTCTCCACCTTCCCCCAGACGTTCAGCACCAACTGCCACTCCCCGTCACTGAGCCCCATGGTGCGGTCTGAAGAAGACAGAAAGAGGGAGTCCGGGCTGACTCGGTGTCCTAGCTCTGACAGCTGGGGTTTGAGATCGCCTGGCCCCAAAGGGATTTTATACCTTCCCCGAAGCTCAACACAGATCACTTGACGGCTCGCTCACTCTCTCCTCCTCCCCCTCCTCCCTCCTTTTCACGAGGGGGTCTAATCTTTTCCTTTCTGTAGCTCTCACATGGAAGCTATTTTGGGGCAGGTGCCATTGTGGGGAGGTAGGACAGCTCAGGCCACAGGGGCGTGGGGGTGTTTGAGTATGTGGCAAGAGCGGGGGGCGGGGGGAGGCTGGGCCACTGTCTGGAGTCTCAGAGGCCAGCAGAAAGGGCACCACCAAGGCCGACGCCAGCAGCCTGAAACTCAACTCTCCCTGTTGTCAACCATCCCAAGAGGGACTGTCATGTTTCCAAGCTCGGGCAGCAGCTCCCGGGCTGGCCCTGGGGCTGTCCTGGCCCTCAGCAGTCTTCTTGTCCTCAGTCTGCCCACATTGCCAGAGAGCCCCTGCCCACCCAGCAGCTGGGGGTGGGAGAGAGGAGGGAGCTGAGGGTTCCCGCTTATAGCTGGGCATCTATCCGTACGCTCTTGGAGTCTGGATTTTTCTACCCCGCCCAGAAAACTCCTGCTTCGTGGCTTTCGCGGCCTTGCTCAAATATTTCCTTCTGAGGACTTTTGCTTGGCATACCCCCTCGAGGCACCATTGATTTCTTCCTCCTTTCATTAATTTCTGGGTGCCCCTGTTGTACGGCTTCCTTCATTGTGCTGTCTTAGTTTCCATGCTGGTTCTGCCGTGAGTGCGTTACAGCAGCCGGTACGCACAGGGACGTGCCGGGCCCTCCTCCGGGCACTTTACATTTGGTAACTTGTTTAATCCCCCCGACAGCCATATCTCTAGGACAGACATGGCCTTGTCCTCGTTTATTCAGGGGGAAGTTAGGGAAAACTGTCACGGTCACATAGTTGATGGCAGAGCTGGGATTTGAATCCAGAAAGTCGGGTTCTTGAGTCCATGCTCCTGAATACCTTACTCACTTATGTTGACTTACATATCCCTTGGACCTCACACAGTGCCCCGTAGCAAATCATAGCTGAATAAATGTTGGTTGAATGGCCTTGCGAAAAAGCCAAAGGAGATGATTGGCCTTCTTTATATTTATCCATCTTCCTTCCATCCATCCATCCATCCATCCATCCATCCATCCAACCATCCATCTCTCCATCATCTGCTTATCTGCCCATCCACCCCCCCATCCAGCATCTGTCCATCCATCCATAATCCGTCCATCCATCCATCCCACACATAGTTACAGAGTACTTCCTGTGTGGTAGTACTACCACACGCTCAGGACAGGAAAACTAAATAAACACATTCCTGTATTCAAGAAACTCACAGTCCCTTGGGGAGATATAAGGAACACACTTACAGTACAGCTGGGTTAGCGCCATGACCAAGGTACCAGGCCCTTCCTTCCATCTATACAGGACTTTACAGTTTACAAAGCGCTTCCTTGGCCAGGATTACAGCTGATTTTCACAGTGGCTTCTGCAAGGTAACGAGCACCACCCCGTTTACAGCTGTGGACGGCGAGGTTCAGAAAGAATCAGCAAGTATCCTGGCTGTCTTGGGTCTGTATTAGACGCGTCAGTCGTGACCACTCCATATAGACAGCTCTTTCTCAAAGCGACTTCCCTGCCCCAGCCCCCACATGACCACGTAAGCCTTGTGCTTCCCCCCACCCCACCGCCAGTCACAGCCGACATCACCAGGACTGGTACCCAACCTGGCAAGGCTCTACCCAACAGCCTCTGCCTCTTAGCTCCATGAATCAGATCCCCTCTTCGAAATATGAACAGGGACGTTTGGCAAGAACTGTCCAGGTGGTAGGAAATGCGGCATTGAAGAGACCAAGAGTTTCATGGCCAGCACGGAGTAGGAACCCCAAGGTGAGGCGTCCTCAGTGTCACCTGGGGCCCAATCCGATCTCTGTCAAGCCCGGCCCAATTCCTGCTGGAGGGTCACGCACGCAAGCTGCCACTCCCTGTGGACCCCTCGCGGATCCTGTCAACGAACCCTGTTTACTTCTCTGTCGAATCAGCTGCTTCCTCTCCCTGACGCGGGGCAGAGCCACACCAGAATCCAGAGCTGGTTGACCCCCGGGACCCCATCCACCTTTCACGGTGGAAGATGTGGTCGCAAAATGACTAGCTAAAAATGCCAGTGGAATTGGGGGGAGAGCTATCATTCATTCATTCATTCACTCATTCATTCATTCATTCATTCATTCATTCACTCATTCATTCATTCATTCATTCACTCATTCTCCTATTTGCTCAACAGCCTAGTGCAAGGGCTTACTCTGTGCCAGACCCAGGAACCAGAGGAAAGGCAATTCTGAGAGGATCCCCCAAAGGCTCAGACCCCCGGCAGCGTAAGCCCCTACTTCTGGTCACTCGCTGGAGACTGAGGCCAAGCGTGGTGGCAGGGCAGGGCGGGGCGGCTGGGTACCCCGCCTGGCTGTAAGGGTTCCGCACCCGCCGCCTGGGGCTGGTGGCCAGCAGAGCAGGCCCCAAAGCTGAGCCCCAGCCCCACCATCTCCAGCCTCTGGACTTATCTGAGGACAGCCTGAGCATTTAAAAGCTCATCAAATCATTACTGATGCTAAAGTGTTTAATACTTAGCTGTCACCCCTTGGCAGGCACCCCCATTAACTGGCGTGTTCATGGAAACCTGTGGCTTTGAAGTCGATGGACCTTTTAAGTTTTACCATTTAAGCTAATAGGAAGGGGCCGACATCTGTGTGTACTTATACATCTCTACAACAGAGCAGGCATTACCTAACGGTTGCTATGGCTACCTGGAGTCACCAGCTTTGTTTGGGGGCTATAATTATCCCTGTGACAGCCTTCAAATGGCCGGGGCAAGGAGGCTGAAGATGCACGAGACAGGAAAACCAGGCACAAGCCTTATACTTGCGTGTCACACTCGGACACGCGCATCCACACGCACGCGCACACACAGCAGTGGGTTAGCTCGACTCCCAGGGGAGCAACACTGGGTCCTTCCACACTGGACCTGCCCCCTTCCTCTTTTCCATTTTCTCCTGTCACGGAATCCTTTAAATGCAAAACTCCGAGACACGTAGGATCATTCTCAAGTCTTCAAATCCTAGAGTCCTGAGATTCTCCCAGTGAAAACTCTGGGGCGCCAAAGTCTTCATGTTTGGCCACTCTGGGAATTTGGGCTTGAGAACTCCAAGGTCATCGAAAGGCAGAGGCAGGGGCGCCTGGGAGGCTCAGTGGGTTAAGGGTCAGACTTTGGCTCAGGTCATGATCTCACGATTCATGGGTTCGAGCCCCGTGTCGGGCTCTCTCCTGACAGCTCGGAGCCTGGAGCCTGCTTCAGATTCTGCGTCTCCCTCTCTCTCTGCCCCTCCCCTGTTTGCACTCTGTCTCTGTCTCTCTCAAAAATAAATAAAGATTAAAAAAAAAAAAAGGCAGAGATAGAGAAGCGCAGAAACCTATAGGGCCATCGTGTCTTGAGGCTAACAGAGAGCTTGGAGCATCTTGTCCAAGTTCCCACTAAATGCAGGGAATTTTCCCAACAGATCATCCTCTAGCATCTGCTTGCATACTCCTAGGCGCAGCGAGCTCACTACCTAAAACTTGCAAGTTTCTTCTTTATTTTTTTATTTTTTTTTTAATTTTTTTTAAAATGTTTTATTTATTTCTAGGAGAGAGACAGCATGAGTAGGGGAGGGTCAGAGAGAGAGGGAGTCACAGACTCTGAAACAGGCTCCAGGCTCTGAGCTGGCAGTCAGCACAGAGCCTGACGCGGGGCTCGAACCCACGAACCGTGAGATCATGACCGAAGTGAAAGTCGGACGCTTAACCAACTAAGCCACCCAGGCGCCCCAGCAAGTTTCTTCTTTATAATGAACCAAAATATGCCTTCTTGTCACGCTCACTCCCTTGTGCACCCTCTGCCGACTGGGGATAGAGAGGACCAGCAGAGTCTCTCTCAGGAGGGAAGCTGCATGCTCACCAAAGGCTTTTCTTGTCCATGCTAAACCCCCGTGGACTTGACCCGAGCACCCTCCCCCCCCACAAGGTAACCCGGGTTCCTGTCTGGTGTAAAAAGACTGGTTCTGTGATCTTCAAGTCGGCAACTCCTGCCTCTCCTTGAGCGTGTACACAAAGAACTCTCTAGCAAGGGGCTTCCAGAATCCTGCCACCCATCCCCCCCGCCTCCACACACACACACACACACACACACACACACACACACACACACACGCTGGAGTCCCCAGGTGGCTGTGCAAGGAGCTGTCCTCTTCCAGGACCTGGGAGCTCGCTAGCCCCTTGGGCCGCTAACAGCTCCCCGCAGTGAGTCTGGGGGATCACACTTTCAGACTTCATCGAGGGGGTGACTTTGGCCCTTTAGAGCCAAGGATCCCTTCGACCTTGACCACCTCCCTTTCTCCTCCTAGGAGCCTCCCCTTTGGAGGCCAGCCTGGGCAGGGCCTCCCTCCCTCCCAGCTTAGCTTGCTCCTTCCTGGCAGAGCCTGCGTCCTGGCCCAGCGCCAGGCCGGACTCCGGGCAGACTGGACGGGGCTGGCGGGACCCCCAAGCTCGCCCCAGACCCCGCTCCGCCCAGCCTCCTGGCAGCCGTAGTACTGACCACGTCTCCCCTTCTCCCCAGCTGTCCTCCAGGAGCCTCCAGCCAAGCGGCGGGCTGGGGGTGGGGAGAGGTGTCTTATAGCAGCCGCGACAGGCACAGGGAACTAAAAATACAGTCTACACGGCAAGGCTCCTCCTCTCCCCGGAGGCCCAGAGGGGCTTTATTGGAAGAGGGCTGGCAGGGACACACGGATCCCAATATCCCAATAACAGGTGTGGCCTGAGGACACCAGCCGGCCTCCCCCACCGCTCCCCTACTCAGCCCCACCTTCCACCTGTCGCCGGGGGCCTAGCCCCGCCTCCAGACCCCCTCCCTTCCTTCCTGGCCCATCGCAAAGAAACAGCGCCCCCTGCAGGAATCTCCCCCAACTCCACCCCCTTCCAAGCAGGTGTGTCTCCTTCGCGCCTTTGGACGCCAGCGCGCGTGCAGCCTCATCTCTCTCCGCTTTGGGGTGCAGCTCCCCATTTCTACCCCGTGAGCTTCCTCGGAAGCAGACATGCAAAAGCAGTATGCGCTCGCACCGCACTTACTGCACTCCGGGGCACTGCCCCGCCCAGCAGCCCTTTTTGAAAGACATTGTTATAAACCCCGCCTCCCGAACGAGGAGGTGGAGGCACAGAGAGGTTAAGCAACCACCAGAGTCACACAGCTAGGAGATACCAAGCACGAAGTTCGAACCCAGGTAGTCTGGTTTCAGAGTCTGTGCTTCCCGGGTAGGAACTGGTCCAACTTGTGCTTCGTCCTTCTGCCCTCTCACCTTTCTGACAGCACACCTAGCAGACAGCCGGGTCAGTAAGCTCTTTGAATGTTTATTTTATTGAGCTGAGGCCGTCCGGGATCGTGGCTTCCTGGAGGTTAAGGCAAAGGCAGTTGAAGGGGGACGACCGGGTGGCCCTGCTGCCATCTAGCGGCGGCGGGGAGAAAAGCCTCTGCCTCTGCCTCTTCCACAAGGCCCCTGCCCATCCCTCCCCGCCAGCCGGACGGGGTCTTTCCCCACCTCTGTATTCATGGCACTGACGAGGGACGGCTCTCCAAATTATTAAAAGGGGAATAAGCCGTGGTCGTTGCTCTCAACGGACTCCGGGTGGAGTGGAGGAAATCCCTGGGGGGCTTTGGGAGGGTGGGAAGGCCACCCGGGGTCGACATGGAGAAGACCTGCGGGCAGAGGCCACAAGGGGCTGGACCTTAAGCTATGGGGGAGCCTTGGTGGGGCCCCCAAAGCGAGGTAACAAACTGCGCACACAGAAGGCCAAGGGGTGCAGGAGACGCATGGGAAGAAGGGTGGGGGAGCTGAGCCCGCCTCGGAAGGTCCTCCGGGGTCAGAGCCAGGACCGGAGACTTAGAATTGATTGTTCAAGGCCACAGACACGTGTGCTCACCGGGTGCCAGGCTCTGTACTGGGCTCCAGAGAGAACAAGGTGAATGCCACATGGTCCCTGGATGCTGGGGGGGGGGGGGGCGGGGGCAGGAGGGTTGGATGTGTAAACAGATGATGATGAGGGCAGGAACAGGGATGGTACGACACAGGGGGTGAGGCACAGGCAATCGGACAGCTGGATTGATGCCCGGCCCCACCACGTATTACTTTTGTGAGCCAGGGAAAATATAATAACTTTCTAGGGTTGGGTTTTTTTTTTCTGTTTATTATTTTTGGGGAAAGAGAGAAAGATAGACAGGGAATGAGCAAGGGAAGGGGAGAGAGAGAGGGAGACACAGAATCTGACGGGGTTCCAGGCTCTGAGCTGTCAGCACAGAGCCCAATGCAGGGCTCGAATCCACAGACTGCGAGATCATGACCTGAGCCGAAGTCGGACACCCAATCAACTGAGCCACCCAGGTGTCCTCAGTGTTTTTTTTTTTAATCTGTAAAATGGGAACTTTGAAAGTAGTTACCTATCTCAAATGTCTTCATGACAATTAAAATGGGGAGTATATGTGCAAAACTCAGCATGGTGCCTGGTATGTAGTAAATCCTCAATAATTGCTCACTGTGATATAAGGAACGTAGAAATCATCAAGAAGGAAATGATTCATTGCACCAAAGAACATGCCACAGTGAAGGTGATGCCTGAGTAGGAATTTGGAGGCTTATTAAGGGTTTGCTAGCAGCAAAGTGAGGAAAGGATAGTCTAAGCACAAGGATCAAAATATTCAAGGTGTTTCGGACCAGGTTTGCTTGTGGGTGACAGAAAATCCAAAATAACATGGCTTCAACAAGAGAAGATTCATTTCTCTTTCACACAGAAGTCCAGAAGTAGTGGTTCAGAGCTGGTACGGCAGAGACCCAGGTACAGCCTCCCTTAACACTCTCCATACCACACACATGGCCTCTACCTCTTGATCTGAGGTGGTTGCTTGAGCTCCAGCCATCGTGTCATCATTCCAACCAGCAGGAAGGCAAAAAGGGTAAACCTGCTTGTGCCCCCGACCTTTCGGGACACTTTCTGGAAGCTGTAATCAATACTTCCCCTCATTGTACATTATACAACCACACCTTTCTGCGAGGGAGGTCAGGAAATGTAGCGTTTATTTCTCCATGGCCATATCCTCAGACAAAAATTGAGAGTTCTACTACTTAGGAGGAAAAGGAAGAATGCAAATTGGATGAAAACTAGAAATTTCCGCCACAGGATTGATTTGTAAAGAGCATGATCTGTGCAGGCAAGCAGAAGTATTTTGGTGTTTCTGTGGTGGGAAAAGGGAGGGAGGGAGGAAGGAATGGAAGATTCAACCAGAAAAAATAAACAGTGGCCAACCACGGATGGCCTTGGGAGCCACAGGGGCTAAGGTTTCTCCCCAGCAGAGAGCCTCTGAAGGGTTCTGAGCAGGGGAGGGCCAGCGGCTTTATGCTGTGCTCGAAGGACCACACTAGTTACAGATGGGAATCAGGTCGTGGAGGGGACAAGTCCCCTCAACAGTGTATAAAATGTTCATACGCGCAGCAACGTTGAAAAGACTGTTCGCGCAAACGCTGTACACATATTACCGATGTACGGACATTTTACTAAACCCGTTTGACCACATACCTATCCATCCCTGCCCCCACGAATCCATCTGTCTTTCTTGTTGTTTGTGGCATTTCAAAGCAGATCGCAAATATCTGTCCCTCCGTCCTCTCCCCTCTGCCTCCCGCCCCCCCATACTTGGCCAGGCAGGTCATTAACGAGAGTTCAATTGATGTTTGCATTCTTTTTCTTCTGATGTGAAATTTACACCCGATGAAATGCACGTCTGAAGCTTCAAGTTCAGACACCTGTGCAAGGCAAACCCCTATCAGAACACAGAGGGTTAGCAGCACCCCAGAAAGTTCCCAGCGGCCCCTTCCTGGCTTCTCCCCACCCCCACCCCCTCCCAGAGGTAACTACTGTCCGATGATGTGTTGGTTTTTTTCAGGCACACAAGCTGAGGGCTGAGGGACGAGGGGGAGGGGAGAGGGGCCAGGCGCTTCTGGGGAGGCTGAGGGAGGGTGGTGACTGGGCAGACGGTGGCGCCCTTTACTAAGGCAGGCGGGGTACCCAGGAGGACAGGGGAGAGAGCAAGTCTCTCTTGGGACAGGAGCACGTGACATGTGCTGCAGGCATAGGGACACACGTGCGTCCCAGGGGCTGGACTGTCCTCTGGTAGGGTGCGCTGGGGAAGTGGTGGCCATGTTTCTCTGGCTTCTGCATCCACCCCGGCCAAGCCCCAGTGCCCACAAGGCTCCCGCCACCACGAAAGGCAGAGGAGCCCCTCCTCCGCTGTCCGCTGTCCGGAAGGCAGCGTGGAGAGAGCTCGGGTGTGGTTACATCGAGCTGGCAGGTCAGAAGCCCCCACTTCCCATCAATAGCTGGTGGGCTGTGTCCCCTCGTACCCCCCTTCCCTGCTCCCTCCCTAGCATCCTGCAGCCCTGTACCCTTCCTCTCCCACCACACCACCCAGCCCAGCCTTTTCCTAAAACCTCCTCCCTTCCCTCTAAAAACAATCAAAGCTCCAGTCCCAGCTACCGGGAGGTCCTCCAGGGATGAGGGCATCAGCCCTGCTGGGAGGGGACGGAAGAAGCGGAGACAAAGTAAGACACGGACCCACACCCCAGACGGCAGTTGGGTTTTCTCTAGTTGATCTCAAATCAAATCCAACTAAGCGGCAACGAGTAATTTCTCTCAGAAGCCCACATAGCCGCAGGAGAGATTCCCGTTCTTCCCACCAGCAGGACTTGGAGCTTTTCCTGGAGAATTAATGCCCTGACCTTGTTCTGCTAAGAGAGGACTTGCCCCCACGCCCACCCCCATCCTGAGTTGGAGCACAGCACGCCCAGAATTCAGCTGACGACTTGGAGAAGCCTCTGTTTACCCCGTCAGACACAGGGCCAGGGCATGAGTGAGTTGTCAACGCGGAGGAAGCAGCAGAGATCGCCCCAGAGAGGGTGCCCAGGGAAGATGAAAAGGGCCCGGGGAAACACTCCAGCCCGGAAGGATTAGGAAGAGAAAGAGGAGGGGAGAAGGAAACTTCCAAGGATGGGGAGGGGGAGCCCTGGGAAATTCTGAGGGGGGGCAGGGTCAAGTGTGCACGTAGGATGGACCAGAGGGGAGCCACGTGGTGGGTGATGAAAATGAAGGACTTCTAAGGCGCTAGGCATGGGTGAGGGCTGCAGCACACATGCGGGCACATTAGTGTATTAGTTAGCGCACTAGCTGCTGTAACAAACAGCCCCCAACCTCAGCGGCTTACTGGTTTTAATCATGGCTTCATGGGTTTAGTTGTCACTCACCTCTGATCCCATGCAATCTGGGGAGAGGGCTCTGCTCCTGCAATGACTCAGGGCCCCGGGCTCTGTCCCCAGGGACTCTGAAGGCCTGTGCTCCCTCTGTATCCAGCAGGCAGGCCAGATGAGAGAGGGGGGAGTGTGGGCAGTTTGGGGGCCATGCCTGACACGGGCGCTCACCGTTTGCAGCCATACGGCCATGCCAACTTCCACGGAGGCTGGAGTGAGACCTTCTCATTTGCCCAGAGAAAGCGAGACAGGCTTGGTGAATGCACAGCACTGTGTCTGCCTCTGCCTGAGAGAGTAAAATGTTTTGTAATCTAGTGGAAAGATGAGAAAGAGGGGCTAGCAATGAAACATTCCGGGAGCACCTGGGTGGCTCAGTTGGTTAAGTGTCTGACTTCAGCTCAGGTCAGGATCTCGAAGTTCACAAGTTCGAGCCCCGCGTTGGGCTCAGTGCTGACAGCTCAGAGCCTGGAGCCTGCTTCAGATTGTGCGCCTCCCTCTCTCTCTACCCCTCCCCTGCTTGCATTCTGTCTGTCTGTCTCTCTCTCTCTCAAAAAAGGGAATAAAACATTCCTGTAACTAATGTCTTAATCTCCCCAAAGTAGGTGTACAGTATCTGTCCTCCAAGTGAGGTGGTCATAACTGACAAACTACTCAGGAGGCGGGGAGGGGGCAGGGGCTAGGCAGGGGCGGCCACTCAGTCCGTGATGACTAGAAGGGCATCCGCCAGTGAAGGGCATTTGAATGGGGGCTTGAAAGATGGTCCAGAGAGTTAGGGAAGCAGGAATGTACCAGAATGTTCAGGAAACCCCCAGACCAGTTGACAAGGCCAGAGGTTTGGTGAAGGGAACGGGTCGTGGATGAGGTTGGAACGCAGGTTCGGAGTAGATGGGGAATGACCTTGAACTTTAAGAATTTTGGCAGGTCCGAGGAGTGGCTGTGGCTGGCTGTGGCCTGGGCTTGGGTGGGGTGGGGGAGGGAGCCATCGCAGATGAATCAGCAGGTCAGTTAAAATTAGGTGCGGTGGCCGAGCCCGGGAACGCGGCCGGAGGCCAACAGTTGTGCTGGCTCATGTGGCAGCCAGGGTTTATTTCTCCACGGAATCCTTGGCCTTCCTACTCTGGACGGGGCGGGGGGTGGGGATGGGGCGCTTGGTGTCGGAGCTGGGCTCTGGCCTGTCTTGTGACTCCTGCTCCGGGCTGATGGACCAGTACCTCCCTGTCTCTGACCTTGGCAGCAGGAGGTCGTGGGGCAGTTTGAGCCGACTCCCTGGTCAGATGCTCAGACCACCTTGGCCAGGAGAGGCCTCCTTGCTCACTTTGCTACCCTCCTTCTGGGGCTCTTCCACAGCTGACCAGGTTACAGACTCTTACCTTACCTATGTGGCAATATTCATATTTGTAAACTGGATAACGGTTGTGAAATTTTTATTGTATTTTATTTTTTTTAAATTTATTTCTTTAGTTTTGAGAGTAGAGAGAAGACTGACAGAGAGAGAGAGGGAGAGAGGGAATCCCAAGCAGGCTCCTCACTATTGGCACGTAGCCCGATGCAGGGCTCGAACCTATGAACCATGAGAACATGACCTGAGCCAAAACCGAGAGTCAGACTTAACCAACTGAGCCACCCAGATGCCCCTGATGGTGAAATTTTTAGATCATGTGTTACTCAGCAGGCCCATCTCCCTTCTCCCATACACCCAGGAGCCACCTTCAAGAGAAGCAAATGTGGTGGCTTAGGGGCAGGGGTGGGGATGGGAGAGGGGAAGGAACCTGAGACACTGAGCACTTACTGGGAAAGACTGAGATCCTATTAACTGGCTCAATCTAAGCTGCCCCTCCCCCCACACACATAGCAATGAGAGGTGCTTATAAGCAAATGACAAAGGTAATTCAGGGATCGAGGGGTGGATTCTTTTTTTAAAAAAAATTTAAATGTTTATTTATTTTTGAGAGAGAGAGAGAAAGTGAGTGGGGGAGGTGCGGAGAGAGAGGGAAACAGAATCCAAACAGGCTCCAGGCCCTGAGCTGTTAGCACAGAGCCCGACGCGGGGCTCGAACCCACAAGCCATGAGATCATGACCTGAGCCGAAGTCCAACGCTGAACCGACGGAGCATTCCAGGCGCCCCAGGGTGCATTCTGGAGCCAGACTACTGGGTTTGAACTCTGGCTTTGCTATTTGCTAGCTGTGTGACTTCAAGCAAGTAACTTAACCTCTCTGTGCCTTAGTTTCTTTCTCTGCCAACCAAATGGCAATCGTAAAGGTACCTGCCTTGTAGGATGTTGTGAAATTTAAACCAGGTAAAATGCCTAAAACTAAGCCTGACACAGAGTAAGCACTCAGTATACTGTGGGCTTCTGGACTCAGTTATAGCTAATAAAGAAACAAAGCTTTTAAAAAGACCTCCTTTTTCAAACATCTGGATTGAAATGGTTAGAATTTTGACCCTGATATATGATTAATGAATAAAGTCTCTCTTCCTGATGGACAGTGAAGCCCAGGAGAGCCGGCACCATCCCGTCTTGTATTTCCATGGCCTGGTACAGGTCCAAGTTCATGCTGACGGCAGCAATCCCCCTCCCTCTTACCTAACACATAGCACACACTACAGACCTGCCAGGGCCCAGGCAAGGCTCTAAGTTCTGCATGCAGAGGCCCATTTGGTCTTCATGACCCTTTTAAGCAGAAAGTTCTTGATAAATATTTGTTAGATAAGGAAATTCCTACCACTCAGGGCCAGGTAGATAATGGATGGAAAAATGCTTTGTAAACTGTAAGGTACATAACTTGTGAGGATGTAAATACTTCGACCCCCTTCCCCAAAGCCTAGGGTCTCATTCTACTTATGGCTTAAAATTTTCCCTGTGTTCTAGAACTTTCTAGAACTTTGCCTCCACTTTCTCCTCTGTCAAAATGTGCGTGTCTTGAGACTTATTTTCCCTCATGACTTGTCTTAATGGTCACTAGCAGAATTCCATCACACCCCCTGCCCAGGGATTTTATTTTAACAAAGACCAGTACAAGCTTGATATCTAACCCCAAAGAAAGACTCTTTACTGCCATTCTACCCTAGACGGGCCTCTGTGACATTCCTGTAACAAGTCTGGCACTTCCTCCAGGAAGGCCTCCCTGCAGATCCCCTCTCCCATCCCCCCACCCGCCACCACATGACGTAGATACCTCGCTCCAGGCTCCATCCCCTTCTTCCTGGTGGAATCCTAAATACGACCCTTGTTCAGGCTCCATGGGAATAGTTTAGTGATCGCTGGATCGTTTGATTGATTGAAAGAGTAATTAATTCATTAATTCACTCAATCTTTGTTGAGTATCTTTCCCATATCAGGTACTATAGCTTTTTTTCGGTTTGGTTTTGTTTTTTAAATCCTCCCCAAAGACCCAAGCACAGTGGCCAGAACATCGTATGGGAACAAAGGCTGAATTTCAGAGAGTGAGGCAAAAACACGGAAGAGATATCTGGCAGGTTCTTAGTGGCTCTGAGGATGTATATGTTACCCAGGAGGGTGGTGGTGCTGCTTTCTGGCTTATGAGGAGGGAAGTGGGGAGAAATGAGATGAAAGGTGGAGGATGCGCTTACATAAGTATGTGCCTCGGATTGTGCATATATCTGTAAAAGGGTATGTGACATTTCAAGCGTGTAGATCACTCCCCTGGTATCTGAAAAGGTAAGGCAAGGCACGGTGGTGTGGAAATAGGCACTCATTTAGGAGCAAGGAGTGGCTGGACCACAGGCACAGGGTAGTGAGAAATGGGAGGTGAGGCTGGGCAGGTGGGCAGGATCCAGGGGTAGAAAGCTCTGACATCATGGACAAGTCCTAACAATCCTCCAACGCCTGACTCAAAGGCTACCTCCTCCAGGAAGTCCTCTGTTACAGACTTACATTGTTTTTGTCTCCCTAGGGCCCTCCCCCTTTTTTCCTACTGGGAATTCATTGCAATGGGCCGACTCTGCCTCTTGACCATACAGTGCCTGGTTCAGAGATGGGCATGAGATTTTTCTCTGGGGCTTTGCCAGACCTCTTGGGGGACATTGCTAAGTAAGGTGGATATGGATCTGGGGCTGCAGAAGGCACCTGGCCTGAAGAACAAAAACAAATAGAGCCAAGAGAGCCCAGAAATAGAGTAGGCAGAGCCCTGTTGAATCTTCTTTTTTTTTTAATTAAAAAAATTTTTTTTAATGTTTATTCATTTTTGAGAGAGAGAGAGACAGAGCATGAACGGGGGAGGAGCACAGAGAGAAGGAGACACAGCATCAGAAGCAGGCTCCAGGCTCTGAGCTGTCAGCACAGAGCCCGATGCGGGACTCGAACCCACGAACCGTGAGATCATGACCTGAGCCTAAGTAGGATACTTAACCAACTGAGCCATTCAGGCGCCCCCCTGTTGAATCTTCTGAGTCACTGGATCCAGCTATGCCTGAAGCCACTTATACCCTGGGCCACCCAGTTGTATGTGTTCAGTCATTTGTCCATTCAACAAATAGTTATGGAATGTTCTCCAGAGAGACAAATCCAATATGATATATGTACATATGAGATTTATTATAGGGAGTTGGCT
Source organism: Hyaena hyaena (assembly GCF_003009895.1). Classification (NCBI taxonomy): domain Eukaryota; kingdom Metazoa; phylum Chordata; class Mammalia; order Carnivora; family Hyaenidae; genus Hyaena; species Hyaena hyaena. Next base: position 491,735 of record NW_024080678.1, on the reverse strand, counting down.
TACAGGATTATGGGCTGTGAGGTCTCACCGTCTACACTTGGCAAACTGGGGAGGGAGTGGTGTAGTTTCATTTGGAGACTGAAAGCCAGGAGAACTGATGGTGTAAGTCCCAGCCCGGTGGCAGGAGAAGACCAAAAGCCCAGCGAAACACCCAGACAGAGAGCCCAGTCCCCCGTCCTCCACCGATTTGTTCGATTCCGGCCCTCAACATACTGGATGAGGGCCACCCACATCGGGGAGGGCCATCTGCTTTGCCCAGCCTGTGAACTCAAATGCTCATCTCATCTGGAAATACCCTCATAGACACACCCCCAAGATAACATGTAACCAAATCCTGGGTACCTTGTGGCTGTCAAGTTGATACATAAAACGAACCGTCACGCCCACCACATGGTTCTAGGTGGCAGAACCTAGAAAAAGAAAAGAGAAATGTTTAAAAAAAACGAAAAACGTTGTGATGCCTGAGTGGCTCAGTCAGTTGAGTGTCCGACTCTTGATTTTGGCTCAGGTCATGATCCGAGGGCCGTGGGACTGAGCCCCACGTTGGGGTCTGTGCTTAGTGTGGAACCTGTTTACGATTCTCTCTCTCTCTCTCTCTCCCTGCTCCTCCTCAGGTTAAGAGCTTGAATGTGTTCGATCTTTCTCTCTCTCTCTCTCTCAAAAAAAAAAAGCTTTAAAAGGAAAAAAAAACAAAAGCCCCACCTACTGGAGCTCACATGGTAGTGTGGGTGGAGGGGGAGGGTAAATAGAAAGACAATAAATAAAGAAAATAATATAAATAGCCCATTAAATGACAGTAAATGCTAGGGAGAAAAAGAAAGCAATAAAACAGAGAAAAGTCATAGTGTTGAGTGGGGGACACATTTTCAAATTTATTTTTAAAATTAATTTCAACTTATTTGATAAAGATCTAAAGACGTAAAGGAGAGGCCCTTGGAAATATCTGGAGGACAAAGTATACCAACAGAGGGTGGGAACAGCAAGTGCAAAGGCCCTGAGGTCGGCGTGCGTTTGGCTTATTCCAAACATGGTAACAGTGACCGTAGCCAAATATTCTGGTTTGTGCACAAAGTAGCTGGGGTCGGAGTTGGCTCCTCCTACCTGTTATCCGTACCTCTTACCACATTTACTGCCGGTGCTCTTGACCTCACACAGCTGCCTTTATTTGAATTCGTGTGCTCTTCAGAAATACTATCAAACACCCACTATTTGCCACACAGGGTATGTCACATCCTGGTGTCGAGATGATCTCCTTTCTATGAACGCGGTCAGGAAAGTCCAGAGGGGATAAGCCGTTTTCCCCAGGGCCACACTCCCAGGAAAGGGCAGAGGTGGGATGCAAACCTAGGCCTCGTCTGCCTCCAAAGTTATTGGCTGAAGACATGGGGCACACAATTGGGAAGAAAGTGAATGCCTTCTTTTGGAATTTACCTGCCATTCGAGATCCTATCAGGACAGTGGGGCCTTGAGGGACTAGAGCTTCGGCCCCACGCTCCCTCCATGACTTGGTGCGTGTCAGCTCAGCCCACTTCCTATGTTCCTTGTAAGGCAAGGGCTGTGGCGTCCATTTCCAGGCGAGGGAAGTGAGGCTCTGAGCACCCTGCCAACCCTCACCAGTCAGGCTGGCTGGTTTTGGCCTTGGTTCCTGGTTCCCCCAGTTTCCTAATCCCCTCCTCTGGGGCCTGCGAAGCCCTTTGCCCTGGGCTAGGCCTTGCCGTCAGCACCCCTTGCTCTGACCTGGGCATTCTGCCCATGACAGCTTGCCATACCCCTGAGACCTTAGCAGTCCGGGGGCCCCTCCCCAGAGCCACCACGGCCCCTAATAAAGATGCTGGCTCATGGCACTTCATCACAGGTCCCCACCCAAACTGGGAGCCCCTGGAGGTGACTCTGCCATAGGGCCGACACCCCACATACCCTGCTCTGCACCCTCTGGTTCCTGGGCGCCAGCCCTTCCCTATGGTTTGAATTTCCACCCTCCCTTACCCTCACCGGTCTGGGCAGCCGAGATTCTGTGCATGGAAGGTCCATCGCGTCGGAGCTTGACAAGTGTGAGTCTCTTATCTCTCTCTCCTCACCGCTCCCCTCCTCAGGGGAGGCCCCGATCAGAGACCTGTGCCTTGGATTCCTGTGGCCGCCATAACAATGACCACAACATGGTGGCTTAGAATAGGAAGTACTCTCCCAGACTTCTTTTTAATTTTTTTTTTATTGTTTTATTTATTTCTAGGAGAGAGAAGAGAGAGAGAGACAGCGTGAGCAGGGGAGGGTCAGAGAGAGAGGGAGTCACAGACTCTGAAATGGGCTCCAGGCTCTGAGCTGGCAGTCAGCACAGAGCCCGACGCGGGGCTCGAACCCACGAACCGCGAGGATCATGACCTGAGCGAAAGTCGGACGCTTAACCGACTAAGCCACCCAGGCGCCCCTACTCTCCCAGACTTCTGGTGGCTGAAGTCAAGGTCTCAGCAGGCTGGTTCCCTCCGGAGGCTCCGAGGGAGTCTGTTCCCTGCCCACTGCCAGCTGCCACCCCTGGTATGTGGCTGCGCCGCTCTGATATTGGCCTGTGTCTTCTTGCCGCCTTCCCCTCCCATCTCTGTGTCTTCTCCTTGTCTTTTCTTTTTTTAAAATTTATAATGTTTATTCATTTTTGAGAGAGAGAGAGAGACAGAGTGCGAGCGGGGGAGGGGCAGAGAGGGAGGGAGACACAGCACCTGAAGCAGGCTCCAGGCTCCGAGCTGTCAGCACAAAGCCTGGCGCGGGGCTCGAACTCATGAACTATGAGATCACGACCTGAGCCGAAGTTGGACGCTTAACCGAAGGAGCCCCCACAGTCACCTCCATCTTCTCCTTTTCCTTTAAGGACACGGTCGTTGGGTTTGGGGCCCAATCTGGAGATCCTTCACCTAATGACATTGGCAAAGACCCTATTTCCAAATAAGGTCACAGTCACAGGTACGGGGTTAGGACTCGGACTTCTCCTTTTGGGATCACGAGTCAACCCACCGCAGATGGAGAAATGCAGGCCCCGAGGAGACGGGGTTTGCTCGGGGTCCCATAGCGCACTGGGGCAGCCAAGTGACGGCCTGTTCTCCCGACGCCGGCTGGCGTTTGGTCTCGGACTCCCAAGATTCGCTGGGAAAGACTTCAGTGAAAAACCATCTGGAGACTGTCTGGCCTTCGGGGGAGCCTGCCCTTTCCTGTGCAGAATGGCCGAGACTGTGATCAAGGGAGGGAGTTTCCTTTCCTGCTTGGCTCTGTGCCTGGGGCCTGGGCTGGCGGGGAGGCCCTGGGGAAAGAGTCCACGTCAGCCTGCTCACGGGTCCCTGATTCCCTCCCCTTCTCTGGGGCGGCCAGAGGCGGTCCTGGTCACAGCGAGTAGGCAAGAGGAATGAGATCCCCCTGACCTTGGGGTCACTTTCTTTTTTTCATGTTTGTTTAGTTTTAAATACCATTTTATTTTATTATTTTTTAAAAATGTTTAGGTTTGAGAAAGAGAGAGAAGGGGAGGGGCAGACAGAGGGGGAGACACAGGATCCAAAGCAGGCTCCAGGCTCTGAGCTGTCAGCACAGAGCCCAACACGGGGCTCAAACTCACGAACTGAGAGATCATGACCTGAGCCAAAAGTCAAGTCGGATGCTTAATTGACTGAGCCACCCAGGCGCCCTGGGTTCACTTTTTTTCCAGGAGACAACTGTGCTCTCTTCACAGAGAGCCAGGGAACATTGTATAGGATTTAAAGTGATGAATCCTGGGGCGCCTGGGTGGCTCAGTCGCATAAGTGTCTGACCTCGGCTCAGGTCACAATCTCACGGTTCATGGGTTCGAGCCCCGCATCGGGTTCTGTGCTGACAGCTCAGAGCCTGGAGCCTGCTTCGGATTCTGTGTCTCCCTCTGTCTCTGCCCCTCCCCTGCTCACACACACACACTCTCTCTCTCTCTCTCAAACATTAGGGGCACTTGGGTGGCTCAGGTGGTTGGGTGTCCGACTTTGGCCAGGTCATGATCTAGTTTGTGGTTTCAAGCCCCACATTGAGCTCTGTGCTGATGGCTCAGAGCCTGAACTCTGCTTCAGATTCTGTCTCCTTCTTTCTCTCTGCCCCTCCCCTACCTGTGTTCTGTCTCTCTTTCTCTCTCTCAAAAATAAACATTAAAACACTTTTTTAAAAAAAAACATTAAAAAATTTTTTTAATTAAAAAAATAAAAAATAAAGTGATGAATCCGTCTGAATCCTTGGCTCTTATGATTCTGGCCTCAGAGCCCAGATGGCCTTGCTCAGGCCCAGCTCCACCATTTGCTGAACATGAAGCCTTGGGCAAGTCAGAGACTTCTCTGTTTCCATGCTCCTACTGGTAAAACAGGGACAACAGCAGACTGACCCTACGCAGTCAGTAAAAGGATTGACCTGGGCCGCCTGGGTTCCTCAGTTGGTCAAGTGTCCAGCTCTTGACTTCAGCTCAGGTCATGACCTCGCGGACACGGGAACTGCTTTCCCTCTCCCGGAAGACCCCCTGGGCCCCTTTGCAAGCCTGCCCACCCCCTAGCCAGCAGCCCTTATGCTCTGCATAGCCCAGGATGAGAAGTGAGTTGGGTTGTTCTGTGTCAAGCCAAACACTTGCCTTCTTTCCCATGCAGTTTTAGAATCTAGAACGAGAATCTAGACCCTTAGACACTGAGCGGTGTGGGGCGTCCTGGCAGCCCAGGTTAGCCTTCACCAGGCACAGCCGGCATTTCCCGAGAATCCAGTGGGAGATTCAGACCCACAGTCAGGAAGAGTGGGGGCGGGGCACCGTCTGGATGCCCCGGGCGGGGGGTGGGGGGTGGGGGGGACAGCTAAGTTAAGCCTCCCTTGCTCACACCTGGCCAGCTCTTTTCCTCCAGCCCCTCTGGCCCCTCCCGGCTCCACATCTCCTCTGTCACCAGAGCCCATGGGCTCTGATGTGCTTCTCCCAAGGACTGAGTCCGATCCTTTGGCCGGCCTACCCCATCCTCCGTGGAATTCTGGTGAATACCATTTTCTGCATCTCCCCAGACTGGATCCACAAGAGCTGTGAGCTGCGGAATTTAGGTTATGTTGGGCCAAAACAGTTCACGAGGCTAGTGAGGTGCCTGGTGGCTCAGGCCATTAAGCGTCCGACTCTGGATTTCATGATCTCACGGTTCATGGGTTCAACCCCACATCGGGCTCTGAGCTAGTAGCACAGAGCCTGCTTAGGATTCTCTCTCCCTCTCTCTCTGCCTCTCCCGCATTTGTGCTGTCTCTGTCTCTCTCAAATAAACTTTAAAGAAAGATTTCATGGAGCAAGGAGCTGATGGCTAAGGAGAGAGGATACCGAAAGGTGCGGGTCCTGTGCTGGGGCCACCTAGTGGCGGGTATAAAAATGGGCCACTCAGCAGCCACAGGAGTGTCATCTCTGAGTCTGGGGCCCCAGCAAAACCACATTGTCTCCTTGATGAGGCCCACCTCTCGCGAGAGCCAGGGAGACACCGACCTACATTTTGCATGGATGGCCATCTTGGGTGCTGGGCGAGGTCTGAAAAATCAAATCCCTGGGGTCTGGGAGAGAGTAAGGCGTGGATCCAAAGCCATCATCAAAAATAATCTAAGTTTTTCAGTTCCTGGGATCTCAGAATCATGGGATGTTAGCTTCTAAGGATCACAGCATCACAGGCAAGAAAGGGATCATGGAGTTTCCTCGTTTTACAGATGTGGGCAAGGATCTGGAGACTTCAGGGCAAGCCCAGCACATTCATACTCATTCCTGAGGGATGGGATCTACATCTCACTGTGGAAAACACTCTCCGTGAGGTCACAAAGGACCACCCCCCGCAATACCTCAACCTCCAAACGCCCCTGGCCAGCCCAGCCCGCTAGAGCCAACTTGCCCACCCAGGCAGGGGAAGGGGCCTGCTCACAGCCACTGCAGAAAGGGAGCGGACCTTGGTCCTCCGGCCCCCAGCCAGGCTCAGGCGGCCTCTGGATTTTCACCTTTGGCCACAGTGGAACTTTCTGGAACCACCCGAGCAGTTCCTTGGATACATAAATAAAGCCTCTGGGTAAGATGTTCCTACCCCCAGCCAATCAAGAAGGCAGGTTTTAATGCCAGAGGGACCGCCCCTCTGCAAGCAACTTGGAAAGACTGCCCGCTGGCCGTCCCGTGGGAAGCCCAAGTCTGGAGAGGCTGGCAGACATCTGAAATGGTTAGATCTGCTGGGGCAGAACCGGGGGCTCAGCCAGCGTTCTGCGGACCCACAGGCTGCCCACATCCCACCCCCCACACCTTGGAGGTTCAGCTGGTTGGCAAACCAGGATGCTTTGCAGAATGCTGCCCAGGCGGTCCCCGGGCCAAGTCGGCAATGGCCAGCTCGTTGACACCTGAGCTATTTGCAGAAGACAGTCATCAGCCGACTTGTCCAGGAGGACGCCCCCTTGGTTTGGACCCTGTTTCTTCCTCTCTCCAATCTCACGGTTGCAGTGAGGACTTCCAGAAACAGTACACTGCTTTTGCTGTGGGAGAGGGGACGTGACGCGGGCTGGGGAGTCAGAGAGCTGCATTCCCCTGGCCACAAGGGACTAGCGGGACGTGGGACACAAGGAATCTTCTTCCTGAATCTGGAGGGGGAAACGCTCTTACATCTACAGTCCCAGAACCAGAAGGATGTGAGTTGGAAAAGGCTGGAGGCTCTGTGCTCTCTGCTATGGAAAAAGCCCACCTATACTGGGACTGAATAAAGCTGGTACCCCAGAAGGAAAACAGAGCTGGGGAAATGCTAGCTCAGGTTGGGTTGCCACTTGCTGCCCCAGAAAGCGCTACTTAAATTCACCCTTTGGGGCACCTGGTGGCTCAGTCAGTTAAGCGTGAGACTTCGGCTCAGGTCATGATCTCGTGGTTTGTGAGTTCAAGCCCCGCTTCGGGCTCTGTGCCAGCACAGAGCCTGCTTCAGATCTTCCGATCCCCTCTCTTTCTGCCCCTCCCCTGCTTATACACGCTTTCTCTCTCTCTCAAAAATAAGCATTAAAAAAACCAAGAATTTACCTAGGAGACCTCGGTTCTAACCCCAGCCCTAGTACTTAGTGGTATCAGAGCTGTGCCCTTGGGTAAGGTGCCCAGACCCATGAGCCTCAGTCCAGGCAACTGTAAATGGGGCTTGTGTTCCCTGCCTCTTAGACTGACCATGTGGACGGGATGAGTTTGTGTGTGAAAGTCTCTGAAATTGTGATCTCTGATAAGAAACGTATTTTGGTTTTCAACCCCATTCTCCAGCAGCACACAGCTCTTCTAAAACCCTTGGACTCTCCTAAGTGTTGAGAGTGATAATGATGTCTTTTGTTAAGTTAATAAGGTGATTTTTGGAAAACTGGGGCTGATTGCCCATGGAGACCACTGGAGGGAGGGGGGATGGGAGCTTTCAGCCCTGCCCCACCCTCAGTGGGGGAGGGAAAGAGGCTGGAGACTTGAGTTTGATCACCGCCGGCCAATAATTTAATTACTTGTGCTTATAGAATGAAGCCTCCGTAAAAACCCTAAAAGACAGGGTTCAGTTTCCAGGTGAGTGAACACACGGAGGAGCTGGGACATTGGCGCCCCTGAGAGGGCGCGGAACCCCCCCACCCTTTCCCCGGACCTTGCCTGGTGCCTCTCTTCCATCTGGCTGTTCCTCTGCTATATCCTTTTGTGATAAACTGATGATCTAGTTCTGTGAGCCACTCTGGCCAATTAATTGAGCCCATGGAGGTGGTCATGGGGACCTCCGATCTACAGCCACTAGGTCAGAAGCACAGGTGACAGTCTGGGACTTGCCGTGGGCTTGTGAAGGTGGGGGAGGGGCACCCTTACAGGACCAAGCCCTTAACCTGGGGGATCTGATGCCGACTCTGGGTAGATAGTGTTGGAACTGAATGAAATTGTAGTCAGTCACCCATGTGGTGTCCGAGGCCCGTTTGCTGGGGCGGGGGAAACGTGCACGTGGGAATCCAGGGCAGACTCGCAGGCTCCCGGCACACGGCTCCGATGCAGCGCTGTAGGCTTGGCACTTCCCATCCCTCCAACCCCACAATCACAGAAATCTTGATTTTTTAACTCGAGGTAGGACAAGGAAGGGGAATGTGCGCTCAAGAGTCTCTCAAATGTCCCACGAAAGGCGAGTCGTGTGTATAAAAATGGTAACAGTGACAAGAGCCCTGGATGAGTCTTCCCATTGTCAAGGTGAACTCATTGGAGCCTTGAAGGGACCCAGAAGGACGGGGCTGGGGGATTATGAGGACAAGCAGATCGGACTGGGCGCAGTGCCCCTCACTCCCCTGTGGCCGAGGTCTCCCTGCGCCCCTCGCTGGCGCTCTTGCTGAGCAGGGATGGAACTCTCACTGCTTTTGGCGAAGGGGCATGGGAGGAGGGAAGAGATTCCGGAAATTCAGGAACTTCAGGGTCAGAGTGCTCCTCAAGGCTCCCTCTCCCCAACACTTGACCATCACCACCTGAGCAGCCCTGGGAGGGAAGAGAGAGCCCCTGTCCACAGCTGGGGCCCTCACCTAACAAGGGACCGCTAAGCAAATGACAAGTTCTGTAGGACAGCTGCACACAATCTACCATTTTAGTTACTTCCCAGCGCACAGCTCAGCGGCCCGGAGTACATACCCACATCGCCACATAACCCCCTGCCCCGTGCAGCCGTCCCCCCGCGCAGCTCAGGACGCTTGTCATCCTGCAACACCGAAGGCAACTGTGTCCCCCCTAAACACCACCTCCCCAGCCCCTCCTTCCCCCAGCCCGACAGCCACCATCCTGCTTTCTGTCTCTATGAACTTGACTCCTCTAGGGACCTCCTGTAAGAGGAATCATAGACTATCTGTCCTTCTGTGTCTGGCTTATTTCACTGAGCAAGTTCTCAAGGCTCATCCATGTTGTAACGTGTGTTAGAGTTTCCCTCCCTTTTAAGGTTGAATGACAGTCCATCCTATATATTGACTGTATTATATATAGACTAATAATCATCCAGTGTGTGATTATACCACATTTTACTTCTCCATGGACACTTGTATGGCTTCCACCTTGTGACTATTGTGAATAACGCTATTGGAACATGGGTGTCCAAATATCTCTGAGATCCTGCTTCCAATTCTTTTTGGTATATAATCAGAAGAGGAATTGCTGGATCAATGTGATCATATGATAATGGAAAACTATTTTTAGGTTTTTAAATAGATTTTTATTTATTTATTTTTGAGAGAGAGAGAATAATCAGGGGAAGGGCAGAGAGAAAGGGAGACAGAGGATCTGAAGCGGGCTCTGCATGGACAGCACAGAGTTCGATGTGGGGCTCAAACACACAAACCGTGAGATTATGACCTGCGCCAAAGTTGGACGCTTAACAGCCTGAGCCACCTAGGGGCCCCCTAAAACTATTTTGAGTTTTTGCGGAACCTCCATACTATTTTCCATGTGGGCTGCCCCATTTTTATATTCCCACCAGCAGTGCACAAAACTTCCAATTTCCCCATATCCTCACCAATGCTTATTTTCTGAATTTTTAATTTAATTATTTTTAAATTTATTTATTTATTTTGAGACACACACACACACACACACACACGAGGGTCAGAGAGAGAGAGAAAGAGAGAGAGAATCCCAAGCAAGTCTGCACTGTCAGCACAGAGCCCCATGTAGCACTTGAACACACAAACTATGAGACCATGACCTGAGCTGAAATCAAGAGTCAGACACTCAGCCAACTGAGCCACCCAGGCGCCCCTCTGAATGTCTACAATAAAAACCATCTTAACAGGTGTGAATGGTGGGGGAGGGTCATGTGGTGAGGGAAGCCCAGCTGTCTCCCTGCTCACCCACAGGACTGAGGTCCTGGTGACTCCAGGAGGGAGTGGGTGGATCGCTGTTTTGCAGGATCCCATACAGGCAGCAGCCCATGTGACGTTTCTTCCAATCACCAAAATACAGAGCCCAGAAACTAACGGGTGGGGAGGAAGTGGTACCCCTTGCAGTTACACCACGTGCCCCCGAATGTTGCTTCCCGTCCGGTGACTAAGGCTCTGCTTGTCCAGAAGTGTTGCTGCCCCTCCGAAAGGGGAATACTTCTACCAGTTCACCAAGTAATTGTTCAATTCAAGCTCAAAGCATGAGCTGGCCTTTTAAACACACACACAGAGCTTCGCTGAGCTGTGATTCACATACCGTTCCTTCCGCCCCTCAAATGGACACATCAGTGGCTTTTTAGTATATTCATAAGTTGTGCAACGATCAGCACTGTCTGTCTCCAGGGCATTTTCATCTCCTCCCAAAGAAAGCTCATATGCATTAGCGATCACTCCCCATTCCTCCCTGCCTGGGCCTCCAGTCTACTTTCTGTCTCGATACATTGGCCTATTCTGGAAATTTCATACAAATGGAATCATGCAGTGTGTGGTCATTCCTCTGGGATGGGGACTTTCGCCCAGCATGTTTACGTGGTCCAGCCACCGGCAACCTGTGGCAGTGCTCCATCCTTTTTTATCGCCAAATAATATTCCATTGTGTGGGTGGACCGCATTTCATGTAGCCATTCCCCAGTCGACGGACATGGATTGGATTATTCGTGCTTTTTTTGATTATAATGAATAATGCGTCTGTGAACACTTGTGCACAGGTTTGCAATACGTGTTTTTGTTTCTCTTGGGTTTATACTCAGGATTGAAATCGCTGGATCATATGGTAATTCCACATTTAACTTTTTTTTTTTTTTTGGACATAGCAAAAGGATGCGTTTACTTAATCCAAGTCTAACCCTTTTGGACCCAAATTTATTTATTTATTTATTTTACTTTTTAGAAATTGGAGTAAAATACACAGAACATAGAATTGGCTATTAAAAATTTTTTTTTGATGTTTATTCATTTTTGAGAGAGAGAGAGAGGGAGAGAGAGAGAGAGAACGAGTGGGGGAGGGGCAGAGAGAGAGGGAGACACAGAATATGAAGCAGGCTCCAGGCTCTGAGCTGTCAGCACAGAGCCTGATGTGGGGCTCAAACTCCTGAACTGTGAGATCGTGACCAGAGCTGAAGTCGGACGCTTAACCCACTGAGCCACCCAGGCGCCCCTAGAATTAGCTATTTTAAAGCGAACAATTCAGTATTTATGTACATTCGTAATGTTATAAAACCATTGCTTCTCTGTAATTTCAAAACGTTTTCATCACCCAGGAAAGAAACCCCATGGCCATTAAGCAATTACTCCCCAATCCCTCTCCCTCCGGTCCCTGGCCCCAGCTGCCTGCTTTCTGTCTCTATGAGCCTCCCGACGTCAGATATTTCATGTAAATGGAATCCTCCAATATGTGGCCTTCCGTGCCTGGCTTCTTTCATTTAGCCTCAAGTCTTTGAGATTCACTTACATTGTGGCATGTGTTTGTATTTTTTTTTTTATGGTGAATGAAATTCCGTCATTTGTATTTGCCATGATTTATTTATCTACCCTTCCACTGACAGTATATTTACCTTTCCAAGAAACTTCTGGACTGTTTGGGGGACTGTTGTTGACAAAGTGGCTGTGCTCAATAAGGAGAAGTAGCATTGCCCGTATGCCCTGGGGGCAGGGAGGGGGATCCTGTGTGCCTGCCCTATCCTGGCCAGTTAGGGGGTGGGGGGAGGGGATAGGCTGCTGGAGGTCTAGCATCACCTGATTCAGGAAGATGTGGAAGTGAGGCTCCGCCCTTCGAAAAGGACTCCAACTCGATAAAAGGATGAAAAGCCAACTGAAGGCAAGGGGATAAAGGAGTGGGTAATTCAAGAGGAAAGTCGCAAATTCCGGCCATGACCTTGAGCTAATTCTTACAAAGCCCTTGGAACAGACAGGGCAAGTACTCAGGAAATTCTAGCTAGCATGATTACTGCTATTATTGTTATTAATAGTTTTTTTTGAAACTGGTAATAATATAATTATGTTAATAATTAATATAATTAATTAATAATATAATACAAGTTTCAGGAAAAGATCACGACCAAAAATTGTAACTCCCTGCTTGCTGTATCAGCACGATTTTTCAAGATTTGTCCATTCCTTCTCCTCCTCGTTCCCTTTATTATCTACTAAGGGTGGTTAAATTTACCACTGAGGCCGTAGATTCGAGGCTGTCAGTAAGGGTTGTGAGGGAATGAGAGAGGCCCAGAGACCCTGGCTTCATAGACTGGTGGTTCCACTGGGTGGATCTGTGCCTGCAGACAGTGTCCTGGGTATGACTTTGAGTATGACTCCCAGGGAAGGGAGGAGACAGCCAGTGCTTTATCTGGGGCATCACATCTCATAAGGAAGGCATTCTTCAGTCCTATACCTGGAAGGAGGGTGTAGGGGGGCAGAGAGCAGTGCCGAGGTCAGGATGGACCAGACTTCTGCCTGCTCAGCATCTATTCTTGGCCTTTTCTGGGAACAGCGCCCCCTTCCTGCGGGTAACTGCCTCTCCTCATCCCCTGTGGTTCTGGTGGGCCCAGTAACCAACAAGCCTCACCTCCGTGCCTACCAGCCTGTTACAGCCCAGATGTGTCCCCCCCACATCCATATATATGAATCTCACACCCCATGTGACAGTATTCAGAGGTGGGGCCTTTGGGAGGTGATTAGGTCATGAGGGTGGGGACTTCAGGAACAGGATTAGTGCCCTTTTATTTTCTTATTTATTTTTTAAAAGCACATATTTTATTTCTTTAAGTTTATTTACTTTGGGGGGGTGGGAAGAGCACATGGGTGAAGCAGAGGGAGAGAGAGAGAATCCCAAGCAAGCTCTGAGCTATTAGCGAGGAGCCCGATGCAGGGCTTGAACTCACAAACTGTGAGATCATGACCTGAGCCGAAACCAAGAGTCGGAGGGTGAACCGACTGAGCTCCCCAGCCGGCCTAAGATGAGTACCCTGTTAGAAGAGACCCCGCAGCTCCCTGGCCCCTTCCACGAGTGAGGACACAGGAAGCAGCCACACAGAACCCACACACCAGAACCCGCCCGTGCCCGCACCGTGACTCAGACTTCCGGCCTCCACAGCTGTGAGAAATGAATGTCTGTTGTTTGTAGACCACCCAGTCTGCTGTTACTTTGTTACAGCAGCTCCCGTAAAGGACTAAGAGACACCCCAAGACACAGGCTGGCCGACCAGATTCTCCCAAAGGACCACAAATACTGACGGCCGAGAAGGGACGGGGGCTGAGTTATGGCCTCCTGAGTGGCCCGAGCTCCTGGCACGCTGTGGGCTGCCTGCTTCCGGTCCTTTCCCCGGCCTGGCCGTTCTGCTGCACCTTTGAAGCTGGAGCTGCCTCGGGGGTGTTCCAGAAAATTCTTAAGTAAAATCAGCCAAATCCATCTCCAGCGCTTGTGTTCAAAAAACCTTAATAAAACCACAGCTCCAGGCAGCCTGGTGTTTGGCAGTCAGCTCCCTGTTCCTTCAGTGACAGTGGCTGTAGCTGTAGCCAGCGCCCCCTCCCCCTCGTTGGAGGGAGGGCGACCCGGAGGTTCTGACTTCCAGCGTTAGGCTGACTGGCTGGGTTGGCATTCCTAGGAGCCTCATTTAGGTTACAAAAGGGAGGCACTGCTCGTTTGTTTGGTAACAGAAATTCTCTAAGCCTTTGATGAGAGCAGAGGGGATGTGTTGGAAATATTTCCCAAAGGCCCCTTTATCTGTGTGAGGTCCCCCTCCCCAACCTGCTTCAGTATCAAGCTCTCAGGGAATAAGAGCAAAGGACAGGAAGTCCACAGGGCAGGGAAAGGTGGACGTGACCTTGGGGAAGTGCCTACCGAGAGGGGCGTAGGGCGAAGCCTTCCAGGATAGGGAGGGAAACAGGCAGAGAGACGGAGGGACGAGAGAGCAGAGTCAAGGGACTCACAGAAGCGTCTGGAAAACTCCCTGTGGGGGCAGGAGGCAGCCAGAGAGCACTGGGGCAGAGAGGAGCCCCAGAGAAGAGCCGCCCCCGCTTCTCCCCAGGCCTCCCCATCCAGTCCCGCCCCCCCTCCCCCCTGCAGCTCCCTGGGGCCTGAGCAAGCCCTGCAGCATAACACTGGACACAGGCCCAGGGCGTGGGGACCTCACAGAGTCGTAGGAGCCCATTCCCGGCCCTGCGGACGGGACGCAGGTATATCTGGAACCAGAACACCTCACACCCAGGTGCCACCACCCTGCCAGCAGGTGGCCTTCCACAGCCACCGCCCCGCAGGACGGGGGGGACCCGGGAGGTGTCTGTGTAGGCCAGCGAGACCCCAGAGGGAGAGCACAGGCCTCTCCAGCCAGGTGCCGTCTCGGGGGGGTGCAAACTCTCACCGCGAGAGGAGCAAGCCACGATGCCAAATTCCGGCCTGAATTTGCCTGAACGTTCACCCCCAAATGACAGACGTTGCCCAAAAGAGTGTGCTTCAAATCGCAAAAGGCTGAGGTAGCTGAGTTTGGGCTCATCAGCAGGGCTGGGGGCGCAGAGGACAGCCAGGTGAGGTTTATGAGGGGGAGCAGCTCCATCCTCTGGCTGGTCTGAGTGACAGCCGGCGCGGTTCCTATCTGTGCCCCGTGAGCAGTGTTTCCTGCGTGTGACCTGCTTTCTTGCCCCACCCCCCAGCCCCCAGCCCCCCACCCCTGCCCAATGTCGCTGGGGGCTATTGCTTCACAAGAGCTCTGGTGGTAAACCCCGCCCAGTCCAGCGGCCTGGCCCCGGAGGCTCCCAGGACGGAGGAGAGGCCTCGGCATCTCGGTCTGTCGTCAGGGAAAGCAGCAGGCAGGCCGGGTGGCCGCTGCCCCAGTGGGCCAGGCCCACCTCAGGGACAGCGTCTGTGCAGAGTGCCCCTGAGTACGGGGAACAGGACACCAGAGCTGGAAATGGCCCCTATGAGTCCCAGCCGGCAGCACACCAGCCTCTGGTCCCATCCTGCTCGGAGGGCCCCAGGGACGCCTGCAGGGCCAGAGCCTGCCAGTGACATCCCCCCGCGTGGCCTCTGGAGGGCTGGGAGAGGACCTGGGGCCTCCGGCCACATCACCACGGGCAGACCGCACGCCCCCGGTCCCAGCCTGCACACCCGTGGAGACACAGAGCTCAGCCCATGACTGCGTACGGGCCATTCCCATGGGGTCGAGAGCTGATCTGCCGTTTCCTAGCCACGTGACCCTCCCGGGGGCTCAGTTTCCTCAGCTGCAAAGTGGGAGAGTCACACCACAGTCCCGTATCTTCAACCACGGGGGCCAGCTGTGTTTCAAGCTTCCAGTGCTTTCTGGAGCTTTGGAGAGGTTTTCAATCCCCTGGCCGCCCCGTCTGGACACACACTGCTATCATTCTTGCCGGAAAACGAGGAATATGCAAACGAAGCGGGACACATAACCTTGTACCCGGTCGGCTCGGCTTCCTCCACCGGATGAATTACGAAAACACACCGCAGTCTTAGAGAACCCTGCATCTCACAGTTGCAGGCCCGAAGCACCAGACCCTGCGTGTCACCCACCTTGGAGGGTGGGAGGTCCACGTGGCAGCAGCCGTGGCAGCCACCATTGACGCATTGGGTGGGCGCTCAGCCCGCGCCCGGCGCCGCGTGACTAACTCCTCACCATAGCTCTGCGCCACAAGAACTATTTTCATACCCATTTCACAGATGTGGGGATCGAGGCCCCCGGCAGAGGAGGAACCGGCTGCCGGTGACACAGCTCCACGTGGTCGGTCGGACTGGAGTCCTGGCGTTCGTAGCCACTCGCGTTGTGCACGGTTCACAGCTAGGACCGGATTGGGGTGGCGGTGGGGGGGCGGCTCCGACCTCTGCCTTCGATTCCACTGCCCGGCTTCACTGTGCATCTGTTAGAGATGACGCGACAAGGAAGGGGAAAGTGCAAGCCGTTTCTCGGTAAGCGCTGGTCGTCCCAGGAGAATTGCCTCAGTCGTTGGCATCTCTATGCCTGCGGACGCTGGACCCAGTTTTTCCGATCGCTCAGAAGAGGCCAGCGGAGCCTCGGGCTCTCCCCTGGTCAGCAGAGCCCGCCGGACACTCTGCTGTCCCTGCTGGGCCTCCTGCAGAGCCCACACCCCCCCGGCCGGACCAGACGCCCCGCAGAGGTGAGGACAGAGCTCGGGGCGGGGGCTCCTCTCCCTGGGCACCCCAGCCCACAGCGAGACAGCCGTCTGGGGGGGCCACTGCTTGCCGCCCGAGAACAGTGTGCACAGGGGTGGGCTGCAGGCATTTGGTTCAGGGAAAAGAGCTTCAGGAGCCACCAGGGTTCAAATCCCCGTCCTGCCAGAGACCTGACCTCCGGAAAAGTCTGAAGCTCAACGTCTTTCATGGTAAATCAGGGTGGGAGTCTCTCCTTCTGGGCTGTTTTTGAAAGTTTAAGCGGAAACGGGATTAAGAAGGTGACAGGACCGACCTAGCTGCATCTCCCCTCCGCTGGCTTGGGGACCCCACCGCCCTAGACGAGAGGTCCCGGCCCCCAGAGCCTAGGAGACCTTCCCGGCGACAGGCGTTTCCCTTCGGAGGATGTCATCCACGTAGGGAAAAAAGATGCTGAGTGACTTGTCTCCAAACTGCAAACAGAATCTACAGTGTCCCCTGGGTGGTAGGTTTATTTTGGGTTAGGTTTGGGGAAAGGGTGTGTGTGGGGGTGGGGAGATGGTGATGAAGATTCAGGGGAGCATCTCAAAGCTGTGTCTTTAGGGTGAGAGCCTTTTCCTTGGCCTGGATGTCCGGGGAAGCTGGTTTGCAGGGAAGGGGCCGCTGAGAAATAGGATGGGGGTAAAGACCAGTGGGGACTGTTTACAAGCTCGCGAAGGGACAGAAGGTCTCGAACACGCTTAGCAATCCCGTTCCTCTCTCAACGTGAGCACCTCTCACACTCACTGAGGATGTCCGTAGGGGGTGGGAGGTGGGATCTGATGGGACCCAAGAGCTCCCTGTGTCACCCTCGCCCTTCATCCCATAGGACTCACGGAAAACGGCGAGGTATCACAGGGCGCTGGCAGAGGGTGGGGCGCTAGGCGGGAGTTTCGCAGCCTCAGCACCGCTGACATCCGGGACCACGTCACTCCTGACTGTGGGCCTGGCCTGTGCGCCGCAGGCTGTTTAGCAACATCGCCGGCCTCCACCGACGCCAGGCCAGTAGCCGTGCCTCCCGCCTCCCCGAGTTGTGACAGTTAAAAAAACAAATGTCTCCAGACATTGCCAACAGCCTCTGGGGAGAAAACTCACACTTGACTGAGATCCACGGCTCTGGGCTTGTGCTGCAGGCCTGGCTGGGTTCACACTGCCCTCTCCTATTTACCAAGTGCATGACGTTGGTCTCTGTGCCTCAGTTTTCTCATCTGGAGAATGGAGATAATATTAGTAGAATGTCACAGAATCGCTGAGATGGTTAAAGGTGTATCAAGATGCATGTTTGGCACCAAGTAGGCACAAGAATGTGCTTCATGTTCTAGGCCATGGACAGCCCAAAGCCAAACCCCCGAAATCTAGCTTTATACATCAGAGAGGAGAAAACATGTTGTTAATTTATCTTTAAGAATTATTTTAATGTTTATTTAATTTTGAGAGAGAGTGACAGAGCAGGAGTGGGGGAGGAGCAGAGAGAAAGGGAGACCCAGAATCTGAAGCAGGCTCCAGGCTCTGAGCTGTCAGCACAGAAGCCGACGCAGGGCTCGAACCCATGAACCATGAGATCATGACCTGAGCCAAAGTCGGCCACTTAACAGACTGAGCCACCCGGGCACCCCAAAGAGAAACTGTTTATCTTTGATGCATTAACTCTACCTCCAGGACTATCCCAAAGAAATAATCAAATGTGTGAACCAACACTTATGTAAGGATCAAAAAGTACTCATAAAGCAAAAATTATTTATAACAACAAAACCAAAGCTCAGACTGGAAACAACCCAAAGATTCAACAGTAAGGGGGTTATTAGATGTACAATGATACATCTGTCTAGTGGAATGTCACACAGACTTTAAACAGCTTGTTGGAAATTATTTAATAATTTAATTAATCCACTGTAGTGTAATGTTAAGTGACAAAAATTCACACAAAACTATGAACATCAAGAGTCTAAATTTTGGTTTGCTTATTTTCTTTTTATTTGAGAGAGAGAGAATCTTAAGGAGGTTCAGTGCTGGGTGCAGAGCCCAACTCGGGGCTCAATCCCACGACCCTGGGATCATGGCCTGAGCCAAAATCAAGAGTTGGACACTCAATCGACTGAACCACCCAGGGGCCCCTTGTTTTGCTTATAAAATAAAATGTCCACAGTGGTCATTTCTGTGTGCTGAGAACACAGAAGAATTCTATCCTTTATTCCTAAATTTTCTACAGTAAATCTGTATTTATTTAAATAATTAGGGAAAAAAGGATTACAAGAATTTTTATGCCTTCAAAATATGTATGGGAGAATGTTTTTTCTAAGTTCTTTCATAAGTAGAAAGGAAGGAAGACACAGGCACCTGGGTGGCTCAGTCAGTTAGTTAAGCATCTGACTCTTGGTTTCACACCGGGTCATGATCTTCAGGTTCGTAAGTTTGAGCCCTGCCTCAGGCTCCATGCTGGTAATGCAGAGCCTGCTTGAGATTCTTCCTCTCTCCCTCTCTCTCTCTGCACCTCCCCTGCTTGTTCTCTCTCTCTCTCTCCCAAAATAAATAAATAAACTTTAAAAAAAAGAAAAAAGGAAAGGAGAGAAAAATGACCATGAGAGAGAAGACATATCTTGAAGATATCATTTCTGACATGAGCTCTGGGGCCACGTACCAAATATAAGGGAAGAGACGAAGGCGGACGTGTCCCTTGCCTAGGGCTGCCACAGACCGGGCGGCCTGAAACAACAGAAATGTGTTCTCTTGTAACCCTGGAGGCCGGACTCTGAAATCAAGGCATCAGCAAGGCCAAGCTTCCCACCCCCGAAGGCTCCTGGGAAGAATCAATCCTTGCTCACCTCTTGCAGCCTCCGGCGGCTCAGGCAATCCTTGCCTTACGACAGCTCGGCTCCCATCTCTGCTTCTGTCACCACGCCACCTCTTCTGTGTCCTCTCCTCTTCTCGGAAGGACACCAGTCACTGGATTTAGTCCTCCCTCTCCGCCCCCCCCCCCCGCCCCCCGCCATCTACGAGGAATTCAGTCTCCAGATCCTTAACTGATTACACCTGCGGAGACAGAATTGCCAAATAAGGCCACAACTAAGGTTCCAGGGGCACCTGAACTTGAGGGGCACAGCTATTCAACCGGCAAAAAAAAAAAAAAAACAAACCACAAAAACTTAAGGTATCACAGGTAGGTATATGGCAAAAACAATTGCTATAAAAAGTATATAAGGGTACAGCGTGAAAAGCAAGCTTCCTGGGGCGCCTGGGTGGCTCAGTCGGTGAGCCTCTGACTTCAGCTCAGGTCATGATGTCACGGTTCATGGGTTCGAGTCTGAGCTAACGGCGCGGAGCCTGCTTCTGATTCTCTGTCTCCTTCTCTGCCCCTCCCTTGATCATACACACACACACACACACTCTCTCTCTCTCTCTCTCTCTCTCCATCAAAAATAAATAAACATTAAAAAAAAAAAAAAGCAAGCTTCCCTCTCACCCCTGACCTCCAATCCAATCTATGTTACTAGTTTCTTGTCTCTACAAACACATGTGTGTCTTTCGCCTACTCAAGTTCAAGTGTAGAATACAGTGTTCCATATCCTGCCTTTGCATTTACCAGTGTGCACTGGAGGCCCTACGCTCGGTTCCTATGGATTTGTCTCATTTGGTTTAATGACTATATTCCGTTTCATTGTTAGATAAACCATATTGTTTATTTAGCTGATCCATTTGGGGTGGTTTTTAGATTTTTCTTTTTTCTTTTCTTTCCTTTATTGTTTTTTATATTACGAATAATGCTGCAATGCTCCTATTTGTATCTGCAAGCTATGACTGGCTCTTTTCTTTTAAAATAGACTTTACTTTAGAGTACTTTTTCACAGCAAAATTGAGGGGAGCCTACAGAGTTTCCCCATATGCCTCCTGGCTCCCTATACTAATTACATCCCCCACTATTAACATCCCAGGCCAGTGTGGTCCACTCGTTACAGACAGTGAGCCTATACTGACACAGCATTATCACCCAGAGTCCCTAGCCTTGGGGTTCACTCTTGGTGTGCGTGTTATGGGTTTGGGTCAATGTATAATGACACATGTCTACCACAATAGTATCTGAAGGAATAGTCTCCCCCTACCTAAAAATCCTCCATGCTCTGCCTAAAAATCCCTCCCTCTCCCCAGCCCCTGGCAACCACTGATCTTTTTACCATCTCCAGAGTCATGGCTTTTCCAGAATGTCATATGGTAGGAATCACACAGGATGTAGCCTGTTCAGACCGGCTCCTTTCGCTTCGTAACATGCATTTAAGGCTCCCCTATGTCTTTTCATGGCT
The DNA here is from genome assembly GCF_003009895.1 of Hyaena hyaena. Taxonomy (NCBI): domain Eukaryota; kingdom Metazoa; phylum Chordata; class Mammalia; order Carnivora; family Hyaenidae; genus Hyaena; species Hyaena hyaena. The sequence goes on along the minus strand of NW_024080678.1, from coordinate 471,359 downwards.
CGATAGCTCGTTTCTTTTAGTGCCGAATAATGCTCCTCTCTCTGGCTGGGCCACCCTTTGTTTACTCACTACTGAAGGACATCTTGGTGGTCTCCAAGCTTTGGCAATTATGAGTGAAGTTGCCCAAAATATCTGTGTGCAGGTCTTTGTGTGACATCAGTTTTCAACTCCTTTGGATAAATAGTGAGGAGTGACTGCTGGATCATATGATCAGAGCATGTTGAGTTTCGTAAGAAATTCCCAAATGTCTTTCAAGGTGTCTTTGCATTCCTGTGGGCAATTAGCAAGGGTCCTTGTTACTCCTCATCCTCACCAGCGCTTGATGCTGTGAGTGTCTGGATTTGGGTCACTTCAAGAGTTGTATGCTATGGCATGTTTAAGTTTTACTCTTGAGATGATGGTAGTTTCACCTGCAGCTGTAAGAAACAGGGAGATCCTGTGTGCCCGCTTTACTCAGATTCCACCCTGTAACCTTCTGCGAAACTGTGCCTGGAAGTTGACATTGATACAAACCACTCAACTTATTCAGAATTTCCCCGCTTTACTCCCTCTCATTTGCATGTGCACACATGTGTGTGAGCATGTGCATGTATTTGACTCTATTCAATTTTTTCCACATGTGTGGATTTGTATGGTCAGCACCACAATTAAGATACAGAACACACCCATTGCACAGATTCTTTTTGCTACCGTTTATAGACACAGCCACCTACTGGCCTGCTCTGACTGTCCATCCTTCTGGTTTTAATTTTTCTGGGTCTCTATGCTTCAGATAGATCTCTTGTAAAGAGTGCATATAGTTGGGTTTTGCTTTCTTTCTTTAAAAAAAAAATTTAATGTTTATTTATTATTGAGAGATAGAGAAAGACAGAGCATGAGCATGGGAGGGGCAGAGAGAGGGGGAGACACAAAATCTGAAGCAGGCTCCAGCCCCAAACCATCAGCACAGAGCCTGATGTGGGGCTTGAACCCACAAACCGCAAGATCATGACTTGAGCCCAAGTCAGACGCTTAACCGATTGAGTCACCCAGGGGCCCCATAGGTTTTGCCTTCTAAACCAATATAAGGGTATTCTCATTTTGAGAGAGAATTTCTATCCTGTTTATAATTATGAAAAATACATCATTGTAATTATAAAAATTACTGTTCCTCGGTATTTATTGGGGGTAGGCATTGTCCTTGCTATTTCACAGATAAGGAAGAGGAAACAGAGCAGTGACTTAATTTTCTTGAAATTACAGAACTGGGAAGTGACAGAGGGGGACTTCCAATCCACTTTCCTGTACCAACTATAGGTCAGTTTCCTCCTCTGGAAGATTAAAACAATGTCTCTTCCCAGCCAGACACCCTGCCCTTCTGAATATGGAGAAGAGCAGAGACACCCTTTTGAACTTCACACCAACAGAGGCCCCTCAAATCTGCCAAGGTAAGTTTTCTCCCTCCCAGCCGTTTTCCTTAGAGGGGAAAGCAGCGTCTAGGGATGGCTTTGGAAGAGAAAGATGAAAAGCGGAATGACCCAGAAATTGGGAAACACAAGAGCACACAAAGATGTGGCTTCCAAAATGCCAGATTCCTTGTTCTCCTTGGACTTCACCCACTGCTCTTTCTCCTCTTCTTCCTGCTTCCTGCTTCTCTCCTCTGTGTAGAAAGTGCTTAAGGCCATGAAATGACATAAGAGACTTAGGGAGACAGTACTGGCAGAGGCCAAGGGGGGTCCCAGACCAAGCCCCGGAATACCCCGCCAGTCATAGGGGAGTTCTATTGTTAGTTTCCTGAGGAACCTCCACACTGTTTTTCAGAGGGGCTGTACCAGTTTACATTCTCACCAACAGTGTAGGAGGGTGCCCGTTTCTCCACATCCTCGCCAGCATCTAGAGTTCTCTGATTTGCTCATTTTAGCCACTCTGACTGGCTTGAGGTGGTATCTCAGTGTGGTTTTGATTTGTATTTCCCTGATGAGGAGGGATGCTGAGCATCGTTTCATGTGTCTGTTGGCCATCTGGATGTCCTCTTTGGAGAAGTGTCTGTTCATGTCTTCTGCCCATTTCTTCACTGGATTGTTTGTTTTTCAGGTGTGGAGTTTGGTGAGTTCCTTATAGATTTTGGATACTAGCCCTTTATCTAATATGTCATTTGCAACTATCTTTTCCCATTCCGTTGGTTGCCTATTAGTTTTATGGATTGTTTCCTTTGCTGTGCAGAAGCTTTTAATCTTGGTGAGGTCCCAATAGTTCATGTTTGCTCTTGATTCTCTTGCCTTTGGGTACGTGTCAAGTAAGAAATTGCTGCAGTGGAGGTCAAGGAGATTTTTTCCTGCTTTCTCTTCTAGGGTTTTGATGGTTTCCTGTCTCGCATTCAGGTCCCTTATCCATTTTGAGTCTATTTTTGTGCATGGTGTGAGAAAATGATCTAGTTTCATTCTTCTGCATGTTGCTGTCCAGTTCTCCCAACACCATCTGTTAAAGAGGCTGTCTCTTTTCCATTGGATACTTTTTCCTGCTTTGTCAAAGATTAGTTGGCTGTACGTTTTTGGATCCAAATCTGAGTTCTCTATTCTATTCCACTGGTCCATTTTGTGCCAGTACCATACTGTCTTGATGATGACAGCTTTGTAGTACAGGCTAAAGTCTAGGATGGTGATGCCTCCTGTTTTGGTTTTCTTCTTCAATATTACTTTGGCTATTCGGGGTCTTTTGTGGTTCCATACAAATTTTAGGATAGTTTGTTCTAGTTTTGAGAAGAATGCTGGTGCAATTTTGATTGGGATTGCACTGAATGTGTAGATTGTTTTGGGTAGTAATGACATTTTAACTATATTTATTCTTCCAATCCATGAGCATGGAATGTATTTCCATTTCTTTGTGTCTTCTTCAATTTCCTTCATGAGTTTTCTATAGTTTTCATCATACAGATCTCATATCTTTGGTTAGGTTTATTCCTAGGTATTTTATGTTTTTTTGTGCAATTGTGACTGGGATCAGTTTCTTGATTTCTCTTTCTGTTGCTTCATTGTTGGTGTATAAAAATGCAAACGATTTCTGTACGTTGATTTTGTATCCTGCAACTTTCCTGAATTCATGGATCAGTTCTAGCAGGCTTCTGGTGGAGTCTGTCAGGTTTTCTATGTAGAGTATCATGTCATCTGTGAAAAGTGAGAGTTTGACTTTTTTGCCAATTCTGATGCCTTTTATTTCCTTTTGTTGTCTGATGGCTGATGCTAGGACTTCCAGCGCTATGTTAAACAACAGTGGTGAGAGTGGACATCCCTGTCGTGTTCCTGATCTCAGGGGGAAAGCTCTCAGTTTTTCCCCGTTGAGGATGATGTTAGCTGAGGGCTTCTCATAGATGGCTTCTATGATGTTTAAGTAAGTTCCTTCTATCCTGACTTTCTCGAGGGTCTTTATTAAGAAGGGATGCTGTATCTTGTCAATGCTTTTTCTGCATCTATCAACAGGATCATATGGTTTTTATCTTTTCATTTGCTGATGTGATGTATCACGTTGATTGATTTGCCAATATTGAACCACCCAGGCACCTCAAACTTAACCCCTGCCCCAAACTGAAGTCTGAAAGCTTCACTGTAACAGTCCTTCAAGGCCTCAGACCTGACTCACCCTGAAGTCATCCTTGACTCCGGTTCTCCCACATCCCACATCCCCTGATGAACCCTGTGGCTTCTTACACATCCAATCTTTTCCGTCACTTCTGCCAACCTGGTCCTGCAGCTGTCTCCTCTCACTCTGACTATTGCAACAGCTTCTATCTGGTCTCCTTGCTTCCTCTTTTGCAAATCTGGAGTCTGTTTTCCAGCCTGAATGATCATTTTAACATAGAAGGTAGAAGAGGGTCACCACTAGCCCATATGGTGTCCTGGGGCTTGTTGGACAAAGCCCGCCCCCTTCACAAGTATAGATAGAGCTCTGAGGATGCCTGGCTCTATCAATGGAGAGCAACTCTGTGCAATTGATCAGTCAAGCGATCAAGCAAGGAAAGGGCTTCTTTCTCCAGATAGACACAGCTCCTTCCCCCATCTTTGGCCCCCAGGGCTCACACCTGGGCAAGTCGATTCTGGGACAGATTTTAGATCCCACCTATATGCTCAGGTGGGACCTTTTACAGTTCTCATAATACTAATATAACATCAATATGTCCGCTGGAACCTAATTTGTACAAAAAGGCCTTATAGGGGCACCCGGGTGGCTCAGTTGGTTAAGCGTCCGTCTTCAGCTCAGGTCATGATCTCATAGTTCATGAGTTCCCACCCCGCATAGGGTTCTGTGCTGACAGCTCAGAGCCTGGAGCCTGCTTCGGTTCTGTGTCTCCCTCTTTCTCTGTCCCTCCTCACTCACACTCTGTCTCTCTCTGTCTCTCAAAAATGAATAAATGTATAAAAATTTTTTTAAAAATGCCTTATAAATTGTTCTCTTGTCTTGTGAAGTGATCTTTTCATCATTATAATCAATTCCAGCCAATGACTGGAAACAGTCCAAACATACCAATTGATGGAGGAATAGGTCAATAAATTGCAGTCTATTTATATAATGAAATACTTCATAGCAATCATTTAAAAGAATTTTTAAAAAATTTTAAAATGTTTTATTTATTTCTGAGAGAGAGACAGCATGAGCAGTGGAGGGTCAGAGAGAGAGGGAGACACAGAATCTGAAGTAGGCTCCAGACTCTGAGCTAGCTGTCAGCACAGAGCCCCACATGGGGCTCGAACCCACGAACCATGAGATCATGACCTGAGCCAAAGCAGGACGCTTAGCTGACTAAGCAACCCAGGCACCCCATAGCAATAATTTTTAAAACCACTGATACCCACAACATGAGCGAATTTCATACACATCGTATTGAGTGAAGGAAGCCAAACAAATTACTCCATTTATGTGAAGTTCAAGAATAGGCAAATCGATCGATGGTTAGAGAAGTCAGAAACCACTGTCCTATATCTTGATCTGGGTGGTGACTACTTGGGTGTGTATACAGGTGAACACCTTGTCTGCTTACTGTATATAAGCTGCCCCTTGATATGAAATGTACAAACAATAGTTTGCAAATATTTAGTACATTGTGAGTCTTTCATTATTTGATTGCATAATCATAAAATCCCTCTGTAAACCTAGAATTTCCCAAGGATCAGGGCACCAGCAGTAACCTTGCTTTCCATGTGCCCTGGCAGAAGGCTGGCTGCCTGGCAAGGACACCTCTCAGTCTCCCACGGGCAGAGCGAGCACAGCTTTGGAGTCCTGGGAGCTGATGGATGACCAGGAAGAGAAAGAGGAAGGCTTTGAGGCTGCTGTAGGTTTGCAGAGGTAACTGAGAGCTTTCTCCCTGGGGAAGGCTGCTTCTGCTGGAACGTTCTAGGTATCCTCCTGATATGCGACAAGGAGAAAAAACTTCTGTGGACTATACTAAATATTTTGCAGAGAAGGCGAGATCCAGCCTGATGCCTGACACTGGGCAGAGGCCTTAGAGGGCAGAAACTGCCCCCCTTGCAGAGGGGAGGGACGTGAAGGCTCACATGTCACCCAAAAAACCCCCTTCATGTCCCCGCATTGATAAATTAAGTCCTGATTATCCGTTCATCAGTGGATGGAGCCCCCAGCAGCTTGCATCACAAGGCGGACAATCAGCAAATGTTCGCTAAGTGGGTTAGGGCATCTAGACGGCGTGGTGCCTCCTTCGGTGGGACCGCGACTCTGCACCCATCAGTGGGCACCACCGCCTCTGACTCTGTAGTTAGCGCAGAGCAGGGTGTCAACCCATGCATCTGCTCACCCTTTCTCTTCTTTGTCCATATCCACTTGAGGAAACAGAGAGCAGGCAGGGCTGAGTTGTGGGATCTACGGAGTTTAGGGGTCCTTGGCAGCATTTGGCTTCTTGCCTTCATCCCTCCCCTTTGGGGCAAGCCCCCCAAACCCTGCTCTGTGACCTGACTTGCAGCTGCTGATTAACTGGTAATTGAGCCAGAATTTGCTAGTCATTAATGCTAAGGGGTTTCCTTGGGATGTATATTTGGTTTTCAACCTTTCCCATTAAGAAATTTGTTTGTGTGTGTGTGTGTGTGTGTGTGTGTGTGTGTGTGTGTGTGTGAAGAGAGAGAGAGAGAGACCCAAAGGTATTTGCATATATACCTCAGTAAGGAATTCCTGACATCAGCTGACAGATGAGAAAGAAGCAGCCAGCAGAACAGAAGGTTCTCGAAGCTCTGTCTCCACCTCACATGTTCCTTAGGGGGAGTCTCCCATCCCTCTCTGGGCTTCTGTTCCCTCTGCTGAAAAGTAAAGGAGGCAGCTTGGGTCCTGTCCACTTCTGATTCTCTCCTCTGGGCCAGGGAATCTGTGTCCTCACCAGGCCGCCTAAGCTCGCCCTGGCGGAGCAATGGCTCTTGGAGTAGGTTTGCTCTTCCCTGATACTGCTCTCCCATAAAAGTCAGACTCCGCTGGGGTGACCAAGATCCCTTGATACTTTGTACCTTGAGATACTGGAGAGAAGAGGCCTGGGCCCCTTGGTCCCTGACATCTTCCACGGAGGACCAATCCCTGTTTGAGTGGCCAAGTGAAGCTGGCCACGTGCCGAGGAGAACCTCCGGAACACTGGTGATATCCCACCTCAGCCCTCTTGGCGTATAGCTCCTGATGGAAGCAAAGGTCACCACAGTAGCCAGACTCAAGGTCAGGGATGTGTAGGCTGCATTGTACAATATGGCGCCTCCTTCCTCTGGCTCGTCCCCACCTACGGGGCTCTCGACCTGGTCTCCTCTTTCTCCTGCTTTCCCCACACCTGTCCTTCCATTAGACGCACGTTGCTTATCTTCACTCAGATCTTACCATCCCCCCTGCCCCCTCCTGGGTGACCGTGTCTCTGAACAAGGCTGAAAATGCCCCTCAGGACCCATCTACCTTCTCCATCTCTTTAGCCAAGGCTGTGTTTCTTCCATCTTCCCTCCAGAAGCCCCTCTTATGTATTTCTTCTCTTCACGGAAGCAGCAGCTCCCGACAATATTCTGGGGCTCTCCTCGGCTGGGTCAGAGGTAACGGAGGTGTCAGGGAGATGCAGGAAGGACTCAGGGTCAGGAATGGCGAGAGCGTCCAGAAACCACAATGGGCCTGAGAATGTGACTTTGCCACCAGGGAGGCTGAAGTGAAATCTTCATTCCACTCACCCACAGGGACCAGGGTGACATTCTTCCGTGTGACGGCATGCAGCAAGAAGAGAAGGATCTATCGGCTGAAGAGATAGCATTTTTGGAAGAGTTCGCGGTCATGAAAGGGGAGCTAGAAGCGGGCATCAGAAAGCTCCACGCCCTTGCAGACCACATTGACACAACCCACCAAACGCTCGCCAAGGCCAACATGGCGGCCAGCTCCATGGCAGTGGTCTCTGGAGCCATGAGCATCCTGGGTCTGGTCCTCGCTCCAGCCACGGCAGGAGGAAGTCTGATGTTCTCCGCTGCTGGTAGAGGTTTGGGGACAGCTGCTGGGGTCACCAGCATCTTGGCCCACATTTTGGGACACTTTTGGCATCACGAAGCCCGAGCTCAGGCCAGCAGCTTAGTGCCCAGCCATGGCCACGAGGCCTGGGAGCCTGGGCGACGGAAGGCATCTTACCTCGTGGCTGTTGGAAAGATGGCCTATGATTGTGGAAGTGCCATGGAGGAGATTAAGAAGAACATCCGTGCCTTTCGGATAGCCAGAGCCCACCCGCGTCTGGCCACTGCTGCCAAGCGTCTCCTGACCACTGGCCAAGTCTCAGCCCGGAGGAGCAGGCAGGTGCAAAGGGCCTTCAAAGGCACAACGCTGCTGATGCCAACAAATGTCCGCTTGCTGGGGAGTGCGATGGTGGGCTTATCCCTCAGCCAGGACCTGACCGCCCTCCTGAAGGACTGGAAGCAACTGAAGGAAGGATCAACGACAAAGTCTGCGGAGGAGCTGAGGGCCCGGACTTGGGAGCTGGAAAGGACGCTGACAGAACTCACCCAGCTATACAGGAGCCTGCAGCGGAGGGTGAGGCTGACATCTTCCTCTTTGGCAGGGCTGGAGGGAGGGGGGACGCTTTAACTGGGGCTTATGGGCACCAAGGTCTACGGGAAGGGTGTTAAAGGAGCCAGTGTGCATGTATGTGGGCGTGTATGTGTGCGTGAAGTTCACTTGGATGCTCCTGAGGATGTGGGGCAGATGGTGGCCCTTGAGGTCCAAATGACATCAGGTGCATCTCGATGAAAATGGCGCCTGTCCTGGACAGACCTGGGCATGCCTTCTGCCTTCTATTCTCGCTCAGTGCTCTAAGAGGGCCTTCCCGGTTGTACAGAAGAGGGCACTGAGCCACAAGGGGAGTTGCGGACTGACGTGTCCCCAGAACATTCATAGGTTGAAGCCCCGATGTGATGAGGTGGAGGTGGGGCCTTTGGGAAGTGACTGGGGCTGAGTCAGGCCACAGGAAGGGGTGATACTATGAGACTGTGTCCTTCTAAGCAGAGGAGGGAACACAAGAGCTCTCTCTCTCTCTCTCTCTCTCCCTGCACCTGCACAGAGGAAAGGCTGCGGGAGCCCATGGCGAGGAGATGGCCATCAGCAAGCCCAGAGAGGGATCTCAATGGGCCGGAGTCCCCACTGATCTCAATGGGCAGAAACCTAATGGGCTGGAGCCTCCAGAACTAGGAGAAAATAGATTCCCATTATTCAAGGCGCCCCGCCTGTGGGAATCCGCTAGGGCAGCCCCAGCCGGCTGAGACGGGGAGCTTCTGGGACTCGCCAAGTGCTCCGCTAGGCGGTGGCAGAGTGGGGATACAAAGCCAGGAAGCCTGAGTGCAGAAGCACCCGGAGCTGCCCTCCAGGCCGCCCTGGAGTTCTCTGTGGCTCCCCTGTGACTGCTCTGTTTGTTTCTTTACAGAAACTCTTGCAAGAGGAAAGGTCCAGGAGCTCATCTTCAGGCGGAGCCGCGGGGTCTCTGCCCCAGCCCCCAGCCAGGCGTGGGGAAGCAGCACCCCAGGGCAGGCTGAGCCCAGGGGCCTCTGAGCAGAATTAAACGGGACAGGGTGGAGGCGGGCTGGGTTGGCAGAAGTGATGCCTGGAGACTGAGCAGCCGGGAGGTGTGCCTGCGTCCTGGGGGCGCTGTCCGCTAGTAAGGGTTGTGAGGTCTTGCCTCTCCTTTGCCACCTGGCTTCTTCATTGTCCCCCATTCGTCTCTGGGGGCCACCTCATCGCCACTGCTTTGTCTGCCCCCCATTCACTCACTTGCACGCAGGCTCTCTGCTAAGCTCAGACCGTAAGACAAGGAGGGTCCCTTAGGTGAAGGGCACCTTGTGCTCACCTTTCCGGTTGCCTCGCTCTGCTCTCTTCCTCCCCCCCCCCCCCCGCAGTAATGCTGGGTAACACAGGGATGTCACTGGAACCTACTGGACCAGATTCCATCAGGAAGGAGAGAGGCCCAGGCGTCCTCCTTTCCTCCCCAAGTTCTCTGAGCAACTTAGGGCCTCTCCAGGCTTCCCCGCTCACCTGTCGTCAACGTAGTTTCTTCTCTTTTATGTTTTAGCTGCGGTTTTGAAAGCAGTGCATGGACATGAAGTCCAGTTTTTTTTAAAATTCAGGAAAGTAAAAACTAGGGGTTGGAAGCAATGTGTCAACCAAAGATGACCACTATCGGCAGTGGGGCGTAGAATTTCCTTCCCGTGGTTACTTGCTTTGGGTGTTAACGTGCAGAGTTACATTTAGGAGTTACTGTGGGGTGGTAATGACCACCTGCCGGGGTGTGGGGGATGTGGGGAGGGGGGCCCACCCTCCAGGCTATCGTTACATAATAGATTTTTTTTGCTGCAACCCACTGAGTTGTCTTTCTCTCATTCTCAATTCTTTCATTTGCCTACAGATCTAGAACTTTCTATGTTGCTGTTTTCGCTTAGCAATATTTTCCTGCCATTCTATATTTCACTTGGTTTTTATAGACTTTTTTATGTTGCAAAATATTCTCTGGATTATACGTATGTTAGTCATCACTGCCTGTTTTAAGTGGCCAAAACTAATGCAAACTGGCCTACACACAAAAAGGGAGTTTATTGACTCATGTACTTAAAAAGCTTAGGGGGTACAGTGGACTTCAGGGGTGTCTGGATCCAGAGGGTAAAAATGATGTCATCAGGCATTTGTGTTTCCATTTCTCAGCCAGGGTTCCACCAGGTTCAGGGAAGAGGGGCCCCCCCAAGCACCCCTCCTCCACCGCATGCCCCCCACACCCCTCTCCACACCTCCTGTGCACCCCTTTCCTTCCAGCCGGGTGCACCCAAGGAAAAAGGGGCGGAGCTAAGGTGCAAGGACCACTCTGATTGGTCAGGACCGGGTCACGTGTCTTTGCCTGAGCTGCTTGTTGCTGCTCGTTGTTGCTTGTTGCTGCGAGAGCACTGGGAGCTTCTGGGGAGTAAATGGAGAAAAGGTCACAAGAGGGAAAGCAGCAAGTGGTCCGTGAGCTGTCCTCCATCAGGGCCATTTAGATTAACTGCAATTTAAAAAATTATACGTAGTGGTAAAATGAATATCTATTGCCAAAAACCTGTTGCATTATTATTGATTTTTTTCCCCAAAATCGAGTCCCTGAATGGGGGTACCCCCCAAAAAAGAGGGCCCATTTGAAGGGAAAGGAGGAGATTGTCCCCATCCCCCGGCACAGTAGAGAAACAAATCATGGAAAATTGGGGAAAGCCTTAAAGAGTAGAAGGGAGGGGCGCCTGGGTGGCCCAGTCAGTTAAGCATCCGACTTCAGCTCAGATCATGATCTCACAGTCCGTGGGTTCGAGCCCCATGACGGGCTCTGCGCTGACAGCTCAGAGCCTGCAGCCTGCTTCAGATTCTCTGTCTTCTTCTCTCTCTTTGCCCCTCCCCCGCTCACAGTCTGTCTCTCTCACAAGTAAATAAACATTAAAAAAAAAAAAAAAAAAAGAGTGGAGGGAAAAAGGCCACTATCGCCGTTTCAGACCACAGCTGGCAGATCTGGTTTTGTACACCTTTCACCATGGAGGCGGCTGAACGGTTGCCAGCCATCCGTGGGCCCCTGGGCTACCTGCTTGTGCTGCTCTCATTTCCTTGTTTTAAGTTCTTCGTGAGCATAACGCTGGCAGAAACGCTCTCTACACGCCTGACATGCAGGGAAGCCATTTTAGATTTCCTTCTAAGTCAACATGACCTTATATAAGCTGCCTCCAGACCGAAGCCTGGTTTATGGCCCTACCCCCGTGGGTTGCACACCTGCTTTGTGAATGAGCGTCTGAGGGAAAACCACCGCATCCTGGAGATATCAGTCAGTGCTCCTACCCTTGCGTTCCTCTCTCTTTTTTTAAATTTTCTTTTTATTTTCTTTTATTTTAGACTGAGGGTACAAGTAGGGGGAGAGGGGAAGGGCAGAGGGCAAGGGAGAATCTTAAGCCGGGTCCGTGCTCAGCACAGAGCACACTTGGGACTCCATCCACAACCCTGGGATCATGACCTCAGCGGAAACCTGGAGACTCAACTGACTGAGCCCCTCAGGCGCCCCCTCGGCATGCCTTTGTTTTGTTTTGTTTTTAGAAGTTTATTTTTATTTTTCAGAGAGAGATAGTGAATGAGGCAGGGACAGAGAGAGAGGGAGACAGAATCGCAAGTAGGCTCTGTGCTGGCAGTGCAGAGCCCGATTCGGGGCTCAAACTCACGAACTGTGAGACAGTGACCTGAGCTGAAATCAAGAGTCAGACGCTTCACTGACTGAGCTTCCCCCCGCGCCTCCCTGCATTCCTTTCTGATAAAACTTGTGATTCCCGCCTATATGCAAATCTGTAATCTTTTGAGGTTTTTACAAGATGTAAGGGAGTGTAAGAACTGTCGGTTCTTCCCCGTGAAGAGCGTATTTCCCCGGCAGCTGTCCTAACTTGGGCTCGAATAAAACTCTCTTGCTTACTTCTAGAGATTCCACAAGGATTGTTCATTGTGCATCATCAATCAGTAGGTAAACAGCTTTCTCCACATTTAATAGTTTTGGCTTAGTGTATGAGCATCCTTAAAGTTCCAAGTAAAGGCTATCAATAGTATATATCAATAATCAATAATAATACCAGGTGCAGAATAGGTAGTCACTAAGCCTGGGTGGAATGTCTGGAAGAAAACCTAAAGGAGTGGATTAGCATGGAGATCGGAGACCCACCTCTGACACTCATCTGCCTCCTGGCTCCATTTCTGGGTTTTGGAGCCTCAGCCCTGATATACGTGTAACCTGGATAGAAACCGGGGCTCCATTTGGGTGTGGATTTGTGGTCTCGGAGAATGTCCTTGACAAATTCCAGTCCTTATGGAGGCTCTTGAGCCAGCACTGGGGGATGGGAGGTGGGGGGTGGAGAGGGCATCCTTCCCTCCCCACCAACCCCCAGCCTCAGCCTCTCCTTCCAGAGGGCACGGGCTCCCAGACAGCCTCTTCGCTGCCCCTGTCTCTGCACCCCACTCCCTGACGCGGAGCCCAGCAGCCCTTCCCTCTCCCACCCTCCAGTGCCTTCTACCCTGAGCTGCCTCCCTTCGCATCACCGTCTGCTTCTCTGAGGCCCGATCTCTTACACCACCTGGAATCCTGGAGAACGGGTGCCTTCACCTCGTTGTGTCTCCCCGCGAGTTAAGGCTTTGCACTCCTCACCACGAGGTGCCCTTCAGCCGTCCACGCTCCTCAGGGCAGCCCCATCCTGCCACTGGCCTCGCTCTTCCGGCTGGAGCAGGGTTCTCGTGGGCGCCCCACTCCTGACTCCACTGCGGCCAGTCAGGGGTTCCGAGAGACCTAGCAGTTCCGAGACATAATCTCTCTTTCAGGAAGCGAGAAGTCGCCCACGTTGCCGTGCTCCCATGAGTGTGGAGAAGCAGCTCTCGGGTGGCCCCTGATGCCACAATCTAACACAAGTTCCAGGCTTTTCCAAAGGGTTGGGCCTTCCAAAGTGGCCGCTGAATTTGTCCTCCCCACGCTGAGGTCTGTGACAGCAGCAAACATGTGGTCAGCGGTCCTGCGGATGACCTGCCCCCTCCCCCATACTAGAAGGAAATTAGGAATCTCAGTCATCAACTAAAGCCCAAGTCAGCTGGGGAAGGGGGAGGGGCTCCCATTAGGTTTCAGAAACCTCACTTATCCAGACCCATCAGCACCTGACTACCTAGGGTGGCCTCAAGGGGCCTTCATGTGTCACCCCAGCTCCCCCAGGTCCACCTTCAACTATAAACTTTAGGCAGCCTTTGAATTTGTGATAAAATGCAAAATATTGTCATCTATAAATCATAGTCTTGTGGGTCTAAAATCTAACTTTTATTTTGTTAAAAAAATTTTTTTAATGTTTATTTGTTTTTGAAAGAGGGAGACCGAGCAGAACACAAGTGGGAGAGGGGCAGAGAGAGGGAGACACAGAATTCAAAGCAGGCTCCAGACTCTGAGCTGTCAGCACAGAGCCTGACGCGGGGCTCGAACACACGGACATCATGACTGAAGCCGAAGTCAGACGCTCAACTGATTGAGCCACCCAGGTGCCCCTAAAATCTAACTTTTAACTAAAAGCAAACCAAATGGCCGTGGGTTCTAGTCAATGCACACGTTACACTCAAAGAAATAGCTGTCTGGGGGAAAGTATATCAGAAACCAAGTTGAACCCTTTCTTGGTCTCTTGAGAAAATGAAAAAGATGTGTGTTTGTAGGAGGGGGGAGGAAGGGAGTGATAGCCTTCATTCATTGTTATAATTCACTGAGACAAAATCACAGTGGAAAACTAGCCTTCCTTTCTCTGATAGGCCAGATCATGTAGACCAGTACTGTTCAATATGGTAGCCACTGGGCATGTGGCTACTTGGTACTTGAAATGTGGCAAGTCCCAAATTAAGATGTGCTATATGTGCACCATACACACTGGATTTCAAAGGCATAGTGTAAAAAAATATATATATATATAATATTCAATTAATAATATATATGTAATATTCAATTAATAATTTTAATTGATCACATGTTGAAATGATAACATTTTGGACAGATGACATGAAATTAAATGTATTGTTAAAATCAATTTCACCTTTTTTTTTTTTTTTTTAGTGTGACTACAGAAACTTTATAGCTTCGTGTGTAAGGCTTACATGATGGCTTTACTGGACAGCACTGATGTAGACAGTGAAATAAAAAAGTTGAAGATAATTTGAATGAGTTGCAGTGCGTGGGGGCTAATAAATAGCACCTCTCTTCGCCTGCCCAAGTTTAGAGCCAACGAAGAAGTAGAATAGGGTCAGGCAGGTGGAGATGAAGGTATTGGCTTGATTACAGTTGTTGGAGGAAATGGCTTTGGGTTGGATGCCCGATTTGGCTTGCTACCACTTCACTCCTCAGTTAGATGGTCTCACCCCTTTCCACGTGTAGTACCGGACAACCTCGGGCCAGCCCTGTAAGCTTAGGAAGGGCAGTGGACCTCAAATCTGTGGCATTGCCTTTTAGCCAACTTGCCCGTCATATAACTTGCTCATCGTTTCTTGGAGTCGGTAAGCAAGAGGCTGGAAAGAGGCCAGGAGCTTTACTTGGTTGGATGGCATTCCTCCACACGGAAACGGGGAATAAGTAATCCTTCTACACTTCCTAACCTTCTTTTAAATAAGGATCGGATTTACCCCTCAAGTCCATGGTCAGCAGGTGGCAATCAACCATGCAGCAGGACCACCCTGCTCTCAGCTTCACCCCACGGCCCCCTCTGTACCAACCACTTCTGTCCGAATCATCCCGGGTCTGCTGTGGGACAGTATAAAGTCTGCTGCCAAGAGCTTTTGAAATGGGTCAGATCAAAACATGAATTAATTAACTGCAAGGTATTGTTATGACCAGACTTTCTTCCATTCCCCATCTCAAATGATATCAACCATGTCCAGTATAGCTCTTCAGGGATTTTGCAGTGAGATCGAATTTAGCATAAAGATAGTCCAACGGTAAAAAGCTAAGAGCGAGAACCCCCACATCTCTTCTAAGCCCCTTTCCACTGCACATGTCCGGGAAAAAATATGAAAATGTGATCTCCTTGCAAATCAAAGTTTAAAAGAGTTAGTCTGAAATCAAATTGTGTTGCTCTCATGAGATAAAAGTTCAAAGAGGTCAAAATCTTTTCAGGTCCAAAGAATCAAAGTCCAAGATCAAATTCTCTTCTAGAGCCCAAGGCAATTTTTAAAGTAAGGAAAATCACCCACCCCAGGCTGCCTGGGCGGCTCAGTTGGTTAACTGTCTATTTCTTGATCCCGGCTCAGTTCACGATCTCCCTGTTTGTGAGATGGAGCCACGTGTCGGGCTCTGCGCTGACAGCGTGGAGCCTGCTTGGGATTCTCTCTCTCCCTCTCTCTCTCTGGTCCTACTCTCTCTTTCTCTCAAAGCAAATAAGTAAACATTTAAAAAAATCATTCTCCCTGATGTCTTATTTTTTGTCATTTTCAGCTAAAGGGGTTCTTTGATTTCAAAGTTTTTAACCTTAGGAATAATCCCAAACATACAGAAGAGTTCAAGAAGGGTGTAAAGAACTCTCACATACTTACACCCAGATTCACAACCGTTAACATCTTATCCCTGTGCCAGTTACCAATCCTGCCTCTCAGCTCCGAACCCGCCCACCCTGGGGTGCACCGCTTGACAAATTTTCCTTTGTCAGCTGGCTGCGTCGTAAAGTGTGTCGGTAGAGGGCGCACCACACGCTTCTCCTCTGGGCTCTGGGGTGAGCTCCTTTCCTGCTTCAGGAGGAGCTCAACCCCAGGAGGAAGCCAGTGGGGAGTTCAACATCACCCCAGCTTTCTGGCGGGTTCCAAGGTCGCCCCGCCCAGCTTCCCAGCTGGGACTTTCCCCAAAGGTGGTGCCTGTCCAGGCGGATCCCCAGGGAGGTCAAAGCACCCCCACCACTTGGTGAAGCTTTATCGGCACCCCGGTGGGCAGGTACCTGTGTGCAGCCTTGGTCTGCAACACCTCAACAAATGCCTTTGCCTCTGCTCCTTTAAAAAATTACTATTTATGAAATCTACCACCCTACTCTGGGTGAAGCCACAGTTTGGGTATCTGAATTCTAAAACTGTGAGGAGGCTCCTGGGATGAAGGCATTCGTCGCGGTGAAGCGTGGCTTGGGACCAACAGACAGGTCTGAGGAACTCAGGGTGGGCACCGTTGAGGGATGGTCCTGAAGGTGGATCAAAATAATAATATTTTTACAAACGAAGGACAGGGGCGCCTGGGCGGCTCCGTCGGTTGAGCGTCCGACTTCAGCTCAGGTCATGATCTCATGGTTTGTGGGTTCAAGCCCCGTGTCGGGCTCTGTGCTGACAGCTCAGAGCCTGGAGCCTGCTTCGGATTCTGTGTCTCCCTCTCTTTCTCTGACCCTCCCCTACTCACGCTGCCTCTCTCTGTTTCTCAGAAATAAATAAAACATTAAAAAATTAAAAAACAAAACAAAACAAAAGAAGGACAGAATTTGGGGCAGCTGAATGAACGCACTCTACCCAAGCGTGACACTTACACAATTTTTTTTTAACTGGGTCAACGGCAATTCTCTTTCTCTTTTCTTACGATTGCAGTAAAATACACATAACATAGAATTTGCCATTTAAACCATTTCTACACGTACGGTTCAGTGGCCTTAAGTACATTCACACTGGTGGGGCGCCTGGGTGGCTCCGCTGGTTAAGTGTCTGGCTCTTGGTCTCGGCTCAGGTCATGATCTCGTGGGTTCATGGGTTTGAGCCCTGCATTGGGCTTTGCGCTGACGGTGCAGTGCAGAGCCTGCTTGGGATTCTGTCTCTCCCTTTCTCTGCCCCTCCCCTGCTTGCACTCTCTCTTGCTCTCTCAAAATAAATAAATAAACTTAAAAAAAAAGTACATTGACACCGTTGTGCAACCATCCACATCCAGAACATTTTTGTAATTGGAAACCGAAACTGTCGCCCTTAATCACTGATGCAGGAGCCCCTCCCCCATGGGTCCTGGTCACCAGCGCTGGGCTTTCTATCTCTCCGCTACCCTAGGTAACTTATTTGAGTGCAATCATACGATGCCTGTCCTTTTGTGGCTGGCTAATTTCACTAAGGCTAATATCCTCAGGATCCAGCCGTGTCAAAGCACGTGTCAGACTTTCCCTCCTTCTTAAGGCTGAAAAACACTCTGTCATACGTATGTCTCATGTTTTGTGTAGTCACTCATCTAGCCTGTGGTCATCTGGGTTGTTTCCACTTTTTGGCCACCGTGGAGAAATGCTGCTGTGAACATGGGGGCACAAATATCTGTTGGAGTCCCTGCTTTCTGTTCTCTTGAGTAGATCCCCAGAGGAGGGATCGCCCACTCAAATGGGAAGTCTATAATTTTTTGAGAGACCGCCATTTTAAGAGCAGCTGCGCTCTTACAGTCCTGTCCACCGTAACTACGGGCTCCAATTTCTCTACATCCTTGCCAATATTTGTCGTTTTTCTAGTGTTTTTTTCAGTAGCGGCCATCCTACCGGGTGTGAGGTGGTCTCTCATTGAGGTTTTGAGGTGCGTTTTCCTGGCAACCAGTGATGTTGAGCATCTTTTCATGTGCTTATTGGCCATTTGTGTATCTTCTTTGGAGAAATGTCTATTCAAATGCATTGCCCAGAGAACTTTTAACATCATGAATTTTTTTAAATGTTTTATTTATTTCTGAGAGAGAGAGGGAAACAGCATGAGCAGGGGAGGGTCAGAGAGAGAGGGAGATACAGATTCTGAAGGAGGCTCCAGGCTCTGAGCTGGCTGGCAGCACAAAGCCTGATGCAGGGCTCGAACCCATGAACCGTGAGCTCATGACCTGAGCTGAAGTCGGTTGCTTAACCGACTGAGCCACCCAGATGCCCCTAACGTCATGAATTTTTAATGGTTAACATCAATTTGACGCTGCTGTGTGCAGCCTGGCTGACAAACTACCTCAGAGCAGAGGGAAAAAATGGTCTCCTATTCCCATCTATCAGTGGCTAAAAAAGCTGCAAGCAGAGTTTCTCGTTCTTGTGATTGATTCATTTCCTGAGCTGCACTGTTTCCTGAGGCCAAAGGGTCTGGCATCAACCAAGACCTATTCCTGAAGGAAGGAAGGAAGGAAGGAAGGAAGGAAGGAAGGAAGGAAGGAAGGAAGAGAAAAGGAGAGAAAGAAAGAGGGAGGAAAAGAGAAAGAGAAAGAAAGGAAGGAAGGAAGAGAAAAGGAGAGAAAGAAAGAAAAGGAAGGAAGAGAGGAAGAAGGAAGGAAAGGAACAAGGAAGGATGGAGGGAAGAGAGAGAGAGAGAAAGAAAAGCAAGCAAGTAGCCTTTCGTGAGGACAAGGCCACCTGCCTCTGTGAGCTGCCAAGTTCATAACCACACATGACCTACATAACCAAAGCCAAAGACCTAAATTTAGGCTTTAGCTGCACAATCTCCATGTGTCATTTTGCCCCTTCCACTCAGCTTACTTCTCCAAGTTTGGGGCCACCGCAGCAACCCGGAGCCAGACACAAGGTAGAACGAGGCAGATGGACATGGACATACTATCTTCAGTACGGATGGAGCTGTTGGAGACTGAGGTGAGTCTTCCCTGCAAGGCACATGGGCTTGTGAGGATTTCACGGCACAAGTGGCCGGCTCTCCGCCCGAGGCACAGGCCCGTGGGCTTGCCTCCCTGATGCGGGTAGCTTGGACAGAAAGAACACAGTACCACGTGCTCTCTCGCGAGCAGTCAAGTCCAAAAGAGAGTTTTGAGCAAAAAGCTGAGCTACACACGACCCCCTCCTGCAAAAACTAACAGTTAGATTCTTCCTCCTCCTCCAGAGAGGATGAAGAGTGTCCGGGGTGTTCCTCGGGTGGACTTTCCTCCATACAGGGAAAGGAAAAAAATAACCATTTCCTCCTGCATAATGCAATGAAAAAGTTTAATATGCACCCAAAATGTTGTTCCTAACGGAGAATGGAGTTTTTCAAATGCTCAGGAAACATTTGTAAAAATACATCAAGTACTTGTCTACAGAGAAAACCACAATAAATTAGAAATTTAAAAAAATTATATGGACTTCACTTTATGACCATAGTGCAATAAAGCTGTAACTTAGCAAGTAGGGATAGTGAAGTTTTATGTATTTTCTATTTAAAAAAATTTTTTAAAAAAAATTTATATCTAGGAGAGAGAGAGACAGCGTGAGCAGGGGAGGGTCAGAAAGAGAGGGAGTCACAGACTGAAACAGGCTCCAGGCTCTGAGCTGGCAGTCAGCACAGAGCCCGACGCGGGGCTCGAACCCACGAACTGCGAGATCATGACCTAAGCGAAAGTCGGACGCTTAGCCGACTAAGCCACCCAGGCGCCCCTATTTTAAAAAAATTTAATTACAGTTAGTTACCATAGAGGGTAATATTAGTTTCAGGTGTACAATGCAGTAATTCAGCACTTCCAAACATCACCTGGTGCTCGTCACATCAGGTACATTCCTTAATCCCCATCACCTGTCTCTCTCTCTCTCTCTCTCTCTCTCTCTCTCTCACACACACACACACACACACACTCTCTCTCTCTCTCTCACACACACACACACCCTGCCCCCCCCCACCTGCCTCCTCATTTTCTTTCTTTTTTTTTCTCATTTTCTTTTTTAAAAAAAATTTAAATGTTTTTATTCTATTTTTGAGAGAGAGAGAGCAGGGGAGGGGCAGACAGAACCCAGAACAGCCTTGAGCCTGTTGCGGGGCTCAAACCCACAAACCGTGAGATCATGACCTGTCCCGAAGTCAGACGCTTAACCAACTGAGCCATCCAGGCAGCCCACCATTTTCTACTTTTAATTGGGCTTTAAAAATATTAAGCTTAGGGACGCCCATGTGGCTCAGTTGGTTAAACACCCAACTCTTGATCTCAGCTCAGGTTTTGATCTCACAGTTGTGTGTTTAAGCTCTGCATTGGACTCAGCACTGGATGTAGAGCTACTTAAAATAAAAGAAAAAAGAAGCATATAGCTTAATAAATTTTTAAAAATGTTTATTTATTTTGAGAGAGAGCGAGCCCAGGGGAGGGGCAGAAAGAGAGGGAGAGAATTCCAAGTAGGCTTCATACTGTTACTGCAAAGCTCAACATGGGGCTTGAACTCAAGAACTTAGAGATCACGACCTGAGCTGAAATCAAGACTGGGATCCTTAACCGACTGAGCCGCACAGGCGCCCCCAGCTTAATAAATCTTTACCTATGTATATTCCATGTAACTACCAACGGATCGAGATATCGAGTATTTCTGGCACCCCTGAAGGCTCCCTTCATCTCCCTCAAGTCAATACTCACTGTATGTTGTCTACGGCTGCCATATCAAATTCATAATAAATTACCACAAACTCAGCCACTTAAAACAAGACCCAGTGGGGGCGCCTGGGTGGCTTAGTTTGTTAAGTTTCCTACTTTCGCTTTGGTCATGATCTCTTGGTTTGTGGGTTCTAGCCCCGCGTCTGGCTCTGTGCTGACTGCCAGCTCAGAGCCTGGAGCCTGTTTCAGTCTGTGACTCCCTCTCTCTCTAATCCTCCCCTGCTCACGCTGTCTCTCTCCTAGAAAAAAATAAAACAAAAAAAAAACCAAACAAACAAAAAACAACAAGACCCAGTGTTGTCTCACGGTTGTGAAGGTGAGAAGTCCAGGGAGCTTGACTGGGTTCTCTGCTTAGGGTCTCACAAGGCCAAAGTCAGGGTGTGTGAGATCTTCTTGAAGCCTCCGAGGGCAGAGCCCTCTTCCAGGTTCATATATGGTGTTGACAGAATTTATTTTCTTCTCGTGGTTTCCACTGAGGCTCAAGTCCTTCTCACAGCTCTGAATCTGTCCTACCTCTTCATGCCTCCAGACACATGCTTCTGCGATTAGATCAGTCCCTTAGACTGATTAGATTGGACCCTCTCTCATGTGCTCTTAGAGTCACTGACCAGTAACTTTCATTACATCCGCAAAGGCCCTTGGGCCATGTAACATAACAGAGCCATGGTTTCTGGGGACTGACATGGGACATTTGAGGGGGGCTATAATTCCGGTTTCCACATCCCCTATTCTGATTTCCATCCCCATTGATTGATTTCGCCTGCTCTTAAAATTCATCCAAAGGAGGGGCGCCTGGGTGGCTCAGTCAGTTAAGCGTCTGACTTCGGCTCAGGTCATGATCTCACAGTTCGAGCCCTGCATTGGGCTCTGTGCTGACAGCTAGGAGCCTGGAGCCTGTTTCAGATTCTGTGTCTCCCTCTCTCTCTCTGCCTGTCCCCTACTCATGCTCAGTCTCTCTCTGTGTCTCAAAAAAAAAAACACATTAAAATTAAAAAAAAATTCATCCAAATGAAACTGTACAGTTTGTAGTCTTTCGCACTCACAGGTCTGTCTATGAGACGGCGTGTAGCCATAATTCTCTATTTTTTATTGTAGTGATTATTATTCCATTACTTAAGTATATCACAATGCCTTTATCCATTCGAGTGGTGACAGACACACTTGGGGCTGTCATAAATAAGGCTGTTATGTACCTCCTCGGTCATATGGACTTTGGTAGACTGATATACTCATTTCACTTAGAAATCTACTCAGTAGTAGAATTGTTGGTTAAGGGCACATGTGTGTTTATATTTATAAATACGTCTGAACAGTTTTGCAATGTGATGATGTCAATGTTCATCAAGAATGTGTTAGTGTTCCAGTTGCTTCATGCCCTTGTCATCTCCTGACATGGTCACTTTTTGAAATTTTGACCATTTTGCTAAGCATGGAGCGATACCTGTGTGCTTGTGACTTTCACATACATTTCTCTGACTGCCAATGATGTTGAGCTTATGGGTGCATGGGCTTATTGACCACTTGAATGTCCTTCTTCGTGAAGTGGCTGGCCAAGCCTTTTACCCATTTTTATTATGTTACCTTTCTTATTGATTGGTAGGAGTTCTTTTGTATTTTATACATAAAAGTCCTTGCTAGATATATTTATCACAAATATCTTTTCTCAGGTTGTGTCTTAACTTTTACTTGCTTACTGGTATATGTATATATGTATGTATCATGTTTATTGATTTATTATGAGAGAGAGAGAGCTCACGCGGGAGCAGGGGGAGGGGCAGAGAGAGAGAATCCCGAGCTATCAGCATGATGCAGGGCTCAATCTCATGAACTGTGAGATCATGACCTGACCTGAAATCAAGAGTCAGATGCCCAACCTGGCCGCCCAAGCGCCCCTATATAGATATAATTTTAATATAATATATAGAATATATATTAAATTTACTTTTCCTCTTATAAAATATACATAACATGAAGCCATCTCAACCATGTTCAAGTGTACATCAAGTACAGTATGTACTTTCATAATGCCACACAACAGTCACATCATCCATCTCCAGAACTTTTCCACCTCACAGAACTGAAACTCTGTGCTGATTAAACAGCAACACCCATTCCCTTATCTCTCCAGCCCCTGGCAACCGCCATCTTCCTTCCTACTGCTGAGAATTCGACTCCTCTAGGGACCTCATATGAGTGGAATCCTATGGTATTCGCCTTTTGTAATTGGCTGATTTTACTCCACTTAATGTCCTCAAGGTTCATCCATGTTGTAGCACGTGCCAGAATGTTCTTCTTCTTAAGGCTGAATAATATTGTATGTATGTGCAATGTTTTGTTTATCTACTTGTTGAGGGTTAAGTGGATGGCTTCCACTTTTGGGCTGTTGTGACTAATGCTACTATGAAATTGGGTGTACTCCTATCAGTATATTTTAATGTTCAGAAGTTCTTTTTTTTTAATCTTCAAAATAATGATTTTTATCATTTGCAAGCAGGATTGTTGATTTATACTAACCCTCAGATTGCATCAAAATACTGTACACATTATGGGTGATCCACAGAACTGGCTGGTCCAGAAAGATGTAATACTGCTAATGACCACCAGCATTTTTGAGCATTTGTTCCGTGACAGATAGTTTTTTTTTTTTTTTTACTACCATTGTTTTTTGGGTTTTTTTTGTTGTTGTTGTTTTATATATTTATTTTTTGATTGATTGTTTAATTTACATCCAAGTTAGTATATAGTGCAACAATGATTTCAGGAGTAGACTTCTTAATGGCCCTCACCCATTTAGCCCATCTCCCTTCCCACAACTCCTCCAGTAACCCTCAGTTTCTTCTCTATATTTAAGAGTCTCTTATGTTTTGTTCCCCTCCCTGTTTTTGTATTATTTTTGCTTCCCTTCCCTTATGTTCATCTGTTTAGTATCTTAAAGTCCTCATATGAGTGAAGTCATGTGATATTTGTCTTTCTCTGATTAATTTCACTTAGCATAATACCCTCTAGTTCCATCCACATAGTTGTAAATGGCAATATTTCATTCTTTTTGATTGCCGAGTAATACTCCATTATATCTATATACCACTTCTTCTTTATCCATTCATCCTTCAATGGATATTTGGGCTCTTTCCATACTTAGACTATTGTTGACACTGTTGCTATAAACATTGGGGGGCATGTGCCCCTTCAAAACAGCACACCTGTATCCCTTGGATAAATACCTAGTAGTGCAATTGCTGGGTCCTAGGGTAGTTCTATTTTTAATTTTTTGAGGAACCTCCATATTGTTTTCCAGAGTGGCTGCACCAGTTTGCATTCCCGCCAGCAGTGAAAGAGATTCTTTCTCCACATCCTCGCCAACATCTGTCATTGGCCTGAATTGTTAACGTTAGCCATTCTGACAGGGTGTGAGGTGGTATCGCATTGCGGTTTTGATTTGTATTTACCTGATGATGAGTGATGTTGAGCATTTTTTCATGTGTCTGTTAGCCATCTGGATGTCTTCAGAGAAGTGTCTGTTCATGTCTTTTGCCCATTTCTTCACTGAATTATTCATTTTTGGGTGTTGAGTTTGATAGATTCTTTATAGATGTTGGATACTGACCCTTTATCTGGTATGTGATTTGCAAATATCTTTTCCCATTCCATTGGTTGTCTTTCAGTTTTGCTGATTGTTTCCTTTGCTGTGCAGAAGCTTTTTATTTTGGTGAGGTCCCCATAGTTTATTTTTGCTTTTGTTTCTCTTGCCTCCAGAGATGTGTTGAGTAAGAAGTTGCGGCAGCCGAGGTCAAAGAGGTTTTTGCCTGCTGTTTCCTCTAGGATTTTGATGGCTTCCTGCCTTACATTTAGGTCTTTCATCCATTTTGAGTTTATTTTTGCGTGTGATGTAAGAAAGTGCTCCAGGTTCATTTACCTGCCTGTCACTATCCAGTTTTCCCAGCACCACTTGCTGAAAGATTGTCTTTATTCCATTCGATATTCTTTCCTGCTTTGTCAAAGATTAGCTGGCCATACGTTTGTGGGTCCATTCTCTGGATTCTCTATTCTGTTCCATTGACCTGAGTGTCTGTTTTTGTGCCAGTGCCATACTGTCTTGATGATTACAGCTTTGTAATACAGCTTGAAGTCCAGGATTGTGATGCCTCCAGCTTTGGTTTTCTTTTTCGGGATTGCTTTGGCTCTTCGGGGTCTTTTCTGGTTCCATACAAATTTTAGGATTGTTTGTTCTAGCTCTACGAAGAATGCTGGTGTTGTTTTGATAGGGTTTGCACTGTTCAGAAGTTCTTAATGTTAGTCAAGTCCAAGTGATAACTTTTTCCTGTTATTATTTGTGGTTTCTATATCACATGTAATATTTGCATGTCCCAAGGTCATAAACCTAGCCTCATGATTTTTCTACAAGTTTTTTGTTTTACTTTTAACATTGAAGTCGTAATTTGGGAATGATGTGAGGAAATAACCAAGTTTCACTTTTGTTTTCCGCAGATGGATGTGCAGTTCATGATCACTATTGGTTGAAAAGATCATCTTCCCCCGCTGCATTTCAGTTTGCCTTTATTGCAAAAGAGAGATGGTACCAATCCAATGTTAGGCAAACAGACCGGTGGACTTACACTGTTTATTCCCGGAGTCCCTGTTTAGTTCCTTTGGTCCTAGTTATGTAGCCTTGTGCAATACCACACTGTTTTCTCCATTATGGCTTTGCTATAAACTATAATCTCTGATAGTACAAGTCTTCCAACTCACCCTTTTTCCAGATGATTTTAATCATTCTAGGTCCTTTGCATTTCCACATACATTTTATTTTTATTTTTATTTTAAGTTGATTTACTTATTTTGAGAGAGAAAGGGAGAGAGAGCGTGCACAAGTTGAGGAGGGGAAGAGAGATGGGCACAGAGAGACTCCCAAGCGGGCTCCACACTGTGAGCACAGTGCCCATTCTGGGTCTCAATCCCACAAAACGTGAGATCGTGACCTGAGCCGAAATCGAGTCAGACACTTAATCGAATGAACCACCCAGGTCCCCCTCCATGTAAATTTTAGAATTAGCTTGTCAATTACAAGAAAACACCTGCTGGGATTTTTGTTAGGTTTGCACTGATTCTATAGATCAATTTAGAAAGGGTTGACTTCTTAACAATACTGTTTCAAATGTTGATATCTTCCCATTTATTTAGGTCTTTTTATTTATTTCAGCAATGCTTTGTAACTTCAGTGTAGAGGTCTTGACATTTTTGTTGCCTATCTCCTTGGGTATTTGGTGCATTCAAATGCTACCGTAAATTGTATATTTCATTCATTATTGTTTGTTTCTTAGTATAAAGAAATAGAATTGATTTTTTAAAAATTTTTTATCGTTTATTTATTTTTGAAAGAGAGCATGAGCAGGGGAGGGGCAGAGAGAGGGAGACATAAAATCCAAGCAGGCTCCAGGCTCTGAGCTGTCAGCACAGAGCCCCATGCGGGGCTTGAACTCACAAACCACGAGATCACGACCTGAGCCTAAGTCGGACGCTTAGCCGACTGAGCCACCTAGGCGCCCCTTAATAGAATTGCTGTATATTTACCTTATATTCAGTAACTTTACTAAATTCAATTTTAATTCTAATGGTTTATCTGTAGATACTTAAAAATTTTTTTCACATTTATTTACTTTTGAGAGAGAGAGAGAGAGAGAGACAGAGAGCAAGCTAGGAGGGGTAGGGAGGGAGGGAGACACAGAATCTGAAGCAGGCTCCAGGCTCTGAGCTGGCAGCACAGAGCCCGACGCAGGCCTCAAACTCATGAACTGTGAGATATTGACCTGAGCCAAAGTTAGACGCTCAATGGACTGAGCCGCCCCGGCGCCCCTGCCTGTAGATTCTTTTGGATTTTCTACATATATGTCAGTATCATGCTGTGATATGATGTGCTATCAAATCATGTCATATCATCTGCAGAGAGTGTAAGTTATTGGTCACAACCAGGAACTCACCCCTGGCTCTGACCTGGAGGTAACCTGCACCTGCGCATTTTCAGCTCACGTTTCATTGGCGCGAGCTGCCCACGTGGCCCATGCAGCTGTGGAGGCTGGAAGTATAGGCAGCAGGTGAGGTGCTTATTGAGCATCGCTCTTATTAGAACGCTGATCTGAATGTACTGAGAGAGAAGAAGCATCAACCGAGGATTTGATACTCTGTGAAAATATCCTTTAAAAGTGGGGACTTAAGGAGATATTCTGAAACAAAAACGGCCTCTTCCCACAGCCCATGTGATTCACCCTCACTGACGGTTCTCTATGGAGCAGGCCCGAAACCAGAGAGGGGCCTTCGTCTGTCCCTCCCACCCCAGCAAACAGAGTGAAGCGTCCTGGGGGAATGAAGCAATTCCCCGTTTTCTTAATTCCTACAGATGAGAAAGGCAAATGAATGACCAGCGCAGGACATTTGTTCGTTTGTTTGTTGAGGTAACTTATGTTTTGTCTTCTTTTCTTGGGCGGAACAGAGTTCTCTGATCTAAGAGAGCAGTAGTGATCCCCTGGGGATGGTGGGGGAGGAGTGAAAGAGAAGGAGTGGGAGGAGAGAGGAGGGAAGAGGGGGAAGGAGGAGGGGGAAGGAGGAGGGGGGAGAGAAGGGTCAGAGACAGCTAGAAGGAGGAGGGGGGAGGAAGGAGAAGAGAAGGGGGGGATGAGGGGGAGAGGGAGGAGGAGGAAGAGGAGGGGGCAGAGAGAAAGAGGAGGAGGGGGGAGGAGAGGGGAGAGAAGGGAGGAGAGGGGAGGAAGAAGAGGCAGAGAGAGAGAGAAGGAGGAGGGGGAGGAGGAGGGGGAGGGGAGGAGGCCGAGAGAGAGAAGGAGGAGGGGGAGGGGGAGAACAGGGGAGAAGACCAGGGAGAGGAAACGGAGATTGCGAGCACCCCGCAGGGGCATTTACAGAACACTGGGCCGGCCAGCCTTTGCGCCAAAGCCCAGCTTCTCAGCCTCCCCGGAATGCACCGCGAAGCCCGTGCTCCACTCGGGCGGGCCTGGAAGTTGGTTTGGAGGGGGACGCAGCCGCTGATGTGTCCTGATCACCTTCTGAAAAGCGGGAACTTTGTAGGAGGGACGAGAGAGTTCAGGAAGGAAAACCACGTTCGTGTTTTCTGTGAATTCACTTATCTAAGGCTGTGCGCGCACGGTGGCGGTGCCGGGCAGCAGAGAGGCCTGGCCTGTAGCGGATGTTTTGTATTCTTTTTGCCTCTTAGGCGGAAAGTGGGCGGGGGTCCCTGCGTGGTCACTCCTCCGTGGAGAGCCTGGCCCCCACTGCAGAAATCAGACACTCCTTCGCAGCCTCTCCTGAGCCAGAGGCCCCCGACAGAGGTCCGCGCACTAGGCTTGCAATTCTTTTTTTTTTTTTTTTTAATTTTTTAATGTTTGTTTATTTCTGAGAGAGAGAGAGAGAGTCAGAGTGTAAGCAGGGGAGGGGCAAAGAGAGAGGGAGACACAGAATCTGAAACAGGCTCCAGGCTCCGAGCAGTCAGCACAGAGCCCAACGCCGGGCTCGAACTCACGGACTGCGAGATCATGACCTGAGTCGAAGTCGGATGCTTAACTGACTGAGCCACCCAGGAGCCCTTAGACTTGGATTCTAAGATCCACCCAGGATGCGTTCCGCAGCTCCATCCGCGTCCAGAGCTGCCAGCGAGGCCCGAGGGCCTTCCCACCAGCTCACTTCTCAGGGGACCCTGGGGCTGTTGTCGCACAAACAGGTGCCCTGACAGCTTTTCTCCCCGCCAGTCCTGAGGCACCTCCTGCTCTGCAATCGTTACTTCCCTGATTAAACTGGTTGTGGTTCGGGGCGCCTGCGTGGCTCAGTCCTTTGAGGGTCTGATTCTTGATTTCTGCTCAGGTCATGATCCCAGGGTTGTGCGGTGGAACCCCACATCAGGCTCTGCACTGAGCGTGGAGCCTGCTTGAGATTCTCTCTCTCTCTCTCTCTCTCTCTCTCTCTCTCTCTCTCTCTCTCCCTCTCCCACTCACTCTCTCTCTCAAAAAAAAAAAAAAATGAGCACCTGGGTGGTTCAGTCAGTTAAGCATCTGACTTCCGCTCAGGTCACAATCTAACGGTTGGTGAGTTCCAGCCTGCATCGGGCTCTGTGCTGACAGCTCAGAGCCTGGACCTGCTTCGGATTCTGTGTCTCCCTCTCTCTCTGCCCCTCCCCTGCCTCTCAAAAATAAATTAAAATAAACTGGTTGGGGTTCATTTAAGTTACTAGCAGCTGGGAATCAAACGTGCTGCAAATATATCCTTCAGTCATTTGTCATTTCACTTGGCTAGTTTTAAGATCTGACATAGTCAAATATTTTCCTTTCACGTACCTGGAGTTCACGCCATGCAATCCAATATTATGAAAAATATTCTTTGGGTGTTTACTTTTATGCTTTATGGTAAAGTCTAATTTTGCTCTTGGTCTCCAATAACCTTGGTTTGATAGTTATTCCTTGTATCTCCAGCTTCATATGAGTTTTTATGTGGAGTTTATTAGATGACTTTTATGTATTTATTTTTAAATGTTTGATTTTGAGACAGAGAGAACGTGAGTGGGGAGAGGCAGAGAGAGGGGGACAGAGGATCCAAAGTGGGCTCTGCACTGACAGCAGCGAGCCCAATGTGGGGCTCAAACCCACAAACCGCGAGATCATGACCCGAGCCGAAATTGGACGCTCAACAGACGGAGCCACCGAGGACCCCCTATGTGACTTTAAATCTTTGCTCTGTAGAGGCTCCTGGCAAGGGGGGTCCCATCTGGAGAGTAAACAGTAAAGGCTGACTTTGAACTCAAGGCAATTTGCCTCTGGGCCTGTATGTAATCCACAAAATCAGGGCTGGGGGCCAAGGGGTTCTGGGAAGGGAAGAAAAGGCAATGCAGTCAGAGAATTAGCAGGTGGCCTTGCTGGCCTCACCCCATAGGCTCCGAGGAAAAGAAAGGTATCTTGATGGAGGGGATGCCCTGTTTCTGGGGCAGGACCTGGACACCAGCGTGGGCGGGAGGCACAGGGGGCGACCCCGGGTGCAGGGGCAGAGAGAACAACTCATTTCCACTCCTCTACCCCTCCTTGCTCCCCCCACCTCGCTTCTCCTTTCCCCCTACTTCCTCTGCCCCGTCCTCCCAAACAAGTAACCTTTCCTTGGATAAGGGCTCACTCTCTGGGCACCTGGGTGGCTGAGTCAGTTGAGCGTCCGACTTCGGCTCAGGTCACGATCTCATGGTTCGTGGGTTCGAGCCCCGCATCGGGCTCTGTGCTGACAGCTTAGAGCCTGGAGCCTGTTTCAGATTCTGTGTCCCTCTCTCGCTCTGCTCCTTCCCTGCTCATTCTCTGTCTCTCTNGCTCAGGTCACGATCTCATGGTTCGTGGGTTCGAGCCCCGCATCGGGCTCTGTGCTGACAGCTTAGAGCCTGGAGCCTGTTTCAGATTCTGTGTCCCTCTCTCGCTCTGCTCCTTCCCTGCTCATTCTCTGTCTCTCTCACTCTCTCAAGGATAAATAAACATTAAAAAAAAAAAAAAAAAAAGGAGCTCACTCTCCTAAGCGGGAGAGCAAGAGGGGAAACTCGGGCTGGACCTAAGTCTCCAGGACCCCTGGACGCAAGCTAGACACAAGCTGCAGGCACGCACCTGCAGTCTATGGGGGGCGGGGGGGTGGGGAGTGCCCGGCGAAGAACCCCCACTGGGCAGAGGCCATTGCTGGAGGCTCCCATGGCTCCGGGCTCTCCCAGCCTGTCCTGGGCTCTCCCTCTCCTGGATTCCTTCCGGTTTGCCCAGCTGTCCTGCTTTAGGACTGATGATGCCGCCCCATGTGTCGCTGCTGCTGGGTCTTAGGGTTCTGCAAGGCCTCCTCCAAAGACAGAAGACCTGTGAGCAACAGGAGGCCCCCGGCACAGGTGGGCAGGGCCTGCATCAAGGGTGGGGCTTCACGCGGCCCAGGGACCGTGTGGGAGACAGGTGTCTATCACTTGGTCTTTAACAGGCCCGCACCTAGTCCCTAATGAGCTCCAGCTGCTTTTCATGTATTTCCTGGCCACTGAGCACCCTCTTTTGTGAGCCACCAAAGCAAGTTGCTCACCTGTTTTTCTATTATGTGTCTTTTCCTTACTCATTGGTTGATGTTCCTTCTATTTTCTGGATACGGGCCTTTTGTTGATCAGAGGACCTGGCGGTAATCAAAACAGAGGCTGGAAATAGTTAAAGCCAGGTCAAGCGGGCCAGGAAGCCACAGGGAAAAGCTTTAACTTGAACTTGAAAGCCTTGGAGACCCAAAGAAGGGTTCCTTATCTCCGGGCTACTCCAAGTTTGGTCTCCCTCTGGCAGCATCAGGGCTCCCTGGGAGTTTGGTTAGAAATGCAGAATTTGGGGTGCCTGGGTGGCTCAGTTGGCTGAGCACCTGACTCTTAATTTTGGCTCAGGTCATGATTCCAGGGTTGTGGGATCAAGCCCCGTGTTGGGCTCTGCACTGCATTTTGAACCTGCTTAAGATTCTCTCTCTCTCTTTCTCTCTCTCTCTCTCCATCTCTGCCTCTCTCCCCTGCTTATGTGCGCGTGCTCTCTCTTTCTCTCTGTCTCTCAAAAAATAAAGAGAGAAATGCAGAATTCCGTGCCCTGTCCAAGATGAGTGAAACCGAGTCAGCAATCTGACCAGATTGCTGGGGACTTGTGTCCACGCTGAAGTCTGAGAAGTGCCGGGGACCCTCAGGATCACACTCCTGCTTCAGAAAGGTCACTATGACCAGGGCACCTGGGAGGCTCAATCCACTGGGTGTCCAACTTGGGCTCAGGTCATGATCTCGCAGTTGGTGAGTTCGAGCCCAGCGTTGGGCTCTGTGCTAACAGCTCAGAGCCTGGTGCCTGCTTAACATTCTGTGTCTCCTTCTCTCTCTTTCCCTCCCCTTTTCACTCTCTGTCTCTCTCTCAAAAATAAACATTAAAGAATTGAAAAAAAAAAAGAAAAGTAAGATCACAGGACTGAAAGAAACTACTGGATGCAGACCTGTCCATGGTCCTGGCTGTGTTCCAAGTTAAATACAGTCATTCCCTTGAGCGGTTTATGTAACGGGTCTTTTTTTCTGAGGAGAAGGCCAAAAAAGTTAGACGCCTCCCCAAACCTGGTGATAAGTGGCTGTGTATTTATTGGGTTCTCTGTCAGCTGCCCGGACGGCACAGAGGACAGTGGGACAGGGGTCGGCTGCGCCCTGTCCCCTTGGAACCCCGGTTCAAAGCTACCTTGCCTCACCTCACCTCACCTCACCTGCCTAAAGTTTCAAACTTACAGAGACCTTCCTTCCACTTATGGGGACCCCTCGCAGAAGCCCAGAGCAGACTGACTGTGGAGTTGGGGAGTCTGCCCTCCTCTGCTGTGCACACGGGAAGAAGAGCCGGAGTAAGTACCTCACCTGGCGGACTGCACTCTGCTGTCAAATGTGGGGAACATGAGCACACTCGCCTGACAAAGGGTGTTTGAAGCTATGGAGGTGGGGGGACGTGTGTGAAATCCTTCACTCTGCCAGTCAAACTCTGCGTTTGCACACTGATTATTGCCGGGCCCGCATCAAAAGGGATTTGTCTTCTGTTGTGTATCGGAGGCATCTGCGTTTCTTACAATGAGCCTGTAAAAAAGTATGTGTATGTAGGTTTTTGATAAAAGGCTAAAAGATAGAACTTATCCAGTTTTCTTCTGTGCTCCTAGGAGCTGATAGCACGCCAAAAAAATCTATATCTAAATCTAAATCTGAATCTCTATCTAAATCTCTGTCTCTATATCTAAATCTATATATCTGAATCTAAATCTAAATCCATATCTATATCCAAATCTCTAAATCTATACCTAAATCTGTATCTAAATCTCTCTATCACTAAATCCATATCTAAATCTATACCTATATATCTGAATCTAAATCTAAGTCTCTATCTCTAACTCTATTTCTAAATCTGTATCTAAATCTATCAGTATCTCTAAATCTATATCTAAATCTAAACTATATCTAAATCTCTATATAAGTCTATATATCTAAATTTATGTATCTATATTTAATCCATATCTATATCTATATCTAAATCTATATATATCTGAATATGGATCTAAATCTAAATCTAAATTTATATATCTATATTTAATCCATATCTATATCTATACCTAAATCTATATCTATATCTAAATCTGTATCTATATCTATATCTAAGTCTCTACCTTTAAATCTAAATCTGAATCTATATATCTATATCTCTAAATCTAAATCTACATCTATATCTACATCTATATCCCTGGACATACACATTATAAAATTGTCACACACACACACACACACACACACACACATGCACATTCCGAATCAGGGAGCTTGCAAGGCATGGCTCCATGACTCTTGTGCTGAGGGTCGTTATGGAAAATCTGAAGCCTACGTGATTGGTGGCCTGGGGATCCCTTTGTTCCATTTGGAGTCTGGTAACTTTGCTAGACTATGGCCAGCTACTGCCTTTCTGTGGTCATTTTTCCTAGGACGCAGTGTGCTTCTGTGTCCAGAAAGATTTATTGAATTTTAACTTTGTTTTGTTTTATATTTTTAAAGATTTTATTTTTAAGGAATCTCCATGCCCCCTGTAGGGCTCGAACTCACAACCCCAAGATGAAGAGTCACACACTCCACCGACTGAGCTAGCCAGGTGCCCCTTGAATTTTAACATTAAGTATTCGTTCTGTTCACACTTCTCAGTATTCTTCTTTGGGAATTCCAATTTGCATACATTGGAGTTTTGCCTTTATTCCGTGTATTTTTTGCCAGACCTTTGTCTTCATTTCATTTTGCTCATTGACCTCATTTTGGTCTTTGCTGCTGATTACTTTTTTTTTTTTTTAACAATGTCTTTTCCCCCTTGTACAAATTCTGATGTCACGTTTATTTCTGTGATGGCTTTATTTTCCTCCTCTCTTCTTTCTTAAGCTTGACCAGTTTCCTCTGAATTTCCTCCTGTTGTCCTGTGTGTCTTCCCTGAGCCCTGAGATCACGTGTTTTGCTCTTATATTGTAAAGGAAATCGCTTCACTCACTTTAAAAAACATGAACTGCAAAAGAGTCGTTAATAATTTTCATCAGCTTTTTGGCAACACCTTTCTGGTGAGTGTCCTTTGTCTGTCATTTCTTTCTTTCTTTCTGATTTTCTTGTTCCTGTTTCCATTTTGACCTTGAACCAATATATTTTTTTATTGTAGTAAAAGATATGTAACATAAAACTAACCATTTTAATCATTTTTAAGGTATGCCGTTCAGCAGTATTAAGTACATTTACATTCTTTTGTACCCATCTCCAAAACTTTTTCGTCTTCCCAAACTGAAACTGTGCGCATTAAGCACTAATTCCCCATTCCTGATCCTCCCCCCCCCACTACCCCCACCTCAGCTCCTCCGCTCTTCCACCCTCCATCTTTGTGAACTTGACTCTTCTAGCAACTGCATTTAAATGGAGTCATACAATATTTGTCTTTCGTGTCTGACTTATTTCACCAAGTGTAACATCTTCAGGGTCATCTGTGTTGTAGCACATGTCAGAATTTCCCTCCTTTTTAAGGCTGAATCTTATTTCATTGTATATATTTTGTATATCTAATCCATATCCCACATGTTATGTTCATCCACTCATCCACTGATTGCCATTTGGGTTATTTCTACCTTTCGGCTATTTTGACTAATGCTGCCGTGAACACAGGTGTACAATATCTGCTGGAGTCCCTGCTTTCAGGAGGTTTTTTCTTTGCATATCTACCCAGCAGTGGAATTGCTGGACATATGGTGATGCTATTTTTAATTTTTTGGGTAAATGACATATCACTGACTGCACCATTTTATTTTATTTTTTTTTAATGTATTTTATTTATTTCTAGGAGAGAGAGAGAGAGACAGCGTGAGCAGGGGAGGGTCAGAGAGAGAGGGAGTCACAGACTGAAACAGGCTCCAGGCTCTGAGCTGGCAGTCAGCACAGAGCCCGACGCGGGGCTCGAACCCACGAACCGCGAGATCATGACCTAAGCGAAAGTCGGACGCTTAACCGACTAAGCCACCCAGGCGCCCCTGACTGCACCATTTTAAATCCAATACCCTAGCAATGCCCAAGTGTTTGATTTCTCTGCAATCTTGCCAACCCTTGTTTTCTCTCTCTCTCTTTCTCTCTCTTTCAACAATCTATATCTCAACAGGTATGAGACGCTATCTCATTGTGGTTTGGATTGGCATTTCCCTGACGATGAGTGATGTTGAGCATCTTTTCATGGGTTTATTGGCCATTTTTATGTCTTCTTTGGAGAAATGTCTATTCTGGTCTTTATCCCATTCTTCGGTTGGGTTGATTGTTGTTGTAGAGTTAATATTTTTTGTGTAGGCCTTGTTTTGGCTGCTTACTTTGATGGACCAGCTATTTATGGGATATTCAAATAAGGAAGAAGTCAGGACTGTGCTCTGTGGCAACAGAACCGTTCTTTCTGTTCTGGGACATTCTGCATGAGTCGCTGTTCTGTTACCCCAGGCAGGGGAATCGGGCAGTTTTCAAACTGTTCGCAATGCAGACCCTCTTCTCCTCTCAACTCAAGGACAAACAGCCTCCTAAAGACACGGCTTGTCTCACTGCATTTCCTCATTTAGTGCATTGATTCTTTTTTTTTTTTTAATGTTTTAATGTTTTATTTATTTCTGAGAGAAAAAGACAGCGTGAGCAGGGGAGGGTCAGAGAGAGAAGGAGATACAGAATCTGAAGCAGACTCCAGGCTCTGAGCTGTCAGCACAGAGCCCGACGCGAGGCTCAAACCCATGAACCGTGAGATCATGACCTGAGCCAAAGTCGGTCACCTAACCAACTGAGCCACCCAAGTGCCTCTTAGTGCGTTGATTCTTGTAGCCAATCCCAATTTGGTGCCAACCTGCCCACTGCATTCCCACCGTTTTAAAAAGGGATTTTACTTTTCCACTTCTGGAATGACCTTCACCTTGAAGAAGGACATTTTTCATTGCAGCTGTTGGCATCGTCTCTCCTTTTCCTGCCAAAGTCCTGCTCATTCTTCTTGCTTTTGGCATCCTTTAGAAAAGTAGGGAACATGTTACCTATTTTTCACGGTTTCTAATAGATGATGCTTACATCCTTGTTGCTGTTGACTAATAGCCAAGAGAATCTGACAATTTGCCCCAGTCATCGGCATCCATTTATCCAGAAGTTTCAGCATCATCACAGGAAAATGGAGACAGGAAAGAGACCCCTGGGTCCTTCCCTCTACTTCTGTCTCACAAGCAACTTCCTCCTAGAGTCTTTAGGGGACCCCTTTCATCCCCTGATTCCCTCTATAATATTGCATTTCCCAGGGTTCCATCCTTGGCTCTCTCCCCACTTCTAGGCTCACCGTCTTCCATGGATTCCATATGTTTACCAATTCCTCGGTCTGACTCACTGGGTCTCAGCTCTGTGTGGAGCCCCCACCCCTCTGAATAACTGTGGGGGCTGTTTTCTTCCTTAGGAAGCAGAGCTGTACCTCTTCTGGATCAGGATCCATTGTCATCTGTAGAAAGAGAAGCGTCAAGGGGGCCTCGGGGCACCATGACTACAGCATCATCTGGAATCCACTCAGGTAACACTCCCCTTTCCGCAATGGATTCTCCTGACTACAGCACATGCTCTTGACCTACAGTGAGAGGTGCACGAGGTTGGCAAGTGACTTGGGGCCCTCAGTATGGGCGATCTCGGTTCCTAAAGCAAAGTGAGGGTCTGAGGTCTCATTCCTACCCTATTTCCCGCATGATCCAGCTCACCACCCATCTCTCAACTTGAGGTATCTCATCCATAGCCCCTTAGCTACAGGGATGATGTTTTATGACCCCCAAATCAGAACATATATCCAGATCGAGACAACGCCTGCGTGAGCCCCGCTAACCCCCACGACTCTCAGCCAGACTTGAATAATGCTTTGCATACAAGAGAGATCCTGGCATAAAAGGGACACAAAAGGTCAACATAACAGGTTGGGAAAACTTGTCCCATGTGGATTTTTAAAAAGGTGACAATACTGATATGTAACGACATTAATCTATCCGACTTTTGCTTGGCTCGGCAGTACCCGGCAGTGTTGCCTGTGCTAAATGCCTCACCGAAGCCAGCTGGTGAGTTTGTGTTGTGACTAGGGGGGTGAGGAATGAAGATGCCTCGTTATGACGTTGTTTTTAGTTTGCTGGCTTTTATTGTGAAACAGCACACGATTTCCAGAACAGATTTCAGTGAGACAGATGAGGGGAAGTTACAGGTGTGGGCTTTCCCTCCCATGAGTGTCTCTCCCCCAGACTAAGCCTACTCACCACTGGCTGTATCTCCGCTCAAAAATCCCCCATAGTCCTAGACTACTGCATATATAATCTTTTAAAAATTGAGATCATGCTCTTCAATCTTTTTTTAAATGTTTTTTTTTTTTTAATTTATTTCTGGGAGAGAGAGAGAGACAGCATGAGCAGGGGAGAGTCAGAGAGAGAGGGAGTCACAGACTGAAACAGGCTCCAGGCTCTGAGCTGGCAGTCAGCACAGAGCCCGACGCGGGCCCGAACCCATGAACCGCGAGATCATGACCTAAGCGAAAGTCGGACGCTTAGCCGACTAAGCCACCCAGGCGCCCCTCTTCAATCTTTTTTTAAACTTAACACATACTGGGTCTTCTTTCCGGGTTGGTTCATATCAATTGGTTTCATTCTTCTTCGTGTCCATAAGTTTCTTTTATATTGGCATGTTTTAATGTGAACAGTCCCCTTCCATGGGTATTTCAGATTGTTTTCATTTCTCTTGACCACTTCAAGGCACTAGTGAAGGTCTTCCCATGCACCCTTCTCTGTGGACACGCATCTTGTTTGTGGGGGATGAATTTCACGAGGGGAGACATGAGCCGCGGCATATACACATTCTGTGTTTTGAGATACTCCAAACCAGCCTTTCAAAATTTCTATCACTTTAGGCCCCAACCAAGTGCATGAGAATACACATTCCCATCTCTCTGTCTCTGGAACATCGGATGCTTCTATTCTTTTTACTTTTGCCAAAGCAGTCAATGAGATGGTATCTTTTTTTTTTTAAATTTATTTCTGAGAGAGAGAGACAGTATGATCAGGGAAGGGTCAGAGAGAGAGGGAGATATAGAATCCGAAGCAGGCTCCAGTCTCCGAGCTAGCCATTAGCACAGAGCCCGACGCGGGGCTCGAACCCATGAACCATGAAATCATGACCTGAGCTGAGGTCGGCCGCTTAACCGACTGAGCCACCCAGGCGCCCCAATGAGATGGTATCTTGCTGTGGTCTAAATATGCCTTTCGGGGCCTGCTAATGATGTTAAGCCTCTTTACATGTATTTATTGGCCATTGCATTTCTTCCTCTGTGAATGAAGCATCTTTTCAAAGAACATGAGAAATACCTGCTTATAGACAACAAGAACCAAGTGCAGTTTGAAATAGCTAGGCTTTTGTAATTACTCTTTAAATCTTCAAAAAAAGAGTAGGTATGGGTGAGGGCTGGGGCCAGGTTTTAGGCACAGGGAAAGAGAAACATTTTTCAATCACATTAAAAACCTTTAAAAATGAAAAGCGTCTCGGGCCTGCTAGGTGGCTCAGTAGGCTAAGCATGTGACCCATGATTTCAGCTCAGGTCAAGGTCTCGTGGTTCATGAGATCGAAACTTGTGTCCGGCTCTGCACTGACAGCATGGAGCCTGCGTGGGATTCTTTCTCCCTCTCCCTCTGCCACTCCCCTACTTCCATACGTGTGCTCTCTCTCTCTCTCTCTCTCAAAATAAATAAGCTTAAGAAAAATCAAAAGCAAAAATCAAAAGAAACATCTGAAAATTCTTTTAAGCTTCCAGAAAACAAGCAATTCTCACGTGACATAAATTGCCCCAGAAACAGAAAACACAGCTTACAATGGAGTATATTCTGTGAATTAAATATCACACTAATAATAAGCCTTGATTACGTGGAAGGAAAACTATAGCTCAATATTTATGACTCTGAGATGAACACATTGAATACAGTAGGGAATGTAAATCTATAATATACTGATACAAAAATCTGCAATGACCAAGTTGGGGTTTTCATGGAATATAAGGACAATGCGATATATGGAAATTTATGCATAAAATACCCTATATTCGTGGGATAAATAAAATAGGAAAATTATGATCATCTCATTAGAGTCTGAAAATTCAGCACCTAATCCCAAGAAAAATATTTAAATATAGGAATAAAACATACACCTTATCATGATGAATAGTGGTTTTTGTAAACCAACTGCCAATAGTGAAATACTAGAATCAGTTTTATAAAATTAAGTAATTTAAGATTTCATACTAACCCAATAAGGCATGGGTCCAAAATGAGAAAAATGAGTATTAAAAAAATAAGAAAGAAACCCAGCCTTATGTATT
Source organism: Hyaena hyaena (assembly GCF_003009895.1). Lineage (NCBI taxonomy): Eukaryota > Metazoa > Chordata > Mammalia > Carnivora > Hyaenidae > Hyaena > Hyaena hyaena. The sequence goes on along the minus strand of NW_024080678.1, from coordinate 432,614 downwards.
CATGAAGCATTTACTCAATAACTATTATAATTAGTAAAAGTTCAGTAAAGCACAGAGGAGTATTACAAATGAATAATATCTCTATAGAGTAACAAAGCAAGTTAGAAAACACAACATTAGGGGCGCCTAGGTGGCTCCGTCAGTTGGGCATCTGACTCGATCTCAGCTCAGGTCTTGATCTCAGGGTTGTGAGTTCAAGTTCCGCGTTGGGCTCTGTGCTGGGCATCAAGACCATTAAAAAACAAAACAAAACAACCCACAATGTTAAAAGATACTATTCACAATAGCATGAAAACAACTTGAAGTATCTAGGAAATAACGTTAACATGACATGTAAAGAAGCAAACAAATCTCACTGCAAGGAAAATAAAAACTGGAGCTGCTGGGAAGCCACACCGTGCCACCGCGTAGACATAGCAACTCCTGGGATTTAAGCAGGGGTCTGTCCTGAGCCCTCCTTAGTGGCCTGTATTTGCACACACTATCACGGCACATAACTTCCTTTATCAAGTTTAACTAGAATCACGTGGAGCTCCCTGCCCCTGCATGCGCGCTCTCGCACCCGGAATGGCAGGAAGCCACAAAGCAGAGAGAGACACGGGACCCTGTCACTGGCCTGACGTGGGCCAGAGCCACCGCTGCAAACAGGACAGGCTTGGTGTCATTATACACAGGCAGACTGGTGGGTGACGGGACCACAGAGACCCCAATGTACTGCATCTCTATATATAGATGTATAGAGCATCTCTATAAACACGAAGGTGCGCCACCCCCGTCCCCAGACGCGATAGCATGGAGGAGTGTAATGTCCCATAACATCACAGTTTAAAACCGGCACACGCAGTGGTGACAAGTTACCCAAACCCCGTGGAAAGGAATATGAACTTGAAGTGGAGGAACCAAGTCAAGGTTATGTTGCAGTCGTGGGGATGGTTTTTGTCCAAGTACATCGAGACTGTACTTTAAGGGATTTTGAGCAAGAAGAAGCTGCTACAGAAGCGTCTTGAAGCCGGGGTAAGGGTGCCCTGCTGCCCGTGCGGGGGGCACGCTCGCTGTCCCTCCACCCTTCTGAGTCTTTAGCCTGAGACCCTGTCATAAAAGACAGATTAACAAGGAGTTCGTTAGCGTGTATATCTCACGTGGGAGTGACCAAGCGGGGAAATGAATGACTCCCCAAGGTGGCTGAGAATTTAGTCTTAAATGCCAATTTTAAAAAACGTTTATTTACGTTTTAAACATTTTTAATGTTTATTTTTGAGAGACAGAGAGACAGAGCACAAGCAGGAGAGGGGCAGAGAGAGAGGAAGACAGAATTTGAAGCAGGCTCCAGGCTCTGAGGTGTCAGCACAGAGCCTGACGTGGGGCTCAAACTCACGAACCGTGAGATCATGACCTGAGTCAAAGTTGGACGCTTAATGGGGCGCCTGGGTGGCTTAGTCGGTTAAGCGTCCGACTTTCGCTTGGGTCGTGATCTCGCGGTTCGTGGGTTCGAGCCCCGCGTCTGGCTCTGTGCTGACTGCCAGCTCAGAGCCTGGAGCCTGTTTCGGTCTGTGACTCCCTCTCTCTGACCCTCCCCTGTTCACGCTGTCTCTCTCTCTCTCCTAGAAATAAATAAAAAAACATAAAAAAAAAAATTAAAAAAAAAAAAAGTTGGACGCTTAACCGACTGAGCCACCCAGGTGCCTTTATTTATTTATTTTTGAAAGAGAGAGAGAGAGAGAGAGGGGGAGAACGTCAGTGGGGAAGGGGCAGAGAGAGAGGGAGACACAGAATCTGAAGCAGGCTCCAGGCTCTGAGCTGCCAGCACAGAGCCCAACACGGAGCTCGAACCCACGAACCGCGAGATCATGACCTGAGCCAAAACCAAGAGTCAGATGCTTAACCTCCTGAGCCACCCAGGCGCCCCTTAAATGCCAGTTTAATAGGAAAAGGGGAGGAGGGGAGGTAGTTCTCTTGGAGGGTAGCAAATGCTTTCCAGGAAAGATGAATGGCCCTTAGAAGAACAGGCAGGAGGTATGATGTTTTGTGACAAAGTGTGCCTGGGTGTGGTGTCGCTTCCAGTCTCCTGTGCCTGGGCTGCGGACACCCCGGGGGCATCGATGACAGCGGAGCTCCTCCTGGGAATCTGTCTTCAGGCAGGTTAGGGGAGTTCAGAGAAACCCTCTCCCTGCATTTGGGATGGTGGATGGCAGAGGGCTGGACAGAATCGTTGCTCCCTTGCTTTCAAATTTACAGTGACATAAATAACATGACCCGGGTCATCCTGTGCCTGTCGTTGGCTTATCGGATGATTATCAGAAGGCTTGGTGGCTCCATCCGTAAGATCACAATTTCTAAGTCCTTTGCCAATCTGCTTTGCCACCAGAAACCTAAGAAATTGCCAGTTTTACTACACCCTAGTGAGCAGTGGGTATTATCAGAGTTGAATTGTTTGGTTAAAGTCCTTCGGCAAAAAGATACTAAATTTTTGAGTGTTTAAGATTTTTTTAAAAAATTGGTTTGAGAGAGAGGGAGAGAGAGAGAGAGAGAGAATGAATCAGCGGTGGAGGGGCAGAGAGAGAGGGAGAGAGTCCTAAGCAAGCACCACCCTCCACGCTGAGCCCAACGCCCGGCTGATCCCATGAATCCCACAAACCACGAAATCATGACCTGAGATGAAATCAAGAGTCAGATACTTAACCCACTGAGCCACCCAGGCGCCCCATAGACACGAAGATTTTCAATGTATTCTCACTTTGTTTTTCTTTCCCCCAAATTATAACTAGATAGTTCCTTTTGCTGGGGACATCATTAAATATCTCCTAGACAAGATGAGCAGAGAAGACATGCAATACATACTCTTTCACCCGGAGGTTTGGGAGCAGCTGGTGGACAGAAGCGGTTTGGACAGGTAATCCGTGAACAGCGATGTGTCGGGGCGGGGGGTGTGTGTGGCAGGGAATCACTGGAACGTGGGCTGATGTGCTCAGGGCCACAATCCCAGCCTCTAGAACAGCGTTTGGTGCAGAGCTGACACTCAGGACATTTCAATGAGGGCAGGAAATTGGATTGTTCATGTCCGAATTCTGTCGCTAGGCTGTCGTCAGCCTCACGGTAAGAAACCCACAAATGTGTTCCAACCAAGTGGACCGAAGAGTTCATCGTGCCTTCTCATGTGCCTCCCTTTGCAATCGGAAATGTGCGGAAGGGTGGGGGGAAAGCATTTACACATCCTCATACAACAGTTTCTTAGGAAAGTAAATCAAACACCTCTGGCGAGCACATTACCGGCCGCTGAGACACCGGCCTGTTAGTGCACCGATTCCTAGAAGCAGAATTTGCTCAGTTTCCCCCAGAGTGGCTACACTTGCCCCATCCCGGCTCGCGTCACCAGAACGTCTGGGCCTTGAGACCCAAACTCCTCACAGTGCACGGCCTTTAGCTGGACGCTCAGGCCCCGCAGGGAAGCTCGGCTGCGTTGTGCTCATTCGTAATGGACTCTGCAGCCCAACAGAGGCCGAACCTACTCTTGCCCAAGTGTCCGTGAGCCCCGGGAAGTGAGTGGCAGGTCTACTCCGTGCTCTCAAACTGTAAAATCTTCCTGAGACGTGCGAACCAGAGCTGCCGGCCCTTTCAGGATGGGGACGAGCCTTTCCACGTACCCCTGACCTTGGCCCAGCCTCCCTCCACGTGGCCGTCCTCTTTAGACGATCTCCCTCACGGTGCCGCCGGTCAATCCTGAAGCGGCTCAGAACAGTGTTCTTCCCACATGCTGCTGGCTCAGGAGCCCCCCTTGGGCCAGAGTTAATTAGTTCACTCGCACGGTGCCCGCGCAGAGAGATGGATTTCTCTTTCTCAGGGGAATAGGAGCCTCGGCCAGCAGGTGAGGCCAACCAGAGGCTCTGGGAAGCTGGAGTCCCGGGTTCTGACCCTAATTCCATCTCACAGTGGGTTGTCATGTAGGGAAGGTCACCTTGCCCTTGGGCCAGCGTTCTCCTCTGTGACTGAGGGAGCAAACGCGGCAGATGGGCTCTTTCCTTCTGTGCCGGGCCTGCAGAGATCAGGATGGGCCGATGTGACGTTCTTTCTCAGAGCCTAGACGTGCACCGAGATACTGTGAACGTGGTCTGGACGCCCTCCCAGTAACGGCAGGGGAGTGACGCCTTTGTCGTCTATGAACAGATGATCTGGGGAAGCTTCCACCTTGAACACCCTATAGATAGAAGACAGGTGGGAGGGGGGCCGACCTCCGAGGTGAACAGGGATGTCCCAAAGAAAACTCCAGGCAATGGGGCGCCTGGGTGGCTTAGTCGGTTAAGCGTCCGACTTTTGCTTAGGTCATGATCTCGCGGTTCGTGGGTTCGAGCCCCGCGTCGGGCTCTGTGCTGACTGTCAGCTCAGAGCCTGGAGCCACTTTCGGAGTCTGTGTCTCCCTCTGTCTCTGACCCTCCCCTGCTCACGCTGTCTCTCTCTCTCTCCTAGAAATAAATAAAAAATATTAAAAAAAAAAATTCCAGGCAAGCCTTTAATTTTTAAGTTTATTTTAATTTTATATTTTTGTGATCTGTTCTCCAGATTCTCTTCTTTGTTTTATAAGTTATTTATTTATTTTGAAAGAGAGAGCCAGTAGAGGAGGGGGCAGAGAGAGAGGGAGGCAGATGATCCAAAGCAAGGATCCAAAGCCCCCGACGCAGGGCTCGAACTCACAAACCATGAGATCATGACCTGGGCCAAAGTCAGACGCTTAACCAAGTGAGTCACCCAGGTGCCCCTGAGCAAGTCTTTTTTTTAAGAGAGTGACATGGGGACAGGGAAGGACGTCCAGAGGCCCCTCCTGCTTCCCTGGGCAAGAGTCTACGGTTGGCTGGTCTACCTAGGCATTGCCCAGGGAGCAGGGGGCTCTGATGAGATCGTCAAGGGTCTCTTTATGGAGGCTGTGAGGCTGCGTGGTCTCAGCATAGTTTTTCCACAAGCCCCGCCTTCTTTCCCAAACACCTACTCTCCAGCATTGCTCCGGTATTCCCGAAACCTGTGCCTAGTCTGTTGTAGGCGCTCAAGAAGAAGACAGGAGCAAACCGAGGGGTCACACTCTGTTCCGTGCTGCAGAAGGCTGACTGCAGCAGCCTGCACCATCCAGTGGGGGCCCCTTGGGAAGCTCCCAGTCCTATCAGAGAAATTCACTGACCGGCGATTTTTCTCAAAGACTCTGCAGAACTCCGGTGTTCCTGGAGCTGGACCAAATGGATTCCACAGGAAAATGGACCGATGGCAGGCCCTTCTCCAAAGTCTAGGGAAAAATCCAAGTTAATGGAGGGAATTTTCTCAGGGGAACATGTTTTTTCTTCCCCATCACTCTTTCTTCAGATCACGTGATCCTCCTTGCCTATTCACGAGTGAACAGAGCAGAAGCGTCTGTGTCTGAGCGCGGCCAGGCCTCCCAAACAACACAACACTGGCAAGAGGGATAATAATCCATGGGCCCTCATATGGAAGATATTACATTAGAGTCAGGGTCTCACTGAAGGTTCTCCCTCCTTTTCCTTTGGAAGTGAGGGTTATTTGACTAACTTCCTGAAATAGTTCAAATACACGCACATGATACAAAACTTAAAAGGAACAGAAGGGCAAACTGTGACAAGTAAATCTCCCTCAAAACCTTTTCCTAGCCTCCCGGCTTTTTTCCCCGGAAGCAACCACAATTTCCAGGTAGATCCCCTTTTAACATAAAAAAAGAAAATCGAGCATTTTCTCTCTCTGTAAGGTGTTAGGACTCTTATTTCCCTGGATAACATTGCTCACAACCTGTTCTATATGTATACATTATGTACGTATGCATATATATGTATATGTGTATTCATTAAGAAAAGATTACAGAAGTCGGTCAATTCTTTCAGGGTGCATTTTTTTTTTTAATTTCTAGGAGAGAGAGAGAGACAGCGTGAGCAGGGGAGGGTCAGAGAGAGAGGGAGATACAGACTCTGAAACAGGCTACAGGCTCTGAGCTGGCTGTCAGCACAGAGCCCGACGCGGGGCTCGAACCCACGAACCGCGAGATCATGACCAAAGCGAAAGTCGGACGCTCAACCGACTAAGCCACCCAGGCGCCCCATTCAGGGTGCATTTTATTCATCACATCTGTCTCCGTTATGGGCAGAAGAGAGCTGGCTGTCCATGGGTGAGTGGACTGGAAAGCCAGTCTGGACACGCCGCGCAATCGCTTGAACTGGTGTCTCCTGCTAGAAACACACAGTCCCCTGGGGATTCTGGCCACAGAGAGGGACCCTCTATCATGCCGCTCCCTACTTGCCCCTTGATTCTCAGGGCCCTGCTCCCTGAGTGTGTTAGAGAACTCTGATCACCAGAACTTTGTAGCTTACCGCTGAGCCTGCCCTCGAGTTGGAAAACTAACCATGTGATGTGACCCTGTCCACAGGGATGAGGCCAACATACTGTACTACATCATGATGGAAGAGCTGACACAGCACAAGGAAGCGTCCATGCCAGGAGACCTATCGGAGGAGGAAAAGCTCTTTCTCCTCTGTTTCCCCTTGCAGAAGCATAAGCTGGAAAAGAGTATCAAAGAACTGCACGCTATTGCCGACGAAGTGGATGCAACTCGTAAGATGCTTGCCAAGACCAGCCTGGTGGCCAGCTCCTCAGGCACAGTCTCCGGCGTCCTAAGCATCTTGGGTTTGGCCCTGGTGCCTGTGACAGTAGGGGGGAGTCTGATGCTCTCAGTGGCAGGGCTGGGCCTGGGGGCAGCCGCTGCTGTCACCAACGTGTTGACAAGTGTCTTAGAAAATAGAAGCAATATGGAAGCCAGAGAAAGAGCCAGCAGCCTGGTGCCTCTGCAAACAACGATTGAGAACAAAGCTTTGGAAGACACAAGGTTGTATGACAGTGTTGTGTGTGTTGACAGGTGTGTCAGACTCTTCAAGAAGGTCAAGGAACTTCGTGCCTACCAGGTGGCCAAAGCCAACTCCAGCTTCATGACGAAGGTCTATACGGCCATAAGCCATCTCCCCTTCTGGAGGGCGGGAAGGATGCAGAGAGCAGCCGAGGCCTCAGTCCTGTCCCTGAGCAAAGGTGTTCGGGTGCTGGGTGCTGTGGGGACTGGCTTGTTCCTTTTGCAAGACGTGCAAGACCTCCTACAGAGCTGGAAGCACCTGGAGGAAGGGGCGAGGGCAGAGACGGCCGAGGAACTGCTGAGCCTCGCCAAGGAGCTGGAGCAGAGGCTGAGGCAGCTCACGCGGCGCTACAGGCGGACCCTCCAGGGGCGGGGCTGTCGGAGGGGCACGTTCCGGAAGCAGGAGGTAGGAAGGGGTGCGGAAGGCAGATGTGGTCCCCGTCTTCCTAGAGCTTCCCATGAGAGGGAATGCGGAGTAGACAGACGCATACACACCTTCATGATCACGACTGTCCTTTCTTCAGAGACAGGACTCTGCCCAGGCCCCTCAGCTAAAGTAGGTTCCTCCTCTGCTTTCCAGAATCCCACTGTTTTCTCTTAAGGCGCTGAGCGCATACTTTGGAAATCACATAGTTCATGTAGGTATTCACCGTCTGTCTTCCTGTACAGTAGACCCTCCGGGAGGACAGGGATGTGTCTGCAGTTTCCCGCAGCACGTGGCACACCAGGGGGTACCACAAACATGTGTTGGATGACATGAGGTGGGGTTTCAAATGAGTTGGGAAAGGATTTTTATTTGAAGAACAGTTGATAGTTTAGACTCTCTTATTTGGGGGCATTAAATATCTAGCTGTACAAACGCAAGTGAAAACCACTACCGGGAACATAAAGGAGGATTTTAAAACTCCTAGTCAGTTTTTCAGAGAGTATGGAGTTAGGTTGGGTAGCAAAGCCGCCACCTGAGACCCTGGAGAGGGACACGCGAGTCTTTGCTGAAGGTGTGGAGGCTCATAAATTCATTCCTTCATTCATTTGTTCACTCGACAGATTCTATTTTACTTTTTTAAATTTAAATTTAATTTTTTTAAATTTTAGAGGTAGTGTGAGCAGGCAAGGGGGCAGGGAGAGAGAGAGACAGACAGAGAGAGAGAGAGAGAGAGAGAGAGAGAGAGAGAATTTCAAGCAGGCTCCATGCCCAGCACAGAGTCCAATGCAGGGCTCGAACCCACAACCCTGGGATCATGACCTGAGTTGAAATCAAGAGTCAGACGCTCAACTGGCTGAGCCACTGAGGCATCGCCTGGACAGATTTTAATCAGCTGAGGTCCGCGACAGGGTCCGAGGGCCGAAGAGAATGTTTCCAAACTTGGCTGCGTGTTGGAATCGCCTGGGAAGTTTTAACAAATATGAATGAGCAGGTGAATCCCGCTTGCTCCCAGGGACTGGGGTGTAATTGATCCGGGGTATGACCTGGACTTGGGGGGTGGTGATGTAAGGACCCTCAGGTAATTCCATTCTATAGCCGGGTTTGGGAAACTTTGCTTCAAGGTGTGAGGTGTTCTTACTCTACTTTTATTCTCTGGGTACATATTCTAACTTCTTTTTTTTTTTAATGTTTATTTATTTATTTTTGAGAGAGAGAGAGACAGAAACAGAGAGAGACAGAGAGAGAGAGAGAAAGAGCATGAGCTGGGGAGGGGCAGAGAGAGCGGGAGACAAAGAATCCCAAACAGGCTCCACGCTGTCAGCAAAGAGCCCGAGGTGAGGCTCAAACTCCTGAGTTGTGAGATTCTGACCTGAGCTGAAACCAAGAGTCGGCCGGTTAACCGACTGAGCCGCTCAGGCGCCCCATATATTCTAGCTTCTTAATAACCAGCAGGAGATTTGGGAGTAAAACTATGAGAGGACTCATCTTCTAAAGGGTCTTGCATGGCTGCCTCCTTGTCTGTCATGGAGGGCGAGCTTCGGCCAGGTCATTGGGAGCAAAGGCAGTCCCTGCTCTAATGGCCCTGGGGACCCAGCAGGGAGACAGATCTCAGATGAGCCATTAACAAGGAAGAGAGGCACAAAGGTACAACACAAGGGTCACAGCGGGCTGTGGGAGACCTGACAGGTGTCCCTGCTCCCGGGTGGGCAGGGCGTGGGGAGAGGAGCTGGCGCCTTCCGATTCTGCTTCGCGCACGCGCAGTCCTGGGCTTGCGTCTCTGCCGGTCACCTCGCTGAGCCCCGCGCGCAGATTCCAGACACAGGGGCCATTTGTTAAGGGCTTCAGTGCACAGACACTCACCGGGCACCTCTCTGCCGGCAGCACTCCAGGCCCGGCTGCACGAGAGTCACAGAAGGACCGGGTGTGGAAGGCTAGCCACTTGCCATCCTGGGCATGGCTGGATGCCCAGGTGAACCTTTTGGAAGATTCCAATTATGCCCCAGACGTGAGTAAACTACTCTCATTTCCTCTCTGTCCTCGCCGGTTAGGCTGCCTCCACGGAACCTTGGTTTAGCAGAGGCAAAATACAAGTGTCCAACGAAGAAAACTCGGGATAGGGAAAGTTAATGATGACGGAAGGGGCCCGTGGTAATCCCTGGGGACTCCAGAAATGCTCGGGATGGAAAGAAAATGTGTGAGAGACAAGATTTTCCATGTGTGCAGATGGGGCTGGAGGCCAGGGAGACTTAAATATGCATGTTAATTAAGGCTAAAGACTTAAAACACATGTCTTTTCCAAATTGTACATAGATACACAGTATGTTTAGAATTAAAGTTTTTTTTAAAAAAAAACTTCATTTTTATAATTTTTTAAATGTTTGTTTATTTTTGAGAGAGAGATATTGTGAGCAGGGGAGAGTCATAGAGAGAGGGAGACACAGAATCCGAAACAGGCTCCAGGCTCTGAGCTGTCAGCACAGAGCCCAACCTGGGGCTCGAACTCACAGGCCACAAGATCATGACCTGAGCCAGACACTTAACTGTCTGAGCCACCCAGGCATCCTTCCTGCATTTTAAAGTAAATTTTGCTCTACAACCCCTCCACCCGTTCATACCCTGTCCCCACTCTGTCAATCAGGACACGGGGAGTGTGCTGCGCACTTGCAGATCTGACCTACGGCCCCAGTGCCCTGGAAGGAAGAGTCAGAGATTTACAAAAAGCCCTTACTGAATGTTGTGCCTTCTTTGGAACAGAATTTGTAATCGTGAAAAGTTAGACACAGTTAACATGTTCCAATGTTAGGAGACTGGTCAGGGACAACTATTCATCCACTTGGGAGAATATAACGCAACTGTCAAAACGGTGTTCGCGAGAGCCAGTCATTAGATTAGCAAGGAAAATGTCGATTTTATCAAGTTATGGGAGAAAAGCAGGTTGAAAACTATGTATACTTCATCACCTCGTATCTAACTGGGGGAAACGGGGCAGGGTCCCACAGCAGCCGTCTCTGTCTATGGATGACCGTGGTTACCGTTACCTGCTCTCCGCCTTTCTGTAGTTGTCAAGTTTCCTATGATGTGAATTACTGTTGTTCGACATGGAAAGAATAGATAATAAATATCGACATCAAAATTACAGAGCTGCTAAATTAAAAAAAGATTTTGTTTATAACGTTTATTTATTTACTTACTTATTTTTTAATATTTTTATTTATTTCTGGGAGAGAGAGAGAGAGAGAAACAGCGTGAGCAGGGGAGGGTCAGAGAGAGAGGGAGACACAGACTCTGAAATAGGCTCCAGGCTCTGAGCTGGCAGTCAGCACAGAGCCCGACGCGGGGCTCGAACCCACGAACCGCGAGATCATGACCTAAGCGAAAGTCGGACGCTTAACCGACTAAGCCACCCAGGCGCCCCAATGTTTATTTATTTATTTTTGAGAGACAGAGGGAGACAGAGCATGAACAGAGGAGGGTCAGAGAGGGAAGGAGGCAGAATCCGAAGCAGCTCCAGGCTCTGAGCTGTCAGCCCAGAGCCCGACGTGGGGCTCAAACTCATGAACTGTGGGATCATGACCTGCACCGAGGTCAGATGCTTAACCGACTGAGCCACCAGGCACCCCAAAATTAGATTTTTTAAAAAGGAGGACCACACCCCATAGCCTGTTGGACTGACTTTAGTTTCTTATATCATTTCAATGAATACAGCCTCCTCCTCACTACTGACTGAAGCCAGAGTGGGAGGAGAATGCGTAGGTTTGCTAGGAAGACCACTCCCATGGCTGGAAACCAAGGAAGGCTAGTCTTTTGGGTTCTCAGACCCGATTCCAACATGTGTGTGTATGCGCGGGCGTGTATATAACCAACACATTAAGGTAGAACATGCTTAACTGTTCCACCATTAGAAAACTCTAGGCTAACTTGACTGATTCGTGAGCCTGTTTTGCAGATGTTGAACAACCACCAGTGAGACTGGTGACGGCAGGAGCACCCTGGGAAGAATGCGTGCGACCATGCAGGAGGGACCAGGAGCGAGCGAGAGCAATGCCTGTGAGGACGCACCCCCAGGTCTCTCCCCACACGTCACACTCACACTACGATTTTGGAACAGGTATCCCATGAGGAAACTAGAGTCCAGAATGCACTTGCTCAGAAAGGAAGACACCTGCCCTTTCCTGTGTCCAAGTAGCATATTTCATTCAACTTCTATGATTACCTTGTCCTTAAACATGCCCGACCCCAACCCTTTGGGCAGCAGAGCTGAGGCTTGTTTGGCTGCTCTCAAATAAACCCCTGATGCACAAACCGTGTCTCAGTGACTGGCTTTGCCATGCACTGTGTAGAACTCAGGTTCGGTTCCAGGTGTGTGTAGGCTTCCGCACACCCCTACGAGCAACTCCGCGATACCAGCAGGGGGCTGAGAATTCAGTTCAGTGCTGACACCGTCTGTCTCAAGAGACTTCATCACATTCCAAAGGGTAAGGTTCAGTTCCACAAGCCTGAAGCCAATTACGAGCCCAGGTGGCCGTCAATCAGAGGTTCCCATGAGCCCCTCCTTGGATTCTATTAATTTGCTACAGCAGCTCAGAGAACTCAAGGAACCCACTTCCTCACAAGATTACCAACTGATTACAAAGGAAATTAAAGAATATGACTGGACAGCCAGATGAAGAGATACAGAGGGTGAGGACCTAAACAAAGGAGCTTCTGTCCTAGCTAAAATTTGGGGCCCAACATGGTGGCATGTGGAGGTGTTTTGGTTTCTCCGATTTGGAAGCTCACTGAACCCTCTTCATTTTGGGGTTTTATGGAGCCTGCATTACAGAGTCATGATTGTTTAACTCATTGGCCATTGGATGGTTCAACCTTCAGCCCCTCTCCCCTTCTGGGAAATCGGTCTCTACTCAGGTTGGTTTCCCTAGCAACCAGCCCCCATCCTTAGGTGTTTCCCCAAGTTCACCTCCTGTGGACACACTACACACTGTGAGTAACAAGGCACCCATTTCACCTTAAAGTCTCTGAAGCGTTTTCAGGAACTGAGGATGAGACCAAATATTAAAGCACAAGGTGTACCCATTGCTCTTACCACTCAGGAAATTCCCAGGGTTTGGGAAGCCAGCAATTGTGGATGAAGACCAAATATATATGAAAAATATATTTGGGTCATTTGAATGAATGACCAAATGTATATATTTATTATAAATCACAGTATTGCTCTGAGTAGTCTCCAACCTGTTCATTCATCCATCTCACCTATTCATTTGCCCATTAATCTCATCCATCCATCTCATCCATCCATCCGTCCATCCACCCATCCACCCATCCATCCATCCATCCATCCATCCATCCATCCATCCATCCATCCCATCTATCCATCCATCTGTCCATCTGTCCATCCAGCCATCCACCCATCTAAATACTTACCAAACCTATCAAGTGAAAGGCACTTTTCTACACAATGGGATAGAGCAGTGAACAAAACACATCCCTTCCTTCATGGGGTTTGTATTCTCACGGTGGTGGTGGGAGAGGCAGACAAGAAACACAATAAATAAGTAAATTATACAGTATATATAAGGTAATGGATATCAGGGAGAAGGATAAATCTCGGAAGGAGGATGCGGAGTGTGGGGTGGGGCAAGAACACAATTTTAAATAAGAAAACCTCTGAGGGAAAACCTCAGAGAGGCACTCATCTGAGCAAAGACCTGACGGCGGCGAGGGAGCCAGCCGAGAAGATATCTGGGAGGAGAGCATTCCGGACAGAGGGGTGACAAAGGTGACATGGCCAGTAAGGTTAGGGAGCTGCAAGGAGGCTGTGTGCCAGGAGCAGAGTAATGGCTTGGGGACACAAAGAGAGGATAGGAGATGAGGTCAGAGAGGCAGGTGGAGGCCAAAGGTGCCGTGTCTTACAAGCTATGGTAGGATTTTGACTTTTACTGAGCGAGATGGGAAAACATTGGAAGGTTTCAAGTGGAAGGTGACGTAATCTACCTTAGATTTTAACAGCATCCCTCTGGCCATTGTGTGGGGAAGAGACCACAGGGGCAAGGCTGTCACAGGGATACCAGTTAGCAAGTTACCGAGACGATCTTTGGGAGAGAAGATGGTGGCTTGAAGGGGTGTGGTGGCCGTGGAGGAGGTGAGAAGTGTCAGGTCCTGGACCTGTTCTGAAGGTAGAGCCCACAGTCGTTCGTGGACTGGATGTGTGGTGGGAGAGAGAAAGAAGAGCCAGTGTAAGGCCACGGTGTGAGCCTGAGCAGCTGGTCGTTACCCGAAACGGGTTTTGTGGCCGTAGGAGTGTAGGGCAAGATCAAGTTCCTCAGTTTGGACACGTGAAGTTCGAGATACCCAGCAGGCAAGCAGGTGGAGATGTTGAGTAGACAGAGAGACATGTGCGTCTGGACTCAAGATGCTGGGTGTCCAACAACAAATTGGTGAGAGAGACAAATGTGCATATAGATATTTAAAATCATAAGAATGAATCGGGTTGTCAAAGATGTGAGTATATGTATGAAAGAGCAGATGTATAAGGTCAGTGCCCGGGGCACCCCGGCTTGAAGAGGATGGGGAGAAGTGGGGGAGCCATCAAAGGACACAGAGAAGGTGCAGCTGCCCAGGTGGGGGCAGGGAACCAGGTGTGGGTGTCCAAGGAGCCAAATAAAGAAAGCCTCAAGGACAGTGAGGTTTGAGCCCTGATCTGATTTAGCAACGTGGAGACCATTGGTGGCCTTGACAAGAGCAGTGGTGGTGGAGCGGTAGAAGATGAAAGCTTGGCTGGAGAGGGTTTAAAGAGAAGGAGGAAGGAAATTGGAGACTAAGTACAGACAAAGCTTTTGAGATTTTCTGGAGAAGCTTCCAGAAAAATGGAGCAACCACTGGGGGGTGGGAAAGCAGGGAGTGGAGGACAAGGAAGGAAATAGCATTTTTAAAGATAGACGAAATATTAACACGGTTCTGTGATGGTGGGGAGGACGCAATCACGAAGAGACGGTGGTGCCAATGCCCGGGGGCTGCCCCCTACCCTTTCAGCTCCTGGTGCCCATGTTGGCCTGCAAGCTGGGCTGGAGCCCTGTTTCTAGACTTTACATACCTGCCTGGACCTCCGGGTCCACTCCATCCTATTTCCCCCTACCTCCTGCCACATGGTGGTTAGAAATACCAGGCAATAGGGGCGCCTGGGTGGCTGAGTCGGTTAGTGTCCGACTTCGGCTCAGGTCATGATCACACAGTTTGTGGGTTCGAGCCCCGCATCTGGCTCTGTGCTAATGGCTAGCTCAGAGCCTGGAGCCTGCTTCGGATTCTGTATCTCTCTCTCTCTCTGACTCCCTCCTTGCTCATGCTGTCTCTTAGAAATAAATAAAAAACATTAAAAAAAAAAAAGAAATACGAGGCAATAAAATCGGATATGTGACATTTGGCAGGTAAGTTCTCATTTTTCACACTTTTTTTATTTAAAAATTTTTTAAATGTTTATTTTTGAGGAAGAGAGAGACAGAGTGAGAGTGGGAGAGGGGCAGAGAGAGAGAGGGAGACACAGAATTGGAAGCAGGCTGCAGGCTCTGAGCTGTCAGCAGAGTCCAACGTGGGGCTTGAACTCACAAACTGCGAGATCATGACCTGAGCTGAAGTCAAACGTTTAACCAACTGACTGAGCCAGCCGGGTGCCCTTTTCACACACTGGAAGAGGGTATCGCCCTGAGGAGGCTTCTGGGCTATTCCCGATCAGCAATAAAGTTCATTCCAATCTTCCCAACCTGAGGAATCGTCATGCACACCCAGAAACCCCTTGATTCTCATCCCTCTCTCCTCTCAAAAAAGAAAAGAGGAACTAATGACGGTTTACTATGCACTGGGAACTGTGCTAAGTGCTTTACCAAGTTTATTGAATGAAATAGCCCATAGTTATTGCTTAGCGCTTTGTAGACATGTGCTGAGTACTCTATATTGTCCTACTTCATCCTTGCAGCCCCCCCCCCCCCGACTACCGTACATACATGTATCATCTCCAATTTATAGGTGAGGAAGCTAATGCACAGAGACATTGTTCAAGGTTGATTGTTCAAGGTCGACCAGTTAACAGGTGGCCTCTCAGGGATGGAACTCAGAAACCTCTTGAGTCTTGACTATTTGCTCTTTTTTCCCTCCCTCTGAGAGAGAGAGAGAGAGAGAGAGAGGGACAGCGTGAGCAGGGGAGGGTCAGAGAGAGAGAGGGAGACACAGAATCTGAAACAGGCTCCAGGCTCTGAGCTGGCTGTCAGCACAGAGCCTGATGCGGGGCTTGAACCCGTGAACCGTGAGATCATGGCCTGAGCTGAAGTCAGACACCTAACAGACCGAGCCACCCAGGTGCCCCTTGACTCCTTGCTCTTAACCACTACCCTAGCCTGTGATGGCTAAGTGCCCCGATTAGGAGGGGCACCTGGGTGGCTCAGTCTTGATTTCGGCTCAGGTCGTGATCTCAAGGTTCGTGAGTGTGAGCCCTGCCTTGGACCATGTGTTAACTGTGCAGAGCCTGCTTGGGATCTTCTCTCTCCCTGTCCCTCCCCACTCTCTCTTTCAAAATAAATAAATAAACATTAAAAAAAAGTGTCCCGATTAGGAAATAGGGGCTCGGAGAGACTAAGTGACTTTCTCAAGGTCATGCCATTCAGGAGCAGTCGGGCTGGAATTCGGTCGTGTCTGGGTTTGCAGGCTGGAGGCGGACATTTTAACTTTGTCTAAGTGAGCCAGTGCTGACATCGCTTACTTTTAAACATTGTGTGGAGATTTCGTGTTGTTTAGCGTGCACACACCAAGGTTAGCATTTACATTCAGCTTGTACTTGGTGGGAGAATCTTCACATGCACTGATCTAAACTCTTCCAGAGATTTCTGGAGCCTTGTGGTTTGTCTAAGGCAAGAGTCAGCAAATGATGGTGAAGGGGCCAAATCTGGTTCACCACTTGTTTTTGTAAATAAAGTTTTATTGGAGCGCAGCCACCCCCATTTGTTTGTGGGTAGCCTCTGGTTGCTTTCCTGCTATAATGGTGGACTTGAGTGGCTGTGACGGAGGCCAGGTGGTCTGTAACACCTGATAAGCAGATATTGAGGGGCACCTGGGGGGCTCAGCCGGTTAAGCATCTGACTTCAGATCAGGTCATGATCTCATGGTTTGTGGGTTTGAGCCCCGTGTCAGACTCTGTGCTGACAGCTCAGAGCCTGGAGCCTGTTTCAGATTCTGTGTCTCCCTCTCTCTCTCTGTCCCTGCCCCACTCATTCTCTCTCTCTCTCTCTCTTTCTCAAAAATAAATAAAAACATTTTTAAAAAAACCCTTCAAACATTGATTATCTGGTGCTTTACAGAAAGTTTGCTGACATCTGGTCTGTTTCTTTTTTTAAGAAAATTTTTTTTTTTTAAGATTTTTTTTTTTTAATGTCTTATTTATTTCTAGGAGAGAGAGAGAGAGACAGCGTGAGCAGGGGAGGGTCAGAGAGAGAGGGAGTCACAGACTGAAACAGGCTCCAGGCTCTGAGCTGGCAGTCAGCACAGAGCCCGACGCTGGGCTCGAACCCACGAACCGCGAGATCATGACCTAAGCGAAAGTCGGACGCTTAACCGACTAAAGCCACCCAGGCGCCCCTTTTTTAAGAAAATTTTAATAGTTTATTTTTGAGACAGAGAGAGACAGAACATGAGTGGGGGAAGGGCAGAGAGAGAGGGAGACACCAAATCTGAAACAGGCTCCAGGCTCTGAGCTGTCAGCACAGAACCTGATGCAGGGCTCAAACCCAGGAACCACAAGATCATGACCTGAGCTGAAGTCGGATGCTTAACCGACTGAGCCTCCCAGGCGCCCCGATCTAAATGTTTCAAAAGAAGCAACTTAAGGGGCGCCTGGGTGGCTCAGTCGGTTGAGCATCTGACTCTTGGTTTCGGCTCAGGTCGTGAGCTCACCGTTTTGTGGGTTTGAGCCCCGCGTCAGGCTCTGTGTTGGCAGCGCAGAGCCTGCCTGGGACTCTTTCTCTCCCCCTCTCTCTGCCCATCCCCCAGTCGTGCTGTCTTTGTCTCTCTCAAAATAAATAAGCTTTAAAAAAGATAGAAAAAAAAAAAGAAGCAACGTTCGAGTATCTAGAATTCTGGCTTTTGAAATGGGAAACTGCCACCTGTGCACCGGGAAGTTGTCATTTCAGAACCGAGACGGAGCCCAAGGGCAATGGTGAAGCCACAGTGACTCTGAGGACACGTTCACACCTGCCCCCTTCGGCTGCAGCACCACAGCCCCTTGAGCAAGCTCGAGGGACAGCCTGGAGGAGTCTTTACTGTTGGCCTGCGGGGAGGCCGGGGGACAGCCTCCCTTCCTGCCCTCGCGGAGCTCACATCCCATCTCGTCATGTGCCTCCTTCTCCCAGTGTAGACGACACAAGGGGCCGAGGATGGCGGTACAAAGGCGATGCGAGGAGCTCAGCGACAAGAGGGATGGCCGGGCTGGCCCGCGGGGGAGCCTCTAACAGGTGCCTTGTGAGCCGTCGGGGAGGGGGGGTGTTTCCTCTACCTTTTGGGGGGGGTTAGGGGGAAGGGGAGACAGGGATGGTCCTTAGCTCTTCTGGTTTGGGCTCCTCATTATTGATTCTGAGCCTGGAAAGATGGTCTGGAGGCAGGGCTGTAAGGTGCTTCCGGTGCCTGGGTAGGAGTTGGGAATTTTGCTCACCGGAAACAGGTTTCCATGGAGACGGGCGGGAGGGAGCCTGAGAACCGGCGTGTCCAGGGAGAGTGGTGGCTGAGGCGCACTGGCCCGTGGCCCTTGCGTTCGGCTGGTCACAGATGAGACCGACCCGCTGCCTCTTCCCTGTGTTTAAAAAAAGACTAACAGGGGCGTCCTCGTGGCTCATTAGTTAAGTATCTGACTCTTTTTTTTTTTTTTTTAAATTTTTTAATGTTTATTTAATTTTGAGAGAGAGAGAATGGGGAAGGAGCAGAGAGAGAGGGAGACACAGAATCCAAAGCAGGCTCCAGGCTCTGAGCTGTGAGCACAGAGCCCGATGGGGGGCTCAAACTCACAAACTTCAAGATCATGACCTGAGCCGAAGTCGGACGCTTAACCCACTGAGCCACCCAGGCGCCCCAGCATCTGACTCTCGATCTCGGCCCAGGTCATGATCTCACGGGTTTGTGAGTTCGAGCCCCGTGTCGGGCTCCACACGGACGGTGCAGAGCCTGCTTGGGAGTCTCTCTCACTCCTCTCTCTGTCCCTTCCCTACTTGCTATCTCTGTCTCTCTCAAAATAAATAAATCAATGCAAAAAAAAAAAAAAGAGATTAACTGACGTTATTTTTTAGAGGAGTTTTGAAGCAAAACAGTGGAAGTACAGAGCTCCCACGTGCCTCCTGTCCCCACCCACATGGGCGTGATGCCTTTGGGACCGTGGAGAGAGACATCGACGCCAGCCCTTCTAAGTGGGCTTCTGTCTTCCCTCGGGAGGACTCTGGAAGTCTCCGGACTTTGAGGCGATGGCAGGATCCCCAACCATTTAGCGAGGCGGGTTCCAGCCTGGGCGCGGGCCAGCATCGCCTTCCTCTTCACAAGTTCGGGGACCCAGATCTCGGCCCAGCCGTGCGGCCTGGGTCTGTAAAGGGTGGCGCCGCGCAGCTCTGCTCCACAACCGCAGGGCCCGGCGGGCCGAGAACACATCAGGCAGTTTCCAATCCTTGCGTCGTTTCCCTGACGAGGCCCTGGCTCGGGGCAGGTTTGGATACGACTCAGTCCAAGTACTGGTACCATCGAGAAGGAGAAGGGACTTGGCTCCAAGGGGAAGACAGACACCGTGGGGGGGTGGAGGGGGAGAGGGCGCCCGGGCACGCTGTCTTCCGCCCTGGGACCCGGCATGGTTTTTGGCCCGATCTTCACCTGGGGAGGTCATTTCTGCTGTCAACACCAGCAGCCAGCCTTTCCGCGTTGGGAGGGGCTCCACGGGGCACCCGGGGCACCTGCACGTTCTGTGCACGGGGACGCTGTGGGGCGGCGACGGCCGAGGGCACACGGCTGTGGCTCCGGCCGAGAGAAGGAGCGCCTGGCCGGTTCTCCTCGCCCTCGCGTCCTCTCTTCAAACCCAAACCACGGTGGCCTCGGCCGCCATCACCATAGCCGTTGGCCGCTGGGGTTCGCGGAGCCGAGGGCACCGGCCAAGCCCCTCCCTGTGGAGACACAGGGACGGGCGAGCCGCCTTTCCGACCCTCGTCCTCGAGTCGTCTTGTGTTTCACGTGAGATCTCTGGGGACTGCCCACGCCCGTCGCGTCCCAGGCTGCGTGTTCCAGACCCGTCTCTCTGTGGCACCTTCAGTACCGTTTATACGATGGCGGGCAGGTGCCCAGCGAGGCGGCAGGCACCAGACATGGCTGATGGCTCTCTGTCCTCTGGAGGCTCTGTCTCTGGGAGGAAAGACGGGAACGCCGTCCGCAGCCGAAGGCCCAGCGTCTCCGGGCCTGGTCTTCTAGTGGCGCCAGCAGATTTCTGTACGTCACCTGTGCTCGTGTGGTTAGTGGGTGCTGCAGGCGCGGGCCGAGCGGATTCAAAGAAAATCTTCTTAGTTAAAGTCTGTCAAGCAAAAAGAAGGGTGTGGGTGCGAAGGGGCCTACGGGGGGCGCCTGGGGGCTCAGTCGGTTGAGGGTCCGACTTCGGCTCAGGTCATGATCTCACGGTTCGCGGGTTCGAGCCCCGCGTTGGGCTCTTTGCTGACAGCTCGGAGCCTGCTTGGGATTCTTTCTCTCCCTCTCTTTCTCTGCTCCTCCCTGAACTGAAAAAAATAACTTAAAAAAAAAAGATGACTTTTTAAAAAATGTTTATGTTTTAGAGAGAGAGAGAGAGAGTGGGGAGGGTCAGAGAGAGAGAGAGGGAGATACAGAATCGGAAGTAGGCTCCAGGCTCTGAGCTGTCAGCACAGAGCCCGACACGGGGCTGGACCCCACGAATGGTGAGCTCATGACCTGAGCAGAAATCGAATGCTTAACTGACCCAGCCACCCAGGTGTCCCAAAAAGAGATGACATTTGATCTGAGCTCTGAAAGTTGAGGACAAGTTCATTCGGCGAGGGAGGAGGGGCAAAGGCAAAGGGAGAAGGAGACACGGCTTGTCCCTGGGGGGCAGTCCCTGGCAGCGGGGCGGGAGGACACGGGAGCCCTGGGCAAGGGGGCCTGAGCTGGGGGCGTGGAGGCCTTGAGTGCCATGTTCAGGAATTTGGATTTTACACTCTGGAAAATGGGAATTTCTCAAGGATTTTGAGGCAAGGGAGGATGTGGCCACATTTATTTTAGAAGGAGAGTCCGGGCCCCGGCGTAGAGGTCTGGGAGGCCAGGAGAGGAAGGTTCTGGAGGCAGGGGCCTGGCCATTCTTCCTTCACCAGTGGCTGTGCAGGGCGCTGGGATGCAGTGGTGCGTGAGGCTGCCTGCCCCCTTCTCTCCCAGGGCTTACCTTCTAGAACCAG
Source organism: Hyaena hyaena (assembly GCF_003009895.1). Taxonomy (NCBI): domain Eukaryota; kingdom Metazoa; phylum Chordata; class Mammalia; order Carnivora; family Hyaenidae; genus Hyaena; species Hyaena hyaena. The sequence continues at coordinate 411,844 of NW_024080678.1, read as the reverse complement.
AATCTAATGGAAGGGGTGAGAGAAGCAAAGGCAAACACACCAGTGAACCAGCTGACCTGAGATGATTTCAGAATGGTTAAGGGCTGGAAGGAGGTCAGACAGGGTGCCGGGCGGAGGGGCTCACTTCCGCTGGCCGGTCACGGAGGTGGGGGGTGGGGGACATGATTTAATCAGGGAGAAGGATGAGAGCGGGGGACGGGGGACGGCGCTTGGCCGAGGGGAGAAGGCTGCTGCCCGGGGGAGGCTGTGCGGGTGCAGAGTGGGGGCGGGGCGGGACGGGGCAGGGGCGTGGGGGGTGGGAGGGGCCGCGGTGCTGGAATGGGGCACGCGGCTCAGCGAGAGCGGACAGCGGGCGGTGAAGACAGAGAAGCTGCAGGTGCCTGAGCCAAACGTGGGGGACGCAGTCCTCTGGGCGAATTTCCACTCGTTCTTTTCTTCTTTGGGTCTCCCCCCCTTTGGGTTTTAACACGATGATTGCCAACCTTTGTTCAGCTCACTGACCGAGGTTTTCGAAACGCAAGGTTTTGGGTGGTGAGATCTTCATGGGGTGGAATTTGGGGGGATCCGGACTTCAGGGGGTGCCTGCCACCCCTGAGAGCGGAAACTGACGGCTGGAGTTTGGGGCAGTGCAGGGAGGGCCCCAGGGACACGGAGACTTGCAGGCTGGTGGAGGAAGAGGACCCTACAAAAGGCGCGGGGACAGCCAGGGGCGGGGGCAGCTGGCTCTTGGATTTCTGCAGGGGTTCCTTTGTTTCTTTCTGAAATATTTATTATTGGGAGAGTGCGAGCAGGGGAGGGGCAGGGAGCGGGGACGCAGGATCTGAAGCGGCCGTGAGCCCCACGTGGAGCTAGAACTCACGAACGGGCGAGATCACCGAGATCACTAAGATGCTCAACCGACTGAGCCCCCCGGGCGCCACCTCTGCGGGAGCTCCTCTAAGAGAAGCACCAGAAACGCCAGAGGTCAGAGGTCAAAGGGCACAGATCCGGTTCTGCCGCTTCCTGCTTTGGTGACTTAGGGCAACAGCTAGGTCACGTCTGCTCTGCAGCTTCCTCGTCTTAGGGGAGTGACAGACGTGTGAGGTCAGGGCTCCGACGTCGCCCTCCTTGGAGGCTGGCGCGTCCCCGTGTCCTGCTTTCCGGCACAAGCGCAAGCCTGGGGCAGACACAGAGGGCTTTCCATCTCCCGGCACCGGGGCGCCGGTAGCACCTGCGTCCCCAAGTCCCGTTATGGGAGCCCGGATGGAAGCCCGAGGTCTACACTGCAGCTGAATTACGCGAAGGATCCCCCTCTCGCTTATCTTGTTCTTTGTCCTGGACGGACACCTCATTCTCGGACGGCACTTGCTGCCAACACGCCCGGAGCGACGGCCTGGGAGCAGAGCCGTCAGGCCTCAGCCCACGTGGGTCCTCGGCAAGAAGGGAGGGGGCACCAGGACCCCCCGGAGGGCTGTTGCCCAAGTGGGAGCCTCGGGGGCCTCGGGGGAAAGATGGAGAAGATAATGTGGCTCTCAAGGGTGACTGTCATTACTCGGGGTGACAATGGAGGGGAAGGCAGAGCGGAAACTGTGTCTCCCTTCATGCAACCCCCGGCCCCCCACGGACTGAGGGTCCCACGTGCCGGGCACAGGCCATCCCTATGCCCAGGTGCTCCAACCCGGGTGGGGAGCGAGCAGGGGGTGCTCCGGGGGGCAGGGCCGTGTCGGTAACAGGCGGCGCGCAGAGAACAGACTTGGGGGTGCTGCCAGGCTAACGGATGGAGACGGGGACAGCTCTGGAGAGGAGGGGCAGGTGCTAGCTTGCGCGGTGGCAGCGGAGGGAGACCTCACCACCCCCATGGTGGCCGTGCAGGTGGAAGGGCCAAGGGCCGCAGTGCTGAATGTGACCAGGGAGGCGGTGACCCACTGGCTGTCCCCAGAAGGGGCTGCCTCGGGTCCTAGAGGGAGAAGCCAGCCCGCAGCAGGGTGAAGAGCCAGTCACTGGCGTCAGCGGGCAGAAATCTATTCCAGAATCTGTCGTGCAGGAGAGGACCCGAGATCTTGCAGAATTATTTCGCCAGAGGGACGAACGAGTAGGAAACGAAAAGTTGACCTCGCGGGAGGGCACAGCAAACAAGGCCCGGGGAAGGATGGGGTGAGGAGCGAGGAGTGGGGGCAGCTCCCGAGGTGAGGGAGGAGAGAGGGGTAAGGAAGGGGCGAGAGCGCGGGTAGGTGTCTGGTAGCAAAGCATTCTTTCAGGGAGACAGCGATGGCCTCCATCTCCTCCCTGAACTAGGAAGCACGGTGACCAGAGAGCCGAGTGAAGGGCGCTGGAGACCTGCGGAGAATTCTGGAGACTGGGGGAGGGGAAGCCAGCACAGGACGGGTAGGTGAGGAGGTGGGCAGGAGACCGAAGGGCCAGCAGGACCTGCGGGAAGGAGAGCGCACAGGAGCCCTGGGGCCACGGTGATGGGGGCAGTGAGGCAGGAAGGCCAAGTGGCCTTCTCAGCAGCGAGGAGAGGGTCAGATGTCGCCTTCCATCTCCACCTCGGAAGTGCCCCGCTGGCTCCTCTCTCCGCCCTCTGAAGGAGACGAATCCAAGGGTAGTAGGTTTTGAGCCTCGGGAAGACCCCCATCAACGCACACAGGCCAAACAATGGTGTTTCTCTCTTTTATTTAAAAACAGTGCTTCATTACCATTTGCAAAGGCAGAGGCAGCGCTCCTCCTTTGCTTAGAGTTTATAAAAGCCAGCAACATGATCAATAATTTATACACATGGATAGTAATACAAAAAAATAAGGAATAAAAGCTAAAGATCTAACTACTCCGACCTTCACAATTCCAGCTACTTGATAATAAGAGGAGTAACCCAATGAATACTGTATGGTCTGAAAGCTACTATACAATATGATTCTTAACGAGAAGGGGAGGGAGTCAGAGACTGTCACAAAGCCCTGGGGTGCTTCTCTGGAGTTTGCGGGGAAACAGGACCCGGGGCAAGCAGCTCGGGGGCCCTAGGAAGTGACTCTGGGGGTGGGGGTGGGGAGAGAAGGCGAGGTGGTCAGTTATACAAGCATCCCATGTGATGCCCCCGTGCCCCGAAGGTACCTGCTCAGCCATGGCAATGGGAGGGGCCGGAGAAGCTGCATGGTGTGTGTTGGGGTGGTCCAGTCCCTGCCATGGGGGGTGGGGAGGAGAGGAGAGGTTCTGTGGCGTTTTCAGCCTTGCAAAGATTTGGACTGAAAGGCTCAGGGACACAGGTCGGTCCGCCGTCAAGGACGCGAGTCGACCATGCTGGCTCTCTGAGCGCTTGAGCCCTAGCTTACGTGGGTCAGCCCTAGGTGGGCTCCAGCTATTCACAAGCAGAATTAGAACACAAGGAAAAAAAAAAACCCAAAACAAAACAATTCATATCCCTTCGGGGGAAAAAAGAGGATCAATTCATCACTCGATATATAATACAGCCAAAACGAGCTGCCGGAAACAAGCACACACACACACACACGCACACACGCACACGCACGCACACACACACAAATACTGTGAACAGAAAAATATAAGAAAATGGCTAAGCTGGGAGTCTCAGTGGGGTAGAGACATTGCTTAAAGCACTTATCAGTCCCCAGAAAAACTAAAAGTCATTTAAAAAAAAAAAAAATTCAAAAACGATTGTACCCCCTGGGAATCTGGTGTGGGCAACTGGGGCCGGGGGTGGGGAGAGGAAGGAGAATTGATGTTCCCTTTTTGCTTGCCGGTGTCACCGAGCCTTCCCCACACCGGCGCGTGTGACCAGCCGGACACGGAGAGCCCCTCCCCCCGCCGGCGGTCTCCTTAAAGGCAAGGTTTGCGTTTTGGCTGATGAGCAGTTCCCTCGGTTACCAATCCCTGCCAAGCAGCACTACCATGGCTGAATTGATCTACCGTTTTCCTGAGTAAACTGTAACTGGCTACAGTTCCGGTAACGTGGAGAACGAGTCGGCGGCTACAGCCAACCCCGGTACCGAGGAGTCCCCTCCGCCCTGGGCTCCTCATTCCTGGTACACCTGATTCAGGAACTGGAGACCTCGCTGGAGTCTGGCTCGCGAGCCTAATTTTCAAGAGAGGCGCCAGGGACGCGACTGCACTCACTAAACCAGAGGGCACGTGCTGGCTTAGGACACCCAGAGCCGACCCGGAGAGAGAGGGCCCTGCTTCACGCTCTAGCTCTTGGATGGCTATTGCCTGGTTGATCAGTAAAGCAAGTATGAAGGAAGTACACGGGGAAAGGGAAAGGGAGGGAAGAAGAGGTCTGTGGACAGTAACGTTACCAAAAAAAAAAAAAAAAAAAAAAGAAAGAAAGAAAAAAAAGAAAGAAAAAGGAAAACAAGATCGTGTTTTATGCCACAGAGAATCAAGAGTCACTGGTGTTTACTACAAATGGTCAGACATTTTCAAGAGCATGACAAAATAAAAACACACGAGTTTATGTCTGATGTTCACCTTGCCCACTATTTTTTTTCCTATCTTATAACAGTGAAAACAGGTAACTTATGCTTTTCAAAACACCACTACCCCTTCCCCGTTCCCCCTCCCCCCAAAGTCCCTTTCTTCCTATCATCTGGGGGCGGGGGAGAAAGTCTGCGATTCTGCAAATGTTAACTGGGCTGGAGGCTGCGAGCGGCAGAGGAGGCTGGACTCGGTGGGAGGGGAGGGCGCAGGCGGCCTCCCCTCCCCCGTCCTGGCCGCTGTGCATTCGTGTTCCTGCCCCAGGAAAGGGGGGCGATTAAGGCCTTCTTGTGGGTCCTCGGGGTGGCTTCGATCCCAGGTCTACACCTCCCTCCCGTCTGGAAGCTAAGTGGCCGGTGACGGGGGCGCGGGTGGTGACTCACCCACGTGTCCGCTAGGAAAGTAAGAGCGGGGCAGCCCCTAGGAGTTATGCTTTTGAGGAAGAGCTGCGGTCACTGGTTCTACTGAGTACTGTCCTCCAGCTCCCCCGAAGCCGGGAGCCCCAGCCCCCTTTTTTCTCAGGGAAGAACACCACCGGCTCAGCCCCACCTGTGGCTGTTGGAGGGTGGTGGCGATGGCAAGTTCGTAAAACCCGAGAGCCTTAAAAACGACGAGTTGCAACGGCTGACCCGGGTTCGAGGGGGCTGAACCGTGGAACCCAAGGGATTCCGGAAAAGACCTACGGGCAGCTCTCTGGGCTGAAAGAGGGAGCCTGAGAGAGAGGTTCTCACTGGGGATCTCCTTCAAGGAGCCCAGCTTTTCTGGGAATAAGACACTGGGCACAGAAGTCCAAGCCGGGAGCTACGGTGACGCGGTGGCGGTCCCGGGTCCCTCATGTGCTGGCGTGCAGCACTGCTGAGGTTTCTGGATTATCAAGCGGCATCTCCCACGAACCCCCAACACGCCAGACTCTCTCCCGACTCGCCCGCTCTGTCCGGTGGGGACCAGAGGCAGGAACAGACATGCCCGGGTGCTCTGAGGAACCTGCCTCCGAGGAGGCCGGCCGTACGGAGTCTCAAAGTTCAAGAGGTGCTGGGGAAGGCGACGCCACCTCTGCTAGGCGCCCCGAGTCTCCGCACTGACGCCGAGGGGCAAAGGCCCCTCTGGCGAAAGCACAAGTCTGCTTGGCCTTCCCTAGGAAAGGGAGCCGGGGGAAGGCGCGCTAGGCTCCCCCTGGACACGCAGCGGAGCGCGCAGGGCCCGTCCCCGAGGCCCCGGCCAGGGCCGGCGGAACTGACATGTACGAAGGGTGCCCCAAGCTCGCGCTTCTGCCTCTTTGAAGAGGGCGGTGGGAGCTGCCTTCTCTCCCCTTCCCACCATCCTCGTCTCCTTCTCGGACACAAGAAGAGAAAATGGCTAAGCTCGTCCCCTCATTCTCCTCTGTGACAGTCACAGCCGTTTAAAATGTGGCCTTGTCTCCACTGAGCAGTGGTTTGTCATTTTCGTCGATGGCCCCTATGATTTCAACGGGACGTGAAATTTCTCCGTGTCTTTAGTCAGTAAAAGCTCTCCCTCAAAACCAAAGGAAAAGGAAAAAACAAATTTCTCCCTGCCCCCATTCTCTAGAACTGTGACAGCCCCGCACCCCACTCCCCTTCTTCTAACTAAAATATTTATCTACACACAACAAAAATTGTATAAGGGTAACAAACCGAACTTTGGCTTGGGGTGGAGATCCCTTAAAAATGGCCAGCGGCCCGGGCAGTCTGGTGGCCTCTGTCCCATGCATTCCTCTCCAGCATCAGTTAAGATTGCATCAAGGCCTCTACCTTCCTCGAAGTCTCCCCTCGTTTCAGGGACAGGCTGTCCCCCGGTCACCAGGAGAGGGGGCCTTCTGAAGGGGGGAGAAGATTTGTGCTTTTTACACGACAGGCCAGTCCCTCCCGGACAGATCACTCTGCTTACAAAGGATGCTTGATGCTGCCATGTGTCAGTCATTTTAATTCAGGGACATGAATAGTTATCAGCCAAGAACAAGTGTGGAGGCAGGAGTTAAAAAAAAAACAAAACAAATCAAAACCAAAAAAAACCAAACGGAAAACAAACCCAGCCCAAAGCTGAAGCTCCGTGTCTCTGAATTTCTCCCTTTAGCAGCTATCCCTTGGGTGAGAGGTCACCCTAGTACCAATGTGAACAGACCAGGGAGCCAAACAGAACGTGCTCTTCTATTTCCGAGTGCCTTCATTCTGGAAATGATGCAGGACCCTTGCCTTTACCATTACGAGCTAGAAGAGAAACCCCGCCCCCCCACCTCGCTTATGCATCAAATCGAAGCCGCTGAGCCACAGCAGTGACGCGCCGCCATGGCCATCACGCAACTCTGGCAACACCTAAGGTCCTTGCCGTGTCAGACCCTCCTTCCAGCATGGGGAGGGGGGGGACCTCAGGGGCTCTGGATGTTACGCCCGGTAGTGTTGGTGCACAGGCCAAGTACGCGGGTGCTCAGCTGGGTATCTTTGGAGGATGAGGAGAAGCCGGGGGCAGAAGGGCCACGAGAGCGCAAGCCTGTGGACAGAGAAGTGGCTCACAGAGGCTCCCGGAGCTGGAAATTCCTATGGCTTTGGAGCTGGTACAAAGTGCCTCTGCCTTCCCTTGCGCGCCCCAATCACCGCAAACTTCCAGGGACAGCTGACCCGGGACTCGGTGCTCGATCTTTTGCTAACGGTTTTTGTAGGACTTACACCCTGTCCTGCCCTCCTGACGTCAGAGAAAGAACAGGAACATCAGAGCCCTGCCAGACAGTGGCCGATACCCCCTTTCTCCTCCTTCCTGTCTTCACTGCATCCCGATACTCCGTACTTTAATCTGGTCACTGGCTATTTATTCTCCTGTCCCTGGGTCCTAAATGCTTGGACTCTTGAGGACATGGGAGCAGGGAGTTCATAGAAGGACAGATGAGCTAAGCCGTGGTTCAGAGAAAGGAGAAGAGGCCCGGCAGGAATGCTAGGATCTCAAGAAAGAAAACAATGATCTTTTTCACGCTCCAGAGTTCATTCTGAGATCGGTGTCCTAACGAGGTGTTTATTATCCACAGTCTGAGAGCATGTTTGGAAATATTAACACCATACTTCCAAAAACGATGCCAACTGTCTCAGGCTGTGCAGGTAAGATGATTGTAAAAAGGATGGAGAAGACAGGAGGGAAGAGGAGAGGAAAGTGGCTTCGTAATCCTCCCACTTTGCAATCACAAACTCCTGTCATCTCTCAGCGTGTGGAGCCCGGCCACAGCCGACCAGAAGTGCCTGTCAAAGACCAGGGACTCAGGAGACTAGAGGAATATCCTGTCGCAGAAAGATCTCCACTTCTGCTTGTCCCCGAGCCACTCAGCACCGGATACACTTTGGTAACTGTCTGCTGATTTCTGATCACATGCATTCATCAGCTCCTAAGGTCTCTCCTTCCTCATGAACTGCCTCTTCCGTGATGGACAGAATGAGCTAGCATGGACATACAGACATGGAAATGCATTATTTTTTTTTTTTTTTTACCACAGTTAAAAAAAAAAAAAAAGAAAAAAAAAAGAAAAAAATGCACAATCTTTGGAACAAAAGAATTAAAGGCAGAAATTTAAAGGAAAAATACATATTCAAAGAACATAGTGAGGTATAAAAAAGTATTCTCTCTTTTTTTGTGTTTTTTGTTTGTTTGTTTGTTTGTTTTTCCTCTTCATCTTGCTATAGAGTTCCTCTACTAGTAAATATTGCAATAGCCAGGCCTCATGAACTGGGGGGCTGTCCCATTTGCGGGGTCTCACGTCACTTCAGTAGGGGGCAAATCGGCTGTAGCCACCTCGGTATAAACTCGCCTGCAGTAATTAAAGACATAAAAACAATGGAAAGGTTGATGAGAGAAACATTAAAGATGAAGACAAGGGTCCTGAAAAGGGATTTGGGAAATCTGCTTCTTGAGAAGCTTCAAGGCAACTGGTGCGACGTGACCTTGTGCAGTGACCTCAGGAAACCAGCTTCTGCCTCTAGGGGGCTCAAACCGGAGCCCAAGACCCTCGCTGCTGACCCGATGTTCCCGAGAAGGAATCTGATGACACTGCACTTCATTATTTACGTGAATGAGCGCCGAAGGGAAACTCAGTAGAGTTTAAAACCAGGTCTGTAAATAATTTGATGTTTAAAATTTAGGACAAGTTTCTGTTTTACCTCGAGGACATTATCACAGCCATGACATAACGCACGTAGCTGATTTCGCCTTCTTGTACATTCCCCGTCCGCAGGGACCAGGGGCTCTGATCCCTGTCATATACACGTTCAAGATGGTGCTGGATTTAAACCAGAGTCAGTCTTTTAACTACTGAAGTCTAGTTCCTCTCTAACCTATAAAACGAGCCAACTAGGTGTTTCCTGACATACCTGAATTTATTTCTATTTCTCTGTCTATCTGGGGTTGTAACCTGGCTTTATTCCTTTCTTTTATCTTTATCTGATGGCCTATCTCTTTCCATTCAAAGTTTCCAAAGAACATCTCTCTCCTGGGGTCACTCTTCCGGGATGGGGCCTGTATCTTTTTGGCACCTAAAATGATGCCACTGTCTCTACCTCATTCCACACCTAAAGTCCCTCACGACCCTGTGACTTCCTCCCACAATCTATCAGTAGAAATTCAGTGTGAGAAATGACGGGCTCTCTCGTATTCGCCCAAGTCTTGAATTTCATGTATCACTCTGCCTCCCCATCACACACCTTCGAGGGTCCATGACGCCCAGGCAGCCTGTTAGGGGGTGTCGCTGTGACATGGCCTGTCCCTGCTGCGGCCGGTGAGTCACAGCCACCGGGCCTGGAGGTACCTGGGCCACCACTAAAATACCGCAGTGAGGGTTCGAGTCTAGCTGGGGGGAGGAATATTCTAGATGGGGTCTATGGGTCTTTTCTGCACTTCTGGGAAAACAGAGCATTTTGTCACAAATGTTACGGATAAAAAATATTTTTGTAGGGGGCATTCACTTGGAGCTTTCTGCCAGAAGGCTCAGAAACAGCAGGGACATCCTTTGACATCCTTCTGCATTGGTAAGAAACGCACAGTTTTTGGAAAGCTCACGGCGCCAGCCCCAGGGTCTCTTCGGACATCTCTGCTGAGACCTGGCAGTTAAACAAAGCCACAGGCATGCAGCCAACACCTGAGCCAACATAAACCATCGATCGGTTCCCTTCTTTCTCTCCCAAGTGACGCCATCACCCAGGGCAGATGGTCACTACTCAGTCCTTCCTGCTGCCCGTAACCAGGGCAAGGGGCTCACACTACGACACATAGATCAAGAAGGGGATATGAAATTTCCAGATAGCCTTCTGTGGCTTCAACACTTTGGCAATCGAAGACGGGCTGAACTGATTACCTCTCTAGAGCTTCTGACAGCTCAGGTAAAAGTTAAAAGGAGCAAAGTGGTTAAAAAGAGAAGGTATGCATAATACTCACCACAGCGCCAACTCCATAGCTAGCGGCAGGGGCCAGGGCATGGTAGGGGTCGGCTGTGTACACCCTGCCGTAACTGGAGAGAAGACAGACAATCAGGGAGAGCAAGAAAAGGCCATGACCTAAAAGAATTAGAGCGCTTCCTGTGCTAAAGACCAGCGAGTAACTCGGTCTTGGGATGTCATTAGGGAACGGGCAGAAAGGACGCCTGTCCATTTCTACTCCCAAATGCAGTAACTCTGAAAAGAAGTTTAACTTCTATCAAATGGAAAAGAAAGGAGGTGGGGATGGGAGAGAGGGAGGCTGTAGTCAAAGGCAAAGACAGATGAGAGTGAGCAGGAGGGGGCGGAGCACAGGGCACGAGGCAGTCCTCGGGCATCCTGCGCCCAGGGTGGCCCGAGTGGCATTACGGAAACGGTGAGGAGGAAGGCGGTGCGGCACCTGGGCGGCCCAGGGCTCTCGGCCCCCCAGGTCCCCCTCCCGCTTACCCGTCGCTATAAGCTGCAGCGGCGGCGGCGGCAGCTGTGGCCGCGGTCGCGGTAGCGGGCTGTGCATATCTGTAGGCTGCGTATCCACCCTACAGGAGAGAAGAGAACTGACTTTACAGATACCTCTCCCCCGACGGACGGACCAACACACACCCACCCACACGCAGACGTACACGCACAATGACACAGGGACAGACGCAAACACGGACACACACGTGGGAGGAGAATGTTTCAAACTGCATCAGTCTGCATGTTATCATTCCCCTGGCACGAAAGTAAGCTCCACCCAACGCAGGGATCTGCTTTCCAATTTGGGACAGGAACGAGTGAACTAGGTCAGCAGGACCTGTTCTCCGATTTAAGCAACGAAGACAGGATCTCAGATCTGTCTGTCTTACTTCATGGTCTTTGCCGGACCTTCCAACACGGCAAATATTTGTAGGAAGTTGGGAGTACGCTATCTGACTGGTGGGAATGTAAATTTCTACGTGTTAACTTCAGACTGACTGACTGCTAAGAGATGATAGGATGTCACAGAAAGGTCCTCTCTGGTGCTATGCTCCATCAGGACTAGACTGTCAAGAGGCTAAGATAACCAGCAACGCTTAGTAGGAAAAACCAGTGTAGATCAGGGGTTGGCAAACTTCAGGCTGTGAGCCGCTGCAGCCTGCCACCTGTTCCTGAAAGCAGGGGTGAAGGGACCATCCGGCCTCCAAAGCCAAAAATATTTGCCACTTGGCCCTTCACAGAAAAGGTCTGCCGGCCCTGAGCTGCATTTAGGACTCGGGCAAATGAGATGACAAATGGCTGAGGGGCCTGCCGTTCAACGAGATCAGGCAGCCTTCCCCCCACGGCCCAAGCATTTACCTGCCATTTATTTTCCTCTCCTAGAAGATTCGGAGAGCCTCACACCCCGTCTCACAGCCGCTCTGAAGCCCTTCTTCCGATGGCTCCAACTATCCGCTCGGTCCTAGAGACTTTCAAACTCTTGCATCCTGTTACTTCCTTTCAGTTTAGGGGAACCACATACTCCAAAGGGGACCCTATGTACTCCCGGGAAGTATTTCACAGATAATCACAGCAACAGGTGCTATTTAAAAAGTGGCAAGCCCTACTCTTTCCTCTTCTGGGATCCATCTATTTCCCCTGCACCTAATTCAGGTGTAAATTCTTAGGACTATTTCCGCCTCTCAAACTATGTCCAGTGGCACGCTTTCGCTACGTGAACACACTGCATTACGGAGGAATTTTTACACTTGACGTCGTCAGCAGTGGCTTCGAACGTCTCTCTCTAGCTGGATTACAGTGGTTATGTGTTGTTTCTCTTTGTTCAAGTGAAATCACTCAGAAAAGTAAACGTTTCTTTCTCTGTTACAAATTCTTCCACAGATATTCGGAGAACTAAGAAGATGCTAATTAATATTACCAAACACTGGAAATGACATGGTAATGGGCAGAAACAAGACAGAAGGCACCCTCGAGGGGCTACCTGTGATCAACATGTTCGCTCTGAAATCCAGCCAGGTCTGTGGGAACAGGGAGGCCAGACTGATTGGGGCAAAACTGTACATCCGGGCTGTAACGTACACACCACTGTAGCTGTAACTACAGTTAGATCTACGTATACTTAACCCATGCTATAGATAAAGTGTCTCTTTACCTGACTGTATCTATGGCTGGCTGGCTAGGTCTTTTTTTTTTTTTTTTAAACTTCTAGAGAGCGGTAACCAAACTTCTAAAGAGCTTTGTTAGCCAAAGCCAACAAGCTAACCATTATAGTTGAAATTTCAAGCTTTAAATGAACCTTAAAGGCTCAGTTTTTCATTATAGCCACAGACGGTTCCATTGGTTTAGAATTAAACTTTGCTAGAGCGAGGTCTACACCAGGGCCGTCTTCAGTGAAACTTCTGTGAGCCAGGAGAGGGTGGTAAACAGGCATCAGGTAGTTTGTGTCTTTTGTATTCTTTCAGACACCGAAATAATCTTTAAAAATTTAAAAAGTCAAGGTGATAAAAGCAGTGAAAGCCCAATTTGTGTTCACCCAAGTAAAACATTGAAAAATGGAAGTTCTGTACCACAGGGCAGAATGTACATTCCCATTGAGGGATTCCGAGGCTCAGTACTGAGCTGACTCTGAAAGTCTCTGTAAAGTCGGAGACACAGGAGAGTCCACCAGATCATCGCTCTGAGCGGGGGCGCACTAATTCTGGAGAAAGAGGTTCTGAATGAAGTTACTGAGAGAACCACTTCCCCTCCTGTTCCTCAGCCTGCAAGAAGCCCTCAGAGCCTCACTGGTCCTGGCGGTAATGTTAGATCAGACCATGGGAAAGAAGATTCCTTCCAAACCAGAAGGAAATGGAGAGAATCTATCTGCAGTGATTTCCTTCTATTGTAACTCAACTGGGACTTTGGAGTTTGAATGATGAGGTTCTTTGCTATTTACATTCAGGAAAACAGGGCGGGAGTACAAATGTTTTATTGACAAGAAAATGCTTGAGAAGAATATCAGTATTAAGAAAAACTACATTAGTGGTTTGTTTTTTAAGTTGATAATATTTCAACACGACTACTCTCCTAATTACTTTATAATGGTGTTGCAGAGAGGCCCTTTAAAGGGGGGAGCTATGTTTAGGATGGGAAGGTATAAGCTAATTTGGTAATTCATCAGTGACTACCCCAAAATTAGGAAACTTAAATGGCATTATCATGGATTTACTTCTCTTGGATGTAGTCATACTCCAAAGCATTTCCGCTGCTGCTTTGAACAAAATATATCAACAACTGGAAGACAAAGAAAATTCGGATGTTATCTATTTCTACTCCAATTTTGGAGCGCATAAAGTGTCCGCGCTGAGAATTCGTTTTCTCGATTTTCGCTTCTACCAGCAAGTCTGTGGTCTTTTGTAGAACATGAGACCAAAGTGCAGTTTGAAACACTGAGGTTTTCAGTACGGTTTCTTAAGTTTTTCAGAAAGAACGAGGGCGGGGAAGGGGGGGGTAGGAGACAGGGTTCAGGCGTGGGCGGGGGGCAGGGGGAGGGATATGGCGCCACATTTATTAATCACATTAAAAACTAAGCATGCCAACATCTGGAGCTAAAACAACCAGCAAAATCACCACGTTCAGACTCGTATTGGCTAACTCTATCTATCCCAGCATTCTCTTGGGACAGCGGTTTGCCCTACGCTCTACCACAAGCTCGGTGAAGTACACAGCCTCAATTACTAGAGCGTGCAGCCACAACAACCTGCTATTACGGAAACAGTCAGTCACCACTTGAGTTAACATTCCAGACCCTAACGACGGGCCCACCCCAGCCCAAAGAAATAGTCAAGGTCGCCCGCCCTAGCCCTGGCCCACACCACGATGTTAATAATTATAACAAGCAGTAACCCATCTGTTATGTCAGAGAAGGGAACAGAGACTCCACTGAGAGGTTTAGAGTGGGGATGCTAACATGTCTTCAGCTGACTGCACAAACAAACAAACCGAAAAAGGGGGGAAAAAAAAGAGGAGAAATAATTCATTTGGAGATATGAAGTCATGAAATAGCTGATGTGTATTGCTTTTAACCATGCACTGATGCAAAACTGAAGCAACCATTAATAAAAATTAAAAAGGACATATGTATTTACACACAATCAGACCTGTTGGATCTGAAGCAGTTTGCAGACTCTATCTGTGTGTGATTTGAAATAAAACAAAAAATGGGGATTAGCATGGCCACAGCACACCCTAATGTAGGAGGGTACCCAGGGACTGCTTCTGTGAACCCTGAGAGCTGGATACATTCAGCATGGCTGAGCCTGATCCAAATATACTCATGCCCCGTTTCAAGAGTCACTTTCTTATTCCTCTATAGTTCATTACGAAGGACTCTGGAGTGTTCCCAATGGGGGTGGCCCGACGCTAGCTACATTGTTCCCCTATTCACCTTTCCTGACCCTGACCGCATGGTCCAGTCCTGACCCGCAGCACCTGCCGGCCCTCGGTCACCACCCATCCGCTCTGACCCGGTGTTCTTCTGCCAGAGCACCTGCGCTGGAACGTTCTAGCTTTCCACATGTCCGTGAGACATCCCTGCCTTCGACTTCCAGCTCTTTCCCGGGACAATGCGGTTACCTTTAAGATCCTTCTGATGCTCATGTCTCAGCTCACCAGGGTTCACCATCACCTGCTAGGGATTCTCTACTCCACTCTGAATCGGTTTTAGCATTTAAGTAACTTTATAATGTTGCCCACTGGCCCCAGGCCTCTCCAGCACAGTTCTGTTCTAACCAGGACAAAATGGAAGGGCTCTGCGTACCCTCCCTCCTGTATCTGCGTTATCTGTTAGAGGAGGATCTCACACTGGCAGACGTTCCCCTTGCCTTGGTTTTAACCTAGCCATTAATTTTATTATACTTTTGTTTTAGATTTACGTGAAAACAGGACTCTGGTGAGCATGTGATGTCAAGACACCTTCTTTCTACCAGGAGGATGGTGACGTTTATGTGACACTGAGGAGAAGAGTGTGTGAGGGCTGTGGTCCTTGCATGCGGTGCACAGATTTACTGGGTGAGGGGAAAGGCGGGCCTGGTGCTGAAAATCACTACAGGGAGCAGGGACCTATCAAACGAGCTTGGGTGGACCCGCTGTGCCTCTGGGGATTGCTTCCTGTGTCTCTTACATGATTCTGACCCCTCCGCACTCCAGCCAGAGACACTGTGTAGCTGGGCCCTGCGGGGGGGGGGGGGGAAGGAGGGGGCAGGAGGCGTGTCTTCTGCGCCCCAGACAATACTGCACCTCTGACCGAGTGTAGCATAGACATAAGTGCTAAACACTTACAATAATGGTAATCCTGTTGTTGTTTTTGATGGAGACCTAGATCTACTTTGGAAAGTAGATACGAAAAGGTTTTAATGACAGGTACTTAAATTTTATCATTACTTAAAACTGGGGTTAAGGCAAGAAATGGCTGTGGTCAGCTTCTTATCTTCCACGTTATCACTTCAACGGCAGATGAGAGATGATCTTTAACGAATCAAACCTCTCAAGCCCTCCGCCCTTTCACACCTCCCCAAGTTCATGTCCCAAATCCTGTCGGGAGGCCACATGAGGAGACCAAGGGATTCCTGATGGGTGGCCTGCGGTTCTCTTTCCCCGACATCCAGCTATCAGCAGACCTAATGGTGAATGATTATCCAAATGAACTCACTGACCTTGTTTCAAGGTGAAAGGGAGGAGGGCAAGGGGGCTACATGTGTCAGTTTTACAGCCCCAACAGGTCTGGATGTTTAGGCAACATGGAAATGAGGCTAACAGCACAGTCCCGTTACTCCTGCGGTCTCACCCCGGGGCCCAATCTGGGACTCCGGAGTCCTGGGTGGGCAGACTTCCTCCTCCCTTTCCTCACATCCTTCGCAGTGGAACCTGGCCCCCGCTGCTACGATCTCCAAGTATAAAAGACCAGCTTAAACACCATGGATACATGTGACTGACGAACTAAAAGAGGCGGCAGTGATGGGTGAGTGCAGAGCCCGTGCCTGGTGTGGACAGCGGTGGTGGGACGGGGGCACCGAATTTTGGAGGCGGTGCCGGCACATCTGGGACTTGACTGTGCGCTGCTGGGGTAGCAGGGCTTAGATCACACGCTCACAAGTCTTGGTTGTCCAAAAAAGCCTCTGTTCCCATCTCTAACGTGGAGCTGGAATGGTTAGTATAATTCAATTTTTTCACTGCAATCCACAATCTGATTGGTCGGCAGGTCACACTGGCACTCCTACCTGAGGTATTTTAGCGCTAATGATTGGTTCCTGTAAGACTATTCTATAACAGAACACAGGAAGAGCAGTTCAAAAAACACAGCTGTGGAAGGAAAACAATCATACAAAAAAGCCCGCCAAGGGGCCCACCAGCCTTTTCTTTCCTTTGGATGCAAGCATGCTTTTCACAGGCTAAGAATCAGGAGCCGTTTTGTGAGCCCTTTAAAACGTGAATTCGGGGTGAGCTATGCCTTTTCTACTGGTCGAGGGAAAGAGGGGTGGGGAGGACACCTGATCTGTCGGCTAAGCTCAGCCCTTCCCGTGCTTTCCACGAACTGCGGCCACAGTCGCTAGATCGTTCTCTGGCCAGGAGTGTGCCACAAAAGAAACAGAAGGGAAGCAAATGGCTAGCAGGGATCACGGACCAACAACAGAACAGGGAGAGAGGTAAAAAGGAAAAAAAAAATCTCCACCACGAACAGCCTCAACTAGTATAACGTAAAACAAAGCCAGCAGCTTACGTTCTTTCCTCCTGATGTTTCTACAAGCTCTGGCTCAGTGCACGTATCATACTGGACCAAGTCTCAGTCTTCCTGTCGCTAATGTGTATCTCTGAGGAAACAACAACTCAGTGCATAGGGACAGATTTCCACAGCGGGGGGAGTGTGTAGAGAGGAGCAGAAAAATACAAGGTAAAACATGGGTGTGTGTGTGTGTGTGTGTGATTTAGAAAAAGCATCCCTTGCTCCCTCACATGTGGAAGAGGGAATCTAACGTTTTCAAAGTGATAGTTGTATCAGACTTCATTCAACAGTTACCTCCTAACAAATTCTTGCTTTTCGTTAGTGGGGTCGGATAACTAGTGACCACCTCTTCCCTCCAAGTGACTGCTTTAAGATAGGAGCGAAGAAATGACAGTAACATTATGATTAATCCTTTTTGTTAACAAGGCGCCACTGGTCAAACAAGTAGTTCAGCGAGGTCACTGAATTGCTTGTTTAGTTTCATAAGGTGACTTGGTTAGTAGATTTAAAAAAAAAATGTCAAGGGTATTTTCTAAACAAAAGTGCAGAAAAGTCATCTCTCTCTTAATAAAATCATATATTGTGACCTAAGGATACGAGAGAACTATAAACAAATATTTGGTTGGTTCACTGAAACAAGATGGAAGTAGGCAATCTTACTAAGGTAGAAATAAGCCATACTTTAAAAACCCCCAAATAAAAGATATTAGAGGGAAAAAAAACCCACTTTGACTTAAGAAAAGAATTCCAGTGGAAAAGTGTGCTCTAACAGACCAGATTTCAGGAAAACAATTTAAATAACATAAAGATGAGTTTCATGAGAACATGGATACTAATGCATATGGGAAAATGTATGTGCTAAGATCGTATGTAAATATGTCTATTTAGAAAAGTGTCATCTGGTATAAAAGTAGGAATATTTCCCCAACCCTCATTTTACTGTGAGCACAGGAAAAGAGGGATCTTTCATTACTTCTTGAAAACCAGCTGAGGAAAGACGTGGATTTTAATTAAAGCACAGATTACGAAATATGAATCAGTTTGGTGCTTGGTGATAGAAATAATTGATGTAATCTGGGCAAGTCACACTCTTTAAGTAATAGACCTATGAAGTGAGAGGGCTGGACCAAACCATGGCCGAGATCCCTTTCGGTCTGTTACACTGAGGCAAACTTTGAAGGTCTGCTCTGCACAGGACAGGTGTGTCCAGTCACCTCCTTACTTCCCTGCAACACACGGAGCCCCGAAGTACATTCTGAAAAGTGCACCGAAGTCTTCTGATTGCCAGAGAGTCTCTAGCAGAAATCTGTGGCAAACAGTTCACTGGGAAGGTACCTTTATTGATTTGGGGACGTAAGGGTGGCATTTCCAGACAATTTTAACCTATGCCCAAGGAATAATTTCACACTGACAAGTTTTTCTTAACAAATGGTGTCTTAATGATTTGGGTGGTTAGACTGGGCTTGCATTCAGAAACAGATTGTTTGGAGAGGTCCTAATAAAAAACTTCAAAACTCCAAAGTTTTTGACTCTTTGTCCGTTAGTTCACTTTGTCCAAGTTTTATATGTGACAGACCAATCATGGAACTTTCGCTGTAACAAGACAGTTTCCATAACGGATAATAATAATGATGACGTTAACATTGCTGGTAGAATCAACAGATCCTGTAGGATGGTAAAATGTTTGTAAGAAGAGTCTAGGTTGCCAATTATGCCACTCATTTCCCTCTAGATGGCTCTTAAGAAAAGAGACCCACCAGCTGTGGACCTTTCGACGGAGAGAGACGCTGTGAGTACTGAGTGTTTGGTTTCCTCTCATTACCACCCGCTTTTCACTGGCATTAGCTCCTTACCTCCCTCTCACGGGATAGATAAGGCTCTCTCAAAATAGGAAAATAGGAAAACACACAGTTCTGAAAGCTTACGGCCGGCTACGTAAATCAAAGCTCCAATGATCTAAAGAGGGATGTGGAATGAGAAGAAAAGCGGAAAAGAGAGAGAGTCGGTTTCAGCTAATATAACTAGCCTGTTATTTATGTATGCACATGACACGACAGTATTAAGAGACTTTAAACCTGCTGATCATCTCGCAAATCAATCACAGAACATCTGTGGGTATAGGGAAGGGAAAAGAATATGTCCAGTAGACTGACCCTGGCAATGATCAGGAAACCCAAAGGCTTAGTTTTTGCACCCAGGGGCAAGCGCAGTGGCAGAGAAGCATGCTTGCATTCTTAAATATATAAATATATATATATATATATCCACAAGGAAAAAGAAAATAAAAATCAAATAAATTATATGTAAAAAACCAAAAAAAAATCAAAACAAAACAACAGAAAAAAAAAACAAACCAAACCAAACCAAACCAAAGAAACAGAAAAAAAAAGGCTGGCTTGTCAGGGAATGGGGTCGAGAAGGCCCCGGCGTGTGTACTTACATAGAGGTCAGCACCGTAAAATCCGTCCTGGTAAACCACACTGCAGAAAATCCACACAAAAACAAAAACAAAAAAACAAAAGAACAGAAACACATTCCGGTTATTGAGGACGGCAGCATGCACATGCGCTCTACACAGGCAGGTGATGTATGAATACGTGACCGGGGTGGGGGGTCGGGGGCCGGGGGGTGGGAGAGGGGTGCAGAGAGTCCGTGAGAGGCACGTGCACGGGCACACGCACGCCGTGCAGCTCCAGGACATGCGAGGCAGGAGGGGAGCACGCCACTCGAATGCACACCTGAATGCTTGGTAATTCAAGGATTAAAATGATAAAAAGCATTCCCAGAGGGCCTGGCAAAACTATGGGGACTACGCTGGATTAGAGGACTACGCTGGATTAGAAACATCAACTTTTCATAACTGGAGTATTTTTTTTTTTTTTAAAGCTTGCCCTTGGAGGAAGTTTTCTTTAAAGAGTTTCAAAATGATTGGGTTTGTCTGTGTGTGTGTGTTGGGGAGGGCAGGGAGAGACAGGGAGAAAGGGGGTCTAATGTGAAAAAACTGAACCCAAAGAATCCCACTGGGGGGGGGGGGCTGTACACAGAGAACGTTCCAAAATGGTGTTTAACGTTTTGTTTTCAGTTTCCTAGAAGTATGTACGTTTTTCCTGATATCCATACATCACCTGCTTTTTACCCTGCACATTAGACATGCAGTAAGATTTGGCTGATCACACGAGCATGCAAAGTATTATTATTCAGCATTTTAAGAACCAATGCAACACCTCAGAAAAACAAGTCAATCAATTCTGACCAAAGTAAACAGAGAAATGTAATTAAAAAAAAAACACAACCAAAAATACCCACAATGCATTGCTTTCACAAGCAGAGATAATGAGCTAAAGGTTAAGGTGATTGGTCCAAGGTCCGAGAATTGAAAGGTGCAGTGGGGATCCCAGATAGTAACAATATAATCCAGAGCGGGAAGGAGTAACTGCAAGATTTTAAGGGCTCTTTTTTGACCATAAGAATATTCATGGAACTCTGCAAAATTTAATTGATAACTGACGTTCTGGGCATGACCAAGGATCATCCTGTTTTACTTAAAAGGATAAAATGGAGAATAGTAGCTGATTATATAAATATAAAAACTCAGGAAATTAATTTTTATCAAACAAAATACATGAATTTTTTTTTTAAGTCCTGGGCAACACTAAACTATTATAATCATAGATTTCAAACCTTTTGAGGTATTTTTGTGCATACAGACTTTCCCCAAGACATTACTTTGGGACTGAAAGACATGGAACGGAAGTAGAGACAAAAGATAAGACTTTCTTCTTCACATGTGTTAAATCAAGATTCGGATATTTTAAATGAGAAGATCTGTTTATTGTTAATTCAAGTAAGCATAACTTGGAAATTTTCACCACTACCTTCTCTGTTGTAATAAACTAGTCAGTAGGTCTTTCAATCATAGTTTTAACTTGAATATGAAATAATATATATATATTTTTTGCAGGTGGCTGGAAAGTTTCTGAATTCTACTCATTATGATGACATTTTGTTGGGTTGACAGAGCAGTATGGTCACACTCTGCAATGCCCCAAACATGCTGGGCCTTCATATTACAAAACAGGCAAATTAAATTCCTCTGTGATGCTCATTTAGCTAAGTCCTATCCGGTTTCATTGTCTCCAACTGGAGTTAAAGTTATATATTAGAAAATAATGTGCCTCTCACCTGCATTTTACTAAAAAAGGACACTTGCTCATAACGAGAAGGCTGACTGAAGGGAAAGCACTGAGGCCAAGTGGTGATTAATTAACCTTCAACTGTTTCAGGAGAGGATACTGGCAAAGATTACAAACATCTCTTTGATATGGAACAGTGGTGGCATTAAAAGCAGTAATAAAGTTTACCCTAAGTTACGTCCTTCACTGGGAATATTTACCTAAATTCTAGAAGAATTCTAATATTCCCTGTATCCAATGCCACAAGGAGGCTAGAACACAATGATTAAGGATGAAAATTAGTTTACTAAGCTGAAAAGCAATTTTAGGCCATTCCCCATAAAATACTGGACTTATTCCTTGCCATCTTCCATGTAAACCGGTGGTTTAGTTAATAAAAAAGAAAACATGGGAAATCAGTGTTCAATGTAATGCACGGAGACTGGTATGATTAGACATAAAGATAAAGTATCTTTGAGCAAACGTCATCCTGACACAGACTTGGCAGAGAGTGGGTTCTCAGGTTTGGCCAATATAGTGAAATGAGCTACAGAGACTAGAACGAATCCAACCGTTTGATAAAGTAAACTCGGGAACGGTACAAAATAAAGAAGTCCCATGTTTCTGGCGGGTGGTATCTCTGTCAACTCTCTTGGACTGAAACGGAAGACGCTTCGTGACCAATTTTCCTGGCGGGCAGGACTTCCAAAAGGTCTGTTTTTAGGTTTTACTTGGGTAGTTCCTGATGAGGTAATGCTGCATCTTTATTCACGTCTTTAAAGAGATGTCAGAGGTTGAAGGTCAAAGGTCAAGTTGAGAGAAGAAAGAATAAAATTAAAAGCAAGTGATGGCAGAGGATGGAGATGATGGAATGCATGGGATTTAAACATCTACAGACTGCAAACAAAATTTTACTTCTAAAGCAGTTCCCTTCCAGCGCCTCCTGGAGCCTGTCCGTTCCAACATGCACACGTGTCTAATAAAAATGCTTTAAATCTGTGCACTGGAGGACCCCTAATGGCGTGTCCATTTGGTCTGTGAGCGAATGCTGAGTTAGCAGACCTCCAAGCCCATTGTGCCGTCAGAAAAGGACCTACAGAGGAGGCTCTTTCCCTCCGTGTTTTAACTAAGTAGCAATGAATAGGGCTCCTCTGCGGCTAGGTTTACTCCTCGGAGAGAATATGGAAAAAAACCTGTCAGAGGCAGAGAAAAGATGAAGAACACAAATGTCACATCTTTGAAGAAAGAAAAGTCCTTGGTACAACTAACTTCGAGAAGTCCACTCCTTATAAAAATAGACATTTGCGGCTGACACCGAGAAACACCTGGAGACGAAGGCTGCCATCGTCTCTCCTTCTCCCCCATTCGATAGCCAAGGATTTAGTTGTTGCTATGGAATCATTCCACTGCATGAGACACCCTCCAGACAAAAATCCAAGGGTGAGGGGCGCTCAGCTACATCAGCTGTTTTACCATCATTAGAAGCCAACTGGAGTTTAATTCTTCCTACTTCTCCCTTTCTCCCTGGATTCAATTGGACTTGGTGCATCTTTGAATTAACCTCTTTTAATCCGTCTCCTACAAAGAAAGCAAATCCATTGTGGGTAACTAGTTCTGCTGTTCACCACCCAGGCAGTGAAACCAAAAGGGAGGGCGATGTGGTAGCCTTGGCCCCCACGCAGGGTGGTGATGAGGGGGTGCACGCAGCAGGTGCGGTCTCGTGCTACGATCTGGAGCTCCTATTTTGGTTCTCTGCAGGAGTGTTAATCCACATTCGTGCGATGCTGAGTGAACTCCATGCCAACACACTGCTAGTAAACACAAGACAGTTCTGGCTGCTGTCTTAAGCCGGGAGGGCTTAAGGTGGCCAAAATGAAGATTTATATATAATGGATCGGTATTTGGTTACATTCTGACGATGGTACATTTTGGCTCTTGCCATCTAATCCATTAATTTGCAAATAGTCATAGAATCTCTACAACGTGGCACGGCAACGTCCCAGAAGGTGTGAGAGGGCCACGGTATTCTTTTCTGTCCAGTTGCTTATTTTGGAGTCTAATGCTTACCCTGGATAGGCGGGAATGGCTGTTGGAGGTACCGCTCGGACTGCCCCATATACCGTCCGCCCTCTGCCCCTCAGATGGGCTCCTCTGAACGCGGCCGCCGTGGTGGCTGCAGTCGGGTAAGGGAAGCCAGGAACTAAAGGGAGACCCAAAATATGACAGGAGCGTCAACTTGCATTCAACAGCAGGGGTACAATCACAACTGCCTTTGAACCGATTGCAGCAAAGTTTAAAAGACATGTTCCAGATCTTTCTGGAGAGAGAAATGGAGAGACCCAACATGCCAAAGCTAATGAATCCATGCTCTCTCTGTTCATCACCAATCCTGAGCGAGTGTACTCTGCTCCCTCCCGGCCCTGGCATTACATTGTAAGCTGGTGAGAAACAGGCGGAGAAGCTCCAAGAACCAGTGCCGTAATGAGAGACGAGACTTTTCACTCTGGGGGGCAGTTTAAATCGACTGATATAAAATCTTTAACTGGCCCATTGCTTGTCTTGTTTCCACACGTTATTACGTACATATGGTAATTCTTCCTGTAAGAGCAGTCTTTTGTGTTTGTAGTGGCGCCAACCTTCGGGGCACACAATAATCTTTAGACATTTCACCAGCCCACTTTATTCTTTAATCTAAAATGTTTTAATCCAGAAATATCAGGGGAGAAGGGAAACTGCCTGTAACCTTCAGGGAGGCAGACAGTTCCTAAAGGCCTATTTTAAATGTGCTGTCCTCCCGAAAGCACACACGGACACCTATTCCATGTTCACGGAACTCTTGCTCATCTCACCGTTTGCCAGAGGAAAATGGCTCAGGTCCAAAGGACTTCAGAGGTTTCAACCAAACTGAGAATAATCAGTAATAGTGGATGTGCTCCTAAGCAACGTTCTATCAGAGGGCCCAAAGCTGCCTCGCAGAGAACACGTATAACAAATTCCACAAATACCTATGTTTTCTTTTCTCTACTATCAAGTGCAGACTAAACTGTTCTTCACATGTCCTTACCCCCCCCTACCTTTCCCGAGTATTTATGTTCCAGGGCAATCTTAATATCTGGTCAGAAAGATTCCAACACAGGTGAAGCAAGGCTGGGGCGCTGTGATGGCACTGAACTCTCAAGAATGCCTGCCTCCTTTCCAGTTATATATTATACTTGCGTGGGTGATGGGGGGAAGACTAGCACACATCGCTCTTTACTCACAACAGTCAAAATCCACGCCAGGCCAACATAGGCTACTTACTGATTAAAGGAATGTAAGTGTTAATACCCCCTCTTCCTGATAGGGGCACTGCTGCGTCATTGCCTAAGGACACGTCTGCTTGAAAGCTGGATGCTGAGTGCATTGAAAAAAAATTAAGAAAGGCAAAAAGGTTACAAGGGAATAGTAAGTCGAAAAGCAACATGTGATTTTACAGTAAAATAGCACGAATGAAAAAAATCAACATAGTACTACCTGCATATAACTCAGGGCCATATACAGCTCCAACTACGGGGCTTAATTTCCAACCTGAAATGGAAAGAGGGGAGTGAGCATTGAAGACTATGTGAGGAACACAGTGAAACGGACTGATCGGTGCATGTGGAAGCGGGCTTCAGACACCGCTGCATTTACTTTTACCTGTTACTGTCTTCTCTGGAGAATGCCAGCTGGGGGGTTAAGTGAGAAGGTCAGGACACTTCCATACTGCGGTATTTTTCTGGGTAAAGTTTATTTATTTTGAGAAAGACAGCGTGAGTGGGGGGAGGGGCAGAAAGAGGGAGAGTGAGAATCCCAAGTAGGCTCCGTGCTGTTCAGCACAGAGCCTGATAGGGGGCTTGAACTCACAAAACCACGAGATCATGACCTGAGCCGAAACCAAGAGTCAGATGCCCAAATGAAAGAGCCACCCAGGCGCCCCCATACCTGAGTATATTTAAGGAGGACCAGCACATGAAGGAATAATGAGGGGCTGGGGTGGGAAGGTGTAGGGACAAAGTGCGGGGAAAGGAAAATTGGGAGGGAAGTTGAAAGATGGAGAGAGAGTGAGAGAAGGAAAAACAAAAGTAAATTCTGAGGTCTGATACAGTCTCTCTCACAGAACTGCCACTCTACTCTGTAATTCAAATTTGAATTCACATTTGAGCTGATCTTTGACTCCCTGTTCAATTTTACCACATTGATGGAAATCTGGGTAAGCTGAAATTCCATTTCTTTGGGATTACCTATTAAGATTCCGTTGCAGTTAACCTCAGCCAGTCAACAAGAAGAGGCATACAGTAATAAAATTCAAGGTACATCCCCAACTTCATGCATCTCTTGGGATTTTCATTTGTAATAAACACACTTAAGTTAATCAGTTGTTTTAACAAATGGATCCTAGATGGCTGCTGAACATTAGCTTAAACAATTATAAACTTGAAGTATTCCCAGACATTAGGTTTGATGTCAATTTTATTTCTTCATTCCCCTTTTTTATATTATAGAAATGTAGCTGGTGTTAAAAAAGAAAACAGTATTGCTGCCCACTGATAGTTAAAGAGTACATAGAATCCCATATGAAAACTTTAATCAATGGACATTTATTGATTTTTACACATAAATAAGCAAACATGCGCCACTATTTTTCTGAAAGACGAGAGGCAGTACTTAGGAGAAAACCCATTCATTCTGAACTGATCCAATCTATTATTTTACGTGCTCATAGTTTGGTGAGGTCTCTTCATTATTCTACATAAAAACTGGGCAAATATCTGGGTTCAAATCCTACTGGTGTTGTAAGAACACAAATGCTCTCCAATGTGAGACAAATCAAGTGATTCAAACGGATATAAACTACACCGCTGGCTGAGAACTCACCAGAAGGCATGGAGCACTCTTATCAGAGGCTCTAACCACAAGCAGCTGCAGGGCTCTAAAGCTTGGCTCCGTTAGGCGTGAATATTAATTTAGAATAATGTTCAAAAAATGACTCTTCTTCTTTCCTACCAATGACACTATTACTTAAGCACTCCGGTACGTAACAGTACACATCTTAACAATGGTATATAATGGCATGCTGTCAATAATACTTTGGATATGCTTTAGTTCAGAACAATCTGCAAGGTGGTTTTGACCTTCAGAAAACCCAAAGGGAGAGGGAAGACAGGTGCAACATCTGGGACGCCAGTAAGTACTGTACTTCTCTGGGCTTAATTTCCTAAGTAATAAACTAAGAAGGTTGGGTTAGATGACTTCTACAGAGCCTTCAGCTGCTTCGATTCTGTGACTGCCAATGAATAGTGATGAAAACACAATCAGCTTAAAAAAAAATTGGCCCATGGACATAGAGTAAAACGAAGAGTCAAACCAGAAGTAGAATTTCTATCTTCTGAATTCCAGTTAGTAACTCTTTCTACCACACCATTTTCCCTGAATGTAAAGAAAATCTGACATACTTTGCCTGTCCTTCCTCATTTGCTGACACTGGGTTATTATCAAAATTGCAGAAATTTCTGTTTTTGTGATGGCAGTGAAAAAATATCAAGAGGTAAAGGGGGAGGTGGTGGTATCACATGATGTACCATTGATAAAATGTGTAGGGAAGATATAAAGGAGGCTGATAAATGCAAATTATGCGGATGTGTACCATCTGCTTGAAAAGCTGCGCTAAATCTATCGATTGAAGACATCATGGAACAGACTAAGGTACTTCTCCTTGATTTAAGACATCACCAGCACATACTATCATACTCTGGCAGTAGATTCAAACTTTCAAAAAAGCAGTGGAGAACACCCCACTTGATTCTAGATAAAATTTTATGAAGAACCCCAAAGTACACAACAGAAAATGAGAAACTGCCGGAAGTCTCAAGACCCAACTCATTGGTCTCCTTCCCACTCCCCCCCACCCCCATGTGGCCCTGTGAACACCGCTGGCAAGACTTAGATTCAAATTCAAGTTCCAGCTCATTTAGATGCTGTGAATCCAGATTAAACTGACAAGTGATGGAAGGGTTCTTCTTTGTTGGGCAAAATATTCAGTGTTTCCTTCTCAATGAGGAACATTTAGGAAACCCACTATGTAACATGGAGTCATGGGACAGAAAATAGAAAACACGCACACACCCATGGGCACGGGCGTGCACCATGGGATTTATCTCCAGAGTGTTACCTTTAAAAGGAGAGCAAGGGGTCAAGAATTATGCCACTTACACTCAGGAGCGGGCAGGGATCAGTAGGAAAAGTGAGCGCTGGTGGGCGCCGATCACGGACAAGCCTAACACCACAAACAACCACAGCAGCTAAAGATGAGGGGGCCTTAGTGGGACCCCCCCACTGGGTTAACAGGTCACCTCAAACGATGTGTTCACACTGAGTGTCAGATGAACTCTACTGAGACCATTACAGCTTCATGACTTAAAAACTGAGCTTAATTCTAAGAGGCTAATTTGTAAAAACAAACCATTCTCCTAGGTAAAGAGAACACTTCGATGTCAATTAAACAAACTGCCTTAAGACTGAAATGGAGATTCTCTGATGAGTATAGAAGGGTCCTATATTAATACAGGAATAAATGACATCCTTCTGAAGATGCGGTGTAATCTCTTACCATTTGCATATGGTGTGACCATCTTCTTATTGGTCATTACGCGCGCTGTAGCATTATTCACCTAAAAATGCAAAGGAGGAAGAAGGGGTAGGGAGAGAGGAGACCACGTTAGGGAACACAGAGTCGCTCATCCAGTAACAGAGCACTCAGTTTAATCAAATGTAAATTTCAGAAAGTATTTATTTAAATAATTAATATAGCAATATAAAATATTAATATATAGTATTTTAATTAAAGTGTTTAATAAATGAGGCTAACAAGAGTAAAATGCAGTTTCTTGTTCTCCAAATGGAAGACTAGGGCTATTTTACCACCGAGCACTCCAAAGAAAAGATACAGTTGCCAAGTGCTTTGGAGGTCTCTTAAACAGAGAAGTCTCTGAATTATGGAAAAAAGTACATTGGAAACAACTCTGTTTGCAAACGAACTCTGAAGTTCATTAATAAAACAGAGTATTGAAACAGGACTGGGTCAGGAAACAGATTTACAGGAAGATAAGAAAATAAATCTGTGGATTTCGCCTGTTCTCATGTTCAGCATTTTTGATGTTTAAGATTTTGCTGTGAGGTTAGTAAAAAAATATTTTAGAAAATGTATATATATATAGTAGAACTTATATTCCCATGTTGACCAGTATCAGGACCATTCTGAATTTTCTAGACAATGTGGTCTATCCACTGAAGAACAATGTTTTCAGAAGGCTTTTAAATTAGGCACTTTTTTAAAAGAACTGAAGAAAGAAGGCTTATGTTTCTTTTGTTTTAAGGTACTGTCCACCCTCATTACAGAACTGCCTAATTCAGAGCATTCTCGGTGCTAGGGTGAGCGGATGTTACAGAGACGAGGAAAAGACAGTGGAGCTTGGAGCCAGAATCCTGCAGCCCAGTGTCCCCAGTGTCAGAACGGGCTTGAGCTCTGGCAAGGACGGTGCCGCGTCACCATTGAACCTGACTGTGTGCTACCGCGTGGTCAGGTCATAAAACAGGCCAGCTCTTAAAAGAATTACAAAACACACCAAGCAGGAACGTCTTTCTTTGCCTCTGGGGATTTACATCACAGTTCAATTTGTGCGGTGATCAATCCGTGTTACGGAGAGACCAATTTTAGGGGGAACTGGAATCAAAAAACATCTTGAGATGACTTTTAGGGTTTGCGGCGTGGTAAATCTTCCTTGGCGAGGAAAAGAAACTCCATTTACTCTTGTTTGAGCCACCAAATAATATAAACATTTCACATTTAAAAAGAAAGAATGGGATACAACAATGATGAGACTGAGAGCATGCAGTTAAAACACACACACAAATAAAAGAAAGAAAAACACAATCAGTTTTGGAAAGAAGGGAGAGAGTGAAGAGCGAGGTTCTCACAGACAAGGGTCAGAAGGGGTCCGAGCTGACACTAGCTGCTAGAGCAGAAAGCAGCCAAGCACTAACAGGAAAATGGCCAGAACCAATCAGAAACCACCAGTCAGCAGAGACCCGACAGCTGCAGGTAACAGAGAGAAGGGGTGGGAGCGGCCAAGGGAAAAGGATGGGAGCCGAACTTGGGGAGAGAGAACAGCAAGGCAGGGGAGGGGTGGGGGGAAAAGAGAAAGTCGGCGGGGGAGGGCATGTCATGGGCAGGAAAGAGGGCTGTCAAGGGCAAGGAGAGAACAGTCAGAGCTACACACAGAGGCTTGGGGAAGAGGAAAGGAAGTAGGGGCAGGGAGTGCATTAATAAAACCAGCCAAACTCGGGGTTCAGAAACTCTGAGTAAGATGTGCCAGGGGGGAACAAGTCACCACGACGTCAGTAATCAAACAGCTCAGGCTGCTACAAACAGTATGTACATCCCAAGTCCAGGCGGCAGTACTCAACAGCATTGAAAATAAAATGGGTAAGGGAAAAGGGAGAGGAACAAGTCAAATCACATTTTGTAGTGTTAATGTGAGATGGCAGATGGACTTTTTCTTTCTTATTTAATTGTTTTGTAATTAACAATTTAAAAAGCTTCTTCTCTAGCGCTTTGTTTCACTTACCGCCCACGGGCACCATCGCCAGCATTGTGTATAGTTACCATGGAAAGAGGGAGTCAAGTGAAGGGCCCTAAATGCTAAACCATTGGAAAGGGAGGGAGAAAGCAAAATATGCAGACATCTTACTCAAAATGGTGGCTTTTAGATTTCATACTTTTAAAAACTGGGAAAGGGGGAGAGGGGCCAGTTAACCTTCACTGCGTTGTTACAAAGGGCTGGTGAACAGCAGGCGGCTGATGCGGACACAGGAACAGCCAGCCAGCAAAGCCTCTGTTGGAGGATCTTATCCATTAACGTTCGAAATTCTTGGTATTAAATATATTTGAAAACCCCCCTGAGTTTTGGGTTCTTTCTCCCCCGCCCCCACAACCTCCAAGGTCTTCTACTATATTCCTCATCACACGCACATGGAGGCGAACTGGCCTCCTGAGAAGGGGATACTGGCCGGACCCCTGATTCATTACAGGACACAATGTCATAAGTCGGATTGTTTTTAGACATTTATAAAGTTAGTTTTATTTTGGCCTGATCACAGGTATTCATACGGAGTCTCGCAAACTGAAGCAAAGGAAAAAAATCAAGAGAGCAGAAGGATGAACATTTCGGAGGAAAAAAAGTAAATGAAAAACAAATACACATAGACACACACACACAAGTAAATCAAAATGAAAACCCCCAGCAACTGAAAACTGTGGGGGGGGGGAGGGTGAGGGTAGAAGTGTTACTTTTATACAGTTTAGCGCAAGAAGGTGAAGGACAGAGAGACACGTACACACATACACGTGTGTGCAGACACACAGACAAGACAGGGTTCTGAATGTGAAATAAGTGGGGCAGTACACAAAAGAGAGAAATAAAAATATAAACCGGAAATTGAATTATTGAAGACATGCACCTCGATTTTACGGCCCTCTACCACGGTGCCGTGCAATTTCTCCCTGGCCCTGTCTGCATCAGCACTATTCTCGAAAGTTACGAACCCGAATCCCTGCATGCAGCGGGAGAAGGGGGAAAACATGCGCATCGTTATATTGAGATACTGATCTCTTGGTAAACAGAGAAAAAAATACCACAGTATGAAACTGACATCGGCAATCCTAGCGGTACTCTCCCAAAGTCACGTTTTTGGTCCATGCATATTTTGTAAAGGGAAATTAAATCCAATAAAAGAATGAAGAACTGTAGTAGTAGTAGTAGTAATAATAATAATAATAGCAATAATAACAGCAACAACAATAATGATAATGTAATTAACAACAGTAACAATAATGAAATAAAACAGAAAGCATGTGAGGCCAGACCAACATGAAGGTATAGAGTTACTCGGGTCAAACTATTCCACCAAGAATCTGAACTTTTTTTTTTTAAGTGTTCTTTTTCTTTCAATTCATGCCATTAAGACACATGTCCCTTTATGTAATATTAAAAAAAAATTACATAATTAAATCTGCCATTCCCCAGTAACTTCTACATGAAACCTTATATTTAGGGGCAATCACTGTATAATGAGATTTTTTAGGAGAGCTCATCATTTTTGCCCCACTTTGCCTATTGCTTGTGTCATAACCACATTTCCTCTGGGGATAGAATAATTTAAAAAATAGGCTTGATCTACAATTCTGTAGGCACTGGGTGTGGAAGACGAGAGCACCTGTGTTCATCTAAGCTAATGAAAATATCACTAAGCAGGGGGCAGTCAATTACGACTGGCACGCAGAGTAAAAATAGGTTCAGCTGAATTCCAGAAAACAGCTTATCCCAATCTGCCTAAATTATACATTTGTTGAAGCCGACATCTGCTACTGAATGTATTAGCAATTTTCCGTATGGAGGGAAAAAAGGAATCATCCAAAGGCAGTGGGAATGAGATCTAGGTTAGTGACATCCGTTGTATACTATTCGGCAGGAAAAGAATGCCATAAAACAGCAATGCAGTTGCTACTCTGAGTTAGAATTTATTTATTTGTGTACTGCACACAGCTAAATGATATGCAGCTTTACTTTGTTAAGGAGACAAAGCAGGAGCCAAGGAGTCAACCCATGTACTCCGATGTTCATATTTATTTGAAAACTCTTGGTCAAAATTACACAACATGTCAAAAGCAGCAGGATTCACTATAATACGTGCATGACTATCTCATCAAGCACTGTATCCGTTTCATCCTAGCACTCTGTCCTTATCTTTCCACTCTTTTCTCAAGCTATTTACATCTGTGAGTAGTAAATGCTTAGGATTTGCTGGCAAAGTGCTAATTTCTCAACAGTTTCACTGTCCCTCTCTCATTCTTTGAACATTCCACTGTGGGACAATCTGGAACCTTTTATTTGTTATTTATTTATTTATTTATTTTTTAAAATTTTTTAATGTTTTATTTATTTCTAGGAGAGAGAGAGAGAGAGAGAGAGAGAGAGGGAGTCACAGACTCTGAAACAGGCTCCAGGCTCTGAGCTGGCAGTCAGCACAGAGCCCAACGCAGGGCTCGAACCCACCAACCGGGAGATCATGACCTAAGTGAAAGTCGGATGCTATCATGACCTAAGTGAAAGTCGGACGCTTAACCGACTAAGCCACCCAGGCGCCCCTTTTGTTATTTATTTTTGCTGAAGGAAGTTCTGCTCTGCTGCTCTCCATGAAGACCTCTATATGACATATAACACATGTTCTTAAAGGGGAAGGTACAGAGTATACGTTGCTCTCGAAGATTTTACAGAAGCAGGGGCACCGAGGTGGCTCAGTCGGTTAACTGTCTTGACTGTTGATTTCAGCTCAGGTCATGATCTAGCAGTTCATGGGACTGAGCCCTGTGTTGGGCTCTGCGCAGATGGTGCAGAGCCTGCTTGGGATTCTCTCTCTCTCTCTCTCTCTCTCTCTCAAAATAAATATTTTTTAACATTAAAAAAAAGATTTCACAAAAGCAACTCCCATCATTTTGAAGGCTCTGATACTTTGCATGCTAACTGACTCTATGGCTGGGTGGCGATCCGTGGAGGGTCCCAGTGGATTATCTCTGCCTGTAACTGGGAAACCACCAGAAATACTGGAAAATGCAGTGCTAAGCCGATGGAAAATGTTAAACGTACTGAGGTGCTATGGGGTAATTTTAGTTAATGCTTTCCTTAAGAACGTAAGTATGTTGAAAATATCAATGGAAACACATTTTCAGAAGCACATTTTGATGCCAGGGTGTTAGAGCCACATCGGCCACTGTTGTGCTGGATCTCAAGTTCCTAAGTAACAGCACTGCTTGTCATCACGCTGGCATTTGCTGGACTCGGGAAGCCAGCTCTCCGTTTCTGGCGAGTCCTCCTCCAATAGAGAAAAACAACCTTTCAAGAAAGGTCACGGTGAGGAGTTTTTCTTTCACACTGCAGTGGTACTAACACCGTACTCCAACGGATCCTCAGAGCCTCAAACATTATAGGCCTTGGGTCAAATTAATAAATTATAAGCTAGTAGCTGGATAATTATAAGCTAGTTTTGTGGAGACTGACACCTAGGTTTTTAGTGTTAGCATTATGACTTTATGTACCCACCCATCCATTCACACACTTGTCTTTTAAATACATCCATGGGGTAGGAAGGATAAATCTGCTGATTTCATTTTTAAGGTAGAGAAAGTGAGTCAAACCATGTTAAGTACCCAAGCTTCAACAAAGGCCTTCTTCCTACAGTTAATGGTAAAAAAATTAGAAATGAAGCCTTGAAACTAAAGTTCGGGATCCTATGAACTAAATTACATTAGTCTTAAAATCCTTGTAGTTTTCTTTTTCAAATCTCACTGCTAAATGTGTTCTGTGATCTTCCCCTCTGTAATGTGGTGACAGGACCCCCCCCTGTGGTGTAATAACACCCACGAGAACCCAGGGTGCTGTCCTAAGCACGGGCATTCTACAGCTAGCAAATGACAAAGTTTAACATCAAACTCTGCTTGTGTTAAGATTTTCTCAATAAGGACTTTAATGTTCTGGAACGAAATTTCACTTTCAAACGCTTTATAAAGAGAAGTGCTTATAGTCCAAAGGAAATGCTAATCTAGATACCAAAGATCTAAAAATAAAGCAATCTTCACAGGCATCTTTCCCTAGCATAAAGGAGGAAGAAGGCCTTGCTGCTGCTTTGGGACTTCCTGATAGGATGCAGAGGTAAGAGGATTTCTTTCTCTCCTTTGCAGATAAGCAGGCTCTGTGGTGACAGAAGAATGGCCCCCCCAAAGTTGGCCACGTCCTAATCCCTGGTACCTGTGAATGTTACTACCTCACCCGGCAAAAGGGACTTTGCAGATGTGATTAAATTAGTGATCTTGAGATAGGGAGATTATCCTGCATTTTGCAGGTGAGCCCAATGTAATCACAAGGGTGCTTCTAAGTCAAAGAGGGAAAAGGAGAGCCAGAATCAGACCGAGTGCAGCAGCTTGAGAAAGACAGGACTGGCCATCTTTGGCTTTGAAGACAGAGGCGGGGCTATAGGCCAAGGCATGCGGGCCCCGCCTCCAGATGCTGGAAAAGGTAAGGAGTGGATGGATTATTCCTTAAAGCCACACCCAAAAAATGCAGCCCTGCAACACCCTGACCTCTAGAACTGTAAGATAATACATTTCTGGGTTTTTAAGCCACCAACTTCGTGATACTTTGTTTAGAAGCAATAGAAAATATACATCTCAGAAGTCTATGATTAGGGAGGTAAAAAGTATAACCAGCATTTTTAGAGTACTGTTCTTTACTATTTCCTCTCGGGCTGAAACTTTAGACAGGTGGTTTTCCATCAACATAACTACATTTGGGTTTCAAGAATGTTAACTGAAATAAAGCTTGAAGGAAAATTTTTAATGTTTATTTATTTTTGAGAGAGCATTGAGTCGGAGAGGGGCAGAGAGAGGGGGGACAGGGGATCTGAAGTGGGCTCTGTACTGACAGCAGAGAGCCTGGTGTGGGGCTAGAACCCACGAACTGTGAGATCATAACCTGAGCCAAAGTCGGATTAACCAACTGAACCACCCAGGTAGGTGCACTACTTGGAAAAAAAAAATTAATGTACCATTCCTTCAGTAAAATTTAACATTTTTGAAATGTGCCAGGAATCAAGCTAAAGAAGTTCCCAGATTATCCAGGTTTAAAAAGTTACTAACAGGAAAATATGCTTAAGTGAAATTATGTTTTAATGTCCCTTCATTCTTGGAAATCTAATTCACATTAAGTCTTGGATCTCTTGTTTTGAAAAGAATAGTTTAATAAAATTATGTTTAAACCTAACACTTCTTCCTTAAAGAGCTTCAAAATGATTATATAATGTATCTATCAGGAAAACATAGTAACCAGTCAGAAGAGCAAAGTCAAACTAAGATTTAATCTCAAATTCTTAACAAGAGCAAATAATTCAGATATTTAAGAAGACAAAAAAAAAAAACCCAGATAAACAAAAAGTAAAATTTTCATACACTTTTTAATTAAAAAAAAATTATGTTGCCATGTTTGTCTAACATGTGCTATCAGAAATATGATCCCAAGTCACGTATATAATTTTAAATATTCTACTAGCCACATTAAAAAAGTAAAAAAATATATGAAAGCAATGTCAATAACATATCTTATTTAAGATAGCATACATGTAACATGCTATCATTTCAACATGACCTCAATCCAAAAACATTAGTGAGATGTTCAATATTCCTTTTTTTCTGCTCAGTCTCTGAAAGCAGAGTGTATTCTACACTAAAGGCAGATCTAAATTTAGACTTGCCACATTTAGGGGCTCACTGTGGCCACTGTGCTGGCCAATGCAGGTATCTATGCTCTATACTGTCACCTAGGGCTCTCAGTTCCCAAAGTCCTTCTGTGTTAATAATTTAAATATACCAGTGTTCTATCAGTGATTTACCAGCTACCTTAGCTGTCTTTTGAAAACTGAGGAATGGTGTGTTTATCAGGAGTATGGCTGTGTTCAAAACTTCTCCCGAGTGTTGCAAAATACACTTATCACATCCATTTATCATCAAGGGCCTATAATAGAGCCGAGTAACTGCCACCTTTTTAGTCTGGCCTCAGGCTGCAATAAATAACAAGCAACAGGATGTAAAAATATTCTTAAATTTGTGTAATCTTTGAGTTTTTCCATCTCAGAAGAATGAGAAAGAAAATTTACCATGTAACTTTTAAGGGAGAAATCAAAAGCAGACGTTCTCCTGGGTATGGCCAGAACACAGAAATTAAAAAATAAATAAAAGAAAAATAAAACTAAAACCTGCAAGATGGTAACAAAAGAAAACAAACTTAAGCCCTCTGGGAATACATGCACTGTTAATTCAGTTTTAAGCATAATGAAAACCATTTCGCCTCAGCATTACCTATCAAATTCTACTGAAAAGCAAAGGTCTAGTTAGTACAATTTCAAAGACAGTCTTTTGATCGTATTTCAAAAGAAACAAATCATTTCCCTTTGCATGAAATCAAAATCCAGGGAAATGGGCAAGAAATTACAGCATGTTACTTCTGTCTGAGGATGGGTTAGAGGTTTCACCTTCCCTAACTCCAGCCTCAACTGGAGCCTAACCCAAACTAAGATCCCCATCAGTCCAGAAATCCACCTGAGAGAAGTAATGAGAACAGGTTAGCTAAAAACTTGCTGGAAATCCCAATAATCATTGCTGCGCTCTATTTTGTAGCCCTTTAGTGAACTTAATAATTGGCATTGTCTGTACAGGTGAAGGGCCCCTACATTCAGCATTTATAACACATGACCCTTCAGGCCACAACTATACCACAAATACGTTGACAAAAACTTTATGGAAAATATGGGCATTAGGATGTGTGTATTTCTTTACTTAATAAGCCTGGTAATTAATACCAACTGTTACCGGGCTGGGTGATAGTGAAAGGAATGGTGGGAAGTGTGTAAGTCAGGGAAAGGCAAATACCATATGATCTCACTCATGTGGAGTTTGAAAACAAACAAGCAAAGGGAAAAAGGAGGGAGAGACAAATCAAGATGGCTACCACAGGGGAAGTGGGCGGGGGGGGGGGGAGACGTAGGTGATAGGGATTAAGGGGTGCATTTGTCATGATGAGCACCAGGTAATGTGTGGAAGTATTGATTACACTAAGTGTCAACTAACTGGAATTTCAATAAAAACTTAAAAAAGAGTTTTTTGAAAACCAACAAGTTCTCAGTCACTAAAAGTATCTAGCAGAGAACACTAGATAACTAGGAAACCATTATTTAGAGTTCTGTTTAAGATTGAGTGAGAAAAAGACTGGGAGGAAACACGAGAATATTAGTGAATACCATGCTCTTTTAACGAGATATTTGTTTTCTGTCTAGTCGTTAAAAATCATGCTTTTCCTTTATAATGGTTTTGAAAAGGGTGCTTTTTAAAAGCTGTTACTCAAAGAATCTAAAGGGGGAGGGGCAATATGATTTGTTGTTCAAACTGGAACCCTCTGAGGGAGAAAGGGGACATGAGTGATAATCATGCTAACCAAGCAGGTATAGACGGGGACCACCCTAGATGAACCAGGACTATGTCCACTCTACCAAGATGTTATGTTTCTATTGTTTGTCAAAGTAATACTTTGTTATATGACGGTGACATCTGGGGAATCAGTAACGCTGTACCTATCAGTGTAATCATTTTCTAGACTCTGAGTGTATTAGTTCATTTTTTGGCAGCAGTGGCATTTTTTATCATATATCCTAATCGAACATGTTCAAAAGGAAAGTCCCCTTTTGTTTTAGTTAATCATAGAAAATTAGGTATGGCTGACCTTGTTTTTACAAAGGAGTATGGAGTAAAAAAAATTTTTTTAAATCACATGACATAATGTATGTAAATATTTTTGTGTGTGTATGAACGTACGTGATATGCATTCATTCCATAATCTAGGAAAACCAATCCAGAGTACGAAGGTGGAACAAGAAATACAGAAAACAGCCAACAACAAAGACATCGTGTTTTCAGGCCTGCTGGGGAAGTGGACTGCTGGGCTGGGGTGGGATGGGCGAGCAGCGTGGCAATGCTCACTTGTGTTGGGAAGTGGACATGTTCTCAAACCTCAGGCTGACAGTCTCATTATAAAACAGAAGATCCGGTAAAGAGTTGCTTTTTGCTTTGGAGCCCTGTGGTTACTTAATTGTTTCACTGATGACTGTTTTACGTGGAAAGATCACTTATCTCAGAATTATTTTGTGACTCGTTTTTCCATTACTGCTTCAAGAAAAAAAAATTCAATAAAGCTGATCTGTGTACAGAAAAGCACTCTTAGAAAGACTGAGCGACTCTTAACTGAGCACTAGGACCACTTAAATCTCCTTATCTCTGGTTCCTGTCAGGGCATGTTGTAATTTTACAGTCAACCGCAAACAAAAAAGAAATGAGAAAATGAACTTTATTTACAGAAAAAGTACTTATTAATTTATGTTAGGTGGATACAGAAGAGGTATCTGGGCTTTGACTCCAAAATAAATCTCTGTGAACAAGTCTCTGAACAGTTCTGGGGAGCCCAGTGCAGCAAAGAACTCCAGATGACAGTTAAGAAGTTGGGCAAAGGATGAAGACAGACTTTGCATCAGTCCTTAAAGGCAGATCCAGGCAACTGTGAATTCTGTGCTTTAAGAACAATTGCCAATCAAGTACATGGTCTAGTCGTGAGCAGCCCAAAGTGAGAGGGGCTAGTGAGGACATGAGGGCACAGCATCAACTGGAGAGAAGCAATAAAGGCTTGGAGATTCCCCAAAGAGAAAGGAAGGCTTGTGTCCTTTAAAAGTGAAAATTATAGGGGAGAAGCCATTGAATTGGGCAAATTAAACAATTTTGGGTAGTAGGCACATCTTTGAAGTCAATGAAAGGAGCCTTAAGAAAGATCAATTTCCTTTGCTTCACAAAAATGCAATCAAATTATTTTCTTGGTAAGGAGCAAGTTCCCGGAACCTAATGAAATCATATTGGGCTTCGGGGCTGTTGGAGGCTGGTCAAGAACAGTTTAAGTGCATACACTTAAAACTATAAGCATTTAAACTATGAATTTGGGTAAGTAGTATAGCATATAATCCTCACATACTTATGATACATCTCTGAACCACTGACATTTTTCCACCTTGTATCTAAAAAGGTCACAAAAAATACAAGCAAACTATACAACAAAGGAACAGGAATCCACTGTGAAGAAACTATAAGCATAAATGGTTTTACTGGTTACACGGTGAACAGATTCCACTTTAAAAATACTTACCAAATTAAGTGCTGGAGAAAGTTCTGCATAGGCATATTAATCTTTTTTTGTTTTAAACCGAAAACTGGAAGCTTAGAATATGATTACCTATTTAATATTTAACAATAATTACAGTCAGAATTAAACACTATCAGTGTGGATGCATTCTATAAAGGGAATAATAATCAGGAGCATTAGAACAGTACATATGTTTGTGTTTGTTCAGATGGGGCAGAGGTGTGTGTGTGTGTATATATATATATATATATATATATATACCTCTGCAGATATATGCTCTTCATATCCAAGGTGTGATGAATTTGGAGTAAGAAATTGAAGAGGTAAATATTAACTCATTTATTTGCTTTATTTAGCTTTTCTCAAATTACATTCTTCAAGATTAAATCATAGCCAAGGGCTATTTTCAAAGTTTGGGAGAGATGAACAAATGGAAAACGGACTCAAAATGTGTCCTATCCTAAAAATCCAAGTCGAAGTGAACATAGCAAGGTAAATATTCACAAGCTTGGTCCCAGCTGGTTATGCCTGTAGGGTGCATTTCATTTGTTGAGGAGGAAAACTGTTAAATGAAACTTTCTGAAATTCAGTTCATGAAACATTTTTCACAACACCACTGTTAAGACTTCATCATTCCTTCATTCCTAAAATCACAACTGCTTATGTTAGTGCATGGAAATTTTAGATCCTATAGATTGGGAATTTAAAATGGTAAATTATGAGGGGGAAACGAGTTTGAATTACAACGTTCAGTTCTCCTACAGAAAGCACTTCGAAGAGAGGATCTATATCGAATTGTGTGCCGTTACCACAGCCATCCTTATGTGAAAAACTCAACGGACTGCATTTGTCACTGACGGGGTTCTACAGACCAAAGCTTGCTTATCTGGGTAGGACTCAAGGGGGGGAATCAGCTTACCACGAATTCCTGAGTCACTACTCCCTGTATTTACGCCTTGTCAAATTTATTCCAAAGAGAGAGGAAGCCAACCGCACAGCTGAAATATCACATTTGTTCTAAGTCTGTCATTTCAAAGTCAGATTTTTGAAAGCTGAATTGTTCTGTTGGAATTCACACTAGAATTCTCCCACAGAATTTCACTTGAGTCTTCTCTCTCTTCCTTTAAAATAAGCAGGTTAGGGCAATTTCGGTCTGATAAAGGGCTGGTGTCTCCTACACCCGATCCTCCTCACAGCCCGCCCCCTTCCTCACACTTCTCTTCCTCTCCCCCCCCTTACCCCCCCCACCCCGGGAAGTACTAGAATAAAGTTCGGCCATGTGGTAGCTTATTTTTAGAGATAATCTAATCCAAGCCAGATAAGTTGGGATATTTTGCAGGCTTGAGGAAGAGCTTTAGTTTTCTGATTACTTACTATTTAAAACAAAACTAAAAAGGAACCAAGCACACTTAATGCTGAGAGAGCTTACCTTAGAGCCACGTTCATTAAAGATTATTTCTACATCTAGGATTTTGCCAAACTGCTGCAGAGACAAAAATAAAAAAATTTATTCATGGTAAGCTTTTAACCACACATTTAGTTTCTCCTGAAATAATTTTTCTTTCTTTTTTTTTTGCTTTTAACTTCTTATTTAACTTCCATGTTACTTTCTTTTTTCTTTTTTTATTTTAATGTTTATTTTTGAGAGAAAGAGAGACAGACTATGAATAGGGAAGGGGCAGAGAGAGAGGGAGACACAGCATCTGAAACAGGCTACAGGCTCCGAGCTGTCAGCACAGAGCCCGATGCAGGGCTTGAACCCAGGAGTGGTGAGATCGTGACCTGAGCTGAAGTCAGACGCTTAACTGACTGAGCCACCCAGGTGTCCCTCTTCCATGTTAATATTTGTTGGTAGGCTCCAAAACCGGTTTCTGAGTTTTCCTTATCGCTGGGCTGATGTCTCTTTTTCATTCCTTATTCAGCTCACCCACGCATGCAGTATCCACCTCTGCAGGGTGGAAGCTGTTTCTAGAAGATATGCACAGTGTTGCCTTTTACATGCTACTCCCAGGATAAGAACTAGGGGTTTTCCCAACCAAGTCTTTAATTTTTCGAAATGTCCCAGTTTTTAAGAAGCAAATCCTAAGTAGAAAGATACACTATTGAAGGCTATTTTTCTTCTCCTTTTTTTTAATTTACAAAAGTAAAAGAAAAAAAAAGAGGTCAGAAAGTACAAATACCTTACCGTTCTGGTACAGCCTTCCCAGCTTTTCCTCAGACATGTATTGTTAAGGAAATGTTTCCATGTGTTACTTTTATTTTTTTTAACGCAATATACTATAAACAGCTGTCCGAGCCAATAAATACATATCTATGGTCTCAATTCTACAGACTACATGCTATTTTCCATTGTGCTTAATCATTCATGGACATTAGACAGGATTTCATTTATTAGCCATTTCAATCTTTCGGCAATGGACATGACCAAGAGCATTTAAAAAAAATTTTTTTTTAATGTTTTATTTATTTCTCAGAGAGAGAGAGAGAGACAGCGTGAACAGGGCAGGGTCAGAGAGAGAGAGAGGGAGACACATATCGGTTCTCAGCCTTTTGGCTAAGATCAAGTGTAGAGAGAGAGGGAGACACAGAATCCGAAACAGGCTCCAGGCTCTGAGCTAGCTGTCAGCACAGAGCCCGACGCGGGGCTCGAACCCATGAACTGTGAGATCATGACCTGAGCCGAAGTCAGATGCTTAACTGACTGAGCCACCCAGGTACCCCTACCAAGAGCATTTTTAAGTAATAGCTTTGTTTTGTACTTAGTTAAATATTTTAATATTTGGGGAATGAAACAAAGCTAAAAACACAAAGCCTAAAGAACAATATTGGTAGGTAGCTAAACGGGGGACTGAAGGAAGCATACATAAAAAACACAGGCGTTATCTGGAGGAGAGCATGTAGAAGGTGACTCCTGTACTCAGTACCTGGAGAACTGGATGGGAGAGATGTGCAGTCAATCTCCAGGTATCTTTTCGTCACGCCTCCCTCTGAACCCTGGACTCCCAGACCCAATTATCTATATCATTTGGATGTTAATATGTATATATTTTTTTAAATGTTTATTTTTGAGAGAGAAAGAGCGTGTGTGTGTGTGCACATGCGCAAGAGGGAGAGGTAGAGAGAGGAGAACAGAGGATCTGAAGCAGGCCCTGTGCTGAGAGCAGAGAAAACCTGATGGAAGGCTCGAACTCATGGACCATGAGATGGTAACCTGAGCTGAAGTCAGGCGCTTAACCCGCTGAGCCACCCAGGCGCCTCAATGTCACTTGGATTTTGGGAAGTGTGAAAAAATTAAAACATGAAAAGAAGGAAACAAATCATGCTTTCCCATTGGGCTAAATCATTACTATCTGTATCAGAAAAGATGTTACTAAGAGCCCAAGTTTTCTAGAGTAAGACTTCTGGGCTCGATTCCAGTTTCATCATTTAATAGGACATTAGGAAAATAAAGGAAAGAATAAAATGCCTTATTTGGGGTAGGTGGGCATTTAATTTTAGTTCTAGGACTACCCAAAAAACTAAGATTTGAATGGTATTTTAGAGTTTGCTTCCTTTTACATTTTCTAACATGTCCTTACACTATCCTGCTAGCGCGAGGGCTGCCTTCCTTTAATGGTGAAGGGAAATGAGGCTGAGGGAAGCCATTCGTCAAGTCTGCAGAACTGAGAAAATGGAGCACAGAGCCCCTGCTCCTCACCAGCGCTGTCCTCCCGCGGGGTAGGTGTCCCCCAGGCAGAGGAAGGCAGAGCAACTCTCCCAGGTGTCCCTTGCAAGGAAAAGTTTTCGTGCATGCACGTAGCAGCCATGTAGGAAAATCACTGATAACTGGCCCAGGCAGAAATTCAATGCGTACAATTTTTCTGACTCAAGAGAAAACACACTTCTGGCAGATGAGAATGTAACGGATTTTCACCCATCTCCTGAGATTAGGATTCCATATTATTTCTGATAATTCAGTAGAGAACCTAATAACTCATACTCCTGGGAAATTTCCTCCTAAATATAACCTACATTCTTAATGCCACCCTTTTTATTTTCTGTTGCTCTCTTTTCTAGTAGAGAGGAACAGCTGGCTACCGTTTTCTAGAAAAAGGCTCGTCAAGCACTTCAAGAACATTATTAAAGCCCAACGGTGGCCTTGGCTTCAGTGCAGAAAATACTCCGGGCACTCGGCGGTCAGGGACAAAACCTTGCTCCAGGGCCCTGTCACCACGAAGTGGCCACAACTGAGACTTCAAGTGGAGCACCTGCTTTTCTGATAGAGCCCCGTGCAGCTACAATGGCAAAGGGCTTTCTTAAACCATGACCTCTTATTCCTAGGTCAAGTTAAGACTTTGCTCAAATTAAAGCAGGCAACGACACACAAGCCCAGAAATACTCTGAAGACTTCCAGCAGTCATTCACTTTCCAGTAACTGAAATCTTCGCTGTTACCCTGTGTCCTCATGATGGTGGTTCTGGGGGGAAGCAGCCGGAAGAACAGGACAGAGGGAGCCAACTAACCCCCTGCTCCTGATTTTAGATCCTGGCCTTGACGCTGTTATGAGCAAGGGAGTAAAAACAAAATACAGGTTCTTTCTGCTTCCCAAACATTAGGTCACTGAGCTC
Organism: Hyaena hyaena; assembly: GCF_003009895.1. NCBI lineage: Eukaryota > Metazoa > Chordata > Mammalia > Carnivora > Hyaenidae > Hyaena > Hyaena hyaena. The sequence goes on along the minus strand of NW_024080678.1, from coordinate 368,563 downwards.
GCAACACTTGGAAAGGTAAGGATTCCTGTCTCTGTCCTGATGTTAATACTGAATGGCTCATGTCCCACAAAGCCCCTTGGTCCCGGGCAAACCGGGTTGGCATGGTCACCTGGTGCATGAAAGAACCTGCACAGCCATTGTCTAAGATGACAGGAGTTCCCGAAGACCGATGAAAACACCGACTTTCCTCAGTCTGTTTGCAGCCTTATCCTAAAGTCCTGAGGACTTACCACACCCGGTAGATCAAATGAAAATGTCACTGCTAAGCCCACAGAAGGGTTTTAGAGACTTACCCCAAACATCTGCCGGAGGTCGGGGTCCCGGAAGCGGAAGGGAATATTAGAGACGTGCAGCCGCTTCGGGGTGGATTTGCTCTCTGAGTTCTCACTACTTTGTGTCTGTGACTGCGGGCCATCTGTCTGTGCGCCCCCTTCTGTCTGCTAAGCAAAGAAACAGGCAACAATGAGTGAAAAAGAAATATGGTAACTTCATAAAAATTATGTAAGATAGTTAAAAACCCCGATGCCAATCGTTCTCAAACAGTGTGTCTTTAAGCAAAAATTACAATTGTCCCTTCAAAGGGGGAAAAAGACCCAAACCAGAAACGTTCCCTGTGTTCAAATTGCTATGGTTTATGAAGAAAATTTAGGTCTTTTGAGTATTTATAGTACATTAGCAAAATGGGAGAAAACAGGGCTACTACACAGAAATACTAAACACTGATGCCCAAGACCACATGGAGATCCATTAGGTATGAAAGATATAAAACCTGTACCATCAGGCTTTTTTTTTTTTTTTTAATTTTTGAGAGAGAGAGAGAGAGAGAGACAGCATGCGCAAGGGAGGGTCAGAGAGAGAGGGAGACACAATCTAAAGGAGGCTCCAGGCTCTGAGCTAGCTGTCAGCACAGAGCCCGATGCGGGGCTCGAACCCACGAACCATGAGATCATGACCTGAGCTGAAGTCGGACGCTTAACCAACTGAGCCACCCAGGTGCCCCCATCAGGCTTTGATTCTTAGTGGAGTTTTCCATTTCTGCAAGCTTCCTATTTTGAAAATGAAGAGTCTGTTGTACTTAGCTGAGGTGATCATTGCGGTTTTGGTCTATCATTTCAGGAAATAGGGGAATATTTTCATGATTCATTCCCTCTATTAGTTCCAGAGTTTAAGACTCTGTATCATTATTCACAGTATTATTCACATAGGAGGAGACACCTAAGGACAGCGGGCATTTAGCTTCACCTGCAGGCGCTCAATCTGCACTGTGCTCCTAATCCGCGTGATTGCAGCTGACGTCAGCACAGGGACCCCAAGCTCCTGCAGCCCAGAGCAGAGCCCCGTTATACAAAATCTGCTGGGACAGGCTTTGCGGGCCCTGCGTGACCTTCTAGACGTGGGGAAACGCTAGGTCAGTGTACAAGTGTGGCATGCACTTTTAATCTTCAATCTCTTTTAAAGCAACGCCCCAGGCATTTTTTACCCCCATAAATCCTCAAACAAGTTGCTATGTTGAGAAATACTTTTGGCAATTATCTAACGGGTGTGATACGTTCTAGGTATTCAAAACACATTTATTTTAAAGTATTCAAATGGCAATTTAGGAACCTTATTTTTTTACTATTCCCTATGAAGTGCATGCCACACTGCAGGGCTCGCTGAGCTGATAAAACCAACATACTTTTAAAATAAGAGTGGAACTCGCTGTTCTTATTATCTCAAGTGAGTTACAACTGAGTCCCTAACAGATTCTTCTGAGTGACGCAGAGCAGATCTCCTCCCTTTGACCCAATGTTCAAGCAAAAGAAACTGTGAATCACAGATACTTTTGGCTCAGAGATGTTACCAACCAACTTGAAATGAAGTTCGAGACGTTAAAATATAAAGGATAATCAGGAATAAACGTGGAATGAATGCCAGCTTTTCAAGTGTCAATCTAAGCGATGGCAGCTTTTATCTCATTCCATTCAGGCCTTGCAGATGGCTTAAATGTGCCATGATTCATGTGATATAAAAATAGGAGAAAAGGGAAGAGCCATGAAGCAATGTTCTGCGAAAGTGTAAGGTTTTCAATCATCAATCTGGGCACAATGCAGACTAAACAGAGCAAATTCCATTTCAAAGATGAAATTCACTAAGTCGCTAAAACGGCATCATGGACACCAAAGCAATAAGCATAAGCATCAATTACAACTAATGCTCATTCAAGCACCTTCAAACTTGCCTCTTACATCTCACAGCTGGAGCCCATAAAACTATTTCTTCAATCAAACTTACAAAAATTTTTCTGATGTTTATTTATTTTTGAGAGAGCGAGAGAGCGAGCGAGTGAGAAAGAGAGACAGAGCATGAGCAGGGGAAGGGCAGATTTATTTATTTTTGAGAAAGCAAGAGAGAGACAGAGCACAAGCTGGGGAGAGGGAGACACAGAATCCGAAAGAGGCTCCAGGCCCTTAGCTGTCAGCACAGAGCCTGACGCGGGGCTTGAACTCACAAACCATGGGATCATGACCTGAGCCGAAGTCAGACACTTAACCGACTGAGCCCCCCAGGTGCCCCTTCACTCAAACTTTAAAACCACCAGATCTGATCTGCAGGAGGTCAGTGTATCACTGATAAAAGTTGAAAAGATGGACTCTAGCTTCAAAACACAGTTTTGTATGTATTTCTACATGTAACTCATATAATCTTTAAGATATATGTAAGGTGGCAGGAGAAATGAAAACTAGTGATTATTTCAAAGTATGCTGCCCAAGGTATTTATTTGTTACTTAAAAGTTTTTACAGCCTTGAAGACACAATTTAAGAAGAAGATTAGAGGCCAGACCGGATCATATTCAGGCCTTGAAGTTTTACACCTACATTTTTTTTTAAAAGTATAAAGTCTTTAACTCTAGGGACATATGGCAAGCTGAAAAAGTAAAGTATCATTTCCAAAAATCTTAAGTCTTCTGGCTTAATATAAATTTTAAAACTGAAATTGAACATACATAGATACAAATGCACAAATCGTAAGCATAAATGTTCACAAAGAATATACACCCATGTAACCATCAAATCCGATCAAGCAAACAGAACACCAGGAGCATTCCATTCACTGTCCCCTTCTGAAAGGGTCCCCAGTACCCTGACTTCTAACTCCATAGATTAGTTTTGGCTGTTTTTGAACTAAAAAAAAAAAGAAAGAAAGAAAAGGAATTATACCGCATGTACTCTTTTGTTTGCCCTTGTTTACACATTCTATCTGTGTAATACACATACATATATTATTGTAATTCATCCATTCTTCTTCCTATTTATAAACACACAGGACTTATTCAAGCTGCTTCCAGTTTTTGGCTATTAAAGATAATGCCTCTATAAATATTTTTGTGACATTCTTGTCTTTTGGTGCACACAAACGGCCATTTCTGTTGGGTGCACAGGCATCCAGGATTTGCTGGGTTAAGGACACGTGTAAGTTCAGCCTTAACAGAGACTGTCAGTTTTCCCAAGTGGTTGTACTAACTTATACTCAACTGTGAATAGCTGCAAAAGTTCTAGTTGTGCTTACTACTGTCCTTTTCACTGTAACTATCTGGTGGAAGGCAGTGGCATCCACCACTACCATAAGCTACCATTTCTTCTCTTAAGTCTGCTTTCCACTTACAGAACTTCGTTGAAAAATGAAGTGCATTTCTTCAATGCAAAAAATGAAAAATGATTCAATTTTCAAATGAAAAATGAAGTGCATTCTTGAGTGCATGCTATATGATAGACTCTTCTGTAAGCCTTTTAACAATAGTTAATACTTACATAGTGTTTACTATTTGCCAGACACTGGCCTACATATTTTATGTATTTTAATTAATGTAATTCTTGTAACAACTTTAACATGGCATTTTTGTAAACATGAGAATGTAGGAGGTCCTTTTTATTTTTTAAATTTTAGAGAGAGACTGGAAGAGTGCAAGTGGAGTGGGGAGGGAGACGGGGAGAGAGAGAGAGAATCTTCTCATGGGGCTCGATCCCACAACTCTGGGATCATGACCTGAGCCGAAATCAAGTCGGATGCTCAACTGACGGAACCACCTAAGCACCCCAGGAGGTGCCATTTTTTTACCCCACTTTTTAGATGAGGAACCTGAAAAACAGAGAGACTGCGTAAGCGGAGGATTAGGGATTCAAACACAGGCAGTCTGGCCCCAGAGGATGTGCTCTTAACCACTACGTCATGTACTGTCTTTTCTAATCCTCACGATAATCTATGAGGCAGGCACTATTACTGTCCCAATTGACAGAGGCATAAAGTAAGGCATAGAGAGGTTAAGTAGGTGTCCAAGGTCACATATTAAGGCAGAGCAGGGGGGCACCTGGGTGGCTCAGTTGGTTAAGCATCCGACTTCACTCAGGTCATGATCTCACGGTTCGTGGGTTCGAGCCCCGGGCTCGGCTCTGTGCTAATAGCTCAGAGCCTGGAGCCTGTTCCAGATTCTATGTCTCCCTCTCTCTCTGACCCTCCCCTGCTTATGCTCTCTCTCTTTCTCTCAAAAATAAATAACATATTAAATTAAAAAAAAAAAAAGTGGCAGAGCAGGGACTGAGAACTAGGTGGCGGACTTTCATGTGCTAAGTCTCCTCCAGTCCAGCACGGCACCTGCACTCCTCTTCTTCTCATCAGAAGGGGGAGCATATGTGAATCCCACTCTCTTTCCCAGTACCCTCACCTGCAGGAGCAAGACCTCCTCGGGGCTAGAGGCGGGCATGACGGTAAGGGAGAGGAAAGGCTATACAACAGTGTCATGTATTCTCGATCTTGAGGGAAGAGGAGTAGGTCGGGCCACAAAGGGAGGAAAAGCAAGAGGAAAGAAAACCTGCAAAGGCACACTCCCAAACTGATACTCACAGGGGCTGAAGAGCAGATTGCTGTACACAGTGGATTTAGGGATAGGAAATATACATTGAAGGTAATTAAACAAGATACTTCCTATTTGACATCCTCAATGTGAAGTGTACCTCAACAGAGACCGCTAACTGTTGAAACAGAGAAGTCAGAGAGAAAATGTAAGTGACACTTTTTAGGCTGTATCTTTGTGCAAAGTGGACAATTGCACTGGTCTGAGAAAAATCTCCGTGTACACCATCAGTTTGCTTTATTTTCTATGGTTAGCTACTCTCTACTGACTGTACAACCAGCCTCCCAAGCTTCTGTCCTTCCCTTCTGTGGTCATTTTCTGACCTAATTTATTCACTGGGCAGAGGATGAAAACAGAAGGGGCTGGAGTCTGTCCTGAGAGTTCACAGTGAGGACTGGCAGCGGCACTGCTGGTGCCCTCCTGGGACTACTGTCCAGGGTGTGGACTGGCCACGGGGGGACTACCTACCCCGATGGGGTCTGGCCGTCTGTATACACTGCAGAGGAGCACAAGGCTTTTTACACTGAAGAGCCAAGTGAGGTCTGTAAGTCTCAAAGCCTCAATCTAGAAATGAGAACTAAAAATGTTTTGTTTGGTTTGATGAACTCACACTTTTAAAATTCTTGTCACTGCAAAATGGATTAATTTTCTGAATTCTCTATGAAACAATGGAAATATCTTAACTATACACTGTGAACAAATGTGCTGTTACAGTCTGGAAGGGAGTTGTGGGCAATATAAGATGAAGTATTACTGCCCAAGTCTCTATCAGAATAATACTTAACATGTAATCCAAGACAGTAAGGAATCCTTGATTAGTTCAGGAATCAAATTTATGGATTATCCATTTTCTTCAAAATTTATTTTTTCTTTTGTTTTTGGAGATGACTTATTTCATTTCTTATTTTTGGCTCTGTGAGGCTGAAGGGGGAGCAGAGGAAAAGAGGAAATTTAATTCAGCACAGTAAATCTCTTAAGAATCTGATTCGTGTCTGAGAACATCTACTGAGTGATAGTTTGACTGGGTATAGAATTGTAGGTTGAAAAAATTCCTTTAGAACTTTGAAGGCAACTCTCAACTGTTGTGTAGTTTCCAGTGCTGCTGTTCAGAAATCCGAAGGTGTTCTTTCTCCCCATTCTATCTGGTTTGGAGACTGTCCAGTGTGTCTAGTGTTCTAAAGTTTCATAGTGGTATGCTTTCATGTGGGTTTATTATTTTTATTTACTTATTTTTCCCTCCAAGATTTTATTTAAATTCATGTTAGTTACCATACAGTGTAGTACTGGTTCCAGGAGTAGAATCCAGTGATTCACCACTTACATACAACACCCAGTGCTCATCCTTAATGACCATCACTCATTTAGCCCACCTCCCACCTTCCTCCCCTCCAGCAACCCCTGTTTGTTCTTTGAGGTTAAGAGTCTCTTATGGTTTACCTCCCTGTTATCTTATTTTTCCTTCCCTTCCCCTGTAAATATTGGATAAAGGGCTAGTATTCAAATTCTATAAAGAACTTATCAAATTTAACACCTCCAAAATAATCCAGTTAAGAAATGGGCAGAAAACATGAACAGACATTTCCCCAAACAAGACATACGAATGGCTAACAGACACATGAAAAAATGCTCAACACTGCTCATCATCAGGAAAATACAAATCAACACCATGATGAGATAACCAGAATGGCTAAAATTAACAACTCAGGAAACAACAGACGTTGGTGAAGATGTGGAGAAAGGGGAACCCTCTTATATTGTTGGCGGGAACGCAAACTGGTGCAGCTACGCCAGAAAACGTGTAGAGTTTCCTCAGAAAGTTAAAAATAGAACTACCCTAGGACCCAACAATTATAATACGAGGTATTTATCTAAAGGATACAAAAAAATACTGATTTGAAGGGGCACATGCACCCTATGTTTAGTAGCGCTATCAACAAGAGCTAAATTACGGAAAGAGCCCAAATGTCCATTTACTGATGAATGAATAAAAAAGATGAGGTGTACCCACATACACACACAATGGAATACTGCTTAGTGATGAAAAAGAACACAATCTTGCCACTTGAAATGACACGGATGGAACTAGAGTGTATTATTACTGTTAAGTGAAATAAGTCGGAGAAAGACAAATACCACACGACTTCACTCATATGTGGAATTTAAGAAACAAAACAGATGAACTTAGGGGAAAGAAGGAAAGCTTAATGTGGGTTTATTTTGGGGTATTTGGCTGGTAATTCTGTGATGTCTTTTAAGTTGGAAATTAACATCCTTCAGTGCTGGGAAGTCTTCTTCAATTATTTCACAGATGACTCCGACCCTATACATTTTGTCTTTCTAGAACTTGCATTATTAGACACTGGATATTTTGGATTGGTCCTCAATTTTCTTATTGCTTTATTTTCTCTCTCTCTGCCTTTAGGTTCTACATTCTGGGATATAGGCCTTTAACTCCTTATCTGAAAACTTTGGGACCAATGCCTATCAGAAATCAGAATTTTTAGGATTTTAGAAAGGTAATAATGGGTGTATAAACCATAATGTAACTCAGTGAGACTTGGGACAGTGATATTTCTTTATGCACATTCATATAAATGTGGCAAAGATACATACAGGCTGTGAGTTTTGCTGCCAATTTATGAAAAATCTGATTTTTAGAACATTTTTGGATAAGATAAGATGTTATGTAACTGTAGACCTCTACTTCTTTAATTTCATCTTCTAGCCTTCCAACAAAGTTTTTTTTTTTTTTCATTTTGTTGTCAGGTTTTTAATTTCAAGGGCTCATTTTTCTTCTCTGAATTTCCCCCTCTCCAACCCTTTTAAACTTCAGATCTGTTTAGCAGATGTAGTATCTGCTCTTTATCTTTCTGAGGCTACAGATGATTGTTTTGGTAGTTTTGGAAGAAAATGCTTTCCTTCACTCCCAATTTTTTTGTTTCTTTATGTTCTCTGTTTTGCATGCTGTAGGTTTTCCTCTGGAATCCAGCTATCTTTGGTTGCCTGCTCACGTTTTAAGAACTGAGTGGGGGAAGGTAGCTAAAAACCCAGTAGTTCTGAATGGGCGGGGTACAGGGGGGCTGAGGACTTTGATTCATTCTAGTTCAGTTAGGTAAGCAGTTTGTTGGGGAAACCCCTGACGTGTACATCTGTATGCCTTTCCTCTTGACAAGGTCAGTCGGGCAGTCCAGGAAGAGTTTCCCAGTCTTCCAACTGGAGCTGTCAGTTTCGGAAACTTCTGAAATTTTTGTGGTGTAAGTGGAATTATTTCTCAGATTTCTCCCACAAATAGCTTAGAAATAAGCTCATGGGGGTCTGCTAAGTTAGTCACTAATTGGGACATCTGCTTTCTAGCTTCCACAATTATTAATACCCCTGTTCTGGTAATTCTCCCGTTCTTACTGGTTTATAATCCTAAAATCACACAAACACAAAAACCGTTTTTGGAGGACCCCAAAATACATTAGATGGATGTATTCAAAAGGAACATGAAACAACTACATGTTTGATAAAATCTTGTAATACTGTTATGTGCATATGCAACGCAGCTTCTGTGTGTTTTGAGCTGACATGTATAAAATATTCTGGCAAAAATACTGCTTGCTTTCAAAATAACCTTTATGCCTCAAGAAGGATAGCCTGCATCATAGCCCTTAGCTGACGTACACACAAAAGGCTGCGGTCAAGTACACACGAAAGGCTGCGGTCAAGTAAGCAGAGACCTCAAAAATGAGACATGGTCATCAGCTAACAGCAAGTGTACAAATACAATGTTTTCCTTTCTCTGTTTTTCAGAGGCTGGAACTACTTCAGCTAGAAGTTGAAGACGATTAAAATATTTTCGGATAAGGAGACATGACAGCTAACAGCAATGTGGGATCCCAAACTGGATTCAGAACAGAAAAAAGGAATGTTAGTGGAAAAATTGATAAAATTTGAATAAGGACTCTATTTTGCCTTAATAGTACGTACCAATACTTCTTACTGCCTGGTCTGGAAGGCTGTACTGTATCTTTTTTTTTTTTTTTTTTTTTTTAAAGTAGGTTTCATGCCCAGCGCAGAACCCAGTAAGGGGCTTGACCTCATGACCCTGAGATCAAGACCTGAGCTGAGACTGAGAGTCATATGTTTAACCAACTGAGCCCCACTAGGTGCCCTGAAAACTGTCTATGTAAGGTGTCAACATTAGGGGAAGTTAGATGAAGGGCATGCAGAATTTTTTTTGCACTATTTTTGCCACTTTTCTATAAGTCTATGCTTATTTTGAAATGAAATGTTAAAAAGAAGGGGAAAGGTACTTGGGGATGTCAGATCCCAAACGCTGAAGAATATTAAAACACAAAGAATGTCTAGTTGGTTTAATGACTATACACAGGCGCAACTGAAGACAGGTGCTTGTATTTAACAGGTGGGTTGGACAACTTATAAAAGTCAGAAATGGGCTGAAAAGTCCATTCATTTCAAATTATTGGCATGACAAAGAAAAAAAATGCTTAAGCTGATATTATTATCTACTCCCAAATTAGAAACAGTTTTAACTTCTAAATCTTTCTCACTTACAAAAGGTAAGCCCTATAGAGTGTCATCTGCGGCATTTTCCCTGAAGAGTTCATCGTTTTAAGAACAAAAGTAGGATTCCTCGTTGGGTCCAATATTTTTTGGATGGGGTTGGCCTTCAGTTAAGGTGTAAGTGGATCCTCTTCACAGGATGAATCAGACTTTTTCACAACGTTGATTACAAAGTCAGTCACACACGGTGCAAGGGACAAGGTTCTAAAAACTGCAAAATTCAAGACTAAACTTCTCAAAAGATAGTAGATGTTTCTATAGGCTGCTAGAAGTAGCGCGGTCTTGTGAACGGCCATGTTAATTCATACAGCTGTGAAGTTCAGCAACTGTTAACAAAGGTTTCACTTGGGAGTGTGCACATTGGATCTGTTAGAGGGACCAGAGTGTGTTCAAGAGGGAGCCACTCATGCCAATAAGCCCCAGTTGAGCAAACCAAAAGTGAACTACATTTCTTGGCTGGGCTTTCCCAGAAAAGCAAGCCTGCGGTCAACCAATCAGCACAAGGTACTTGACCCGGGTCCTAGACTTCCCTCTGTCCCATATAAGGAAAGTAACCTTGCTTTAACCAATCAGCAAATGCCCAGTCCAACTTCCTTGTTCCTGCTCCCTTCTGCCTATAAAATCTCTTGCCTTGTACAGCTCTTCCGAGCTCCTTTCTATCTGCTTAGATTGGATGCAACCCAATTCATGAATCACTAAATAAAGCCAATAAGACCTGTGTAGTTTACTGATAAATTTTGTTAACAGTTAAAAATTTACACAAAAGTGAAATTTCATTACTTTTTCTATAGTATATTATTCGAAATTTGAATGATTCAAATTTGTATATAATAAGACTGTGATGTATTTTATACCCAAGAAAATCTAACAGAAAGATCATTCTCAAAATAGCTTTAAGCACATCTAAAGGATGTGTGTGTGTGTGTGTGTGTGTGTGTTTCAAAAATCACAGAGTAAGGGGGGCCTGGGTGGCTCAGCTGGTTAAGCGTCCACCTCTTGATGTCGGCTCAGGTCATGATCTCATGGTTTGTGAGTTTGAAACCTGTGTCAGGCTCTAAGCTGGCAGTGTAGAAACTGCTTGGGATTCTCTGTTTCCCTCTCTCTGCCCCTCCCCCACTCGCTCTCTAACTCTGTCTCAAAATAAATAAATAAGCATTTAAAAATTTTTAAGGAAATCATAAAGCAATATTTCACAATGGGTAGAGGTCAGTTCTATAGGATGTTAACTGGTATTTTGTAGAAAATGGATTTCATTGTCAAATACATTTAGGAAATACTGGACTAAACAAAGTCAACAGGTTTCCTGTGAATTCTGAAGAGAGAGAATTCACTTTTCTCCTGAAACACGCTACACACGTAATACATTCATTTATTTTTGTAAAGCAGGCTACAGAATTCACTGAGTAAAATCCTGGTATTATCAGGGTAGCTCTTACTGCACTAACTCCCAAGCAGGTAAGGGAAGAAAATGGCAAAAGAGAAAAGAGAACTGAGTGGCCTATTAATTTGTATCTTTAAAGGGGGAGGGGCAGAGAGAAAGGGAGAGAAAATCCTAAGCACTCTGCTTTCAGTGCAGAGCCTGAAGTGGGGCTCGAACCCACAAACCATGAGAGCATGATTTGAGTCGAAACCAAGAGTTGAATGCTCAACCAACTGAGCCACCCAGGTGCCCCTGTATTGTTTTATAAATCAAGGTTGCCAACAGTGCCTTCTTTGAAATATTTATATAATAATAGTATTGTAGCCAACGTTTACTGAACATTTATTATGTGCTGGGCATTATCCTAAATACTTGCTATTCATTTTCTCACTTAATGCAAAAAACAGCCCTATCTGGTAGGAACTATCATCATCATTTTTACAGACGAGGAAAATGAGCATTAGAGTTTAATTTTTAGATAGTTACACATTTAGCACATGGAAGGAACCGGTAGCTAAACTCAACTCAATCTGATTCAAGGGCTCCAGCAAGCTCCCTAACCACGACCACAATATTATATAATAAATAGTTTTTTTTTTAAAAAACAACTTAAAATTTTTTTTTGTTTTTTCCTGGTAATACTGTAGAAAGTGGGTTGGGATACTTTTCATGATGTCATTTTACACTGCCTAAAACCCAAGTTGATCCACCAACTAGTTTTGTTAGTATTTCTTTTTTTTAGTTTATTAATTTCTCTTTTGAGAGAGTGAACGAGCAGAGGAGGAACAGATAGAGGGAGGGAAGAAGGAAGGGAGGGAGGGAGGGAGAGGGAGAGGGAGAGGGGGAGAGAGAGAGAGAGAGAGAGAGAGAGAGAGAGAGAGAGAGAGAGAGAGAATCCCAAGCAGGCTCCGCGCTGTCAGCACAGAGCCTGAAGGGGGGGCTCAAAAACCATGAACCGTGAGTGAGATCATGACCTGAACCAAAATCAAGAGACAGACACTCAACGACTGAGCCACCCAGGAGCCCCAAGGTTTGTTAGTATTTAAAGCATTTTTATAAATGTTTATAATGGAGTATGTGATATGTTAAATTAGATGGTAGAATTAGATCATATGAATTCCTTCTTAAAGAGTAAAAATGTCCTACCACGATTTAATATTTTTCTAAAAGTGAAATCTTGGCCCATATGCTTATTTACTGAACATGCGGGCGTTTCACAGTGCTAAAACAAAATGCTATTAGGACCACCTGAAATATGTTGAATACAAAATTATTTTATCTAATGACACCACCAAAAATTTTTTTAGGCACGGAAAATTAAATTTGGATCTGTGTAGAGCAATTCTCTACTCAAGAAAATTACTTTTAGATTTAGTTACTTTAAAAAGAAATGCTTAAGGGCCCCTGGGTGGCTCAGTCAGCTAAGCATCTGACTTCGGCTCAGGTCATGATCTTATAGTTTGTGAGTTCGAGCCCCACATCGGGCTCTGTGCTGACAGCTCAGAGCCTGGAGCCTGCATCAGATTCTCTCTCCCTCTCTCTGCCCCTCCCCTGCTCACACTCTGTCTCTCAAAAATAAACAAACCAGTAAAAAAATAATGAAAGCATTTCTTCTGTGTATTTGAATACTGCTGTGACAACCCAAATTCTGAGAATCTAGTCCTGTTTGGTCAATGAAGTGAAGCTTTTTGTTTGTTTGTTTCTGTTAACTAGTAATTCAATTTTCTTCAGAAAATATCTAGTTCCTTTTTCTTAGTGGGTCAAAGTGCTATAAAAAAGGAATTACAAAAGGCATCATCTGTACATGTTATATCATCATAAACTGACATTACACTATAAAACAAAAACCACAGCAAATCACTTTTTAAAAAAAAATCAGGAGTAAGAATTACAGAAAAATTATATATATAATATAAAACAGAGAACACACAGTTCACCTCGATTAAAAACTTTATCCTTTTTTTTTTTTAAAATATTTTTATTTATTTCTAGGAGAGAGAGACAGTGTGAGCAGGGGAGGGTCAGAGAGAGAGAGGGAGACACAGACTCTGAAATAGGCTCCAGGCTCCGAGCTGGCAGTCAGCACAGAGTCTGACTTGGGGCTCGATCCCACGAACCGCGAGATCATGACCTAAGCGAAAGTCGGACGCTTAACCGACTAAGCCACCCAGGCGCCCCAAAAAACTTTATCCTTAACTGAATGCTTCTTTAACATTTTAATGTACATTTTAGAATGGAAGAAATCTGTAGGCTCTAGTTGGAGTTCTTAGGTTTAAAGTTGGAGAATGAGTGGAAGCTAAGAAGACCATCCCTGTGGATGCCCTTTATTTTTAATAATTTGCATGGGAAGCAGAAGAAAAGCATTTGACTGAAGGCACATTTCCTGAGTTCCGGCTCCGTCACTAGCTAGCTATACCTGGCGGTGTTCAAGCCACTTTTAAAACTGCTGACCTCGGCTGTAAAAGGAAGGCGTAAGATGATTTCTAAAATCTGTTTCAGTGTTAAAACTCAGTGATTTTAATCAGTTTACTACCTTCAAAAGACAGTATAGCTTTTATACAAAAGCTCAGACAGGTTACAAAAAGCCAGGCTCCCAAATGAATCAGCGCCTCTTGATCCTGGCCCTGACACAGGAGAGCAGAATGGGCGGCCGGGCCCAGTCACCATTCTCAGCACTGCATAGTTGGGGTGGGGGCAGCTGGGGGGTGGAGACGGTAAGGAAATGAAGGAAGGAAGACATGCAAGGGAGAAGCAGCGACTGAGAAGCAGCGACAACCACGAGGCTAACAACAGTAACCATGTGTCCAAAGGGGTCTTGAGCATCACGGCCCAAAGGACAATTTTCTCTGCTTGCAAGTACCCAAGCCTGGCTCGGGGTGTGGCTTCCTGTAGCAGCTCGTGCATTCTCAGACCAGCCTGCAGTGTGCTCATGCACCCAGCTCTGAAACTGCCCAGCGGCTCACAGGCATCATAACTGGGGTTATGATGCCTGTGATAACTGATAACAAGTGTGGATGGTTTTGTGAAGGCTCAACACGAGGGCCTCTCTTGGAAGGGTGGATGGCCGGATGAATAAATTCCTGTTAGTCCCAGGCCTTCTAACTCTAGCTCGGAAACAGAGCACGCTAATGACAATGCCTATGCTACAGGCTAAAGGTAACATGGCCCCACGACACACAATGTGAGAGAAAGATCTGGGCACTGTTCTTGCCGTTGTGTTCCAGGAATCCTCATCTGGGCCACTGGACCCATGTCAAGGGCTACCGCTTCTCGGCTATGTTGCAGCGAGACACCCGGCCCCAGGGCACTTGCAAGTAAGGGAGTCAGAGGGTAATGCCGCAGAGGATGGTGAGACTGACCTTCTGATAGGGGAGCGGTGACAGAAGACCTGGCTTCAACTCCAGAGAAAGGGTGTGCAACAAAGCGAAGGCACAAGTGTGATGGGCAGCGCGGAGCCCTAGTTACCTTGACTCCGGGTGTGCGCCAAGGCTAACCACAACCACAGAGCGGGCTGCAGGGTCTATGGCTGACTGACAGAGGGAAAGCAGGCCCCTCCACTATGCCTTCAAATCTCTGCCTGAGAGCCATCTCCGGCTCTGTTGAAGTACTTCAAATGAGGGGCACCCGGGCGGCTCAGTCAGTTCAGTGACCGACTTCGGCTCAGGTCATGATCTCACGGCCTGTGAGTTCGAGCCCCACGTCGGGCTCTGTGCGGATGGCTTGGAGCCTGCTTCGGATTCTGCGTCTCCCTATCTCTCTGCCCTTCCCCTGCTCACACTCTCTCTCTCTCAAAAATACATAAACATTAAAAAGTATTAAATACTTCAAATGATGTTACTAACCAGTCAGATGGCGAATTGCCTCTGTAAGCTCTTTTTCTTTTTCCATACCAAAAAACACCTAGAGAACATCCATTATGTGCCAACGGGAATAATAAGAGGGGAGCCAGTAGTAGCTCCTGCCCTCAGGGAGATGCAGACCCCGAGCTAGGCAGTGTGCGTGTACAAATGCAAACCTCCCCTATGGATCGCTCCTCAAAGCTTGTCTGCTTCACGCACTTTGGTTAGTGATGCCTGCCAGCATTTGGAAGAGTATCTGCACAGACCAGCGAGGTCCTTTCTTCTCTGCAGGCAGGCGCAGGGGTAATCAGGCCTCTGCTGACCCAGGCGGGACCCCTGACTGCTCTCTCTTTGCTAATGCACAGTAGGGGACCTACTCACTCAAAACAAGCTCTTGTCTTAAGGGCTCGAGAAGCTTCTAGCCCAATGTGAAAATCAATTTCTGAAGTACGTTTTAGAAATAAAATTCCACCTTCCATTGCTTGTTTCTCATTTTTGTAGAAGTCCTTTTTTTGTTTGTTTGTTTCTCTCCAACAAGATGGGACTATTCTACACAAACGAGGTCTCTATAATAGTATCGAGGTCTCTGTGAGAGTATCGCTGTGGCTCACAATAATCAGCACAAATAAAGGACATCAAAGAATGACTGATTTTAAAAGATGGTTTTAAAAAAAAGCAATTAAAGAACTATTTACGCTAGGAATCTCCAAAGCACTTCTAATTTCTTTCCAATACAATCCTGGCAGGTAGGCAATACTGGCTTCACGTGGTAGATGGGGAAACTGAAATCTGGGAGGCGAAATGGTTTATTCCAGACACAGTTCTTAGAGCATGAGGGACACAGCTTTGACTCCGCTCTCCTTGCTTTCCTCATTCAATCGGCTGTCAAATCCTGTGTATTCTACCTTGGTAATTTCTCTTTCACTCACCATCTCCCTGTCCCCATATAACCAAGGGAGCCCCTAGTCCACAGGCTCGTTAAGACTCTGTTAACCGGTCCCCCGTCCCCTCCTCATCTGGTAGATGCAACACACAGGTCTTCCGGAAGCACAGTTCTGCTCACTTCCCCTTCCCTGCTCAAAAACCTTGGATAACGTCTCTCAGCTGGGCATTCAAATACTCTTCCCAATCTGTATTCAAGCGACCTTTCTCCTACCACATTTTCCTCCGTATCCACCAAACCCCCAAAGCTTCAACCTCATGGAAACATGTGCTTTTATTCAAGGACACTTAAAAAAAAATTTTTTAATGTTTTATTTCTGAGAGAGAGAGAGAGAGAGAGAGAGAGAGAGAGTGTGAGCAGGGAGGGTCAGAGAGAGAGGGAGAGAGAGAATCTGAAGCAGGCTCCAGGTTGTGAGCTGTCAGCACAGAGCCCAACGTGGGGCTTGAACCCACGAACTGTGAGATCATTACCTGAGCCGAAGTCGGATGCTTAACCAACTGAGCCACCCAGGCATCCCTATTTAAGGACACTTTGATCTTGCCCATCTCCAACTCTGCTTTGAGAGATGACCTTCTCAATTCTTCCCACCATCATGTTCCAACTCTAACCACTCTTAGTACAAGGCCCAGATCAGTGCCACCTGTCCCGCGAAGCCTCAGCTTACCCCTCCTCGGGCCTCCCACCTTTTCTCCTCTAACCACCACCCCCCACCTGAGAAGTAGTTACCGAGTAACTATCAAGCGCCAGGCGCTGTGACAGACTGCAGAGATGAACTTGAAGACCTTATAGTTTAATTAGGGAGACAAAAGGGAACAAAAAACATCACAGTAAGTTCCACAAAGAGTGGTCAGCTCAGGCATCTACATGAGCCCAAAGGAAAGCTACACTTGGCTTAGCCTAGAAAACCAAGCAAGGCTTCCTGGCGGTGCTGACACCTGTACTGAATGGGATGAGACACACAGGTGTCTACTATGAGGACCGTGGGAGATGGGCGTCCCAGTGGCTGGGCGGAGAGACAAACTGGGAATTCCCTGACTGCAAAACCCTCACATGCACAAGGGGCTAGTTTATGAACAACAATAAAATACTGTCTGTGGAAGCAGTGTTTCAACAAAGTGTTACAGA
The DNA here is from genome assembly GCF_003009895.1 of Hyaena hyaena. Lineage (NCBI taxonomy): Eukaryota > Metazoa > Chordata > Mammalia > Carnivora > Hyaenidae > Hyaena > Hyaena hyaena. The sequence continues at coordinate 351,775 of NW_024080678.1, read as the reverse complement.
AATTTAAGGTATCAGTTCTTGGTTAAATAACAATGCTTCCTACCTACCTTTAGAATTTAATTGGCCATAGGAATCACCAGATTCATTTTAAGAAACATGTCAGTGGATAGTGAAAGTTTAATAGCATAATCTATGTTGTCATATCTAAGTTTTATGATGCGCCCGCTCTGCTGCTCAGTCTCTCCCTCACCACACGCATCCCCGGAAGACCCCACGTTCACAACTTCTGAAGGCAAATGGCTTAAGAGCAGCAGATTCACAGTCCCGTTTAAATGTACACTTAACCACTGGGTACCTGGGTGGCTCTGTCAATTAAGGGTCCCACTGCGGGCTCAGGTCATGATCTCGTGGTTCGTGAGTTTGAGCCCCACGTTGGGCTCACGCTGTCAGCCAGAGCCCACTTTGGATAATCTGTTCCCCTCTCTCCACCCATCCTCCGCTTGGTGCTCTCTCAAAAATAAACATTTAAAAAAATGTGATAATAAAAATGTTTATTTTTTAATTTTTTAATTAAAATATTAAATTTTATTTAAATAAATTCTTTATTTAAAAATTAAAAAAATGTAAAAACGGGCACCTGGGTGGCTCAGTCGGTTAAGCATCTGACTTTGGCTCAGGTCATGATCTCACAGTTCATGAGTTCGAGCTCTGCGTGGTTCTGTGCTGACAGCTAGCTCAGAGCCTGGAGCCTGTTGCAGATTTTGTATCTCCCTCTCTCTCTGACTCTCCCCCTGCTCATGCTCTCTCTCTCTTTCTCTATCGGAAATAAATAAAACATTAAAAAAAATGAAAAAACAACAAACATGTAAGAGGCATCTTCAATCAGCCTCTCAATAATTTCCCATTTTACTGTTAGCAACTTCCTAAGGTTATAGAATGTGTGCCTTCTCTTCTCTGTCTGTAGAAACAGCTCAAAGAAGCTTCCATTTTCACCTTAGCACAATAAATTCACAGTCGCTATACATGGAGCCTAATTTTATGTCAGGATTTCTTTAGGAACTCAAATTAGTTGATATAATGCAAAATTCTGTAGTGAACAGTTTCTAACAGGGGCGAAGAACAGGAATCTTAACCACATAGGTTTATGTTAAGGACCAGAACTTGCCCTAAACACTGGCAGCAGAAAGCTGGAATGTGGCTCCGTGAAACAAGGGAGACAGTGGCAGTCAGGTTACACAAGCAGAGACAAAGGGCAGTGGTGAGGAGGGGTGCGGTGAGGAACTGCGAGCTGCCAGGAGAGGACTCAGCAAGGGTGGCGCTGGCCAAGGCAGCGTGAGCAGGCCGCTAACTCCTCTCCCCAAACAAGACAACAGTAAGAAAGTGGGACAAGACTGTCCAACGGTCCTTACAGATTCTGGAAATCAGAGGGGACAACAAATAAATGAGTTTCCTGAGGGGCGCTTGGGTGGCTCAGTCAGCTGAAGCTAATCATGTGCAGGGAATTGTCAGACTGATCAATTCTGCACCTTCCAGAAGGAACCAAAGGTTCAAAGAAAATGAGCAGACATTTCCCAAGGTTTTAGTTAAAGGTGAGTTATAGAGATTTTTCTTATGTAAAGAAAGGGTGAGGGGCGCCTGGCCTCAGTCGGTAGAGCATGGGACTATTGATCTCAGGGTTGTGAGTTCAAACCCCATGTTGGGTTCAGAGATTACTTAAAATAAAATCTTAAGAAAAAGGAAGAATGGGGTGCCTGGGTAGCTCAGTCGGTTGAGAGTCTGACTCTTGATTTTGGCTCAGGTCATGATCCCAAGGTCGTGGGATGGAGCCCTGAGTCAGGCTCCACACTGAGCCTGAAGCCTGCTTAAGATTCTCTCTCTCCCTCTGCCCCTCTCCTCCACTCATGTTCTCTCTGAAATTAAAAAAAAATAATTTCTTGAAAAATTGCTAGAGCTTAGGGTAAGGCCTGCAAGAAGCTACAGACCCTGCCTGTGGCTACTCCAACCCGCCACCCCACCCCTGCCCCACCCCAATTCCTCAGTTCTGTGGGAGAGAATGTCACTAGTTTTTATCGGGACAGCACTCGGGCCACAAAATCCGGTAGCTACGCACCAGAAGGGGTGAACTTCATCTGGGGCACTTGGGGCGCTGGTGGGAGTGAGGGGAGAGGCGGGGGCAGGAAAAGCCCACCACGCTGTTAGCTGACAGTGGCAAGTTTGGGAGGATCTAACAGGGGAGACAGAGCTCTTCTAGTGCGTGCTTGGGGCCTAATCGAGGGGCCCGGTGGGGCAGCCAGGGGTGCGGAAGGGAGATCCTGGGAACAGAGAACCACACCGGAGCTGGATACGCTCTCCTCATCTGGGGCTGACGGCATGGTGACATGCCTGAGTGGGGAAGACATGACACAGTGCCACCGAGAGATGAGGCTGAGCAGGCATGAGAACTGGCTGGCTCTGAAGGCGCTTCCCAACCCACCAACCGATGGCTTGGCAAAGCACAGTCGCTTTATGGGCACGGGGTGCTTGAACACCACCTCTGCCCAAATTACTGGCTGACCCCCGACCTATGGGGACACGCGGGTAGCTCCTCTCCAGGCTAGAGAGTAACAGGGGGAGGGAAAATAGCTGAGCAGAAACGGCAGGGGCCGCACACCACCGAGGAGTCACATGCTATCACTTAGGTGCAGGCAAATTAGTTAAAACACACACGCGTGCATACACCTGTGCCTTTCCAAAAACTATAAATGACACCTTGGAGTTGCTGAAATATATTACTAATGTCCAGCTCATGAAGAAATTACAAGGCCTGTAAGGACGCAGGAAGGTGGGGCCTGGACTCCAGAAAACAGGCAGCAACTGGAAATGGATTCCTGAGTGGGCCTGAGGGTTGGATTCAGCAGAGGACTTCAGAGAGGCAATGCCAATGTGTTCAGAGACCCGAAGGAAACATGATGACAAGGAATCTCCACAGATGAGAATTCTAGAGCCAGAAAGTACAATAACTGAAGCAAAAAATTCACTGAGGCGCTCAACAGCTGATGCAGTACGGTGAGGCAAAGAAAGAGCGGACCGAGAGAGCCCTCAGCAGACATTCTCCCATCTCTAATGAATGTAAAGAAAAAGAATTGAAGGAAAAGGAATAGAACTTTTTATTTTATTTTTTTAATTTATTTCTGAGAGAGAGAGAGAGAGAGAGAGCGAGCGTGAGCAGGAGAGGGTCAGAGAGAGAGGGAGGCACAGAATCTGAAGCAGGCTCCAGGCTCTGAGCCAGCTGTCAGCACAGAGCCCAACGTGGCGCTTGAACCCACGAACCGTGATATCATGACCTGAGCCGATGTTGGATGCCCAACCGACTGAGCCCCTCAAGCACCCCTGAACAGAATTTTAGATTCTGTTCCAACCCAACTTAAAAACAAACAAATGGGGCACCTGGGGGGCTCAGTTGGTTAAGCGTCCAACTTTGGCTCAGGTCATGATCTCGCAGTTTGTGGGTTCAAGCCCTGTGTTGGGCTCTGTGCTGACTGCCAGCTCAGAGCCTGGAGCCTGCTTCAGATTCTGTACCTCCCTCTCTCTCTGACCCTCCCCTGCTCACTCTGTCTCTCTCTCTCTCTCAGAAATAAATAAAACATTAAAAAATTTTTAAAAAAGAAACCCAAACAAAAAACCAGAACCCGAACCTGTGGGTGAAGAAAAAATTCCCAATGTATTGGTGGTGAAAGTCCCAGAAGAGAGGAACAAGGGAAAGAACATGTAGCTGAAGAAATTATGTTCAAAAACGTGCCCAAATGTGATGGAAAATATTAATCTACAGATCCAAAAAACTCAACAGATCCCCAAGGATGATAAAAACAAAGAGATCCACCCTAGACACATCAGAGTTAAACTGCTCAAATCCAAAGATGAAATAAAAATCTAGAGAAAAACCCTTAGGCACAGGAAGGGGCACAGCTGGATAAACAGTGGACATCTCATCGGAATCAGCTGGCTCCCATCAGGGGCAGAAGGGCGGTGGGAGGACAGATTTCAAGTGCTGGGGAGTGAGTGGTGCAGACAGGGTCAGCCACGAATTCTACAGCAAGGAGAACTAGTCTTCCTAACTGAAGACAAAATAAAGACATTCTCAGATAAACAAAAAACAGAAAATTTGTTTCAAACAGACCTAATTCTACAAAAAATACCAGAAGCTGTCCTATGGGCTGAAAAAAAATGATATCAGACTTTAAGTCAAATCCACAGGAAGATATGAAGATCACCGGAGATGGTAACTCTTTTTGAAAATACAAAATTCTTTAAAGTAATATTTACAATAATGTATTGTTGCATTTCTTTTCATTTTAGAGAGAAAATAAGAGCATGAACAGGGGAGAGAGAGACAGAGAAAATCTCAAGGAGGCTCGATCTCAGCGCAGACCCTAAGTGGGGGGGGGGGGGGGGGCTCGATCCCATGACCTTGGGATCATGACCTGAGCCAAAATCAAGAGTCAGACGCTCAACCAACTAAGTCAAGCAGGCACCCCTTGTTGAATTTGTAATATATATTTGTCTCCACCAATATTTCTTATCTACTTTGCCTGATATTAATATAAGCAACGATTTCAGCTCTCTTATGTTTACTATTTGCAGGATTTCTTTTTCCTTCATTTGTCTCAAACTCTTGAATCTAAGGTATGTTTTTTTTTTTCAAATTTTTAAGTTTATTCATTTATTTTGAGAGAGACAGTGAGAGTGGCGGGAGGGGAGAGGGAGAGGGGGAGAGAGGAGGGAAGAAGGGACAGGGAGAGAGAGAGACAGAGACAGAGACAGAGAGAGAGTCTGGCAGTGCAAAGCCTGATGCAGGCCTTGAACCCATGAAACCGTGAGATCATGACCTGAGCCGAAACCAAGAGTCAGTTGCTTAACCGACTGAGCCACTCAGGCGCCCCTCTAAGGTGTGTCTCTTGTAAAAAGCACACAACTGGCCTCATATGTATAATACATATGAGAATAATAACACAAAAGATGGTGAGGAATGAAGCTGTATCAGGACTGAAGATGCTATATTTTACCAGAGTAAGACACCTACACACCCACACACACGTGCGCAAACACGAACACATGGGCACACGTCTGCAAGTAAGCAAACAAACGGCAAGCCAGCAAGTGCATTGGTAAGTTTTAAGTTGAAGATGTAATCCTTGATCAAGAACTAAGAAAACATATAAATAACAACACAAATAATTTAAATATCACAAAGGGGTTTAAAAGGTTCAGTTAATAATTAACTAAGAGAAATCAGGAGAGAAAGAACAGAGGAACAATAAAAGACATGAGACATAAAACAAGTAGTTAAATGGCACACATAAATCCACCCATATTAACAATTACTTTAAATGCAAATAGACTAAACACTGATAAAAAGGCAGTAAGTTTTAGATTGTTTAAAGTGAGATCCAGTTGTTGTTTTTTTTTTTTTTTACAAGAGACACACCTTAGAGTCAAAGAGTTTGAGACAAAATGAAGGGAAAAGATGTCATACAAATAGTAATGATAAGAGACCTGAAGTGATTATATTAATATGAGACAAAACAGACGTAAGAAATAATGGCAGAGACAAAGAGCGACATTTCTTGCGGATAAAAGGGCCACCTGGTTAGAAACCGTCTGCAGGACAGACCGTTTTACTAAGCCATAAAACAAGTCTCAGTAAGTTTTAAAAAACTGAATCATACAAAGTTATGCTCTGTGACCAGAATAGGATTAAATTACAAATTAACAAAAGAAAGTTAGGAAATCCTCAAATATTTGGAAGTTAAACAAAACACTTCTATGTGACCCAGGATCAAAGAAGAAATTGTAAGGAAAACTTTAAAAATATCTTTTTAAAGAATATCTTAAATGAAAACAAAAACACAATATATCCCATTTTAGGGAAACTTAAGGGGAAATGTATAGCTTTAAACACACATTAGAAAGGAAAAAAAAATGTAAATCAATGCTTTAAGGCTGCAACTCAACAGGCTTTAAAAAAGTAAGACCAAATCAAACTCAAAGCTAGTAGAAGGAAGGAAATAATGAAGATCAGAATGGAATTCAATGAAATATCAAAGAGAAAAACAATAGATTAAAAAAATCAATGAAATCAAAAGATGTTTTTTGGAAAGATCTGCAAAATTAATAAACCTTAGCTAGACTGACCAAGAAAAAAAGAGAGAAGTCACAATTAGCAAAATCAAGAATGAAAGAAGGGATATCACTACAGATGCTATAGAAATTAAAAAGGACCATATGGATTATTATTATTATAAATTATAATTATTATAAATTTATAATTAAATAATACATATTTATAAACATAAATTATAATTATGTATATATTACAGTATATCCAACAAAACAGACAATTTAGATGAAAAAGAAAAACTCATAACAACTCTAAAATTACCAAAATTGGTTTGACTTGAAATAGAAAATAGAAGTAAAAGGAAAAAAGGGACAGATAACTAGTAGAGAAACAGATTTAGTAATTAAAATACCTTGATAAAGCCTCAGACTTATATTTTATTCCTTCTTTGCACAGTTGTTCTGGCAAGTCTATGAGTTCATTATCATTTGAAAGTGATCTGGAAATGCAGCCAATTTAGTAGCTGGTATATTCATGATTCTAGAACAAATGCTATAGAATCCTCATAGCATATTTTAGATAAACTGTCTACTACAGTCCATTACTTATGAAGTATAAAATTAGGTGCTTAGCTATAACTGATCAACATGGAAAAGATAACATGTTTTCAAGGAAGGAATGGATTTCTTTGTGGTCTAATATCTAATAAAAGAAAATGGAAAGTATTTGAAGGTGAAATCTAGCCTTCCGCAACAAAAGCTTCTACTCTACGGTTCTTTATTGGGAAGTAAATCATGTCAAGTGTTTTAAAGGCTGAATAAAGCTCTCCTGACAATGTGAAACAGGAAGGGCAAAAAGAAATTTAAACATTCGACATAGATATTTCTACCTGGGATATAGAACATTTTTATCTTTGGAGACGGATGGCATAATCCCACAGACAATAAGACTTCCTTCCTGTATGTTAATAGGTATCTCCTGGTTAATTTCTGACATTTCTTTTACTTTAGGAAGTCAGTGGTTAAGAGGCAGAGTCAAAGAGGTAGGCTAGGGCCAGGGATTAGTAAACCAAGTACAGAGTTTGGATTTTATTCTAAATATGTTAGGGAACTGTTAGAGTTAAGTGGGAAAATAACATTATCTGCATTAGAAAACGGTGAAGGGGTTAAGTGAGTTATGGGCAGCAGTGACACAGGGAATAAGTGATGGGCGTGGGGCGAGGAAGACACCTTACATGAATTAAGTTCTTTTGAATCTAACAGTCATTCTGAGGTAGGTACTACTGTCTTCATTTTCCAGATACAGATTGGTCACCACTGAGGGAGCCAAAGCAGAAAGAGACTAAATAAAACCGTACTGCTAGGCAGGGCCCATCTCAACTCTGGCGTAAGAGCTGGGGTCACCCACCCTCTGCGGCGGGGGCGCTACGTTACAGACAAGAGGCCGAAATCCGGGAACGCTTCGAGCTATGGTTTCCGAGCCTTGAAAGAAACAGGGAAGACTCATGGGTGTTGCTTGGGCAGCAAGGAGAACTTAGGGTAATTATGTATGGAGACTCGATACAAAATAAGGGGACGGGGTGGGGGTGCAGGCCTAAAGGGAAGCCGGCGAAGGGGACTGAGAGAGGACTTGAGCCTAGGGAGCATTTCCAGGAGGCGGCAGGCGGCCAAGCGCAGAACAGAGCTGCCGAGAGACGGAGAGCCCTTGCGCATGCGCCGCAAAACCCGATCCTCCCCGCTCCCCCGCCCCGGCGCGGCCAAAGGCGCATCCAGGTGACACAGACCAGAGCAGCGCCCCCCACGTGTGCCCTCGCCTTGCCGTGTTGTGTGTCCGTCTCCGGGCCGCAAGCTCCTGGGCGGTGGCCGCGAGCTCGGATTCTAAGCGCTCACCCGCTAATGACAGCGCCGGGGGTAGAAACGAAAAGGACAGAAATGCCGTGTGGCGTCATTAATTCAAAGGGCCGTGCGGCCTGGCGACGCAGGCGAAGGTTTCAGGAGCCGCGGCAGGCCCTCGTCCCTCCCCGCTCGGGGCCCGGGGCCCGCGTACCGTGAGGGAGCCGTTCTGCGTGCTGGGCGGGCTGCTGCTCTGCTCGCCGTGGGCCTGCGTGCTCCCGTACAGCGTCAGGTTGTGCTCGCTGGTCTGGCCGGCGTAGTCCTGAGTGTGCGGCACTCCGTACTCTGTGGGAATTCCGTTCTGTGGAGGCGGCGGGAACGGGATGGTCGTAAACGGCTGGACCATGGCGTCAGGAGTTGTTGTCGGCTCCTGGTTACCCTGAGGCGGCGGGGGGAAGAGAAACATCGGGAGAAGAGTGACTCTCCATCCTCCGCACGCGCCGGTCTCCCAGGGGCGTGCGGCCCTGGGTACTCTGCGCCCTTACAGGGATGAGCGCATGCAGACGCGAACACCCCACACCCCGCTCTGGCCAGCCGGGGGCTCCCAGACAGGCCCGGGACCATATTAAAGTTGGTTAGTTAGCCAAGAGTCCAGAAGTTTCCTTGAAACCAAGTTTTTTTTTTTAAATGCCCGGAAATCTCCCACACAAGAAAAGGTGTAAGGGTCGAATTCGGTTCGGGCCACTGTAGCTTCTTCAGGACACTCTCTGTCCCTTCACAGTGATTCTCAGGGGAAAACAAACCAACTTCATTCAATCACAGTTCATAGCAATAGGCAGGGTGACCCTTTCAGTTAAATTCTCAAAACCAATTTTAAGAGCACAGAGTTTGGAAGAAAGTATATTATTAAAAAAGTATTGTTTGGATTTCAAGACAGAGATTTATTTAAGTCTTGGCTACTAGGTTAACAGTTTAAAATAAAGGGTCCTTAAATTATAAATACTAGAGAGAGAAATAAAAAATCCCCAGATAAAAAAAATTTAAGACTTCTTCATAATCACTGTTAGCTAAGGCTAAGGGCACACTAAGACACTTCTCCGCGATAACCATTCCCAGATGCTTAACTGGAATTCAGTGTGATATCTGAAATATCAATAAAAAATATGCAGAACTTCAGGGAATTGTTAGAAGGAGGTATTTTGGCTCTACAGTCCCTCTCTCACTTCTAAGTTCAGATACAAAAGAGTTTGAATCTTGTAGTACAGATTTTGCAAAGGGCCCGTACCCCACCCCCTCCGACCTCCCATTTTATTCCATCAAAAGCAAAGCCATTTTTTTTTTTTTTTTTTTTGCAGAAGATACACAAGTCTGCAAAGTCTTAGGCCACCCTCCTTCTGTAAGTAGCTGGCAGAGATGGACAAATGCTTCGTAATGTCAGCACTCTGACAGGCTCCCCCCTCACCACCATATTTTAAAATCAGAGAAAATCTGGGTTTATGTCACTTGGTTTCCTCCTACTCATGAGCATCACTTCCATCAAGCAAGTGAGCAATTACTCCTCTTTCTCTCTCAGTCCCAACTATCCTCTTTCCCTCAGTTCAAGAGGGGATTCTCTACCCACTGAGGGCTGTAGGAAACTGAACTTTCAGCAGCATTTTCTAAATATTATTCCAGGCTTTTGACGTTAACCTAATGGCCATTAAACTCATACTAGGTCTCAAACAAAATGAATCCAGAGCTGCAGAAAGATCTCACACTATTTTTTTTTTAATGTTATTTATTTATTTATTTATTTCTAGGAGAGAGAGCGCGCGAACAGGGGAGGGTCAGAGAGAGGGAGTCACAGACTGAAACAGGCTCCAGGCTCTGAGCTGGCAGTCAGCACAGAGCCCGACGTGAGGCCCGAACCCACAAACCGCGAGATCATGACCTAAGCGAAAGTTGGACGCTCAACCGACTAAGCCACCCAGGCGCCCCAATCTCACACTATTTTTAAAGAAAGGTCCAGGCATCATTGCTATAGTAAGTTCTTCTGCATAAAATCAAACAGAACAAATGTACGAAGACTTTGATAAACGGAGAAATACATGATCCTGGATTGGAAAGCTTGATGTTCTTAAGATGACCATGTAGCCCAAATACCAGAAATTCACATCAATGCACCCCAAATCCCCACATCAATAAATGAAACAGAAAAGAATAGTACAGTCAGTATTAAGGTATCAAGTCAATTCAGTAGTAGAAAAGAAAGCCTATTTCACAAATAAAAAGCTGAATACCCAGTTGGCGGGGGGGGGCGAGGAATCCAACTCATCCCATATATACAAAAGTTAACCTGAAAGAGATAACAAACCTATATATAAGAGTGTTTAAAAACTTCTAGGAAAAAGGGGTGCCTGGGTGGCTCAGTCGGTTAAGTGTCTTGACTTTGGCTCAGGTCATGATCTCACAGTTCATGAGTTTGAACCCCGTGTCGAGCTCTGTGCTGACAGCTCAGAGCCTGGAGCCTGTTTCAGATTCTCCCTCTCTCTCTCTCTCTCTCTCTCTCTCTCTCTCCCCGCCCCCCCCCCCCCCCGCTGCTTGTGCTCTCTGTCATTCTCTCTCAAAAATAAATATTTAAAAATTAAAAAAAAAATAAACCTTGAAAATAAAAGGGGACAATCTTCACAATTCTGCAATAACAAAAAATTCTTGCGTCATAAAAAACAAGAATAATTGAAGAAAGAAATTGATAAACTGAACTCCATCAAAATGTAGAATCTTCTTGCTCCTTGGAAGGCACCACTAAGATTAAAAAAAAAAAAAAAAAAAGACAAGATGGAGACTGGGAGGCAGCCTTCACAATACCCATATCTGGCAAAGAAAGCGTATCCAGACTGTACAAAGAACGGTTACAAATCATAACAAAGAGAACAAAGCATCTTTTAAAGGTGAGTTAATGACTTTAACAGACAACTTCCCACAAAAAGCTATACCAATGGGCAGAAAATACATGAATGTGTGGCTCAACCACATTAGTCATCAGGGATATAAAATTAAAACCAAACAGGAGGCGCCTGGGTGGTTCAGTTGGTTAAGCATCTGACTCTTGATTTTGGCTCAGGTCATAATCTCATGGTTCATGGGTTCGGGCCCTGCATTGGGCTCTGAGCTGACAACGCAGGGCCTGCTTGGGATTCTCTCTTTCCCTCTTTCTCTGCCCCTCCCCTGCTTGTGCTCTCTCCCTCTCCCTCCCAAAATAAATGAACTTTAAAAAGAAAAAAACCTGAGACAGCATTTCACGCCCACGACAATGGTGGCTGAAAACACCAAACATTGACAAGGATGTAGAACCACGAGAACTTTCATACACTGCTTGCCAAAGTGTAAAACAGTATATCCACTTGGTAGAACTGCTTTGAGGTTCTACTTTTTTTTTTAATAAAATTAAAATACTTCTTTTATTTACCCAAAAGAAATTAAAACATTTGTGTACAAAAACACTTGTGGGGCGCCTGGGTGGCTCAGTCGGCTAAGCGTCCAACTTCGGCTCAGGTCATGATCTCACGGTTCGTGGGTTCGAGCCCCGCATTAGGCTCTGTGCTGGCAGCTCAGAGCCTGGAGCCTGCTTCTGATTCTGTGTCTCCTTTTCTCTCTGACCCTCCCCTGCTCACGCTGCCTCTCTCTCTCTCTCAGAAATAAATAAAACATTATAACAAAACACTTGCACAAGTATGTTCATAGAAGCTTCATTGATAGTAGCTCCGAAATGCAAAATGACTGTCCTGAAATCAACAGGAAAATGGATAAACAAACTCTGGTGTATTCACAAAACGGAATGCTACACAATGCAAAAAGAATGAACTACGGGCAGCATGGATATACCTGAATGCCCTGTTGAATGAGACATAAATCGACTGTTACAGAAGTGAGAAACTAGTTTTCTCTTTTCTTGGTGGAGGGGTAGGGAGAGTGTCGATGTAGATCTAGTACTATGGAACATTCTAAGGTGATGGAAATATTCTATTTCTTATTAAGGATGGTGGTCCCAAATTGTTAAACTCATTAACAATGTTAATGAATATTTGCATGTTATTATATTTGTTAATTGTAACAAAGGAAAAATAAGACAATAAAAAAACCAGTGGCAAACATTATATATATATTTTAATGTGTATTTTGAGAGCGAAACAGCATGAGAGAGGGAGAGGTACAGAGAGGGAGAGAAAGAACCTTAAACAGGCTCCATGCCCAGCGTAGAGCCCAATGCAGGGCTCAACTGCGAGAATGTGACCCGAGCTGCGATCAAGAGTCAGACGCTTAACCCACTGAGCCACCCAGGCGCCCCAGCAAACATCACATTAAGCTGTGAAATACCAGACATTATTAGAAATCACAGATAGCTGCGTGGTCACCATTATTCCTTCTATATGGAATAACAAGTACAAAATGGAGATCAAGATAATACAGAGACAGGTTATCCTTACAAATAAACTGTATACTTAGAAACGCCAAAAGAATTAACTACAAACTAGCAGAGCTAAGAATATTTTGTCACAGTTATGCATAACTATTTTAAAACCAGCAACAGCCAGTTATTCAAAAGGGCAACAAGATGTGTATAAAACAGGATGTAGGATGTAAAACAAGGCCTGAATAAATAGATGCGTTTTGTTTCCGGAGGAATGCTTAATATAAAAATGTTAATCCTTGCTGAAATAAGATGTATACCTCATGTCATTTTCAATCAGAAGCAAATGGCATCTGGGGACAAAAAGAGGCCTAAGTACTTTTCTAACCGGTATGTGAAACACTCCTAGGAAAGGTTAGAGAAGGAAAACTGAACTGAGGCAACGTTCTATCAGTACGTTACCATCTGCCATAAAGCCACTGTGATTAAACACGGGGTGGGGGTGGAGGGGCGCCCGGGTGGCTCAGCTGGCTAAGTGTCCGACTCTGGGTTTCAGCTCAGGTCATGATCTCACAGTCTGTGAGACTGAGCCCTGCATGGGGCTCTGTGCTGACAGTGTGGGACCTGCTTGGGATTCTCTCCCTCTATTTACCCCAAGTCCCCCCCAGCCCCTGCAAAAATAAATAAACTTAAAAAAAAAAACAAAACGGTAAGGATATACACAATGCTTAACAAAAACATGATAATCCTAAAACACCTTCAAGTTTTATACAGGAAATTAACAGAAGATAAAAGTAGCACTTCACTTCAGTTGGGGGGGAGGGGGAAATGGTTTCTCTACCACACGGTATTGGTAAACGTCGGCTATCCAGGTGAGCCCTTCATGGTGCACATTCCATACCAGAAAAATTCAAGAAGGAATAAAATCTAAGAGAACAATGAAAACTATGAAAATACAAGACAAGTTGGGAGCACCACTGGGGTCTGGGGGATTCTTAAATAAGACAGGAAACCTAAAAACCAGGAAGGAAAAACATGCCACGCGGCTGGGTAAGTTAGGAAGGAACGGAAGAGGGAAGGGAGAGAAATGGGCCTCAAAGACCAAAGAAAAAGCAACCGGGGAGAAGAGAACTGCAGCAGACGAGGTAGACAAGGGCCTGTCACCACTAACGTAAGAAGAGGCTACACAAACTCAGAAACACACATGATGACGGAAAACGAGGCAAAGAACATGCCTGAACAATTCACAGAGGATGAAATGTTCAATCTCGAATGGTACCGTCAAAATGTTCAATCTCACTAACCAACAAAAATATATCATAACAGCAAAACAAGTCCAATTTTGATTAGTCATCTAATCAATAAAACACCTTAACGGTTTTATTGACGTATAACTGACATACGCAACAAACTTCATCTGCTTATTTACAGCGTGAGCTCTGACAATTCCCCATGCACACCCATGAAGCCATCATCACAATCCCAACAGTGAGCATGTCCACTCCAAACCCCCAAGTTTTCGCAAGCTCCTAGTAAGAAACAGGTATTACTTTTGTAGCGAAGCCTACAAAGTATTTCCTTTAATATAAAAGAGAATGACAAGAAAAATGGAATCAATAAAAGGAAGCCGATATGCTAAAGCACTGAATTATTGTGGTTTACTCAAGAAAATGGTAGCGACATCAGTAGAGACAAAAATTCTTAAGGCTTTCATTTTAAAGTTACACAGCATCAAAACCCACTGACTCCAGTGTCCGAGAATCATGTCTAAGTGGGGTGAAGGAGTGCTTTATATACAAATCTTCCCTTTGTTTAGTTTTTAGAACGTATGCTATGAAAACCTTGAATTTTTACCTATAATTTTGCAGGGAAAAGGTCTATCTTGGTCACCCATCACCATATAAGTTCTTGTCTCGATCTCTAGGCTGGGGTATTACACATGGCTTCTCCTTAGCTATCCTGGGTGTCCTGAGAGAGAAATAAAATAACCTGCTTTTGTCAAGTTCCACAGGGTTGTACCATATCTACCTGCCTGCCTGCCCACTGCATGAGGCACACTGCTTCCAATTTTAATACTTTTATTTATTTTTGAGAGAGAGACAGGGACAGGGAGGGGGGAGGGGGGGAGAGGGGGAGAGAGAGAGAGAGCAAGAGAGAGAGAGCGAGCAAGCGAGCACAAGCAGGAGAGGGGCAGAGAGACAGGGAGAACACAGAATCGGAAGCAGGCTCCAGGCTCTGAGCTGTCAGCACAGAGTGGGGCTTGAACTCATGAACCACAGTATCGTGACCTGAGCCGAAGCTGGACACTCAACCGGCTGGGCCACCCAGACGCCCCATGAAGCATACTGCTTCAGAAGCCCGCACAGGATGTCCTGGCCTAAAGTCAGATAGGAGAGAAGCAAGTTCACATTCAGGTAGACTGGTGCATGCAAGAGGGTAAGGAGCACCAAAGGTCTCTGTAGATCTACACTCCAAGTCCAGGCATAAATACAATCTTACTGTATGCAGGAAGGGTCTACTAAATAATCGATAAGGCTAAAGGACAGTCTCTCAGTTATGATTAACACGGCAAAGGGGACTCACTTTCCATGCTCCAAGTCAGCTCCTTGTAGACTCATCTGCTCTGGCCTCCATTCTCCGTCCCCACCAGCCCTGCTGGGAGTGAGGTGCTGGCACACAAGTTCACAGTACTGACTCTCCCACAGGGGGAGGCCTTACAAAGATGGCTCAGTCAACTGAATAACCACACCAATTAGCAGAGGGGCATAGGGGAAGAAAGGTCAAAACATTTTATAGGATCTACGTGTAGCCTTGGCACTATGTGTTTCAAAGAAATATGAGAGAGGCAGAGGCTGAACTGTTTCCTGAAAAAAGGGAAATGTAAACCTTTGTTAGAAGGTCAAAAAGAAATTCTTAGTAGATTACTTTGTTCCTTACAGGAATGGTTTTTTATTTTTGTTAAAAGAAAAACACATTCGGTTTATATACTTAAGGGAATGAAATTGGAATAGGAGTGATTCTGCATTTTATTTCATACACTTTACAATGTCTCAAAGTCTCCCCAAGTATTTACTACTACTACTACTACTACTACTACTACTACTACTACTACTACTACTATGAATGTTAAACGGTTTCAGATTTCTATTACATTTCCAGGCTATATTCCAAGGTTATAAGTTCAGAAGAGAAGTACTTTGGCCCTCAGGCAAACTATGAGATGATGGTTCACATGATCATTTCTAGGCAAGAATTTACTTCTATGTTTAATATGAAAATGTTTTGTTTTTAAAATCATAGGCTAATCATAGGCTTAGGTATATATCACCTGAGACAATGAATTATTAACTCTTTCTCGTGGTCCATGAAATTAGACATGAACTCTCTCCTCCCTAATTTAAGTCTATAAATCTGCCCTTCCACAAGATTAATAGACAACAAAAGACTACTACATGCAAATCAAGTTTCTACCTCACGTAACAAGAATCTAATAAAGATTTAATTTTATTTATTTATTTTTTTAATGTTTTATTTATTTCTAGGAGAGAGAGACAGCGTGAGCAGGAGAGGGTCAGAGAGAGAGGGAGTCACAGACTGAAACAGGCTCCAGGCTCTGAGCTGGCAGCACAGAGCCCGACGCGGGGCTCGAACCCACGAACCGCGAGATCATGACCTAAGCGAAAGTCGGACGCTTAACCGACTAAGCCACCCAGGCGCCCCATAAAGATTTCATTTTAAAGCCCCTTTCTTCCCTAGAATAATAATTCTGATTTTTGTGAAAGAGGAGAAGACAGGCAAACTGTATTCCCTTTTAGTTCTTCTCAGTGTGTCCCAGGATAAGGAAAGTTCTCTGAAGGCAGGAGCCGCACGGAGCATGCGGCTTCAGGATTCACTGTTGTGTGCCACAAGCATTCCAGTGTCTGCTGACTTAACACTTCCCTCAGGTCCATGCCCACATGTCAGCCTCCCTGACCACTCTACTGGAAACCCTGGCCCCTATTTCTCTCTGTCTTCTCATCTATAGTAATACTTCATTTATTTCGTCTCCTCTGTTAGAATGTAAGTGAGAGGCTTTGCCTGTTTGGCCCGCTGCTGTGTCCTCAGCCCTGAGAACTACGTCTGGCATACAGTCACACAGCACTGCTCTTACACTACTCTGCACGAGCAGAGTACTAAACCGGACATCCACCATGCAGGGAGGTCCCCAGCGTGCAGAAAGCGAACTGTGAGGACGGGAAGAACGGGTTGCGGGTTGCGAGTCCTCCTAGTATGCACATGAATTAACTACAGGAATAGACACGAAACTACAAACAAAGCAATTCTTTGGTTAACTGCCTTCCCATCAGTGACATAATTTACAACAATACTAAAGGGTGAGATCTCCCAATTTTTCAAAAAAAAAGCTACCTACGTTTCTAACACTCTGATTTAAAAAGAAGAGACAAATGAGTGACAAAGCTGTTTTTTAAAGTTATTTTTAAAAATAATTTATTCAATTATTCATTCATTCATTCATTTATAGGGCATGAGTGGGGGAGGGGCAGAGGGAGAGGGAGAAGGAGAGAAAGAATCCCAAGCCTGTTGCTTGGATTCTGCCCCTCCTGTGTGTGCGCGTTCACATTCTCAAAATGAATGAATGAATGAATGAAAGAAAACTTTAAAGTTATTTCTACACAGAAGAAGCAGGAGGAGGAGAAGAGGAGGAAGGAGAAGAAGAAAAAGAAAAACCCTGAAGAGACCTACATGAAACAGGTAAGTTTGGGACATAGCATTATTTCGTATTTCAATAGTGATTCAACAAATGCCAATTCGATATCCTGTGATCTCACTGTTTTACTACCTACACAAAAGTTCAAAGAGAGAAATAGGAAGAGGACAAAAAAACGGTATTTTCTTTCACATAGAATGCAGGCCAGTGTGACTCAACAAATTTTAGGGTGCCATCTCTGATTAAAGCCCAAGATGATTCCCGGAAAGGAATGAAGGGGATATAATGACCGGTGACAATTTGTTCAATGTACTATTCCCCAATACAAACAAATGTGTTTATTCCATTGCTTAAACACTACTTAAAATATTATCAAATCCACCTGAGACCCAATACATTTCACATTCACCAAGGGCAGTGCTGAAGTATATGGTTAGAACATAATTTGAATCTCAGCTTTGCCACTTACTACAGCTGTAAAACTTAAATACGTTGTTACCTATCTTCCCTGAGCTTCAGTTTCTTCATTTATAAGACAGCGATGTTAATGTCACACCTGGTTGTAAAGAATGGGTAACATAAAATGTGAAGTTGGGGCGCCCAGGTGGCTCAGTTGGTTCAGTGTCCGGCTTCGGCTCAGGTCATGATCTCACGGTTCGTGGGTTTGAGCTCCGCGTCAGGCTCTGTGCTGACAGCTCAGAGCCTGGAGCCTGCTTAGGATTCTGTGTCTCGCTCTCTCTCTGCCCTCCCCCACTTATACACGTGCTCTCTCTCAAAAATAAACATTAAAAACAATTTTTTTTAAAGTTAGATCTTTCCATATTCTCCTTTTACAGATAAAGAAACTAACATTTAAAAGAGTTAAGTACTTTATCAAAAAACCACTTAGCTAATACCTGGCATAAGCAGACTCAAATCCAAATCCAAACCAATTCTAAAGCCAGTGTAGCTACTAACTGCTCCATGTGGTATCTCTAGTGGGTCCTCTTTCCCGCAGGCGTGTCCTACACAACTCCCTTCCACTCATTCTGTGTTGCAGTGAGTGTAGACATCTACGTTCCCCAAATGTGGTGCTTTCCCCGCCTCAGCCAGACTGCTACAGCAGGGATCAGTGCTGTTCCCCAGCTGTGTCCTTATCAAAAATATTCAGGCATAATGAAAAGTTAGCTGGACAGAGAGAATCAACTCAAATAATCTCTTCTCCATGAAGCTATCCCTAGAAAGGAAGGATGGCATGAAGTACGGGCCAGCAGACTTTTGGTATTACAAAAGGCCGGATAATATTTCGGGCCTTGCAGGCTGTCTGATTTCTGATACAACTATTGGACTCCATTGTTATAAGGCAAAAGCAGCTATAGATAGCATGTAAATGAGGAAGGATGGCTGTGTTCCAGTAAAACTTTACTCATGGACACTGAAACATAAATTTCATGTAATTTTCACATGATATTGTAATATCTCAAAATATTCTTCTTCTTTTTTTTTTTCCTACCCATTTACAAATGTAAAAGCATTCTTAGTTCATGAGCCTTATAAAAACAGGCAGTGGGCCAGGTCTGGCCTATAGGCCTTAGTTTTTTGACCCGTGGTATAAAGGAAAGAGATTAAGGTTTAGAGCCAAATGAACCTGGGGTCGAATCCTCACTTGGTAACCGGTTAGTTGTGTGACTTTGAACAAGAAATTAAGCCCCCGTTTTGTCACCTGTAACACAGAACATAACCGCTATCTACTGCGAGGCTAACATGAGACAAAGAACCAACAGCATCTAGACCAGGATCTAAGACAGCAGACTTTCAGCAAGAGTTGCATTCCCATTTCCGGTCAGAAGAAATTCCTTCCTCTCCTGTATTCCCAGAGCATTGGGCTTACGCTACAAATGTGTACAAGAGATTTAAATTCAAAGCCTTTTACTTAACATATCTCGGTAAGTGCCTTATCTCTCTTATGAAAAGATTCTTTATGATGAGTGGGGACTGTTTTGTACACTGTAGAATCCCATACAGTGCCTAATAAATATTAAGCAATAAATAAAAATTTTAAATAAAGAATTGAGATGGAAAGTCACAGGTATGCACACTACAGTAGCAAACTGCTTTGTCTGGCTAGAATAGAGAGCGTAACTAATGAAGAATCATATATAATGAAACAAATGTTGTCTTGGGTTGAGACTAAAGTGGAGAATAATGTTGGGGCAGGAAGAGAGAAATGGTAGAGTACCATTAGGAGAGAAAAGAAATCACCATTTATGAGCTTGTGCTTTAGATTCATGACAGCCTTCAATCTCGCAAACACAAAAGTTAAGAACGGCGTCTTGCTCCTTGAAATCACGTGGAGTAACGGAGGCGATACATTACCATATATGGTCTGCTAGTATACAATGTGAACGCTGCTACGTGTTTTAATTCCAAAATCAAATACACGATCACAGTAAACAGTTCCCATCACACAGAAGATATGTATGACCTAGGGGCCAAGTCCCACCCCTTTATTGGTCTGCTGCTTTGCCCACAGCAATCTGACAGCTTCGGCTGTTACCTACCAAAGGGTGACTTCCAAATATTTTTAGGTCCAACTGTGTCCTTTCTCCCATGCTTTCATGGGAGGCAGAGTAAAAACAAGAAAGAGCACGAGCCTGAAAGACAGACCCAATTAAACTGGGTTAAAATCCCAATCATACTATTGCCAGGTACAGCCTTTCTAGCCTGCTTCCTCATCTGCAAAATGGGTTGTTTACTGCAGAGGCTGTTGCGCACAGGCAAAGAGAGCACGTGAATCTATTAACACAGTGCTGGACGCCCGACTCTATCCTGCCCTCCGTCCGGTTCTTCCAGGTGCACGTTTCCGCCTCAGACCCCATCCTTCCGCCCTCCATGTCCCACTTACTAACTGCAGATTCTGTGTGTCTAAAAAGTGAGTCTATTACTGTCTTTTCTTATTTCTGCTGGATGAGCTAATCATCTTTCCAGTCAAAAAAGACCTACTTGGAACCTCTCCCTTATCCTTTCTGGTAGTTTGCTCTATGTAGGGAGTATCCCAATATCCCAATCTGTCAGGTAGTGATGGTTTTCACTAGTATTCCTTGGTAATGAAGAGCCACCAAAATGAGAGAATAACAGAATCATAGCTTATGTAATGCTAACAGTATGTGGGATATACTTGGGGGTTGAGAAAGGCATGTAAACTAATAATTACAACAATATTATTTGTGCTATAAATAAAGCTAAGCATAAAGTACTTTAAGAGAACACAGAAAGAGTGGCCCTAAATAGAATTTCCTTAATTGTGCTAGGATAATTAAAGACCATGTAACCTTGGAGGAAGAAGAGTATTTTTGTTTATATCTTTCCATTTCTTTTTCTTTTTCTTTTAGAGAGAGAAAGTGTGTGTGTGTGTGTGTGTTGCACACACACGAGTGGGGATGAAGGGCAGCGGGAGAAAGAGAATCTCCAGCAGGCTCCACACTCAGTGCAGGGTGGGGGCTCAATCCCACGACCCTGAATCAGGACGTGAGCCGAAATCAAGAGTTAAACGCTCAACCAACTAATAAGGCACCCAGGTGCCCCCTTCCCATTTATTTCTCAACTTCATCCTAACTTTTTCCCTTTGGCAATCTCACGTCCCACTTCTACACCTGATCTGGCTGCTACAAATCCTATCTCAAGGGAAAAGTTTCCCAATTCCTGTATTACATCTAGGATCAGAACGAATTGCTGAAAGAAAGGGATCAATATGAATTTTATTTACACCTTCACAACAATGATCATTTTGTTATTCAGGTAGAGGATCTTCTCACTAGTTTATCATCCTGGCCAGGGTCACTAAACCATTTTCGTCATGCTATAGGAAAAAAGGAAATTAATTCTCCAGCTTTGTAACCAGAAGAAAATACTTTTCCCTTTAAGTATGTGACAGATTAGATCATCTGTATCCCCTAGGATTTGCCTAGATAGGCTCAGATTTCAAACTCTATGTGCCTTTGTAAAAAAGGGTTTACAAAAGGCACTCAGCTGACCGAGCCTAAGCAAAGGTGGCCACTCCACTTCTCAGACCCTGTCCCAAAAGCAGGGTGTCCGCCTGATGTCTGTGACCCTATCACAGAAAGATATAAGACAGAACGTGGGATTTCAGATCAAGAATCACTTAAAATAATTTTTTAAAGCTCTGTAGAAGAATGATAGGCTAAGAAGACCTCCAGAAATAAAATGAATCGATACGCACAAAGACAAAACAACACGCGTTTACCAGACATACAGTGAAATTCATTGTAGGCTCTTAATTCACCTCCGCACTTAAAATGGGTCCGCCTCAAATCTCTGTTCTTTGGTATCTGAAATAACTCTGTGCTCAACACAACCTTCCTCCTCTGCCAATCTAAAAACAGCGAGGTTACTAGACTATTCGTGCCTCCTTTTGTTCTTCAAACTACCACAATAACCTGGAGGGGGCTGTGAAACAGAAGTGTTTCCATTTCTCCGGTCAACAGATTCTCACCCTCTGAACACCTGGAGCTGAAAATGTTAGTATCTAATAGTCCTGAAAATATTTCTGGTAGCAAAGTAAGTTAGATAAAAGTCACGTGTTTTCTCTTTGACGGTGGATGTAAATCCTACCCAGAGCCATAACATGTCAATCTGCAGGTAGATCAGAAACTGGACGGAAGAGCCTACACGTAGAGGCTCCCTGCAGCCTCCGGTTTGCAAGTTCAGGATCGATTCAAACAGTTCATTCTGCATTTGGTTGTCCACGACTTCGTAGATGGCTGGGATCCAGAGGAAATTCACAAGAACAGATTTAATGATGGTGTCATAATGATTATGGTAATAAAAGGCCCATCACTGACTGAAATTATTAAATTTAAGGGAAAGTATTATCTGATTCCAAGAAAAGAGTCTAGGGACACATCTTTTCCTGCTTATGCTTAAGTCTCAGGGAGATCACTAACCCACGCAGTACAGACCCCCTTCTGCCATACTCAGCCATGTGCACCCACAAACTCCTCTTCCACCTGGCTCCTTGAGAGTGTAGAGTCCCATATTTATTTGTGCATAATGATCACCCTGGGAACATTTTTTCTTGAAACCAAGCTCCTTCCCCTGCAGATTATGATTCAGTGTGTTATAGCAGGGCCCTGGTGCTCCGGGCACAGGTGGTTTGGGAAACACTGAGAAGCTTTGCTGGCATAATGACAATTATGGTGACGGCAGGTGACGCCAGAAAATGCCCTTAGCGTCTACACTTCTAGAAGAAGGGCAGAGATTAGGGAGGGAGGAAGTGCTGAGAGGAAGGTAGTAGCGGCTATAAATGTAAATTACCTCAAAGTAGAGGGATCATCTTATATGGAACCCACAGATAGGAGAATAAAAACTAGTTGTTTTTTTTAAAATGCAAACCTACTCAAGTGAAAGCCTAACAACGGTTCTTTCTTTTACAGTAGTTATAACCGAAGCACCAGGACCCAAAGTGCAAGTGTGCTACAGCCACATGAAGGGCAGATAGAGTGCAGGAGGGGACCAAGTGCAATCCCGCGCCCTTGCAAAGCATGAATAAAAATAAAACAGGAAATACAATATATTGTACCTTCATGCTTACAATAAAAATAATTTAGAAGATCTAGTATATGCAAGTCTAAGGACAGGTATAGGATTGGCCAACAAGACTATTATACACTTGTCTCCAAATCACTTGCCTTACACACACACACACACACACACACACACACACACACACACACACACACACACGGCTTTCAAATTACTCAGAAAAAGCCAGGCTGACCTCTCCCCTGAGGCTGAGTTCTGCCATCTCAAAGCAATGAATATTTTAACAGAAAAATAAATATTTCAGAACAAAGTCATTCAAACCAACAGTCTATTAGGTTAAAAACGACAAACCCTGTAATAGTCTTAATGTCTCCAACCTCCTAAAAGCTCTTTCTTCTGTATCTTCTGTAAGCTGTATTTAGAACCTCAAACATCCATGAATCATGTCTTCCAC
The DNA here is from genome assembly GCF_003009895.1 of Hyaena hyaena. NCBI lineage: Eukaryota > Metazoa > Chordata > Mammalia > Carnivora > Hyaenidae > Hyaena > Hyaena hyaena. The sequence continues at coordinate 328,813 of NW_024080678.1, read as the reverse complement.
CCACAAGAGACAATAAGAAATACTCTGGTCCAGCTACCTGCTTCCTTGGAAACAGAAGGTCCCTACATCCAACGTTGTTGGTGGTCTATTCTAGTCAATATAATTGATTTATACAATTCATGGGCGATTATTCTTTTTCTGAACCAAATTTTCAATACAATTTAAATCAACTTACTCTTTATTTGGTCTTCATGGGCAATTACATTTATATTTTCTACACGTTAAACTGCAATATCTTTGAAAAAAAGCCGTATCTCAGGTTCAGAATAAAATATTAGGAAGATTTTGTAGTGCATCCTGAATCAGAAAATATTGAATTATCCTTTATAAATATAGCATTGGATGTTCTATTATAGTTCACTTCTTTAAAATGAGTAAATCATGTAACATACAGTAAGAGACAAAATTTTTCCCTATGCCCTTCCCCCAACAAGACTGCCTTTTGTCTGCAACCACGATTACACGATGGCTTCTATTTCCTCTGTTTGCTTCACAAGTAAAGCCCCTACGTAGACCATGGGCTGAATCACATGCTGCTTCATCATAGCTTCCTCACCAAATGATGAGCACACAGCGGCTGATCTTTAGAAAATGTCTGCTAATCGAATCAACCAGACATTTGAATATCTGCTTCCGAAGCAGCAAGTCTGTAAAATACGTAAGAACCTTTCTCTTTCTAGTTTTAGGAGTCTGCAAAGAGCTCACCACGATGTCAAGAATCGTTCTTAAATCCTTCCCACAGAAGAGGGGCGATTACAGTCCTATTCAACACTCACGCTCACTGAAAGGCTGTGGGAGCATCCGCGCTCTGCGCGGCCAATGGCAATCAGGCGTCTCCACTCTCTGCCTCCCGTGCAGGGTATTCCAAGAATCTCTCTTCTCAGTCATTCTCCCATCTGCAAACAACCTTGGCCTAATCCATTTTTTAGAAGTTTATTTTTAGAGAGAGCAGGAGGGGGGCAGAGAGGGAGAGATGGAAAGAATTCCAAGCAGGCTCTACACTGACAGCACAGAGTCTGATGTGGGGCTCGAACCCACGAACCGTGAGATCATGACCTGATCCGAAGCTGGGTGCTTAACCGACTGAGCCACCCAGGTGCCCCTATCCTAATCAATTTTTAAGCAGCTTCCAGACAGATATCACTAATTCTCCTCTGAAAATCCTAGGCTCCTTGATGCCTACAGTCTCAAGTCCAAACACCTTTGTATGGACATCATACGCCCAGCATCTTTCACCTATTCAGCTTTGATTCTTGCCATGAGTATTACTGCGTACCTATGAGGGGCCAGACACTTGTTTCTATGATGTTGGGGAAACAACAGTGACTACAGAGATAATGTTCCTACCCTTAGGAAGTTTATATTCTAGTAAGGAAAGACAAGCAAGAAACAGGCAAGCCACACAAGAAACGGATGGTGAGCCACAGAGGAAAATAAAGCAAGGGAGTGGGTACGGGAGTACCAGGCTGAAGCGACAGAGGACCGCGGTCTGATACCAGGGAGTCGGGGAAGGTAACGACTCAGCCGACACCTGAAGAAATTCAGAGAGCAAGCCGTGCGTCTGTCTGCGGGGAGGCCCCTATGGACAAAGGGAACACAAAGCCTCAGACGTGCAAACGTGCTCAGCTTACTCTAGGAACTGGGAGCAAGGAGGCCTCGTGTGACTGGACCGGAGTAAGCGAGGGACGGAGGGGCAGGAGACCGACAAAGGTGGCGGCGGGGAGAGACTGCAGGGATTTGGGCTCTTGCCCTCCAGCGAGGGTTCTGAGCCAAGTGGCACGGTCAGATTTAGGTTTTACACGGACCACTGGGCAAGGCTGAAGCAGGCAGGCTGGTTAGGAGGCGATCGTAATAACCCACCTGAGACATGACAGCGGCTCGGCCGGAGGCGCTCTTCTGTGTATTACGTCTTGGAAAACACCTTGTGCTGTCTCACCTTCAGTTTCTCTGCACCTGCTATTCCTTCTGCTTAGAAAGCCGCTCTCCTTCCTACCCATCTGGCTAGCCTGTGCACACTCTTTAATATTTAGTTCAGTCATCCATCGTTCTTGGATGCTTCTCTGACTCCTCCAAATAGGAAAAAAGCACTCCCTCCCCTTATTCCCCCAAACTCTACTACAGCACTTCTAAACAAATTCTTACAATTTTCTGTTTACAGGTCTACCGCCTTCATAGAACATGGGACTCTGAGGGCAGGTAACTGTCCAGGTCTAATTAGTCTTTGCATCCCCAGTGACTGCCTTAAAAACATCCAGTAGGGGCACCCGGGCAGCTCAGTTGGTTAAGCATCCGACTTCGGCTCAGGTCATGATCTCGTGGTTTGTGGGTTCGAGCCCCGTGTCAGGCTCTGTGCTGACAGCTCAGAGCCTGGAGCCTGCTTTGGATTCTGTGTCTCCCTCTCATGCTGTGCCTCTCTCTCTCTCTGTCTCAAAAATAAATAATAAAACATTAAAAAAGATTCAGTAAGTGCTCGTTAAAGGAAAAAAAAAATATGTCCAGCCTAGCAGAGTGTATAAGTAACTACAGGCTTGTGTTAATTTTTAGGAGATATAACCAAAATTAGGACAGGAAGAGACCCAAACCCATCTGGCATGGGGAAACATAGGGGACATGAGGAGGAGAATGCACGAACCCTGTAGACGCTTACCACAGGACCACGAGCTACAGGAGAGGCAGAGGGAAGCACACCAGGGCCATGTGTGGGGTAATCCAAGGGGAGGCCGAGCCTGGCAGTGGGCCTGGGGGAGGGGCTTGGGCTCCTAGACCCCAGTCCCGTGGGGCTCTATGTGAGCTAGCAGTGAGGTGGGAATGGGTGGGAAAGGAGAAAGGTTCGACTCTAGAAGTCTGATTTTCTTTAAAAAAAAAAGGGGGGGGGTATCCTGATAGAACTACTAAGTAGATGTTACCTTTCAATGTTTGAAGTTAATTTTTTTTTTTCAAATGCATCCTAAAAGACCTTTCATAGTTATTTTGAGGGTGTTTTTGGCTATTTATTTTCCCTTTTTAAAATTAGTTAATTTTTAGTTTTCTCAAATTAATGCATGTACACGATAGCAAATCAGAGGGGTACAGAAAGCTCATAGTAAAAAGCTGCAGTCTCCTAATCCCTCCCTTTGCCAACCCTCTTGGGAATGGCCATCTCTTAATTTCTTGAGAGGCAGAGGGTCCAAGGCTGGAGGCTGCCATTGGCATACTGATTCCTCTCCCCTCTCCAGGCTTAGATGACACATCACTCTAGATCTGTGCACACAGGATGTAGGACCTGGCCTTCCCCTTGAGGCCAATCAAGGCCAAGGCCTGTGTGAGCTAACTGTTCACATGACAAACTCTGACCAAAGCAGGAGGGACACAGGAGTGGAAACCAGTAGATAAAATGCCTCTCCACACTCCCTTTGGATGGACCAGCAAGCGGAACAGAACCCCTCTGACAACTTCTACGGAAATCAAATACAGACAATCCCCAACTTAACGATGGTCTGAGTTAAATTTCTTCAACTTTATGATGGTGTTAAAGAGATACGTATTCAGCAGAAACTACTTCAAATTTTGAATCTTGACCTTTCCCTGGGCTGGTGATATACAGGACGGTCTTCTCTCCCAATGCCGGGCAGAGGTGGCCACAGCTCCCAGCCAGCCACGTGATCACAAGGGTCAACAACCTGGACACTGACAACCCTTCTGCACCCAGACTGCCGTTCTGCATCTCCGTGTCAGTACGGTATTCAATGAATTGCGTGACACAGTCGCACGTTGTTATAAAACAGGCTTTGTGTTAACTGATTTGGCTAACTGAAGGCTACTTAAGCATTGTGAGTATGTTTAAGGGAGGCTAGGCTAAGCTAGGACACTTGGTAGCATTAAATGCATTTTGACTTAGCACATTTTCAACCTGCGATGGTTTATCAAGGCATCACCCATGGTGAGTCGAAGACGACCTGTAATCAACAATACCTATAACGAAGCTTTGGCCAGCCCACCTTCCCTGTTTCACTCTCCCTTCCTCAACCCTGCTTTCCTAGGACTATACTCCCAACAGTGTGAGTTGGTCAAGCTTTTTCTGGTTTTGTCTTTTTAACTGAGGTAAAATTGGTATATAATATTATATTCCTTTTTGGTGTACAACATAATCATTCATATTTGTATATACTACAAAGTGATCATAATCCTAATAAATCTAATTATCACCTGGCATCATATAATTGACCCCTTCTGCTCTGATAACCACCAATCTGTTCTCTGGATCTACGTTCATTTGCTCTTTTGTTTTTTTATTAGTTGATCTTTTAAAATTTTATAGAGAGAGAGCGAGCGAGCGAGCATAAACATGGGAGAGGGGTAGAAGGTGAGAGAGAATCTTAAGTAGGCTCCACACCTACTGTGGAGCCTGATGCAGGGCTCAGTCCCCCAGGCCTGGTATCATGACCTGAGCCAAAATCAAGAGTCAGACGCTCAACCAACTGAGCCACCCGAGTGCCCCGTGCTTTGATTCCACATATAAGTGAAATCATATGCTATTTTTTTCTCTGACTTATTTCATTTAGTACAATACCTTCAAAGTCCATCCTTGTGGTCACAAAGGGCAAAGTTTCCTTCTTTTTATGGATGAGTGGTGTTCCATTGTGTATACATGTATGTGTGTGTATCTCACATCTTCTTTATCCATTCATCCGTTGGTGGACACTTAGGTCGTTTCCATGTTGTGGCTGTTTTGTAAATAATTTAGTAGGTAAGGTTTTGTCTAAGTCTTTGCTTTCTAAAGAACACTAAGGAAATCATCTGTCTTACCTCTTGTGTCTTCCATCTTTGTGTCTTAAAGCTCTACATTTTGGGAGGTAGCTTCAATTCTATTTTCTGTCTGTGGCATGTATTCTTTTGACAATCACATTCTTGATCTCTAACCCTCTTCTGCATTCTCACGTTGCTCCCTTTTCATTATACCAGTAATGTTTTTTTTTTTAATGTTTATTTATTTTTGAGTGACACACAGAGAGAGAAAGACAGACTGTGAATGGGGGAGGGCCAGAGAGTGAGGGAGACACAACTCAAAGCAGGCTCCAGGCTCTGTTGTCAGCACCGAGTGTGACACAGGGCTCGAACCCACTCTGAGTGTGTGATCTGAGCCGAAGTCAGTTGCTTAACTGACTAAGCCACCCAGGCGCCCCTTACCCAGTAATGGTTTTATGAATGTATTAACTTCCTGAATCTGATTCTATTTGTTGGAATGTTGCTTGAAATTTTCCTCTATTCCTTGGATTGTCTGTTTCCCCCAAGGGTCAGTTCTTTTTGTTTCTTGTGGTCTCCTTCATGCTGAAAGTTCTTCTCCTATGGCTAACGGTCTTCATGCACTAATGATCCAGGTGTAAGGACTTGGTTAGCTGGTGTGGGTTTTCTCTGCCATTGCAGAAGTAAATCTGTTTTCTGACTAGTTGTCTTCTTGGAATTAAAATTCTAACTGAGAACTCAGTATGAGATTTTAAAAAAAAGAAAAAAAAGAGCATGTCAGCCCGTAGGCTTTGATTGTAAGCTACCAGGAAAGTGTGGAATGATGTCCTCCCCAAGTATCAGACTCAAGGAAGGGGTGCCAATACCTAATCCAAAAAGAAATGAATTCAATTTCCCCAAACATTCTGATCAAGTTCTTCAGAGTCAAACCCTCTGGTGTTTTTGTTTTTCCTTGTTCCGATGCCAGAGAAAGGACCTGGCACAAGTGCTGGCCATCTCCATTGGGAAGGCAGTGGAAAGGCGACGGAAATGCCACACGGTTGAAGTGATCTGTACAGAATACATACAGAGTTGCTGTTTTCTATTCCTTCTTCACTCTCGCTCTGGGTCCAGGGCTCTGGGGTTCCTGCTGGGCAGACTGGCTTCCACAGCCCTAGCAGCTCCTGGACTCAGGGTCAGCCTTTAGCTTCCATTCCATTTACCCATCAGGTGGTTCCCCTTTGCTTTAATTTCTCCAGAAATTTGTCTAACTCCCTTGTTCATTAGCTGTATCACTCTTTGTCCTTTTCTGTCTGCTGTTACTGGTGGACTTTTACACGTCTACAGTGCCGTCAGTGGGCTCTTAAAAGAGATGGGGGGCAGCAGAAGTAGCCCACAACTTGACTCAGAAGTCATGATTTTTTTCTACAGAAGATTTCAACCACAAGCAAGCTCTAGAATTCACGTTCCTTTTCTTTTCAAATTTAAATTTTAGTTAGTTAACATCAGGTTCCTTTTTAGCTTTCCTAAAGAACATGGGGTAGCAAATGTCATTGTCTTTTTTTTAAATTGTTTTTAAAATGTTAAGACAGAGCATGAGCAGGGGAGGGTGAGAGAGAGAGAGAGAGACAGAGACAGAGACAGAATCTGAAGCAGGCTCCAGGCTCTGAGCTGTCAGCACAGAGCCCGACGTGGGGCTCGAACCCATGAAGCACGAGATCATGACCTGAACCGAATTTGGACGCTCAACCGACTGAGCCACCCAGGCGCCCCTGTTGTTGTCTCTTTAAAATAACCCTTTAAGAACACCAAGACTCACTGAAAGCAAACTAGAGAAGCTTAAAGGAAAATGAGAAGTGTTTACTACAATTCTTGAAATAGCCCATGTCCTCACGCTTTAGGAAATTAGATGCATTCAGAGTACAGGAAGTATCAGAACTAGATTTTTCTCTGACTTAATTCATTTAGCACGATACCTTCAAAGTCCATCCATATTATGGTCACAAAGGGCAAAGTTTCTTTCTTTTTATGGCTGAGTGGTATTCCACTGTGGATGCACGTTGTATGTGTGCCATAACGCGCACCGTAAGCCACAGTCCAAATGGGGCCTACAAGCTCACTCAGCACCGTGTCTGAATTGTGACAAATGTAAAAAACCTTCATGGGTCTGCTCACTCTCAGAAAACAAAGCAAAACAAAATTCAAGTATTTGCAGATTAGAACACCTACTGCTTCACCTCCCGCCTCCTTCACAAAAGCAAAAGGGGCCAAGGGCAGACAGCAGTGTGAGGGGAGAAAAACACTTCCCGGTACCCACTGAGCTCTACCACACGGATCAATAAAGACTGCCACAGACTCTGACCCTTCGGTCCGGAATGGAAGGGCACTGCCATGTTTAATACTGTACAACAGCGAGACAGACAAGCCTAGAGAAGGAATTAGAGTCCTGGGTTGAAACAATTCATCCAAAAAGTGGTCCCAAATAAGCTGTTCTACTAAAACAGGAAAAGCTGTCCTAGGATAATCAACTTACATGCAGAAAACCCAGATGGGAGATCCAAAATCAGTTCCTAAGAGAATCAAAAGGAAGCTGTCTAAACTTCAATGGTGCTTAGTAATGAAACACTCTCAGATGTCACTCTGTACTTTTTTTAAATTTCATTTTGAGAGAGAGCATGTGCGCATGAGTTGGGGGCTGCAGAGACAGAGGAGGGGAGAAAGAATCCCAGGCAGGCTCTGCACTGTTAGCGCACAGCCCCATGAGGGGCTCGAACTCACAGACCATGAGATCATAACCTGAGCTGAAGTTGGACACTTAACCAACTGAACCACCGAGGCGCCCCTCTATACTTTTATCTTTCCAACTGCTCGACAAAGGCAAAAAAAGTCTTCAAGCATCTTTAAACAAAAACAATCAAAGGGCATATTTATTTCTTCTTCCTACTTACGATATTCCTCACCTGTAACTACATTATTACCATTATCCCAACAACTGGTCTATCGAGCTTCATTCAAGAATTATTTCCAGGGATGCCTGGGGAGCTCAGTCGGTTGAGCATCCAACTCTTGATTTCAGCTCAGGTCATGATCCCAGGGTCATGGACGTGGGATCAGGCCCTGCGTTGGGCTCCCTTTGTCCCTCTCCCCGGCCTGTGCTAAGATAAAAAAATAATAATAATTTTAAAAGAGTAATTTTCCAGCAAAGAATTCCCAAGATACAGGAGTTGAACTTTTTACTCATTTTAAGACTGTTCCCTTTTAGGAGTGAGGAGCATAAGAACTTGATTATTTTCGCCTTTACAGACTAAACATCTTTTGTTAAAGGTCTGAACTTCCCAGGAGAACATTCTGCCGGTAGAAAGACCACCAGACACGGACTATGGAAAACTGGGTTCTAGTTCCAGTTCTGTCGTTATGGTGCCAAATGACCTTAGACAATTCACCCCCTCACTGGATCCACATCCTGATTTGTAAACTAAAGTTCACTTTGTTTTAAGAATCAATGATTCTATGATAAAAAAGCCCTACCCAAGGGACAGAAGGCACTAAAAAGGAAGAAACATTAGGCTCATTACCATGTGAAACAAAGTATTTTCTCTGCAACAGAGGGAGTCAATAAAGTGCCATTAAGTAGTGTATCTATCTGCTCTCCAGCCCAAAGTGGCTAAGAGCTACAGTAATAAGGCAATACTTTGATTTCTCTCTTAGCTTGTACAAATGCTCCCATATGATTCCTGAACCATCAAACTGTAAAACCTCTGTGCTGTGATAAAATTTCAGGAAGCTAATGCTGTGTACAGAATTGTCAAATTGATCGATTCTGCACTTTCCCAAAGGAACCTAAGGCTCCAAGAAAATGAGCAGACATTTCTCAAGGTTTTGGCTAAAGGTGAGTTATAGAGTTACATAAAGAGAAGGTGAGGGGCGCCTGGCGGGCTCAGTCGGTGGAGCATATGACTTGATCTCGGGGGGCGTGAGTTTGAATCCCACGCTCGGTGTGGAGAGATTACTTTAAAAAATTAAATCTTAAAAAAAAACTAAAAAAGAAGAAAAAGTTAAATATTAAGGTCTATATTCTTCATATTATGCTTAATGTAATGGCTATCATCAAAAAAGGGGTAAAAATAGCATAAACTTTGGAAAAAGATAAACATGGGTTCTAACCCAGGCTCTGCCATGCACAACTGTGTGACTTTGGAAAAGTCGTTGAGTCTCTCAATGCCTCAACATTTTTATTTGTAAAATGAGAGAGCAGATAGCTACCTAACAGGGCATCCATTAGAATTAATTACGATGGTGTATACAAAATTCTGTTTGACTTAAACAAGAGCGCGCGCGCACACACACACACAGTATGGCTAATAACCACTATTTGTGAAGGAAGAAGACAAAAGGGAAAGAGAATATAGTCTACAATGTGAGACGTAACAGCTGAACTATAACCTTAAAAATCTTCATGCTCCTTTACACACAGTCACATCAACATAAAAGGGGTGGTGGGGGCCAGGGAACAACCACCTTCTTCTCACTAAAGACTTTATATAAAACAGGCGAAGTGAGATTAACCCAGACAAAACACTTAGGTTCCCGGCATCTCAAAAATGCCTCTTGGCTCCTCAAGAGAGGAAAGTGTATGAAAGCAGATACCTGGGTGAACTTTGCACAAGTTGCTACGCTAGTAGATGACAGACAACCATTTTATTCAACATTAAGAAAACTCCAAGCAGCGTCGTCTACATTCTTCGATACAGCACCCTCTCCCCACTGAAATTTCTAGGGAACCTGAAAACCAATGAAAGAGCAATGGTTAAAAGTCTAACTATTGCTTACTGAGGCTTTCTAAAATCCCACACATTTTAGAATAATCATCGTCTTTACAGTCCACGCGCCCTATCTTCTACACCAAGTGAACGAATGGATACTTTGACTTTTCTCCCTCCCTATTCTGCGAGAATTGCAGTTAACAGGTAATACATAAGTGAAAAGGGTCTTTTTCCTTTTCCACAACAGACCACAAATCATGCTGAACTACAAAAGCAAAGAAAGCCCCGGGAACCTGGGTGACTCCATCCAGCTAAGCGTCCAACACTTGATTTTGGCTGAGGTCCCGATGTCACGTTTCATGAGTTTGAGCCCCTCGGAAGACTGCGGAGAGCCGGCTTGGGATTCTCTACCACCTACCCCCAACCCCTCATGCGTGCTCTCCCGCTCTCTCTCAAAAATAAACATTAAAAAAAACCCCACAGAAACACTATTTTTCCTGTGATCTTGTCCATGTATTTTTGTTAAAGAACTATTTTTAGGGGTGCCTAGGTTGCTCAGTTAAACACCTCACTCCTGATTTCAGCTCAGGTCATGATCTTGCTGTCTGTAAGTCTGATGAGCCCCACGCTGACAGTGCAGAGCCTCCTTGGGATTCTCTCTCCCTCTGCCTTTCCCTGGCTCTCTGTCTCTCAAAATAAATAAATATTTTTAAAAAATTAAAAAAAAATAATAATGATTTTCCCCTTTAGTTAGAGGGTCCTAGACTCTCTGAAACTATTCTACCACTGGCTCTCATTCAGTACTCTAGGATTTGGTTCTAGATTGAGGGGTCTTACAACACACACACACACACGTGTACATGCGCCTGCCCCCCAGAGCCTTTCCTTTCACCCTTTCTGCTGCTGCCAAACTTCCCAAACTAATTATTTCCTCATCTGAGCTTCTAATGGTAGTTTACTGACATCATATTCATGTAATTTACCATGTTCTACCTTGTATTTTAATTATTTTTACATACTATGCATTCTCCAATGCTCCTGGAAGTTACTGTTCAACTGAGTTTTCATTCATAAATTAGGACTATGTTAAATGAGACACCACTTAGCTTTCATTTAAACATAAGTGGCCTCGCTTCTGCTTCCAATCAAGATGAAGTAACAAGAACCGGACGGATTTATCTTGCTGCTCCAAAAAAAAAAAAAAAAAAAGACCAGAACAAAATACATGAAGTAGAGCACTCAAGACACTGTATGGGAGGCCAAGAAGGACACAGATCCCTCAGACAGGAGAAGCCAAGGTGACCTTTATAACCGCCTGGCTTACTGCCTGGAGAAAGTTTCCAGGCTGTGGCACAGACAGAGGGCAGAGCCAGGTGGTCCCCATGTGCTGAAGACCATGAGCCCGGAGTATAGGGAAGCCAAGGCAGCTAGAGCTCACAGGCCAGAGTGGCAGAGGAAAGAAGGCTGCACAGAGACAGAACTCTCAAGATGTGCACAGGGTTGCCCTCAAACATCCAGCGAAGTCATGATCACTGCACATTCTGTGAGGAGCCTACCCTTAGGCTGGAGAAATGACCACCCGAAGGAGTTGGAGGGTGTAATGCCAGGAGGTCACGTGGTGCCAGCAACAGCGCCTGTTTCCCACAAGAGCGCAAAACCTAGTTATTTCAGAAACATCACTTAAGTGGGGCGCCTTGGTGGCTTAGTCGGTTAAGCGTCCGACTTTTGCTTGGGGCATGATCTCGCGGTTCGTGGGTTCGAGCCCCGCGTCGGGCTCTGTGCTGACTGCCAGCTCAGAGCCTGGAGCCTTTTTCAGAGTCTGTTTCTCCCTCTCTCTCTGACCCTCCCCTGCTCACACTGTCTCTCTCTCTCTCTCTCTCTCCTATAAATAAATAAAAATATTAAAAAAAAAAAAAAAAACAGAAACATCACTTAAGAGTACTAAGAACCTCAATAGGGAGGTAAAATTAACCAGAGACTCAACACAGCTCTGGACCTTTCCAATGAAACTTAAAAACAAGACATGAAGGGAGCAAACCATTTTTAAGAAACTCAGTTGTTGCTGTGGACAAAGCTCAAGAATGTTTACTGAAATAGGTATAGATCATATCTAAGCTTCCAACAAGGTAAAAAATTCACAGTGTCTGGCATCTAGCCAAAAATTACCAGGCATTGTAGACAAGCAGAAAAATACATGCCATAATGATGAGAAAAAGCAATGGTAACTGGTCCAGAATGAATACAGATGTCAGAATTAGCAGACAAGAATATTAAAACATTTGTATTCCACACGTTCAAGAAAAATCATATGTAAAAGAAAAACTGAGTGCGTTAAGAGACATGAAAGAAAGATATGACTCACATCAAATTCCAGAGATGAAAACTGTATTGTCTGAGATTTAAAGAAAAAAAGGCAACAACTACACGTTGGATTGGATTAATGGCAGATTAGACATTTCAGAAGAAAAGATTAGTACAATTGGTAATACAATCGATGAAACTGTCCAAAAGGAAATACACAGAGAGGAAAAAGAACCATAAAACGATGAACAGTGAGCCTTGAAAATGACATGGAATGCTCACAGTCTAATATATATCCATATTGACAGCTTTTCAAAAGTAGTATACTAAGAATGTAAGTCTTGGCCATCGTGAGTGGAAGGAAAAGAAAAGACAGGGAGATGGCAGTGCTCTCGTTGTCAAACCCTAACATTTCACGATCACCTTTCCATTTCTCTTTGCCTTTCCCACACTAGTTGGGATCATGATCTTCTACCCACTTTCCTGACTTCCCAGGAGACCAGAGCTCCTATACCACTTACCTGCTTTCTATCTTCTGGAAACGTGTTGCCTTCCACTGGAATATCTACAAGAGATGGTGTATTTCCCCACATAGCTGTTTACTCCAAAATCCTCCTTTCGTCTAGTCAAATAAAGCATCCATTTCTAAAATGACATTTGTATTTTAAATATTAACTGGTTTCAGTGACATGCACTAGGATATATGTGATTACCCAATTAAACTCTCCTGTTTTCATTTCAAAAGAGAAACCTGCCAATGAATTAACCAGTTAAAATTCATTAATTCAATCACGAAGTATTTACCAGATACTAAATCGAAGCAGATGCGGTAATGAACACAGGTGATACAGTAGCATTCCTGAAAGAAGCTAGTCTGATGGAAAAAAACAGACAAATATACTCACAGCGACAATACTACATGGCGTGGGCTAAGAGAGCAAGAGTGAGGCACAATAAAGGGACGACCCTGAGAGAGAGGGCAAGCTCTCTGAAGGAGGTGAAGTCCAAGCTGAACCTCTAAGGCACGAAATTAATCACGTTCGTGAAAAAGGTATTCTGGCTCCAAGGAACAGTACATGAAAAACTGTATGAAAAGTAGGAAGGGATAAAACACGGCATATATGGGGACTGCGCATGGCTCAGATCTGGGGTTAGAAAGCAGAGAGAAAGGGGGAAAAATTGCCCTATTTTCTGGGGGAAAACAAGAGAGCAAGTCAAGGGTTTCACGCTAACAGGGATCCAAGATGACATGTCCGAACCGTGTCCCTGCCCCTCTCATTGAGCTCTGGGAGAAAACCTTCCCGCTATTAGCAAAGTAGGGAGGGCCTGCGTCCCTAAGTCAGGGGCTAGCAAATGAGGGCTTTGCTCTAAAGCCTGGTCCACCACCCGGTTTTGTACAGCCTAAATGTCAAGCGTGGTTTTTCCATTTTTTAACAGCTAAACAAAGAAGAAAAAAAAAACTGAAAGAAGAATATTTTGTGACACATGGAAATTATATGAAATTCAAATTTCAGTGTCCATAAATAAAGTTTTGCTGGAACACTGCCACACTCCTTCATTTATGTATCGTCTATGACTTCTTCCCTGTTTCAACAGCAGGGCTGGATAGTTGTGACAGACAGCATGGCCCACGAAAGCAAAAATATTTACTAGCAAGCCATTAGTGGAAAAAGTTTGTGGATTCATCTCTCTCCAATTCTCAACTCCTTAAGTGTCAGCTTGTCTCTTCAGAACTTTTTATAAGCAATCTCATAATCAGTATTAGATGAAAGAATATAGTTCAATTATTTGTGAATCTAAAAGTATTATAATTTCAAAACTGCATCATCGATTTCCATTTCTGGATTTTCCACTTAATTACTCCTTTACATATGAAATATCAATTTCTGATTGCAGAACTTTATCCTGGAATTCTGAATGAATGAAATATCATTAGTTATAGGATTTCAAGTTACAAGTTTAAGAACTGCATTCATTTCCTCTTGTTTATAGCAAGTCTAGCCATCCTTATTTCCTGATCCTTAATTAAATAAGAAATATCATTCTAATGTTCTGCAACTGATAGCTCTTTGAAAGAATTCAAGAGGATGAAAAGAAGATGCCAAAGGAAGCTAATCTAAGAGTATTTCTACGATATTTGACTTCTGAGTATTATCACATCAGAATTATTTTTCAAGGGTTGAATTCATCTTTTCGTTGTGTTTTACCTCTATTCTCAAGAGAAAAACAAGATCGTGTTTTACTGCTGCTACCAACTGAAAAGACTCTTACTAATACCCAATCATGTGTTTTTGAACACACTTTTTAGGATACAACTTCAACGTCTCAAGGGAAGTGATATTTACTTTTGTGGATTTTCGGTGTGTCATTTGTCAGCCCCACGGTCATCTCTGAAACAGTATGTCTAAAAAATAAGTTGAAAAATGAAAACTTCATGGTTAATAACCTTTGAGAGATCTGGCTAAGACCCAGGCAGGTAGCGGAGAGTGTACATAGCTTACAATCGAGAAGAGAAATAACATTCCACCTAGGAGATGAGATACCCTCATTTTTCAAGTTAGAAACTGCTGACGACGCTACATGATCCATAAACTGTGAGAATGGAATGAGGTCAAACCTGTCAAAAACCAAAATTTATAACAAAAGATCTGGTCCTCAATACTCACAATTGACATTTTACTGGGCAGTTAGATACATATGATCTACATATGTATTTGATTCACATAAATCAAAGTAATGAGTCCAGGATGGTTAGGTCTCTGGAAACCGGATGTTTTCCTATCTGTGAGGACTCCTACAAGGAAGTAGGTTAAGAAATGCAAAGACAAGAGAGGATTAAAGGGAACACTTAGCAGTTATCTTCAAATACTTGGCTTTTATGAAAAGAGATTAAATCTCTCGGCGTGACTCTGGACTGCGGCAGAACTAGGGGAAAGTGAGGAAAGCACAATGAAAACAGATTTTAGCGCACGGGAAGGAACACTCTTCTACTTTTTAAGGGCCAAAAATGGAACTATTTACCTTATGAGGCTGCTAGTATAATGGAAGAGTATGCAGCTCTGGAATGACACAGATTTCAAGTTTGAAACCTATCTCTGTCTCTGCCCAGTGCAAATCTCAGTCGAATGGATGGGAAAAACACCACCGATCTCAAAAAGAGATTGACAATATACGACCATGACATTGACAATATGATATGACCATGATAATGAGTATACATGTAAATGTGATTTGTATGTAAAAGTGGTGTGAAGCAGGTACTCCAAAACAACTTATTTCAGTAACAGTCATTATTAGTGGTGGCTGAGAACAGACAAGCCAGAGCCAAACTCTCTGGGTTTAAATCCTGGCACTGTCACCCTGGGCAAGTTACTTAACTTCTCTGAATCCCTGCTTCCTAATTTCTTTTTTATTTTTTAATATTTATTTACTTATTTAGAGAGTGGGCACACAAATGTGCACATGAGCAGGGGAAACGCAGAGACACAGGGAGAGAGAGAATCCCAAGCAGGCTCCAAGCTGTTAGCATGGAGGCTGACATGGGGCTCAAACCCACAAATGGTGAGATCATGAGCTGAGCTGAAATCAACAGTCAGATGCTTAACCAACTGAGCCACCCAGGAGCCCTCATTTCCTAATCCCTACAATATGAACATTAATGGTATTTATAAGGCTGCTAATAGAAATAAATGCCTTAATATACACAAGACACTGATGAAAGTGCCTAGTACATAATATGCACTCTGTAATATTATCTGCCATTATTATATAAAATTATTACAATGGATTCATTTTATTCATTAATAAATTCCCTGTTAGTGCACGTACAGTTGACCCTTAATGTTGAGAGTTAGGGTGCTGACCCCGCCTCCCCCCAACACTGTCAAAAATCTGCATATAACTTTTGATTCTCTAAAGCCTTCACTGATAGTCTACTGTTGACTGAAGCCTTACTGTTAACATAAACAGTCGATGAACACATATTTTGTATGCTATATGTACTATGCACCGTATTCTTACATAAAAATAAGCTAGAGACAAGAAAATGTTATTAAGAAAACCATAATGAGGGGCGCCTGGGTGGCTCAGTTGGTTAAGCGTCCGACTTTGGCTCAGGTCATGATCTCACAGTTCGTGAGTTCGAGTCCCGCGTTGGGCTCTGTGCTGACAGCTAGCTCAGAGCCTGGAACCTGTTTCAGATTCTGTGTCTCCCTCTCTCTCTGACCTTCCCCTGTTCATGCTGTCTCTCTCTCTCAGAAATAAATAAAACTTTTTTTTAAAAATTAAAAAAAAGAAAAGAAAACCATAATGAGAACATTTACACTACAGTACTGTATTTACTGAAAAAAATCCACATTAAGTGATCATGTGCAGCTCAAACCCACATTGTTCAAGGGTCACCTTATACTCCATCAAAGCCTTGAGTAAGTCAGAGATGGAAATTCCAGAAGTGAATCAGAGTCTCAACTAAACGAATTCATTCACACATTCAACAAATGTTTACTTAAAATATAATACCTACAGAAGGCATTGGGGTACAGTGGTTAATAGTATGGATTCCCAAGCTGGTCTATGGATATAAATCTCTACAACATCTCTTCGTAGCTGTATAAACTTGGGCAAGTCACCTAACCATTATGTGCCTCAGTTTCCTCTTCTGTACCAAGGGGATAATGATAAGGTTATGGAGAGAATTTCAATGGTGTTGAGCATATTATGTGATAGGATTAGCTGACCAGCTATATTATGGTTACATGCCAGGCACAGTTCTAGACAATGAGTATACAACACACTGCTGACAAGGCCCCTGACCTCACAGAGCTTATATTCTTTGGAGGGGTTGGTGATAAACATGTGACAAGTAACGGTAAGCACTAAAATCAGGGTTAAGTAAAGAAAAAGCAGTATATGGGGACAGGGCAGATCAAGTTGAGACAGGACGGTCAAGGGAGCACCCTCCCGAGAAGCCCAGTGGTTTGCTGGTCTCGGGAAGCATTTCAGGGTGGGAGAAAATCGGAAGAAAAGGCCCTGAGCAGGAGGGTACAGGGTGCAGTAAGCGACTAGCAAAGAGGCCAGTGTCACTGCAGCGGAATATGGGAAGAGAAGGAAAGTTGGGGAGACAGCAGGGCTCCTGGTCACACAGGGCCTCAGAGACCAGAGTAAGGACACTGGGTTTTACTGTAACAAAAACCAGGAAGGGAAACAAACAACTGGGAAGGTTTTTAGAGCACAGGAGTGACACAATGCGACTTGCACTTGAAACAATGCACTCTGCCACAAGCTCTAATGAATTACTGGACTCCGGGGTTCCGTGAATCCCACCATTCTAACAGAAAAGAGGGACACTTAAGCCTCCGGGAAATGGAAACACGACACACAGCACGACGGCCATGGCGACTGCAGCACGTCTAGCTGCTTAGCATGGACGCTGGATACTGAAGTTGCTACATTCACAACAGGGAGGCATTTGCAGCCGGGGTGTGTTCTGTGTGTGTGTGTGTTGGGTTTCACAGACCCAGGGCTGCGAAGAAAGTTTAAGGAAGATGTGCCCGGTGGCTTTGGAATGATGAGACAGGAAGAGCGAGGGATTCTGGCTCCAGGGAGGGATGGAACACACCAGAAAAAGGCCGCTGGGCAGAGGGGCTGGATCAACACCGGTGACAACCTGAGCAGTGCACAGGGTGCCCGAGAAACAGTCCTAGGTAAGGAATTACACAAAGAGATGCTAAAATCCGAGTACTCTAGACCGGAAGTCAAGGGAGAGATGAAGCTGTTTCCACATGGCCAGCCGTACAGACAGGAGTCTGAAAATTTCGGGGAAGAGCAGAAAACGAGAGGAACAAAACCGGGCCTTTCCCCCAGGCGCTGTCGCGGAGTGGGATGGGGAGCGTCATTTACCTTGCCACACAGAGGTGTCCTCGGTGACAATGCAAACTCGCAGGGCAGATCATCAAAGGTTAAGCTTACTTAGTCTCAACTGCAGAACTAAGGAGAAAGATAAAGGTTAAAAAAAAAAGGGGGGGGGAAGGGCAAAAAGGTGTGTGTTTGGGTGGTGGGAGCGGAGGCCGGGGGGATGACTGGGAAGAAGAGAATCATCTAGCGAGTAAAAACTGTTCAGATTTAATCACATTTGTGGAATTCTGGGTATCTTTTCAGGAAAGCTTAGTCATTTTTAGCACAGCAGTGGTTTTCAAGAGCCCATCTTGGCTTTGGCAAGGAAAAATGGTTAGAGGTAAAGATACGGAGCAGTGTACGAGAATTCGGAAAGAAACCAAATCTCTGGGAAAAGTGAGCCTTTTTTTTCTTTCTTTTTTTTTTTTTTTGGTTCACTGTAAAGGAACATAAATTAGCCTCCACCCCACGATCTGCACCTACCCCCAACTTCCCAGAGTCCTGCGCAGCCCCGAGCAAGTGGAAAGTGTGCCAAAACAAACCGTGTGGGCCGAGGCCCCGTGCACGGAGGCTGGGATGAGGTTCGGGTGGAACCGGCAGGCAACCGAATGGAATCGCTTTAAAGCAAGGCCACAAAATGGAGACAGAGCAATCCGCAAGCGCTTCCAAAATCCACAGAAAATGGAATATGCTTCGCTAAACCTCAGAACGGATACCCTACTCCGGCTCATTTCCGAAAAGCCAAACCCAGAAAGCACACGGGAAAATGAAACAAAGCGAAACATACCTGCTCAGTTATCTGTCTTTAATTAAAGCATAAAATACCCTCCCTCTCCTCTTCTCCCAACCACCCGGGGACAGAATAGCGACCGGGCGGCAGCTCAGGTGAAAGACTTCAGCCTTCCAGCTACAAAGAGGGGAGATAGCAGACAATGGAACTGGTGATTCATTACAAAAGAATACACTCGGGCCGGCCGGCTGCCACATGGGCTCGCTGCGCTATTTAAAGGAACAGCAACCCCCTTTCCAACCTCCCTTATTCTTAACACCTTCCCTCCTCTCGGTCCTGATGGAAAACAGATTTTGAAGAAAATGCCAGCAAAGCACTGAGCTGTCCAAGAAAGGGAGGGCTTTGTGTTCCACAGAAACTGGCAGTCTGACGCTATAGGAGAGTACAAAAATTTTCTTTCACATCCACACACCGTACAATCTTTTCCTCTCTGCCTGGCGTACTTTTCCTTTCAACAACAAATAGTATAACTGAGTCTGGGTCAGGCCAACCATTTTTTTTTATTCACTGAAGTCGTTGGCAATTTTGTTTTTCTAATTTTAGACCTATTACAAGAATGACTTCTTCTATGTTATTTTCAGAGATGTGAAGAGATGCAATAATTTGGCTCACTTGCTCAGAAATAAGAGTATCTCAATGAAATACACCTACACCACTTATGTGAACGACGGGCAAACCTGAAGTTATGTTTTAAAAAGTCACGTGAGCATGTCTGTCTAGTACAATAGAATTTTGTGGCTGAAGTGTCTTTTGCTTTTTCTTTTAAAGCAAAACACCGATCACCTACTGTAGATGTCAGAGCAGTTTGCTAATTATACCAGAACCGGGCCTTATAAAACTACAGCCGCTATAATAATAAGGCGCACACATCTAGTATTGTATGATGCTTCCCCTTTCTTCCACCAAGTGAGCAGTTCGTTTAAAATGAAGGAATGTCAAGATCCAATATGCAAAGAACCGAGGTGACAAAAATAGATCTAAATACTTTTCTTAGTAGACTAGCCAAGACAGTAAATACTATACCACAATAAGCCATTTAACTTTGATATCCAAACCCTAAACAGCACACACGTTTTCTATTCAGAAAGTCTATGTGACAGATAATTATCAAATACTGGGATTACATGTCTGGCTTGAGAAACAGAAAACAAAAATAAACACAATAAAAAAAACAACAACAAAAAACCCAAAAACCCAAACCTGTAAGGACAAAGAAAGATTGGCCCATCTGGTTATTTCCTTTGATTCTACCCACCCCACCCCCGGGGTTTACTAACAACTATGTACGTTACATTAACACAGAAAGAAATGTATATATGTAACATACATCACATATACACCAAAAACAAATATGCTCCCATGTGGAAAATCCGCGAATTTGATATTCTGTGCTTCCCGGCTGCAGGAATTAGGGATGGGCAAAAATGAGCAACTTCCTCTCTTGGAGTCCTGCACATCGTGAAACTGTCACAGTGATTTTAAATCTGTTAGAATTCTTCACCACCACGAAATCTCTCCAGTTTCTACGTACCTCTTCTGCTTCACTGCTAAAACTACAGTTTCCTTCCATACCAATTATTCAGATGGCAATATTAAGGGTGCATACGCGTGCATTCTAACTTGTGCTCACACATGCTCCTCGAGAAACTCAGGGCACATGGTCCAAGGGGCCAGAGAAAACCTCTGACTATAAAAAGCGCTATTTCAGAGAACTCTTTCACGGATTCAAAAATATATATAATGAAAAGTCAAGTCGTTGAAAAGGTCTCCGTAATAGCCGACAAAGGAGAGAGCTGTTGCCCTGTGATATTGCCAGTTAATGAAAATTGAATGAGGGCTCCAAGGTTAAGAAGTATCATCTCCCAACAACAAAGAGAATCCAGAAATAGGTCTTCTCTTTTATGGACATTTTTAAAAAGTAAAGCCATATTTCTAAAGAGTTAATGAGGCGGACAGTGAAGGGGTAAGTGGAAGAGAAAAATATTTCAAAGATTTCTCTCCCTTTCCAAAAGGGGAGGGGTTTCTCGATAATCTCCGAACTCAGATCTGGTGAAAAATTACTTTGGAAAGATATATTCTTTGAAACTTCCCCGCCCGCTAGGTCACGTTGGCAGAATTTCCCTAATGCTTTCCCTCCTTCCACACAGCACTGCAGGGCATTATATAACATTTAACTGAACGGTGTTCCAGCCCCTAAAATGATGCCTCTATCCAGACAGCTAGCCGCCTCTCTCGCCCTCCGGTGGTAACTTGGGGAGGAAAAGGGAAGAGAGAACACAAAAAAAGGGCAACCTCCTTAAAAGGAAAGCACTGTCCGGTGATGAAATTTCCCTACAGAGCATAAAAGCCTGGTGTGACACGGATCCTAGGTCTGAGCCGAAGGACTGGAATGCTGGACCATGCAAATGACTTCACTCCAACCACGGCCTCATCACTCCCTCTCAACCCATGTGTAAAGGAAGACGGGCAAAGGAACAGACGGAGGGTGCCAGTGAGAAAAAAAGCACTGCCCTGGAAACCATGGAGGACTGTTCACCTTTCGTTTGTCAGGAATGACTTGCTAAAATGCAGATTATATATTATCTGGCATAACCAAAGACAGGCAGAGACAGAGACAGAGAGACAGAGAGAGGAGAGACAGAGAGAGTGGCAGAGAGAGATCTTCTATTTCCTATTCTCTCTCCTTCAAATGCCTTTTAATGCCCGTGTGATTGTCATTTATCCATTCAGATTTGTTCTCCTCTCAGGGAGGGCTCCACCTGCCTCTGCTACACCTGAATATTCCCATGGTTCCAACTGAAAACGTTCTTTGCCAGTAACAAAGCCATGAAAATGAAGCCTATTTTTCTAGCCTTCATTTTTAACAAGCCATTTAGGACGGAGGCAGCAAAACTGCAATTCCACAGCCAATCCTGAGAAAGCAAAGTGAATCAGGAATCAGATTTCCCTAGAACACAAATTCTTCTGCAATTCTTAAAAGGAAGTCCATCCCTTTCCCCTCTCTCTGGCAGTCTGTAAGAATCTCTTCCTACCTCTGCAGTCTCTCTCCCTCCCTCTTCTCAGAACCAAGACAAAGAGGTAGACAAATCCCCACAGGGTCTTTCCTGAGCTACAGCTGCACAGTACAGGAAACAGGAATCTGCTATGGGGCTGAGGGAGGGGGAGAGAAAAAAGGATACGGACACATCACACACATCACACACACACACACACACACACACACACACACACACACACACACTCAACACAGACTAACACTTTTCAGTTAATAAGAATAAATCTGGCCTCTTCTAAGAAGACAATCATGATTACAACTCTGCTTAGTATACTCGACCCCTGTATCTTTACTTAGATCCCAGAAACCAGAAAAAAAACGCACCGAGGGAACACAATCTTACCTGAGTTACCATTTTCTTTTTCTCCATAAACCACACGGAACAGATGATGAACCCTTCAGGGCGGTCGTGCCGGGGCACACCTCCACAGCCTTCCTGCCCCCCCTCCCCCCCCACGCTAGCTATTTAAGGGCGGGTAATCGATTTCCCTTTATCCCGTTTTCCTTCCTTTCTCTTTCTAGCGTTTCTTCCTTTCTTTTCTCTTCCTCTCTGGCAGTCTCTCCCCCTCCTTCTTTCTCCAGCTCCCTCCCATATCTCAGGCAGATGGCTGAAGGAAGCCCCACCCCTGAATGCCTAAGGTAATTAATCAGAGTGGAGCCCCACCTCTTCCTCCTCCCCCACCCCCTCCCGGCAGGCTGACATCTCCCAACTCCAGAAACAGGCCTGCTGGAGAATGGCAGTTTGTGGTGTGCTTTGCGCACGCGTGTGTGCGTGTGTGTGCACGTGTGTGCGTGTGTGCGTGTGTGTGGAGAGAGAGAGAAGGAGGGGGAGAGGGGGGCAGACGCCATGTGCAGGCATATTTTAAGGAATGCATATCTGCTATGGGGACATTAATTACATAGCTCTGGAAGCATTCGCAGCGGCTCACCATAGTTAATACAGATTTAGAATATTCCGCCCGTGAATACCTGATAATTAAATAAGAAACGAGACAAAAATTATTTTAAGAACATCTCCACTGATGTACGGTTCATAGATGCAGTGGATTTAATGAAAGATGTGGAAAGCTGCTGAATGACCACTTACAGGAAGGTTTTCAAGGAACGGGCACCGGTGAGAATCTGCCCGTCCTGAACCAGTCTAGTGACTGCAAAGGACGGAAAGAGAGGAGGAAGGTAGTAGAAGTGCTTATTTTTTTCTACTGTAAAAACCCTGGGAATTCTGAAAAAAGTGTCTATAAACACTGACTGCTTAAGAAACTTCAGGTGTATACGAAGGTGTATGCAAACGTGACTGCTTAAGGCTCCAGTTTCATTACAAATCCTGGTTAACCGAGAATCTGCCCTTTGTGTTCCCTGCCTTCGGTATTTCAGCCTCTGCTGAAATCATAAACTGTTCCTTATCTATACAATGGGCATCTGTACCATCGTCGTAAACTACAGAGTGCTACAGTTATAAAACATCTGGGAGAACGTTTACTGAACAGAAGAGTTCCTTTGATGTTTTCTTATTAAAACAACATAGTGAAAAAAGCATAAAGTGTGACTCAGTCCAGAAGTCCTGGTCTAAGTTCTGATTCTACCCTAAACAAGTGACCTTGTTAGTCTTTAACTTCCCAATATAAACTTCATAATCTCTCTACTTTAAATTATCAAAATTTCAAATAAAATAATCTGCGTGGATGATGAACTTATGGTGTTTATCATTTATCTCACAAAAATGAAATTTTTTTTGGTATTCTAATAAGGTCCTATTCGAAAGGATTTTGGGGTGTCTGGGTGGCTCAATCAGGTAAGTGCCTGACCCTTGATTTTTGGCTCAGGTCATGATCTCATAGCTGTGGGAGCCCAGCGAGGGGCTCTATGCTACGCGCTGAGACTGCTTGAGATTCTCTCTTCTTCCCCACTCACACTTTCTCTGTCTCTCTCAAAATAAGTAAGTTTATATATTTTTAAGATTAAAAAAATTTTTTAATGTTTATTTACTTTTGAAAGAGAGAGGCAGAGCACAAGTGGGAGAGGGACAGAGAGCGAGGGAGACACTGAATCCAAATCAGGCTCCAGGCTGTCAGCACAGAGCCTGACATGGGGCTTGAACCCGCGAATCCTGAGACCATGAAGTGACCCGAAGTCGGATGCTTAACCAACTGAGCCACCCAGGCCCCCTCAAAATAAAATAACTTTAAAAAAGGGATTTTGGGGCTTCTGGGTGGCTCAGTCAGTTAAGCTTCCGACTTTGGCTATGGTCATGATCTCACAGTTCATGAGTTGGAGCCCCGCCTGGGCTCTCTGCTGTCAGCACAAAGCCTGCTTCAGATCTTCTGTTCACCTCTCCCCTCACTGCCCCTCCTCCGCTTGCACGCACATGCGCTTACTCTCTCTCTCTCTCTCAAAAATAAAAATATAAACATTAAAAAATGATTTTATTTGTATTTTTGTCATGATATGTTTACTATTATACTCTCTAATAGATTACCCAAAGTCAGAGATTAATCCGAAAATTAAGCTTCCTGTATTTAAGGTATATACTAAAGAAATCAAAATTTAAAATCACAGATCACACTGAGAATGCATAGTGTTTTGCTATCTCTGTGAAGATTTGTTTAGCTAAATGCATAACCAGCCTTGGTTTGGCACACTGCCCAATATAACATCCTCATACTCCTATGCAAATTAATAATCATTTTAACAATTCTGAAAAAAACACAGGAACTACCAATCTGGAGAACCTGAAGAAACTGGCATAATCATAGCTATTTGCTGAATGCCTACAATAAGTCAGGCCCTGTTCTGGGCATTTAACAGATAATTGCATACCTTTGGTATAATCCACAATGTGTAACAAAATATGTACCAAAGAATGGGGTCTTTAAACATTAGTGGGGGAAAATGACTATGAGAAAAAGGAATAGACCAGTACTAGGTTTGTTCTTATTTAACAGTTTTAGAAATGATCTGGAAGGTGGAACACCTTGCATTTTCTCAGTTTGTAACTGAAAGGCCAATTAGGAGATAAGAATGCAGTCAAGTTTAAAAAAAATACAGAGTAAGCAGAAAAGAGGTAGGTTGAGTTTCACTGGCAGCAAAGGCAATCCAGGGTACTTTGGGAAAAATCTAAATCATGTTTATGGGATAATTATTTATGTTTTCAGTTCTACTATAAGAAATAAAGCAGAGGACCACCGTACGCCACTCTCTGAATCCAGTGGTCCACTACGGTGCTAGGGGCCAAAGCCCTGAAGCAAGACTTCCTATCACGCACCATTACCCTCATGAAAGCCACAGTTCTCCCGAAGCCTGTGTGTGACTGCAGCCTCCATACGTAAAGAAAGACAATGAGGCCCCAAGAAAATATATATATTTTTAAATATAGAGGCAAATGTGGAATCCCTACATGCAAAAAGCCCAGGACTAGGGCTAGGACACAAGTTCCCTTTGGCCTGGTATTCATGCTTCTTTTGTACATGCAGGACCAACGTTTTATACAGCAGATCCGCAGACAACAGCCTTTACCACAAGAAAGTGTGAGTATGAGCTAACATCCAAATATATACTACGATGATTTTCATCAACACCGAAGAACAGGATCATAATGAGCACTGAACAAACTCAAGGATATTTTGAAGCGTGTCCCTGACTTTCAAGGCCAGTACTGCAGAGGACAATTTGCTCCCTGGCGCCCAAGAGAAAGAAGAGCAACTTGAACAGCCTGGATCGGACCCAGCGAAACAACTGGAGTCCCCTAGTGGCTGAATATGCCCGGTAGTGGACCAGGGAGCGACTCAGTCCGGGGCATTTTCTGGGATGGAGTGTCCGGATTCCTTCCAAGACCCTCCTTCTCGCTCAACGCCACACCAAACGAGAAGTCCTGATTTCTGCGAAACCTGCCCTTTCTTTCTGTCCCTGGCACCACACACACTCAGTTCTGACCATGTTATTTGCTATCTAGCCTCCTACTTCTCCCTCCGCCTCCCGTCTACCATTCTTCCTATCCGAGGTGCTTACCAACTACCAGGGGCCTCTTTCTAAGGGCAAATCCCACCATGCCATTTCCCTGATTCAAATCCTCAACTACTCCCCACAGCCTAGAGATGCCTACCACACGACCTGGACTCACTCTACTGTCAGGGTCCCCTCGTCCCCGCCCACCACCCAGCCCTCTTCTCTGCTCCTAGCACACTGACCCCCATTCCTCAATGACACCATGTTTCTGCTGTTTTCTTTCACATTCTTACTCCTTTGAATATGGCCTTCTATCTGGCTGACTGGTTAATGAGCTTGAAGGCAAGCTCACTTCAGGGATCCCCCACTCCAGAGCCTTTCCTGACCCTACCTTTTCCCACATCTAGGTTAGGTACCCCTCTACCCCATGCCTTAGGACCTAGCCCATGGTTCGTAACTGCTGGCGCTACTGACGGTGAACAGGTAGGAATTGTGTGTTTCATACCGCATCCTCAGTTCCTAATGAAATACCTGAATATACAGTGGATGAAGAAATGCTGGCTGAAATCAAACAGGAATGCTTTGATTTCTAGCTCTATCCATTTATTTTACGTACACGGGTACCTAAGGATGAAGAGTATCCAACGTTGTTATCAAAACATTACAAAAGTGTCCTCTTCTTCCAAAAGGGTGCTTGGAAATAGGTTCAGATTTACAAATTTACTTCATTATCATAGAAATTTGAAGCTGAAAGAGGTACAAAAAAGAGAGTGGGAGAAAGCCCTCATTTTTTACTTTATTAGATTAGTTCAGATTCTAGACAAACTAATGCTCACTGATTAAAAAACAACAACAAAGAAACCTCACAACTTTAGGTGCTCTCGCTCTTCACAATTTTACATTAGCTGTGACTCAACTTCCGTACCTTCCACCCACATACCGGCAGTGCTATAAAAGCAGATCCAATGGTCCCCGGCTACCAGGGAGGTTTTGCTCATATTTTCCCAGGCTGCCTCTGACACCCTATGCTTTTCACCCAAGTGAAAAGCAACATTAAAAGGGATAGCATTTCCTGCAATAATAAAAACTTGTTAGTATAAAAGCTTTTCACGGCACTCCCCCCCACAATAACCCTAAATGTAAATAACAATTTACACCTAATAGATATTAAATACCCTCCCAGAAGCATCTCTAACACAATGCCACTTTAATATCCTTTCCCCCCACATCCCCTTTAGCAAACATGAAACGAAATTAAGGGTAATTCTATTATTTCCTTACTTCTTTTCTCTAGTTTAGGCGAGGTTCAGTTACATAGAACCCATTCTCGAGAAACAGGTGAGGGCAGCATTGTATATGCTTATAAAAGCTAAATAACCCTCATATTTATTTCTTATCCCTCAAAAATCAAACCTTTAGAACGAGACCCAAAAAAATATAATTATCTGAGACATAGGTGCGGCGAGAAAAATTAGAGAACGTTACTTCACAAGTTATGATCCAGATTTGAGTAATACACTCTTGAATCTTTAAAAAAATCTCAATGCCTACCCGACTAAAGTCAATATATACAATTGAAATTATGTACATTCTCTGTATTCTGTGAGAGATTAAGGAAATATTAGATAAACATGAAAATGGGATGGGATGTAAACAAATTTATCAATAAACAGATTATCAAGAAAATAATAGCTGATGAATCTATGGAAAACTGCAGTGTGTTGTTTCTATGCTACTAAGTACTAAGGTGTGATGTGTTTCTCTAAATTACTGGACGTTCTCCTGTCTTCTTCACCGCCAAATCCTGGCACAGTACCTGACACACAGCAAGTACGCAAAATGATTCTCAAGATGAGAACTTAAGGAATACCTATATCCTTATACATTGTCCAGGTCGCCTTCCCACAAAGAAGTGGACAGCCAATGGGCTCATTCACCCCACAGCCATTCTGCACATCTGAGCTCGCTCTAGGCAAAGGGGGCTTTCAGATGGGCAGCTTTCTGTCTCCCAATCTTCCAGATAATATCCTTAACCTGTATTTGGCTGTCCTAAACCCTCACACCCAGACACACAGCTGCACCCCCTATAATGGAAGACCTCGCTGCTTCTTCCTCCAACTCTCCCATTCCCCTGAAAATGAGAATCAGTGTTCAGTGGGTGACAGGTTAAGAAAACTGCCTCAGGAAAAGCAGTGATAACAGAGAAGCCCTAACCTGCAAGGATGGTTACATTTTCCCCTCAATATTTTTTACTGTGGTAAAATACACAGAACATGAAATGGACCCTTGGCGATTTTCTAGAACAGCTGACCCTTGAATAACACAAGGGTTAGGGGCCCTCACCCCCCCACTCTGTCAAAAATCCACGTATAATTTTGACTCTCCCAAAACTTAACTACTAACAGCCTATTATTGATTAGAAGCCTTATAGATAACATAAACAGTCGATTAACACATATTTTGTATGTTGAATGTATTATATGCTGTATTCTTATAATAAAGCTAGAGAAAAAAAAGTTAGTGAGAATGCCATAAGAAAGAGAAAATATATTTATAAAACTGTAAAACAAAAAAAATCCACATATAAGTGGACTAAAGAGTTCCAACCTGTCTTGTTCAAGGGCCAACTGGTATCATATAGATTTGTCATGTGCCATCATCGCCACCATCCATCTCCAGAACTCCCTTCTTTTTTTAAAACTGACATTCTGTAACCATTAAAGAGTAACTGCCTATTCTCCTTGACCCTGTGGAGGCCCTGGCAACAATCATTCCACTTTCTGTTTCTAGGAATGTGACTACCCTAGGCACCTCATACAAGTGGCATCATATGGTATCTGTCTTTTTGTGACTGGCTCATTTCACTCGGCATGGCTCCCCTCATGACTCATCCATGCTGCAGCTTATGTCGGAATTTGCCTCGTTTGTTTTTAAGACTAATAGTCCCTTGTGCGGATTACGGCATTGTGGTGATCCATTCATCCACTGATGCCACCTGGGATGTTGCTTCCACCTCCTGGCTCTTGTGAATGATGCTGTCGTGAACACGGTATACAAATACCTCTTTGAGACCTTGCTTTTCATTTGGTGGGGGGGGGGGGGGGGGGGGGGGGATATACCCATAAATGGAAATGCTGGGCCAAATGGGAGCTCTATTTTTAATTTTCTGAAGAGCTACCATACTGTTTTCCATAGCAGCTGTCCCATTTTACATTCCCATCAACAGCATACAAGGGTTCCAACTTCTCCACATCCTCGCCAACACTTGTTATTTTCTGAGGTTTGTTTGTTTTTTGTTTTTTAGGGTTTTTTGTTGTTGGTGTTTTAGAGTAGCCATCTTAACAAGTTATATTTTAATCATCCAGCCAGAGGCAGTAAGGTTTAATCCAAAAGAATAATTTCAGGAAAGCTTCTCAATAAATAGATTTTCTTTTTCTGGGCAGGGAGACTGTAGTCATTGTCCTTTAAATCATATCTAGCAAGTCCCTATCTACTTACTCTCCCTGTGTTTTAACCTGATTTGGTCTAGATTTAGCTCTACAAAAATTGTAACTAATAAAGTAACCCAGTTCAATTGCATGCTCTTAAGATAGGCATGATTTTATTAACAATAAGAGCAACGAATGGCCAAGTTCTGAAAATACTTTATTGCCTTATGTTGAGGAGAACTCTCTTTATTTTATTATCTCAACACTAGCAATTGTAGAAATAATTTTAAAAACTGGTGCAAAATCTTTAATTAAAAAAAATGCTTTTCAGCCATATCCTCAACGATTGCCACTGGCATAATGCATCAGTACTGAATCACACACTATCCATGAAGAGCTTTAACCTAAGAATATGACAGAAGCTAGTAAGAGAATTTTATAACCACAGTGGAGATAGGAGTTTAGGTAGCCAATAATGATCTATTACCCATTTACAAATGCACTGAAAGAAAACTGTTACCCTAACTGAATTAATAAGTAAGATTGTAAAACAGTTTTGGATCCTTTGACTTAAAACTGTTTTTTAAATGAAAACTCATTCATTTCCCTGATGGGGTGGAATGGAAAGGGTATTCTTAAAATTTAACATCTCATTACCTGCATTTCTAAGCTACCTTAATTTCAGAAAGAATATACCTACGAAATGGAGCAAAGCCAGGAAAGTGTTATTTCAAATACTGAGCACTACATTTACCAATACTAAATCTTAACGACTAAAACGATCTGGGGTGTCAAATACATTTTATCATAAATGAATAAAATTGTACTGAATAAAAGACTTTAGCAAACGCTGTCATTTCTAAACAGGAATTCTTTAATCCATCCCACCACCTTTCCCTTGTTGGGAAGTGGCCCATTTTCTACCCCCAAACTTCTTTTATACATTACTATTTTTTTCCTTATATCTCTGATACTTCAGTCTTGTCTGGGAACACTTTTGCTTTTGCAGTTTTTTTCCCCACAGACAATTTTACTTCTCTGTTACTACAAGCCCCTTACTTTGCTAGCTGGGTCTCAGAAAAAATACTGTTCACAGATGTTTGTCTTCAAAAGCACATCAGTATTTACTTGTAAGAAGCTTTGCTTCTAACCTAGTCTCATGACACTTCCAGCCTTAAACTGTTATGTGGACCAAACTACTGTTTTCTGCCAGTAGAGAAACAGTCCACAGGTAAGTAAGACCCACAAATATATCAAAACCTCATTGTGGTAAATACTCCTGATCTGAATAACTCAAAATAATGGAAGCACGTATATATCACAGAATATAAGTAAAAAGCATAGTTAAATAAACATAACCACATCTCCCCCCAGTCCCCCCATCTGACTTCAACACTGGCAGACACAGACGAGAGCTGGAGTCTACTCTGGAGAGCTCACCCAATAGGTTCAATTAAAAATAGCCTGGTTAGCCTTCTGGCCCAAAATACATAATAGGATGTAATGGTTAGTTTGTCACTTCCTTTAACCCTACACATTTCTGTCCAACCTACAGCTTAGGAGAAATGGCCATTTGGAAGAAAAAAATAGTGAAGTACCATGAAAATAAAAATAAACCAAAACAAACCTAGAAAACAACTAGTATCTGTAATTCAGAATTAACCACATTAACTGTTTTTATCTTCCTACTATAGGTTTTCAGCACAATCCATTCATATTTCAAAGAATCATGACAAATGAAGGGTCATTTGGTCCAACCCCTTCATTTTATATATGGGGATAGTGAAATCAAGTAAAACGAAGCTATCTGAGCATATCGTGGAGGTGGTTAACACTATAGATTGAATCAGAATCCAGGATTCTTCAACTTCACTCACCACACAGCCAATGGTAGATATCTGGAGTATACTTGATAATGACTTCAAAGTTTCTGACTCTAGACTTCAGTAAGTTAATAAATAAGATGCCATTAATCCCATCACAAAATAGTCTAGAATATTAAGCGTGTGGAGTGCCCTCTACCGGACGTTACCTTTCTGAAAATTAACAGTAACATTTAGAAACTGCCATCTGTGCTTCTCATCTACTCAGAATGAAGCCTCGAGTTTAGTATAATCGGTGACTTAGTAGGTTACGTTTATAATGCCAAGCCCACTGTGTTTAAACACACACACACACACACACACACACACACACACACACACACACACGAATCTCTCAGAAGTTTCAAGAACTTCTAGAGTTGAAAGCAACCTCCCCTACGCAGCATTCGATACTGTAAAAAAACTCAAACCTTCTGTTTCAGCAAATTAGCAAAATACTATGGGAAATCTATGCCCTGAGTGGTACCAGGTCAAAAGACAGAAAGCTTATAAGCATTTCATCCCACCATAAAACCTCCACATCAATCAAACAGTACTTTAGAAAAAAAAAGTTATAACCCTCAGCTTACCTGCACAACAGGATATTGATAATCCATACAATATACACCATACATAGCAAAGGGGAAAATATCTTCAGACAAAGGCAGTACCAAAAGTGTCTATGCTTTTGCCGTGTTTGATCTGGCTGTCCTGTCCAAAGGAACTAGGTAGCACCAAAAAAATCTCTGGCTGACTCCCAGTCTACGCAGATAGGTATGTTGGCTCAGATGATGAAGTTGGAGCTTGGTTTGGCCCAAGCTTCCACCCCAGGAACATTCAACACTACACAGAAGAAACGTTCAGGGGAAAAGCCAAAAAAAAGAAAAAAAAAAGCTCCAACTGAGTTACTAGTTAACAGACTGAAAACTATACCACAGACTTGCTATTTCTGTTGGTTTCAAACTGACAATCCCACCAGAAACTCAAGAGGCAGAGAATGACAGCCAGGACAGGGAACACAGGCTCCTTAAAGTGGCAAAAACAAAACAACAACAACAACAAAGCACAACGGTAGGAAGCACAAGGTATCCAGGATCCCAAATGATATATATATATTCCAGGCTTTAAATGCGTCAGAGGGAACACTCCCAATCCAGGACATGGAAAGGCAGATGGGACTGGTATTATTTCTCTATTCCTCTTTGGGTAGGAGGGCGCGCGCGCACGCGCACACGGGCGCGCGCGCACACGCGCACACACTCACACACATGCCACACACACCCCTTCTGTCTCCGGCAGAGACAGGTGCTAGGATTAGCAGTATAAAACCCCTCTGTGGTGGAAAGGAATGGGAGAAAAAAGAAGTCACACTGCTCCATGCAGTAAAGGGATCCCTTTCATGACAGTGTATGTTTGTGTATCATTTAACGCCTCCTTCACTGTGCTTTAACAGAGGCCGGGACAGCTGGCAGATCAGCGCTAGAAAAGAGGAAGGCGGCCCCCACTCCGAGGCAGCATGAGTCCACTGGAGACCTTCAGATATGCAAGCCACTCCGTCAGCTGTTCCAATCAAACATGTAAGGATTAACTCCGGCTGCCTGCAAAAACGGTGGGGGTGAAAAGGTCCTTCCAGAAAGCCAGTTGCTCTTCCTCTTTTAGGAAGGAAGCTGCTACACCCGCCCTACCGTTATACACAGACACACATGTGCGCACATATTTCGATAACAGATATTAAAAGCAGTAACAAACAGGGACAGGTGTTAAGTCAGTCTGATAAAGCATGGCAGGTTTGGCTTTCAGAGTTGAAATGGCCCATCTAAAACCAGAGACCCGCTAAAAAAACAAAAAAAATAAATAAAACCAGGAAGGTGCTAAGTAATTCTTAGAAAATAGGACATACGGTGAGCAGAGAGTGAATGCTTAGTAAGGGACACGGTATTTGTAACTACTGCTCCTAAGAAATCCCCTATGTGGGGCAAGCATTCAAAAGTTCAAAATGATAAATAATTCTAAATTAGTTTCAAGGACTATGATCTCCTGAATCTTGGAGGGCCAGTAATATTATAACATGTTTCAGTAAGATTAAACTATGAGGATTAAATGCCACTGTGAGAGTTTATGTATTGCTGTGCCCCCCGCCCCCAGTGCAATTTGTCTCCTTTTATGGTCACTGAATTTTATTTTAGGATTGTTCAGAAGAAATTGTTTTTTAAGAGTCAAAATGGCTTTAGTACATCTAAGATAGTTCTTGTGACTGAACATTTACCCCAAGTCGGTTCTAAGAGATTAGGCGGAAGGACAATTACAACGTAATGTCTAATTACGAAGACAGTCTAATTATCTTCAGGCTGCTAGTACACTGCTGGTATACTCGTATTATACACGAGATACAATATTGCATTAATTCAGTCTAACTTTCAAAAATTTACTGAACATCTAGTACTGTGCCACTGGAGAAATGAAGAGACATGGTCCTGTGGTCAAGGACTTGACAGTTTCAGGGGAAATAGACAATAAGCACATAGGTAAAACCAAAAGGCAAAAGGGTGCTACAGCACAAAATTAGACACCGTAAGTCACTTCTCACACAAAGAATAACATTTTTTTTTTCCTCAAAGCTGCTGTCAATGAACACGTCCATAGTATCACTTTCTCACAACTATGAGCCTCTAGCTTTGTCAATTCTGAGGAGAGATTATCTGAACCTCGTAATATTTTCATGACGTTTTTGATCGGATTTGTCACATGTTAAGGGCCTTTAATATCCATTCTAACTATCCCCATACCACGATTAAAGAGGTAATTGAGAAATAACAAAAGTAATGTTCCTGTAATAAAATCTTGTACTAAATTTCTACTTCTAATCATAAATCAAATAATTCTCCAACCCTTCTTCCTCCCTGTACACCATACCATCCCACCTCCCCTCTACTGCAGTTCATATACAGAGGTACTGACCACGTAGATACTTGCAAATTAACATCTTAAATCACTATTACATCGTTGATATAATTGGTATCAAGATTCCTCTCGATATAAAGACTGGGAAATGATGACACTTCTTATAAACCATAGAGGGCTGCGACAATGAACTATGGCTAATAAACTTCATGAGTTAACGCCATTCAGTATTTGGTGAATTAATTACAGAAGATGAAGTTCCCAGATGGTAATGTATTTATGATGACACACTATAATTCAAATTCTGGAACTGATATGATTCTTTTAAAGTTTATTTACCACTTTGAGAGAGAACGTGAGAGGGGGAGGGACAGAGAGAGGGAGAGAGAATCCCAAGCAAGCCCCCGCCGTTTAGTGCAGAGCCCAACACGGAGCTCAAACCCATGAACCATGAGATTATGACCTAAGCTGAAACCAAGAGTCATAACCAAGTGGGCCACCCAGGCGCCCCAAGAACAACCTGTATAATTTAAACTTGAAAATGGTCTCCACATAGGTTACTGAGAGCCTGGTCAATTTCTAGAGCTTTAAATTCTTCTTGAGGATAGATTTATACATATAGGGTGAGAAGAGACGTGACTACAATATTAAGTGAAAAAAATTCTATTGCTGAATAATGTAGAGAGTGTAATTCCGTATTTTTAAATGCACATATGTATCTCTGTGTACCAGTCAATAAATCGTGTATTTAATTTGTAAGCTTTAGATATCTTATGTTACATATTTATGTGAACATACACATACATATATACATAATTTACTGGTTGACACATATACCAACAGATGCCACATATATACTATGTACTATATGTAACATATATTTATACACAGACATATATACACACACATGCCACAAAACCTACATCTAGAGTCTAGGGGGGTGGGACAGTGAGGGGGCAATTGGTTTTCATTTATTACTTTAAAGATAAACTTCTGCTATGTTCAAATACATTTAAATTAGCCTTTGGTACTTCTATAATTTATAGGTTTAAGGGAATCAAACTGATTTTCCTTTGAGTATAAGTACTTTAAAAATTAGCAGTACTTTCTCAGTCTATTATATTATCACATTTGCTTTACTTTACATGATGGCCTGACTATAAACTCTCTGGGGGATACGGATGATAAACCATCTAATCATGTCTTACCTAGATTCTACCCAAACTGTGCCCAGGTCTATTTTAAGTAATTAGCCCTCTTCAGAAAAAATGGCAAAATAATTCAGTATCTGAATTGTAACTCCCCTATTTTTTTTTTTTTTGCCTTTTGACTCACCTCTTGTAAAAAAGTTTAAATTACAATTTAAGACCAATAATTTAGTCAAAATAAAATTCTAAAAAAATACGCCATTTGAAAAAGTACACACTTTGCAATATTATGACTGCTTTCCTAGTATTAAAGTCTTTGTTTACTCATCAATTATAAACATATCCACAGAAAATGGCTGTTCATATATATTTCCATGCACTCATTAGTAGAGACCCACAGAGCACAGATTTCAACAGCTGATGTACCTACATGTGTGGTAGACAGAATGTAACGGAGGTGAGAGAGAAACAGCCCTGGTGATATTTAACAGTGAGAGATCTAGAGGCTGCCTTGAGGTTCATGAAGTTTAAGTCTTGCTGAGGAGAAAGCAGACAGTTTACCACATCAGCCTGATGCTGGGACGGGCTGGGGACAGTGCAGTGTGACCTGGACCACTTACAAGCGAGGCATCTCAAGACTTACCAAGCACTGGACAGCCAGACAGTACTTGAGATTCTTCTCGTTTCTACTCTCTTGTTCTTTTTTCCTTCTCTCCTTTTCCTTCCCTTCTGCCTACGCCACAATCCTACCAAGCATGTCGAAAGATGCTAGTTAGGCCTCACGGTAGAATGCTTAACACAGAATGCAAGGACTTCCGCTCTGCGGTATAAAATTAGTTTTAGTGGCAATAATATTAGAAGGCTCCAATGACTGCTGTGTACAGGGATAACACAGCAACTCAAAAAAAGAAAGGGCTTGAGACAGACGAGGATGAAGGGGATGAGGTAGAGAAAGAGATATATATATATACAGGCAAAACAGATGGTTAGAAATACACAAGACCTACTCATGGGTCAGTGTGACCAGTCTAGACGACTGGGGGTAAATAGTGGCAAATGCAAGAAAAGTAGGTTGGAATCACCGTGGAGAGCCTAGGACATCAAGCTATGTATTTCAGACCTTATCTTGAAAGACAGTTTGAGAAGGAAGGAGTGTTAGTTATTAGAGAATTAACATTTTGTGGAAGCGGCTCTGGTGGCCAAAGGTAGAATGGAAAGGGGGAACCACTTGGAGGTGGGGAGGCCAATTAGAGGCTACAATCACAATCGTCTACAGATTATTAATGCAAAGCCACGTGCCAGCCACAGGAATAATGAAGGTAGAGATGTAGGAGACATTACAAGGGCAGCATCCCCGGGAAGTACAGGCTGTATGATGCAGGGTCGAAGAGAAAGGGTAATTAAATCTAACACTAAGGCTCTAAGTCTAGCTGACTGGCCAAGTAAGCACCACACTGATAAAACAGGAAAATCAGAGGCATCCACTGGTTTGAAGTTGTGGCAGGCCATTCAACAGGAAGGTCTACCAAGTGCTCGAGGTGTAGGTGGCAGTCCCAGAAGAGAGGTCAGGGCTAGAAATGAAGAGCCAACTTCACATATGGGAGGAACAGCCAACAGCAGAAATGTGGTTGAGATTAAAAATTAGCAATGCTCTCCCATACTGATTTAGTCCGCAACATTACTGAACAACCACGTACTTTAAAAAAGAAAGAAAAAATAGAGAAGAAAGAAAGAAAGGAAGAAAGGAAGAAAGGAAGAAAGAAAGAAAGAACGGACGGACGGACGGATGTACAGTGGGTACAAGGCAAAGGGCTGAAAATAGAACCTTAAGGAATACTCACTGCTCGAAGGCAGAAATAGCAACAAAGGATAAAAAAGATTAAGCAGGATCATGTACTATTCACAAAAGCCAGGACACAGGACATCTGTTACTATTCTTCTATCCTGTGTCCCTTACACTGAGCAAAGTATTTCATAAATTGATACCAGAGTATATAGCAGTGTCAAGAAGAAATACAGAAAAGTTAAAAAAAAAATAGGGATTTAGGAAAATAACTGAATTTAGCAAACAGATTGAGAAGTTGTGTGTGAGAAAGCTGTTTCAATAATAGCAGTAAAAGGACAGCAGCAAAATTAATAAATTCATGATCAGAATGGACAACAGACACAGCACCTGCATGTAAATTTTAACAAAACTTTCTATTTGGGAATACTTCTTTGTCTTCCAAGCGACAAAGTATAAAAAAAATTACTGATACATTCAACGACTTACTGTCGCCTCTATCAAGGTAGACTGGACTACTACCTTGTCTTGGTTTTCTGGCTCTGTGCCTTTGAGTATATGGTTTTCTTACCCGTTTCAAAATGCCCAAACCTTAAAACAGACCCCTTGGAGGTCTAACTTCAATGCTATCTGCTCCACAAAGCTCTTCCTGATTACTTCCAGCCACAAGTAATTCCTCTTTTGTCTGAACTTCATGGTACTTTAGCTTCATGGTACCTTTAGCTGACTTACAGCACACTAAGCACTTTCTGTGTTTTTAGTAATACCTGTTTCATCTATTGAGTGGTTTCTTTAAGGGCAGAACCTGTCTGTTCAACTTTGCGTTTCTCTCAAAGAATGAAGCCAATACTGGGGCACCTGGATGGCTCATTTAAGCATCCTACTTGGATGGTTAAGCATCCTACTTCTGCTCAGGCCATGATCTCATGGTTGGTGAGTTCGAACCCCACATTGGTCTCCTCACTGTCAGTGTAGAGCCTGCCTGAGATTCTCTATCTCTCCCTCTGGCTCCCTCTCTCCCTCTCTCTCTCTTAAAATTAAGAAACAAACAGAAAAAAAGAATTAAGCCGATACCTTCCATACAGCACATGGCCATCTGCAATTACCTGCAACTACAAATCAGAGCAAAATGAATTAACAACCACGAACAGACCATCTCACATTTGTTCATTCAGTCAACACCCATTCGTTCAACCACGATATCCCCAACATTGTATGAAGCCCTAGGAATACAAAAAAACTCTCAAAGAGTTGGCGGCAGGGGGGAGAAAGGAGAAAACAATAACCACCAGAATACCACCTGACAAGTGCCACGTGTGAGACCTGTGAGAAAGGTCACTGCCACCATCGAACTCCCCAGAGCCACAGAAGCCAGGAATATTTCACAAGCAGTTAATTCTTGAAATGAATTGTCAAAAACACATGAAGAGTTTTCCAGATGTGGGGGGAGGTACAGTGGGGGGGGGGCAGCGGAAGAGCATTCCAAGTGCAGACCCAGTGTGGAAGGGGCGGGGCCATACCTAGCACACTTACAGGAAAGCAGGCAGGTAAACATAGAGCACGAACTCGAGAGCCTACTGAAAAATATTCATGTGAAAGTTCTATTCGTTATAAGGTACTGTGAGAATTGTCGAATTTTCTACATCAATGGAAACGCTTGAAATTATACCTAACAGAGAACAGCAAACCGCAGTTTTGCTGTGTACAGAAAGGACTCCTTTGTGTGACACACGGTACAGAAGGAAGTGTGGGTAATAACAGAATAAACCATGCTATGGCTGAAAGGGAGACAGAGAGACAAGCATGCAAACGGGTGAGGCCAGGAATTAACATTTTTGTTAGAGTGTCTTTCGTTACTCTTCCACTCTACATTAGTACTACTACTAAGTAAAAAAGGTATCCATTAAAAATAGGCAAATAGGGGGTGCCTGGGTGGCTCAGTCCGTTAAGCGTCCGACTTCAGCTCAGGTCATGATCACACGGTTTCTGGGATCGGGCCCCACGTCGGGCTCTGTGCTGACAGCTCAGAGCCTGGAGCCTGCTTCAGATTCTATATCTCCCTCTCTCTCTGACCCTCTCCTGCTCATGCTGCCTCTCTCTCTCTCAGAAATAAATAAAAATATTTTTTAAAAAATAGGCCAATAGACATTCCCTGGAAATCCAGAAAGACAGTATATAAAGGGTAAGGAAAGATATACCTTTTTTTTTTAAACTCTTTATTTATTTTGAGAGAGAGAGATCATGAGCTGGAGAGGGGTAGACAGGTAGGGAGGGAGAGAGAATCCCAAGCAGTCTCCATGATGTTGGTGCAGAGTCCGACATGGGGCTTGAACTCATGAACCATTGAGATCATGGCCTGAGCCAAAATCCAGTGCACCGAGCCACCAGGCTCACCAAAGATACACCACTTAAAGCAGAAAATAACTACAAATATTCAAATACTGTTGGGAAAATATGTCTATAAATGATTCTACATACATTATCTTAAAGAATAGAGCCTTTTACCCTCCACAGAAACTTTTATCTTGTCTCATTCATAATACCTCTGTGACAGATTACAAAAATCGTCACGCAATTTCTGAGCCTCTCCACGAAGAGGTGGAATTTACCCCCACCCTTTGACACTGGGCTTAGCCTTCCTTGTGACTTGCATTCACCATTGGGCCATTAGCAAATGTGACTCGATCAGAGGCCTGACAGGTGTTTTTTCCCTGGGGCTTGCCCTCCCTTGCTACCCTCTGGAACCCCGAGACCACCGTGTGAGGACGGAGGGAAAACAAAGTGGAACGGAGATGAGCTACTCCAGCTGTGCTCCCCAGATGTGAAAGTGATGTCATCCCAGACCACCCAGGCCCAGCCAACCCAGCCAAGAAGAACCACCCAAATTGCTGACCTGTAGAACTGAGAGCAGGTAAATGATGAGTACTATTTTAAGGCATTACATTTTGGGCAGGTTTGTTAGGCAGCAAAACCTAACTGACACAATCTCACTGAGTAACATTAAGAGGTATATTCCTCAACAGTCTCATTAGTATCACACTGTCTTAATTACTGTAACTTGAAATGAAGCTGTGCTAATTCTCCAACTTTCTCTTTTTCAAAACTGTTTTGGCTATTTGAGGTCCCTGGCATTTCCACATGAATAGAAGAATTGGCTTGTTAATTTCTATTTAAAAAAATACTTGCTTGGATTTTGATTGGGATTACACTGAATCTAAAGATCGGTTTGGGGAGAATTAATATCCTAGGGATATCAAGTCTTCCAGCTCATGACCAGAGATCTCCCCATTTCATTCCATTGTTCAAAAATAGGTTTTGAAGATTATAACTATCTTTTCTCCAGGTGTGCACTGGAATCACAGGCTATACCTGAGGTTTTTGACAGTTCACTATCACTTTTCTGAAGTCTACTGGTTCCCGTAATACTCACAAGCCAAAAATGCAATTCTATTCAATAGAATAGAATAGAAAATGCAAAAATAGATCCACAGGTACAAAGGCAATGTAGTGGATAAAGAACAGTCTTTTCAGGGGCGCCTAAGTGACTCAGTCGATTAAGCATCCAATATCTGTTCAGGTCACGATCTCGCAGTTTGGGGGTTTGAGCCCTGTGTCCGGCTCTGTGCTGACAGCCCAGAGCCTGGAGCCTGCTTCAAATTCTGGGTCTCCCTCTCTCTCTGCCCCTCCCCTGCTCACGCTCTGGTCTCTCTCTCTCAAAAATAAACATTTAAAAAGAAAAAGAATAGTCTTTTCAACGATACCAGGACAACTGGCTACCCACACACAATAAAAACGAGCCAAGATCCATACCTTATACCATATATAACATCTAATCAAAATGGACCACAGAGTATAAAAAGGTAAAAAACAAAAAATAAAATTAGAAAACTCCTAGCAGAAAACCTTCATGACCTGGGGTGAGGTAAAAACTTAGAAAAGATAGGACACCAAAGGCACAGTTTGTAGAAGGACTAACTAATAAAATGAACTTCATTAAAATGTTCTGCTCTACAAAAGATACTATAAAGAGAATAAAAAGACAAGTGACAACTGAGAGAAAATATTTGCAAAGCAGGTATCTGATAATGGACTTGTATCCAAAATATGTAAGAACTCTCCAGGCTCAACCACAAGAAAACAAACAATCCAATATATAATCTTTTAATGGGCAAAGGATTTGGACACTTGACCAAAGAAGATAGAGAGGTGCTAACAGAGCATGTGGAGAGATACTGAATGCTGTTATTTGTTTGGAAATTAAAACCACAACAATACTACTACATACCTGTTAGAATGACTCAAATTTAAAAGACTGATAATACTAAATGCTGGCAAGGCAATGGAACAACAGAAAGTCTCAAATACTGCTGGTGAGAGTCTAAAATGGTACAGCCAGTGTGGAAACGGTTTAGCAATTTCTTTTTTGTTTTTTAATGTTTTTTTTATTTATTTCTAGGAGAGAGAGAGAGAGAGACAGCATGAGCAGGGGAGGGTCAGAGAGAGAGGGAGTCACAGACTGAAACAGGCTCCAGGCTCTGAGCTGGCAGTCAGCACAGAGCCCGTCGCGGGGCTCGAACTCACGAACCGCGAGATCATGACCTAAGCGAAAGTCGGACGCTTAACCGACTAAGCCACCCAGGCACCCCCAGCAATTTCTTAAAAAGTTAAACATACACCAACCATATGATCCATTCACTCCACTTCTAAGTATCCACCCAAGAAAAATGAAAGCCTGTATTCACAGAGACACTTGTTCAGGAATACTCACAGCAGCTTTATAGATCAAGCCTAAAACTGAAAATAACCCAAATGGCCATCAGAAGATAAATGATGGACCAATTAGGGTACAGCCCGATAGACTATCACGTAGCAATAAAAATGAAGGAACCATTGGTATATGCAACAACATGGGTGAATCTCAGAATGTTTTAGACTGGGTGGAATAGACCGGGAAAAGAGAGAATTTACTGTGATTCCATTTTTACAAAATACTAGAAAATGCAAACTAATCCATGCTGAAGGAAAGAGTATTAGTGGTGCCCAGAGATGTGCAGGGTGGAGGGAGAGTTGAAGGACCACAAAGGGCATGAGGGAACTTTTGGAGATGATTAATATATTCATCATTATCTTGGTTGTAGGGGTGATTTCATGTATACATATGTAAAACTTACCAAATTATAAACTTTACACATGTGCAATTTATTGTACTGCAATGAAACTTCAAGAGAATATTTAAAGAGAATATTAAAGAATATTAAAAAATTAAAATAAATTAATTCCCACTTATGGCAATGAGTTTGCGGAGGGCTACTTTCTTTGGGGAGGGGGTGGGCTGGTAGAGGGAGACAGGGAAAGTCACCAGCATGATGGGTATGGTGGCAAATTAGGTATGAGATTTAAGCAGAAGTATAAAAGCAGGTTTTTCTGAAAATCACTTCTGATCGGTTTAGTTTAGATCTCTGCTGCATATCCCTTGAGCCCTAGCACACATCCTTTTCAACTCGTCGCCTCTCCCACCCCAGGAGGGCAGGGACTACATAGTCTAGCTTGTTCCTCGATGCATCCTGAACACCAAGCAGAACGCCTGATGGGCACACAGAAGCGACGCGGCGTGTGGTTCAGACGTCAGGGTTCTAAAGCTAGATCGTCACGTCCCCACTGAGCGACTTTGAGAAAGTTCTTTCACATCTCTCTGCCTCAGGTCCTAGGTCTGGGAAAAGATGCTGATAGGGATACCGACCTTGCAGGGGAGCGGCACAGGAACAGGCCCCATACGGTGAGGGAGTATCAAATTATAGCCGTTCTCACCGTCACTGCCATCGTCATCATCGTCATCTCCAATCATTCAGGAAGGGCATTTAAAGGAGATTCGGAACTATCTGAACTTAAATTATGAAGCCAGATCTAGATCTGAGGAGTAAGTGGCCTTGACAGGAAGCAGAGAGCACTTAAAGAGCCACGTAATTGTGTTAGGAGGAAAGGCAGCAGCGGGGAAGGAGGAAACGGAAACCCCTACACGTAGGTGGCAGGTGGCACAGGGCAGTGCGTTTCTGTTGAATCACTCAGTCAAGTGACAGGACCGTGCTTGACCAAGAAGGTAATACGAATATGTAAAGGGGCAGAGAAAGAACAAGTGATTTTTATCCCAAAGCAATCTCCTCAAGTGCGAAGCAGGGAACATACTCTCTCTCTCTCTTTTTAATTAATTAATTAATTTTAATAGTTTACTGTCAAGTTGGTTTCCATATGATATTTAACTAACAGGCTGCAAAACTATGGGAAACCATTCCCTTGTGTTCAAAATAAAAAGCTACCCAAAAGGCGATGCCATGAGGTCGTGAACATGGAACCACTTCCCTTCTCGGACTGTGCTCGCCATGCTTCTGCCTTCCAGATGGACTGACCGTCAGGCAGCCCCTGACTGCCGTCCCCACTGGGGCCTGGGGACAAGGCCGTGCGAGCAGCGATGTGGCAGCGTGGGAATCCTTGGGTTGGCACCAGCCCCTTGCTCGATCCAGACCTGTAATCTCTTCTGACTTTGATTTAATGCAGCAATTACTGGTAATGTGGTTTGAAGGAGATAAATGCCCAGTATAGCCGGCTGTCGCTTACTCTGCTCACGATGCAAGAACATTTTTTAATTAAAATTCTCTTTATGATAAAGGAGCTGCTTC
The DNA here is from genome assembly GCF_003009895.1 of Hyaena hyaena. NCBI lineage: Eukaryota > Metazoa > Chordata > Mammalia > Carnivora > Hyaenidae > Hyaena > Hyaena hyaena. The sequence continues at coordinate 285,573 of NW_024080678.1, read as the reverse complement.
ACTGAATGTTTCTGTGCAGCCCTGATATGGAGCTTCCCCCAAAGCGGATTAGAAATCAAAGTTGCCCCTCTTCACTTCTGGCAAAGCATGCACACATACAATCACTCCATCACCTAAAGTGAGTTCCTTACCCTAAATGTTTCCCATTTATATAATTAGATCCTGGTAACAACTTCTTCCCACTTCCCACAATCTCACTGTCAGCATCGCAGCACTGCCAATAATGAAGACATCTTGCATTTTTGCAAAGAAGTTCCCTTAAATAAATTTCCCTTAGCTTAAATAAAATTCCCTTACATAAATACGTAAGTTCCCTTAGATAACTTATTTCCTTTGAAATAAATATGCAAAGTAAACACGGAGAGCTATGTATAACTATATATGCATCAGAAGACTGTACCTACTTCATTTGGAAAAAAATAAAGGTTAGCTGAATATAAAATATCAATAGTTCTAAAGGCTATTTTAATTCACAATACCATGGTTTGCTTTACCTTTTATATTTAGCGATCCTTGAGTAATTGTTGTAAGTGAAATAATCATAGAAAGATTAAAATAGAGTCAGCGAGGATATTTTTCCCTACCATATAAGACCACCATGTTCTAGCAGTTTAAGGAATCTATATTAGGCACTCCAATTATTATTTTGAAACGATAGCAACTCGTTCCCCAAGAACTAGGGGAAGAAGAATAATTATATAGGGCTTCAAGAGAGACCATTTGGTATAGGTTTACGGGTTCCTATCTATCAGGAAACCTTATGATTCAATTACAAAACTTCCCACCCCTAAAAGTAGAAACAAAAGAAAAAAATAATGACTTATGGCTAGCTAGGATCTATTATTTTTCTTGCTTGGTGAGGACAGTTAATGATAGACATCCTTTAAGAAAAAGAAGGAAAGAAACAGCACAAGGCCCAAAGCAGCTATATTCCGTGTAGTGGAAGCAAAGAGATCCAAGACCAAATGTGTATTTTCTTTCCCTAAGGCACACAGCACAAGTTCAATGTGAAGGTCAAAACTTAAGAACTGATTTTTTCTGTTCTATAGGAGAGTGGGATCTCAATTATAACCAACTTAACTGTATTTTTTTGACTAAGAGCCTCTAAACTCCAACAACATTCCCCTTTTAGAAGAGTGCCACGTGCCTTGTCAGGAAATCCAAGATGAGCACTAGACTCCCTCTCCGGAGGCCTTGCAGAGACTTAGTTTAATCTTAGGTGCAAGAACACAGAACTGATGTCATCCTTGCAATGCTAATGTGGCTCTGGAGAAGGACAGGCGGCTCTATGGCTCTGTGAAACAACTGATCTTTTTCACAGAGAAAGACATCTTTGGAAAAGGAACTATATGACTACATACTATATATGTATATGTGTATACACACACACACAGACACACACACACATATCTATCTATCTATCTATCTATCTATCTATCTATCTATCTATCTATCTATCTACCCTGACCCCTGGGAAAGTGCTCTGGCATAATTAACAAGATTAAAGAGGGATTTGGGATAAATAAGATGAAAGTCTGATCCTTACAGGATTAAACCCCAAATCCTAATATGAATCCAGCGATTTTTAAGATCAGCACCATATAACAGGATTAAACCAATAGCCGCTTTTGTTTTCCTACTGGAAACAATCACAGTTGGCAAATCCAGGGCCTGGAGCCCCACCTCAGTGGTTAAACAGTGGAGTTCAGGGCTAAAAATAGGGCCCTTACTCCAGCTAGGCTTGCTGACTGCCCTATTTCCATGGGTCCAAAACCCCTTACGTGTAATTCCAGAGTCCAAAAAGCTTGGAAAAAAACTATATTTCTTTCTTCCCACCCCTCCCCCACTCTTTTTTGTGCTGGTGGAAGGCCAGTTCCCTCGATGATAAAATGTGACAACACTGTAACATCACCAGTATGAGGACGCAGAAGCACTTAGCCGCAGATGCAGGAATGGATGAGATGACAGGGTGTGGCCCGCAGCTAACGGGTGTACACCCTAGCATATGCACTGGCTTTCCTTTCCAACATGCAGAAGGTTCCAGATTATGATACATTTGGCCAAAGAGTTTTGGAAAAAAGACCACGTAACTGTGTAGTTCTGTAGCTTAAAACCAAAGTAACCGTGACATAATAATGGCAAATCAGGAGAACAGATTTAACTTGCTGACGCAGCGAGCAACAACACATGCAATAATTACCCAGCAAAGCGCAGCCCGCTGTGTCCAAGGTGGACGCTTGTAAGTTAGAAGGGAGATGCAGCAGAACCAGACGTGCTGCCCACGGATAAGGACATCATGAGAGTGGCGGCGCACTTAAAGGAGAACTTCACAAAAGTCTGGCTGTGGGGTAAGTGACGGCATTCACACCTCGGCACATCTACATTTATACACTAATTTACACACATTATCTTTCTTTGACAGAAACCCTATCAATTAACATAAAACCGGTATTTGCTCCCAGAAAGAAGGAATACGTACACTTTCCCCTATATCTCCCAGATGAAAACCCTAGACGTTTGATATATTAAACAAATACAGAGACTCTTACAGGTGGAAAGAAGAAAGCCAACTGGATTGGGACCTCGGGACACAGTAGTGAGCTCCCTGGGTTTTCTCTGCCTCACAGAGCCTGGACTGGGGAGGCTGAAGAACTGGGAGCGGCCGGGGGCGCAGACAAAACAGGCCCCAGCATAAGCCTGCTCTCTGCAATCAATGGACAAGGAAAGGGAAGGCCCAATCCGGCCAAACCCAACCTCACCGATCACCTCCCACCCACCGCAGCAGAGGCCCAGTGGGGACCCCAAATCGCCACCCTTACCAGCCTATCACCAGGCACCCCAATCCCCCCGCCCAAGCAACATTAGGGAATGGGAAAAAAGGGAACCCATAAGACCTGTAACACTTTTAGGAAAAAAAAACAGAAGAAAATCTTAAAGACCTAGGGCTTGCCAGAGACCCAAAAACACAGGTGTTTCTGACCTGACACCAAAAACACGATTCATAAAAGGGAAAAGGGATAAATGGGACTTCATCCGGGTTAAAAGGAAAGCCAAGCTGTAGAGACAGCAATGCTGAGAACTGCTGCATATCTGCCACGGGGCTACTACGGAGAACATGGAAAGAACTCTTGAAAGTAACCAGTATGGAAACAGTCCAGTTAGAACCTGGGTAAGGTTCACCAAAGAGGATCCAAAAGACTAAATCAGCACAAAGAAAGATGCCTAACGCTTCGGGGAGATCCCCTCCGTGTATGTAGCAGAAAGGCGAGGGGAGAACAGCAACACTGTCCAACACCGGAGACGCTGCAGAGAAACCACAGAACTCATCCACTGCCGCTGGGGGTGTAAAATGGTACTGCCCCTGGAAGGTCAGTATGGCATACCTGTGCATTTACCCCGAGGAACTGATCACACAAAAATCGATACCCAAACACTTAGCAGCTTCATTCACGATAGGCAAAAACTGGGACCGATGCAGCTGGCTCCAACGTGGGAGTGTTCCAACAAAGTACGCAAACCATGGAATACTATGAAACAATGAAAAGGACTGACTGATACATGCAATAACCAAGATGAATCGCTGTTTAAGAACCTGAGTCCAAAGGCTTATATGCAGTACGATTTTATTTCTAAAATGTTCTTGCAATGACAAAATCACAAAAATGGAGAGCAGATCGGTGGTTGCAATGAGTTAAGGAGAAGTAGGGGCAGGTGGGAATGCCTGTCCCTATAAATGGGCAACATGAGAGATGCTTGTGGTGACAGAAGTGTCCTGAGTCTTGTCCTGGTTGTGACACTGTGCCACAGTTTTGCAAGATGCTACCAATGGTGGGGTATCACAGATTTCTTGCAACTCCAATTATCTGCAAATAAAAGTTTAGTGAAAAGGAAAGTCTATCTGTTACTGTAAAGGACATTATTGGGATAATCAGAAAAGTGGCACACGGACTGCCTATGAGACAATAGCATCTATACTAAATGCCATGCTTACTTTAAGTGGACTGTGGTTATGTTTTTTAGAAAATAAATATGGACCTATTTTGGACCAAAGGGACATGATACATATGTGTGCATACACACATATATATTTTTAAAGTTTATTTTCAAAGGCTCAGAAAAAAAATTATGGAAAGAGTATAATAAAGCAAATGTAGTAAAATGATAAAAAAATACTTTTGGGGTGATGGATATATTCATTACCTGACTGTGTCACAGGTACTTATCTATGTCTAAATCTCATCAAATGCCACTTTAAAATATGTTAGTGAGAGGTGCCTGGGTGGCTCAGTCAGTCGAGTGTCTCTTGATTTGGCCTCCCAGGGTCATGGGATCAAGCCCCGCGATGGGCCCCACACTGGGCGCGGAGCCTGCTTAAGATGCTCCCTCTCTCTCTTCCTTCTGTCCCTCTCCCCTACTCGCACTCTCTCTCTCTAAAATCAAAATAAATGAATAAATCATAAAATATGTGGAATGAATCCATAATTATCTCAAAATAAAAAGTTTAAGAAAAAACTACTTAGCCCTGAAATCCAGAATAATCTACATACATCTGCCAGCAGCTTTATATTTTGAGGTCACCCAGAACACTACAAAACAACTACACCTAATGTTCATAATTTTACAACATGTATGGAGTTACCAAAACATTTTATGGCCTTTACAATGTATTCTTTGTATTTACTAGACACACAGCTGCCCACATCACAGGTCAAGATCAGATGCAGATACCTCCTAACAGCCTTTCTATTTATTACTCATGCTCCTTAAATATATTAACTAAGGGCACCTGGGTGGCTCATTTGGCCAAACATCCGATTTTGGCTCAGGTCATGATCTCATGGTTCAAGAGTTCGAGCCCCACAACAGGCTCCGCTGACTGTATGAAGCCTGCTTGGGATTCTCTCTCTCTTCTCTCTCTGCACCTCTCTCGCTCTCTCTCTCATAAATAAACTTTTAAAAATTAATTAGTTAATTAACTAAAGGTTGTTGCTTTGGTAAGGGCTATCAGAACTTTTAAAAATTAAAATAATTTAAAATTTTTTAAATAAACTTTTAAAAATTAATTAACTAAAGGTTGTTGCTTTGGTAAGGGCTATTAGAACTTAAGAGATGTTTCCTCTATTAATACATTTGGCTGGCTTTTTTTCATTAGTATTTTTTGAAAATTATTTTATGAAGAAAAAATCAGGTGATAAATTCCATTTGATCATCAATTTCAGAGTTAATTTTTTTTATTATCTTCAGAGTAAATTACCTTCATTCACTCTAGCCAAGAACAAAATATGAATATCAAACAAAAGATATACTTTTAGATAGGATTATTTTACCAATTTAATATCCAACACTGTGTGTCATGCCACTTCTTAAAAACTAGGTTTCATATTACCTATATGAACTATTAAAACAGGAAGAAGGAAGGCATGGAGGGAGGGAGGAAGGCAGGGAGGATTAAGAGAGAAGTTCTGGTTCAAATCAATTAAGGACCAACAGTGATTATGTAGAATCCTTCCAGAAAGTCTGTGTTAATACTACAGTGCTTGTTACTTGCCTCTTCAAACAACAATGAGAAAGGAACTGGCACAGATACTTTGGATTCATTTTTTAAAACTAAGAAAACACACACAGATTCCTGAAAAAAATGATCATCAAAATTATGTTTTTTAATGAAAGTGTGTCCAAAAGTATGCTCTTTATTCACCGCCTGCATCAAAAGAATCTAGGAAAATCAGTCCCCAGGTTCTAAAGTATCTGAGAGAACAGGAAGGAGTCACGGACTTGCTCTCCCTTTCCCTTTCAGTCCAGTCAGGTTGTCTCACTCAGTCTATCAAGCTCTGGGCTAACAAGTTTAGGGATTCATTCCTACCTTCACCCAAAACACATAAAAGTAATTAGATATGCGATGAAGCAATGGATGGACTCAGCATCCAAATCCGGCCCGCCACGTATTCCCAGCACCCACAGTGGTGCTTGGCCTATAGGTATGCACAATGCAGTTGCTGGGGGGAAAAAAAAAGAAAACTAAAAAAAGGAATAGTGTCCGAAGTCTATTTACTAGAGCGGCCTTGAACCCCTAGTGCTCGGGCACCAAGAATTCTATCCCTAAAATACCACCTTGCCTATCTGCCTCATACCGTTTGACCCAGTAGCTGTTACTCAACCACTGGTCAGTAAGCCCACTCTGGTTGTGAGTTTCTTATACATATACGCCCTCACCCCAAATACATCACCTGGATCCAGCCTGCCCTCTCCACCTTAACTGTAAGCTACCAGAGATAGAAAACATCCAATTGCACATTAGCGTTTGTGATCCTGATTCCTTGGCCTGAACTTCTACTCTACCTGTGCTTTTTGCGCAGAAGACGCAACTCAGAGCAACTCTGTTATTTGTTACTTTTCAGGACGAAGCAATTTAGTTTGCTAGCAGGATCTTCCTACGATGTATCCTTGTATGCGACACAATAAATGACTTTTTCAGGGTCACAGTGAAGGACAAAGCCTGGGTTGCAGCTGGTTTTCCAGTACCTTTGGTCCAGTCCATGAAATAACGTATCTCAACTCTTAGCTGTATTACTTTAATTTTTTTTTTTAAGTACTAGGTAAAGTTCTTTAAAATCCAGATTCTATTACATATTATCTTTACCCTGAATTTAATCCACTCTTCATCCACATGTCAAGCAACAGTAATCATCGCCGAGCCTCCAAACTTCCTGTGGCACCAAGTTCGCTAGATTTTTGGCTAGGTCTCAACAGTGGTAGACGACAAAAGAGTTAATGCATTCTTAACAGGGTAGGGCTTCACAGGGCCCACGATCCTCCGAAAACTGTGTGCAAAATGTTGTAAATATGTACATTGTTCTGGGGACCTGGTCCAGGTCTTTCATTAGATTCTCAATGAGGTTCAAGACCCAAAATAAAGATTAAGAACCAATAGGCCAGAAAATTAACAGGGTTTTGAGATAATTCCCTCTTTATGGAGCTGTTCCATTCAAACAATCCCATTTTTCCTTGGTGAACAACGAATATTTCTAGTTTAGGTATTTTCCCCTAAGCTCACGTCCTAATCCTACCTCTTTTGAATGTTGCCCTTTGATTAAGGGCTCTTTATTTTCATTTCTAAACCTCTCCTCCTTTCAGAAAACCCTAACCCCTCCTCAAAGGGCCAAGCCAGAGACCCCAATCCTAGCCCCACTGTATTCTTCCACATCTGCAGCCAACTGACAAAAGACATTCCAGCCCCGACATCCCAACTGTCTGGCTATGGGGCTAGTCCACTAAGAAAGATCTCTGTTGTGCATGTTTTGTTTTTTATTTAACAGTTGTTTAAACCAATCTGGCTTCAAATCCTCGAGGGAAAATCTAGGGCCAAGAATCTATTGTCCCTTTCTGGCCACACCTGGATTTTCCTGGGACACCCTACATCTTTCAGTCTGAACCAACTTTGATGATGCCCTTCTACTGCAGACTTACAAAGCAGGAATCCTTTTAGTCACTCCAAGACACTTAGAGGCTTGAAATCGGTGTTTCTTAACCACGTTTAAAATCCTTGTCCTACAACACTCACTTTTATCTTTGGAATCGGCCATCAGCCCAGAAGAGCACACACAGCCTTGCTTTCTGAAATGTTCATGAGGACTTAGACGTTTAAATACAGTCTCTCTCTCTCACCCCGACTTGGGAATCTGAAATCCTCCTCATCCCTGACTGAGATCGTGGCTCTATGCTTACAGGACGTAAATACAGACTTCTGTGGGCAAGGTCCCTTCGAAGGTTCAGAATAGTAACCTCTACGCCAAAGGATAAGGATAACAGAAAAGGGCTTCCTAGCCACCTCTCTGACATAAGACAAATAATAAAAGTGAATAAAAAACAATGGGAGTTTCTGGTTAACTGAGAACAGTAATGCAGGAGAATCAGTAAAATAACACAGAACCACAGTGAAAATACCTGTGTCACACTATGAACACCAATACTGTAGAGGATGTGCTGAGAGTGAAGGAGGCTTGGCTAGATTTACACAGAACATACGCTTTTCTGGATAAACGGCTGATAAAAAGCAGGTCTCGATTTCCTCTCCAAAATAGTAGGGTATGTTATGTTCTTAGGAATTAACTCCCAGGTATCTGAACTTTCAGGATTTGTTTGGAGGCAACAAGGAGTTAATGAACTATATTTTGACCTTTTATTCAGAGGTGTGTGAAGACACATGGTTTAGTCCACTTACAAACACAATGAGAGACATGGGTACAGAGGATATGAAGTTTAGAGAAACAATTCGCTGGGGCTCTCAATGTATTCCGTTATTATTATTATTATATGTTAAAATCCTTTTCCCACATTAGAGTCAGCACCCCTTCCCCTATCTCTTGCTTGTCTTGCTTCCATTAGTTCCATAGTTCAAAACTGTTCATTTAAAGGTTTACTCTTCCTGTTCTGACTTCTTCAGGCCAGTCGGCTTCCACTCAACAGTATCCTGGGGGAGCTGGTATGTTGCTACCTCCCTTGAGAGCTATTCTAAACGGTCACTATTTTCATTTGTGCCAAGTACCTGGGGAGAAACAGATGAAACTGAACTTTGGCAGAGCAAAAACATGTTTCCAGGACCTACACTCTAAAGTATCACTGGGTTCCCCGAAGTAACGTGTGTCCTACGGCTGGCAGAAAGGGGGACAAAGGAAACGTGAAGGTAAGATAAGGGAATAAAAACAAGGAAGGACGCTGTGAAGGCCCAGTGCAGAAGGAATGAAGTTCTGACCAACAGTTAAGTGGATCTTGAGATGAGCGTAAGGCAATCTTACGTTCAACAGGCAACAAAGCAACACAGAAGAGGGAGAAGTCCTGGAAGCAAGGGGTTATTCAACTGAAATAAAGACTGGTCCACGCGGAGGCTGGTCAAAGACTGGCCTCCTGCAGGAAGAGGTCAAGAGCCAAATGATCAAGTCATAAGGACAGCTCGACTAACCTAATCTGAGCGGTTCTTAGTCATGAGGTTCAGTGCGACAGTTCAAATGAAAGTCTGACTTTGCCGAGTCTCATTTTTGGGAAGGAATATCCTCAAACTGAAAGCAAGGAAAAGAAAATCCAGATTCATTTTTTTTTTTTAAAGATACCAGCAAGTAATGGTTGGGTGATTCCTCAGTTTACCGAACTGAGACTCAGCATTGGGCTCAGGTCCCAAGGAAAACTAGAGTGCCCCCGAGCACAGAACAAAAAGACAGGCAAGGAGATTCACCAACCCAGGAAGGGTAATGTGTAACCCCTGGCACATGGCTAATGAGGCACTGGATTCTGTGAAGATTGTGCTGACTCTGGGAAAGGAGCTCCTTAACATAAGGCCAGACCACACTTTCCAATTCAGAGTAGAGAAATAAACGTGCACGCCTTCTGCATCCATAGCTGGGCTGGGTGGGGGCAGACAGACACTGACAATTTTAAGCAAGACAGTACGCTTGAGTTTAAATCCTTTCAACACCTACTAATGACTACCTGATATGTGTTCGGCTCTGCACTAAGCGCTGGAACGTTGAGAATTCATCCCATGACCACTTACCATAGGGCTGCTGTTCCGTTTGATGTGTTAATGCCTGTAAAATGTTTAGCATAAAGCCTGGCAACTGGTAGGCATTCAAAGCTCAGTAGTTGCTAATCAGCATCCTTGTAACTATCACCACCATTAGCACAAAACCTATTACCAGGTTGGAGGGATAACAGATTTTTAAATTCTAGAAGAAACAGATTTAAAACGTGCAGAATGTGTTTCCAAATGGTTTCTTAAGACCGTGCCCATTAGACCAAGGATTTATATCAAAACTAGGACAAGACCTCTCCCCACTCATGATCTAGTTTCTCCACGTCTTCCTGACACTGTTTCTGGCAAATTTTCTCCGTCAGTCATGGAAATGTTAGCACCAACACGGTCTCGCACCCATGTCACCCATTTTTTTTACATCCTGTGAAGCTCACTTCAAAGTCTGTTGTTGATATTCACAAGGGGAGAAAAGCCACTGAGACTGCAGAACAACTACTTTCAAATGTCACAGATCAAAAGGGAGAAATCAGGGGGGACGGCACAAGGCCCCTTCTTCCCTCCAGAGTAAAAAATATATCACTGTCGGGGTGCCTGGGTGGCTCTGTCAGCTGCGTGTCCAACTGGTGCTTTCGGCTCAGGTCATGATCTCAGGGTGGTTGGATTGAGCCCTGCATCGGGATTCATGCTGAGTGTGGAGCCTGCTAAAGATTCTCTCTCTCTCTCTCTCTCTCTCTCTCTCTCAAATAAAAAAAAATTAAAAAAATAAATACATTACTGTCATCAACTCCCATAATGACTTAGAGGCTTTAGTAAAAGCATACAGGAAAAACAACAGCCCTTGCCTCCCCAGGTAAATTTTATGAAATAATGCTGTGAGGAAACTTGCCTAGCAATGGACAGTGGACAGCAAACCTGGTATGTTCTAACGTGACTAAAAAGCAATTTAATTTCGAGTAAGGTTAGTTTAAAGGTTTGCAGTATGTTTAGCAGAAAGCAAATAAAACACTCCCATCTACCTGCTAAACTTCTAAAGCACTAACAAACAGAGGAAACTCTTAAGTCCTTAGAAAACACATCCAATTCAGGGAAGGAGTAAATGGAGAGAAGGCAGAACATGAGACATAAAAATACAAAGAAACAAAAGGAGAGAGAAGGAAAGATAAAAACAAGGACCAACCCTAAATACAGCGGAGAAAGAGGAAAGTAAGAGGAGAAAGTGAAAATGGAACTAATATTGGATGAGTTCCAATGAATCATAACTACTGCCCAGTTCAACACCTTTGCTTCCCCAGTGAAGAAACTATGGCCAAAGGTTGAATAATTTGAGTTTACATAGCTAATGGCAGGTCTACAGAGGTGGTTAGTACACAGTAAATACTCAAGTTTTTGATGAATTTAAAAGGCAAGTGCGACGGTCTAAATGTTTGTGCATCGCTCCCCTCCAAAATTCAGTGGTCGTATCAGAACACAAGGCCTCTAAGGAACTACTTAAGGTGAAATGAGGTCATGAGGGAAGTTCTTGATCTGATAAGATTAGCGTCCGTAGGAGAAGAGGCCAGGAGAGCTTGCCCACACATGTGCCCTCGCATTCTCGCTGTTGCTCTCTCCCTCATCACATGCATGGAGAGGAGGTCGGAGGAGCACACCGGGAAACGGTGGCTAACTACAAGCCAAGAGAAGCCTCGGCATGAAACTTATTTTGCAGGCACCTTGATCTTGGACTTCCCAGCTTCCTGAACGCTGCGGGAGAGATTTCTGTTGTTTAAGATACCAGGGGCACTTGGGTGGCTCAGCTGGTTAAGGGTCCAACTCTTGATTTTGGCTCAGGTCACGATCTCACGGTGGTGAGACTGAGTCCTGCATCGGGCTCTGGGGTGACAGCCCGGAGCCTGCTTGGGATTCTCTCTGTCCTTCTCTCTGCCCCTTCCCCGCTCATGCTCACACATGTGCTCTCTCTCTCGATCCCCCACCCCCAAAACAATAAACTTAAAAAAAAAAAACCCTAAGTAAATTCTAACATAATTTTTAATTTTGTTAATAAAATTTTTAAATTTTTGTTAATAAAATTTGTTAATAAATTTTTTCTAATACATTTTTAAAATTTTTGTTGATAAATTTTTTCTGAGAAGTTTTCTGTTATAGTTAAAAATTAGTTTACTTTGGGGCACCTGGGTGGCTCAGTAAATTAAGCATCTGACTTGATCTCGCAGTTTGTGAGTTTGAGCCCCATCCAAGCCGCTCCAGATACTGTCCCCTCTCTTTCTCTGCCCCTCCCCCACTCGTTCGTTTTCTCTCTCTCAAAATAAATAAACTTAAAAAAATTAGTTTACTTTTTAGTGGAAAGTAGTAAATCTTAAGGGTTCAAAGGAAAATAAAAGTTACTGGAAAAAATGCAAATTACCCACATACAAAAGTTGCACTTTTCATTATGCCTTCCGGTAGTGTTGTTTCCCAAAAACAGTTGCCAGCAATTACCATGGACTGGAAAACTGATAAATGAGTGGGCTAAATATATAAAAAACAAAAGAATTAAGAACTCAGTTTATAACTATGGAGGGAGACGCTTAGCATTTCAGGGGTCTTAAATTCGTTAATGAAATGTACCCAGAAAAAAAGATGACATGGAGAAAAGGGAGCAAAAGGAATGCTGTTCTCTTGTGTAACATCTGTTAGGTAAAACCACAGGACACCTTACACATGAAAGCTTCTTTGAGTCTCAAAATAAAGCCTCTTCAAATGGACGCCTATAGGATTCCAACTTGTCTGCTCTGAAAAAAGTGTTACAGCCAATATACACTCTGCCTAAGATTTACATAGTGGGTCGTATTCTCAAAATGCATTTTTATTTCAGTTGTTTAGAACTCCAATCATATCTCCCCATTAAAAGAAATGCACACACGTGAATAAATGGTGGCCGAACTTCCAGACCAGATAACAAGAACTCAGTGATTGCGGGGGGGGGGGGGGGGGGGGGCGCTAGAGACACACGTTTGAGTCCACCAAACCAGTAAGAGATCTAAAGTGCCATACATCTGCAATAAAAATCAACAGAAAACAAGACAGTTAAAATAGCAACGAATTACAAAGCAAGCCGATGTAATTAAATCAGGAATGATTTTTTTTTTTTTTTTTTTTTTTGCAAATCATCTTGCACATTGTTTAGTAGAAGACAAATTTAATTCGCCCACAAAGACAGAGGAGAAATCCAGGGAGATTTAGGAAAGAAGTTGTGCTTTTCAAGGGTTTTAGGGACTGGCCCAATTTTGTTTTTAATGTGGCTTTCTAAAATATAATTTCCATTTTACTTTAGCCCCTACAACAGTCCCATTTTCCCCAATACAAATATCATTAAGACAGAACGCAGCGGAGACCGTCCCGAAAGCTCATCAATGAGGTTCCAAGGCTGGCGCCACAGAGCTCTACTAACTGTGCAGTACCAACAACCACACACAGGGACGGTGGTCCCCACTAAGGGAGAGAAGGACTGAATGACAAATACAAAGAGAGTTCCACCCAATAAATTCCTATAGTTACTAAGTATTCCCTTGTTAATGAAAAAGTAGCAAGTAGAAAACCTCCGGAATTTAACACCCACTTGACAAATATTTACTGAACACCGTTCACTATTCCAGACACTGAGGATACCGAGCAGTAAACAAGCCAGACGTCTCTATAGGAGAAGCAAGTAGTAAAGAAGATGTTTTATGATATGCTAGAAGATGGTAGGGGCTACGGAGCATTTAAAATCTATGGAGTAAAAAAGAACTGAAGAGATAATATTTGAGCAAAAATGTGAGGGAGATGAAGGAGACAGCCATGAGGGGACCCGGAGGAGAGCATGACAAGTACAGAGTGCCCGGCAAGTTTGAGAAACATCAAGGCGGCCAGTGGCTGGCGGACGGCGAAAACACAATACAGAATGGGAACAAGCGGGGCAGATGGGTGACAAAGAGGTACCTGGGAGCCAGCTCAACCAGAGCCTCATAGGGACTCTGGCTTTTCCTCTGAGTGAAACACATTAGTGGAGCTGTGAGCGTGATCAGATTTATATTTTAAAAGGGTCATGACAGATGCTGTGTACAGAATAAATTATTTGGGGGTGGCCGCGTGGCTCAGTCGGTTGAGTATCCGACTTCAGCTCAGGTCATGATCTCAGGGTTCACGGGTTCGAGCCCTGCCATCGGGCTCTGTGCTGACAGCTCCAAGCCTGGAGCCTGGAGCCTGCTTTGGATTCTGTGTCTCCCTCTCTCTCTGGCCCTCCCCCACTTGTGCTCTGTATCTCTCTCAAAAATAAATAAACATTAATTTTTTTAAAAAGAATAAATTATTTTGAGTCCATGGTAGAACGCAGGAGACCAGGTAATGCAGGCAAGAAAGGAAGTTGTACTGACAGATGTAGTAGAGCTAATGAAAAGGAGGTGGAGTCAAACTCATTTTTGAAAGGCAGAGCTTAAAGGATCTGCTGAATTAATAAGGGAAAAAAGAAGAACCCAGGATGACTCTGAGGTTTTCTGGCCCAAGCAACAGAATTCTGCATTATCAAAGATGAAAACAAAACCCAAAACCCTGAAATATTACATCTAGACTATGTAAGTAGAAGAAGAACCAGAAGTAATAACACGCTAGAATCCATTGGGAGATATATTTAGAACCTGGAGTCAGAATTCACAAGATGGGTATGTTCCAGGCTGATACACGATAGTTTAGAAGCAATTAAACTGCATTCAAAGGAAGCTGGCTTTTGAGGTATACATGCTTTTAAAACCAGGAAAATAGGGGATAAAAATTTAGACAGTGTGTATCAGTGAAATACCTATTCGGAAGATTCAGATTTACACAGGTAGACATCTATAAAAGGAAGAAGAGCAGAACAAAGGATCAGAGGCAGTACAAGCATGACAGCGAACTTAAATCTCAGGGCATAAGTATAACCGGAGAATTACAGAATAGGTTTGGGATTGGCTTGAGTGCTACTCAGTTTAAAAAAAAAAAAAAAAAAAAGCTTGCCTTAATTTGCTTTCTTGTTAGGAAGAATAGGGTTGAATTTCAATGTATTTTCACAGATGGAAAAGGAAGAGAAATCAAGAGCACATTATTTGGATTTCAAAGAGATTCGATGATTCTTTCTGTCCTACAAAAAAAAAAAAAGAAAAAAAAACTGTTGATGCTCTCTTCTCAGCTCAATGTATTCTCAAATGTTAACTGATTCAAAAACCCCTTGTTTAAAAACAAACCCCACCTAAAATTATCTTATACTGTTAATGAGGCTAAAGAAGTGGCAGAGACATTGATAAGAGAGTTAAAATCTATGCTCACCAGAGATTACAAGATAGGCTGTGTCTACTTTCCTTGATATGACTGATATTAGTACAGTGAACGCTTTTATTCAACAGGAAAAGCCTCCATTACAAGACTGCAAATTACTAAGACACACAGCTAGGAAATGAGCTTGCAGGAACACAGAACTAAGGAGAGAATGTCCACCCTCGACCATAAGCACAGGTCTCAGGGAATAGAAAGAAAGAGGATCCAAAAAGGAAGGCATAAAATACTGCAAAAAATATTTTAAAAAATGAATAGCATCCAAATGTGATCCGTACATCATTGTAGGGGTGATAAATAATGAACTGTATGAGTGTAATTTTTGCTTATTTCTAATAAAGTTGTTTTTCACTATCACTTCTTACTCCATAATTTAATCACAAGAGTTAAACAACAGAAAGGATCAGAGAGTCCCCTGGACCCAGATGATAGATGGTTTTGGCTGTCTGTCCTGGTTTTAAGTGAAAGTTAAATCCATGAGAATAGATGAAATCACTACATAAAAGAGAATCAAGAAACAAGTTCAAAGACCCAGCCCAGAGTATTACAACTTTAAAACAGAGAAGTAATCATCAAAGAAGAAGAAAACCAAGGAAGGGTGATGTCCTGGAAGTCAAGTACCCAAAAAAGTACATCAGAGGGAGGGGAGAAGGGTCAGTGATGGTATGTTCTACAGACGGGTCAGGGAACATTAAGACTGAGGCCTGGGCACTGGACCTAGCCGCGTGGAAGTCACTGGTAATCTTGACAAGAGCCAGTTCAGTGGCATGGTGGCAATAAAATCCTGAGTGGGCGTTAAGGGGGAATGAGCGGAGAAGAAGTGATGTAAGCAAAGATAGACGATTCTATGAATTTTTCTCTAAAGGGAAAAAAATTAGGCAGTAGCTGGCAGAAAAGTGAGGTCAAGAGTATTATTTTTGAATGGATGAAGGAACAGCTTAATTGTGTGTTAAGGAGACTAATCTAGTAAAGACAGAAAACCTGATGATCTCAGAGAGAAGGGACAGAACTGCCGAGTCTGGGTCCTACCTGGGCCAGCAGAGATGGGTCCCAGGGCACAATGGGTGGTAAGCCTCATATAGGAATGTGACTGGTCCGTGTACGGCGACAGGAGAGACCAAAGGTCTCTCATCATTTGCCAGGTGGAATGCTCGGACACGGACAGGAGATGGGTACGTGTGGTGGTAAGAACTCTCCTGATCGCTTTGGTTTTCTCACATACCCTCTGGAAACTCTAAGATCTGTAAACAAAAGCCAAAGGTTGATGGCTCAGCAACAGGTGTGGCCTGGGCGAAATGGCATGGTACCCAGGCACCTTTCTCACCAGCCCTCTTTTGGTTTCCATCACTGTGGTGTCTCTCTTGATCTCCAAGTGGCACAGCCACTTCTTCAAAAGGGAGGGGGGAGTGGGAGACACAGAGGAGTCGCTGGTCCATTAGTGATTCAGAAATCTAGCCGGGCAAATGCTGGAATTCTTTCATTAGGTCTCGAGGCTGGGGTCACAATTCTCCACGGCTCTCGTCAGCCATCCTTTTTCTCATCAAAGGCAGCATGTGTTAGCAACTTAGCAGTCTGCTCAGCCCGCTTCCTGCCAGAAGAATTTGGGGGCTTCAACAGCCTCGTTTCACTCTGTACTGTTTCTTTTCCTTTTCCATCAGAGCTGCAGTGGGTGTCCTGTGAATCTCGATGAGATTCACTGCATTAGACAAAAGCTATATCCACAAATATCTTCAAGACAGGCCCTTCTCTACCTATGTCGCTGCTAAAGTGGCTAGAAGCCCTGTTGTGTGACGGAGAGGTCTTTTGTGTGACTCCTGAGGCACTACCTTTGATTTTCCTGGGGTCTTAACGAGAGGTCTTACTGTCACCTGTGCAGCTTCATCTTGAGACTACCATTCTCTCCTGGCAGTGCCCCTGAGCTGACCTTTGCAGGAAGCCAGCTCTGAAATTTGCCCATCATTTGCCAGGTGGAATGCCTGAGAATTTTCAGAACCATCAAGTCATGGCTCCTTTTTAAACAGTCCTTCCTTCAGTTTGTCTCTCTCCTCTCACACTAGACTCGGAGCAGCAAGACGCAGCACTGGGCACCTGCACGGCTCTGCCTGGAAGCGCACTGCAGCTAGATCGCCCGGTTCCTGAGGCACATCTGCCGCTCTTTCCACATAACTATAAACAATAGTGTTGCTCAACTTTCTGCCAATACAGAATGAAGATTTCCTTTTCTCCAGTTTCCTTTCCTTTAAACCCTCGAGGCCGTCTCCTCAAAGTCCCAAATTTCACAAGTATCATGTTCAAGGTACCCTAATCTTTCACGGACCGTTCTCAAAGTCCGCTGCCCAGTTCCCAAGTCACTCCCACAAACTGATCTCCGCTAGAGAAGCAGCACCCCACTTTTGGTACCAGAATCTGTCTGTAGTTACCTATTTCCAGTGTAACAAATCACTCTCAAACAGCGGCTTCAAACGCCATTTGTTATCTCACAAGTTTCTGTGCATCGGGAAGCCAGGCGAAGCTTAGCTGGGTGCCTCCGGTTCAGGGTCTCCCACAGGCTGCACGCAGGGTGTTGGCTGGGGCCGCAGCCATCCAGAAGCTGGCCTGGCACGGGTCTGCTGCCAAGCTTGCTTACCTGGCTGTTGGCAGGCTCAGCCCTTGGCCCTAGACACCAGCTCCTTGCCACGTGGGCCTCTCTGCAGGGCTGCTCACAACATGGCTGCTTGTTTCTTCCAATGGAAGGGCTCTGCGAGAGAGAGCCAGAGGGCCAGGCACCCACGGTGAAAGCCACAGTCTTCTGTAATCAAATCTTGGAAGTGACATCCTGTCACTTTTGCCATATTCTATTAGTTCGAAGTGAGTCACTAGGCCCAGCCTACACGGAAAGGCAAGGGCTTACACACGGGCATGAACACCAGGAGGTAGGAACCACTGCAGACCATCTTGGTTTATCGTAGACTAGCTGGTTACGAGTACTGGACTATGAGGCCTGACTCCTGCTTCTGCATCAGAAGATGAAACAGGAACATAAAATAATAGTTGTGAAAGGACTGGCCTCATACATAGGGAATACACACATTGGGAATTTCTTTTCACTTCTCCCTTCCAATCCCAACTATCTTCAACAATCTTGAGAATGTCTCTGGCATGGGGTGGAATCTGCAAACAGCCAGCGCCAGAGAACATGGTATTGAGCAACATGCAAAAATAGGATTTCACTGTCAGTGAGTCGAGGAAACTTATTTTTAATAAACTGAATAAATTAAACAAGAAAACACAAGGATAAACCCTCAGAATAAATAAATGAAATACAGCAGAGGAGAACATCTAGAAAAGAGCAATGGCCCGCCCTGTCCATGTGCCCCCTACCCTGGACCCTGGCACCTGCTTTTAAATTGTAATGCTTGTGAGACCTTCAGTCCAATCTCGGCAAAAAACAGATTGCTTTTTATCTAACTGACAACTATAAGCGCAATAAAGAGAATAAAGCATTAAGGATGTTTTTATTTAGGGGTGCCCGGGTGGCTCAGTCAATGAAGTATCTGACTTCGGCTCAGGTCACGATCTCATAGTTCAGGAGTTCGAGTGAGGAGCCTGCTTGGGATTCTCTCCCTCTCCCTCAGTTCCTCTCTCACTTGTGTGCACTCGCTCTCTCGTTCTCTCAAAATAAACTTTAAATTAAAAAAAAAAGAATGTTCTTATTTAGATGCCCATTCACCTGAGAAATTCAACAATTCAACGTGACTGGTAAGTGAGATCATTCCCATTTTACAGCAGAGACACAAGGGGCATAAAGATCATGTGATTTGTTGTGATCACACAGCAGGTTAGCAGCTGAGCCAGGAACGGAACCATAACCAGCATATGACGTAACACACAATGAAGCTACAATCACTCATTTCTGATTGTCACGGATGTGGTAATCTGGCTAAAACAGCCAGTGATTAAAGGGCTCATCTCGCAATCAGGAGAAGTAACAGTAATTTTAAAGAATGAAAGGTAGGCTTTGATTTATTTCGTGTCTGAATCAATGATCTAGATTCGAATAAGCAAGTAAAGCACCAAATGAGTTCACACACAGTAAGAGCACAGAACTCTACAGAGTTAAGTGGAATCAAAAGCCAGTGTTTTAGTTGGACTCTTTGCTACATACACAGTTCCTTATTCTAAGATTATCTAATTAACCTTTCCACCCGCACTGCAGACTACCTGTTCTCCAATGGCCTCATGCTACAAGCACTGTATGTTATCTCATCTAATGAAAGTGAGGGATCCTGAAAAAGCACATGTGAAGGGGAGCAGCAAATTCCGGCTCAGAGGAGGACATTAATTCTAAACAACAATGCACTTGCTAGAAACCAGATCCTAAATTTCGAAGCCACCCATTTCCAGAACCAGGAAGGGAAAAAAAGGTGCTAGTGAAGCAAGATTACAACTCCTAAAATGTGCTTTGTTCACTGAGCAAAAGGAACTAAGGAACCTGAGAAGGCGTCTGGGACGCACAGACTCTCCCCTCCCTCATCGGGTGGGCTCTGACCACACTAATTTCGAGCCCTCCAAACAAACAACTTAAAATCTACAAAAACCATGTTTGCTCAATTGGTACCAAATTTATTCCCGAATATATAAATTTTTTAACAACACAATTCCATATTCTAGTTTGAAACATGACAAAAGACACTTGTTTAAGGTTAAATGCCACATCAAAACAAAGATGTATTAAATCATACCTCTTAAAAAAGGCAGCTTTCTTATACAACTACAAGCTTCCCATATGCATTCTTCATGCATGAGGCTTCCACCTCTACTTAAACATTTTATTCTTATTTCCAAACCCCGACGCGAAGGCCGTTCTACCTCATACCTGAACAACGCTATAGCTATTACCCAACAACTACCCAATAGTGACTGATCTCCCTGCTGCTCGCCCCTGCGCAAACCATTCTATGCACAGAACCCAATTAGAAAGCACTATTTCGAGGTTAAATACTGCTGTACTGAAAATGAGATTTAAGAATTCCTTTCCTCCAGAAGCACGATCTAGTATTCAAGATCCTCTAGTTTTTCCATCAAGCCATCTCATCCACTTCTGTCTCAACCAGTAACATTGGTCTCTCTACTAGTCCCCAGACTTTACTACTTCCCTTCTTTTCACTCCACAAATGTCCAGCCAGGGCCCACTATGTGTCAGGCACCATTCCAGACACAGAGGATACATTCTAGTTGGAGAGGAAAGACAGTAAATAAATATACAGCAAGTCAGATGGCAGTAGGTGTTATGGAGAAAAACAAAGATGGGAAAATGGGTGAGAAAAGCCAGGCAGCGAGATAGGAATTACCCCTTGTAGGGCGTGCTCCTGACAACATGGCAACTGAGTAGAACATCATGCGAACAAAGGAGACTTGCTGTGGTCTGAAGAAAGAGCAGGGTTTGAGGCAAGTGCTAAGGCCCGGAGGCAAGGGTGTGTTTGATATGTCCAAAGACACGCCAGGAGTGTAGAACATAAAGTCAAAAGACCTGGCCAAGGGAGCCAATCACGTAGGGCTCTGTAGGCCAGCCAATGGCCTCTGACTTCTCTAAGTGAGATATGAAGCTAATGGAGCGTTTTGGGCATGGGAGCAATATGATGTGACATTTAAAAGGATCACCCTGACTGCTGTGTTGAGGACAGACTTCAGGAAGGGGGCTAGGAAAAAGAACAGAAGCCAGAAGTCCGGTCGGAAAGTTATGAGAATACTACAAATAAGCCATAATGGTGTCTTGGGCCTGGGTGAAAGCATCAGGGCCATCAAGGTTCACGTTCATTGTTGACACCACACCTCTGCTTATGCCAGCACTCCATCTGGCTCGTCTCTATTAGCCCTGCTAGGATCTGGTGTCAATTATACTTCCTACGAACCCTCCCCAATCAATCCCGTCCTCAGTGATGGCCCCTTTTTCTCAACTCCTATTGACAACTTTCCATTCCCCCCCAGGGACTGCCAAGTCGTCTTTGCTACAATGTATGGGTATGTATCTATTTAGCTTCTGTGTCTCTTTAACTTCATTATCCTTAAGAAAGAAAATACAACTCTTGGGATCCTCATTTTGCTACATGAAATATTCAATTAATGTCTGCTGATAATCAAACTGAATCATTTAGAAATTGCTATCCCTCAAGAGAAATTACCCCATATTCACTTCCTACTTAAACTGTCAAAGTCAGAGATGCCTGACACAGCTGTCCCAAGGAAACCTTTGCCCATCACGCAGGCCACACTTCACCTGGAGCTACAATTCTCAACAGCTTCTTACTTAGCCACAAGCAGCTTCTCCGGGACGGTTTTCAAAGTACAGTTTCTGGACCAGCACCATCAGCATCACCTGGGAATTTATCAGACATGTAAATTCCCAGCCCCAGCCATAATGCATCTAAAATTCTAAGGGCACCTGGGTGGCACGGTCAGTGAAGAGTCTGACTTTGGTTTCGGCTTAGGTCGTGATCTCACGGTTCATGAGATCGATCCCTGAGTTGGGCTCTACACTGATAGCGCAGGGCCTGCTTGGGATTCTCTCCCTCCCTCCCTCTCTCTCTGCCCCTCCCCTGCTCATGCACATGTGCTTGCTCTCGCCCTCTCTCTCTCCCTCTCTCTCTCTCTCTCTTTCTCAAAATAAATAAACAAACTTAAAAAAATAAAACTCTGGAGGCGGGCTCAGTGATCTGTGTATTCTGATGCACTACACATTTTGAGAACTACTACACTTGCTTAAAGGTTTAACTAATTACCCTGTTTCTCTAAGACGTTTCCGGAACGATTCCATCCTCATACCCTCATTCGCCTCAATCATCATCAGAAGTCCAAGTCCTCAGGATGGCTCATCCCACAGAACTGCACACACCTGCTCTTTTGATCACACCACCCACTCTGGCCCCCTCCCAAGCCCTAGAAGTCAAGAGCGATCCTGAGGCAACTCCCCTGCAACTCACTCTCTTCTCTGGGATGTTCTATTCACTTTTCTGCTCTAAAGGAAACCTGACTGCCCCTCACAATACTGCTTCTTCTTCAGCAAAAGCTTTCTTCCCACCCCTTACATACCTTAGTGGGGGGGGGGGGGGGAGGCGGCCTGATTGACCCCCATCACCATATACTCCTGGACCTTACAGGCATCCTCCTCATTTCCCAAAACTACTTCCAAACCATTTCCCTTCCACCACCCTAACTGCAGGTCCTTTGAAACAGAGATCACCTCCTCAAGTTGCCCTGGCACATGGCTCCCTCTCTTCTCTCCTTTATTAGTCTTATCCTTCTTGACAACTTCAACACCCACATAGGTGACTCACCCAACACTCTGGCCTCCTAGCTGTTTCTCTGTTTCAGTGTCTTTAGCAGGTTTGTTTGTTTTTGGTGGTTTTTTTTTTTTGTTTTGTTTTGTTTTGACCACTTCACCTCAGCACCCACCTGGCATCATATCCTGGCACTGTCTTCGCCAGTAAATGCACCATCTCTGAACCTGCCAGGCACCTGGAGCACACCCCCCTCCCACTATCAAGGCTGCTCACTCTAGCAGCCCTCCCACGCGGTATTACTCCAACCTCCTGGAGACCTCAAATCTACAAGAGGACCTACCACTTTTCCACTCCTCCTCTTCCTCCTCCTCCTCACCTACTTAGTTGGTTCCTAAGCCAGTTTACATCCAAGGGTCCAACACTATACGCGGCCTTTTCAAAAGTCTTAATTCCCAAGGCGCCTGGGTGGCTCAGTTGGTTAAGCATCCAACTTCAGCTCAGATCGTGATCTCACAGATCGTGGGTTTGAGCCCCATGTTGGGCTCTGTGCTGACAGCTCGGAGCCTGGAGCCTCCTTCAGATTCTGTGTCTCCCTCTCTCTCTGCCGCTCCCCTGCTCACGCTCTGTGTCTCTGTCTCTCAAAAATAAAACAAACATTAAAAAATATTTTTTTAAAGTCTTAATTCCCTTGCCCCTTTTTCTCTTCATCTAACTCATCTGAAGAAATCTCAGCTCCTGGTCAAACACAACTACCTACTTACTCCTCTCCTGCATCTAAACAAAAGATTGCTGGATAAAAATCACACAACTGATCAGCCAGCACTCACTCACTCAGGTTTATGACCACAGATCTGAAGCCTACTACACCCTTCTGGTACATTCACTTCCCATTTTATGAGATGACCACTGTTTCACACCGTGCCCTCTCTCCACAAATCTGCACTGCTTCTCCATTCCCTACACTGCCATTTTCAGCCTTGTTCATCTTCTATCTATAAAGAAAACAGGGACAATCTTAGGACTCCCTCTTCTGCCCGAAAACAATGCTGCCAGCCTACCTGGCTCTAAGCCCACACACTCTGCCCTCCTTCCTACTAAAAAGGAAAAGCTGCCTCTGGCCCTATCTAAGGCCAATCCGTCTTCCATGTGCTGGGTAGAACATACTCTGGTCCTGCAATTAGCTTTTCTTTTCAGCGTCCTCAATTTCTGGCTCTTCTGTCCTCCTACTGGCTCTTTCCTACTGACATAAAACATCCCTTGATGTCACCTATCTTTTAAAAAGCCCCCCCTTGAACCCACCTACCCATCTAGTCCCTGCCCCAGTTCTTTGCCACCCCCCTACAAATAAACAGCCACTGTCTCACAGCCTCACCTACCAATTAACCACTCAGCCCAATCCCACTGGCTTCTTTATCCCCATCCTTCCAACTCAAAGAGCTCTCACCAAATTCACCAATAACCAACTTCCTGCCAGGCCAAAGACAAATGATTTGGTCTTAAGCTATCCAAACCCAGCACTCTCCTCTCCAGAGTCCAGGATATCACATACCTGCTTGTCTCCCTCCTTGCCTACTTAGTTTGGAGGACCCTTCAGATCTCTCCTAAAATGCCTTGGGGCTTCGGCATCAGCCAGATTCTCCAGTGACGTTTCCTCCCCAGCTTTAAGTACACATGGGTGAATCTCTACCTCAGCACCCCAACCCGCACCTCTCCTCTGAGCTCCAGACTCACATCAAATTGCCACTGAACTTCTCCACTTGGATGTCTAACAGAGATTTCAAACTTAACCAGTCCAAACCATAAATGCTGTTTTCCTGTGGACTCTGTTCTGCTGTAAGGATATAGCCCATCCATCCTAATTCTTCAACCCCAAAGCTGAATAACCCAGACTCCCTCTCTCACCACCCAGACAAGCCGTCGCTAATCCTATCAAATTGCACTCCAGAGTCTAAGCCATCACCTCCTGCTTCCACCTACAGCAAGCAGCTCCCTGACCTCCCTTATCACTTTCCCTAAAGGAAGCTGCTCTCCTGCTTAAACTCTTCCATTTCCTTCCCATCTCAACCAAATCTCTATCCTGGGGAATGATCTGACCCCCCACCTACCTCTCCAGTCTCATCTTCCTACACTCTCTTTTCTCTTTGTTCTCTACACTCCAAACACACACACACACACACACACACACACACACACACACACACACACACACCCCAACTGGCCTATTTCACCCTCGTTCATGCGTTCAGGGTCCTATTTGCTTACGTGTTTACAGTTAAAAAATACAAACTCTTGGGGTGCCTGGGTGGCTCAGTCGGTGAACCATCCGACTTTGGCTCAGGTCATGATCTCACAGTTTGTGGGTTCGAGCCCCGCATCGTGCTCTGTGCTGACAGCTAGCTCAGAGCTTGGAGTCTGTTTCAGATTCTGTGTCTCCCTCTCTCTCTGATCCTCCCCTACTCATGCTGTCTCTCTCTCAGAAATAAATACAACATTAAAAAAAAAACAAACTCTTTATGGGAAAGAATTTTATCTTCTTCATTCTCCTTCCCCATCCCAAAAGCAATCAGCACACAGCTGTCATCAATAAATGTGTTAACTACTAGAGCCTCATATTATTAATATAATCTTTTGTTTAACCCGTTACAGTTTTCTGAGATTTAAAATATGCATCGAGCCAATTTCACCCACAGTATAAATATAAAATCTTTTAGAAGCCTTTTGGCTTTTATTAAAGCATTCAACTCTTTATCCAAGCTCAAGTTATAATCTCCCAGTTCATGAGTTCAAGCCCCATGTCGGGCTCTGGGCTGACAACATGGAGCTGAGCCTGCTTAGGATTCTCTCTCCCTCTCTCTCTGCCCTGCCCCCATGCACACACACACACACACACACGCGTGCGCACACACACTCCATCTCTCAAAATAAATAAACTTTAAAAAAAAGAAGCCCCTAATTATCTTTCTAATATACAAATCTGATCATACCTGATCTTGCTTAAAATCCACAAATGATTCTTTGCTGAAATAAACCAGCAAACACCTTAAACTATTCAGATCATCTGGTCTCTACAATTTTACATTTTCATCCACCGCTATTCCCCTCATTCCACACATATAAGCCACATGGAATTACATATGGCTCCCACACTCACATACTTCCTCACCAATCTATCCCTTTTTAGAAAATCAGTGACCCTTTCTACTCACCCACTCTGCCTGCCTGTTTCCTCCCCTGCTAAAGACTTCTTTCAACTCCTAGATGCTGTCAGCATATTTCAGTTCTCTCTTCCTGCCACTCTTTTACCTCAATTTCCTGGTGTGCTGGGTTTCCTCCTGAAGAAAGAGCTCTCTGGAACCTTGTTCCCTGCTTCCTCTGAGGGCTGGTTCATCAAAATCATTACCAGACGTTGATTTCTCTTCTTGCTTCTAAATTTGCTCCCATTTTTTTCTGAACATTTTCACCTTAAGCCATCCTGACCCCTGCACACAGCTTCCACTACCACTGCCTGCAGATTTCTCCCAAATTTATGGCTTAAGCCTCTATTTTCCCTTCTATTTCCAGATCTAGGTGGCCAACTATCTGAACAGAATTTCCCTTGGAACATTTCAAAGTTACCCCAAAATACTAATTCCAAATCAAAGTCAAGATCCCCGACCTCTTCCACCCCTACAGAAGCCCTGACATGCTTCCAAATCATGACATCTGCCAACGTCACCTGCGGCACATCTCTCCTTACGTCTAGCTGTCCCCGCGTGTGCCACCATCCCTGCTCTCGGCCACTTACACGATTACACCCCATCACCTCGCTTCTCTCTCTGCACTCTCACTCCCCTCTAGTCTTTTTTAAAAAACAAATTAATTATCAACCCCACTTCAGCCTACTCCCGATCCTACTTAAAATCTTTTAATGGCTTTTCACTGCTAAGTATCTATTCTCAGACTCTGGCCTCCAGTGTTACCTGAACTGAACTGTTTCTACTTTTTGTGATAACTCAATTTCCTACTCATCTAGTTTTTTCACTGTGTAGGCCAATTAGAATGGAAAAGTTGTGGGATGCCTGGGTGGCTCAGTCGGTGAAGCGTCCGACTTCAGCTCAGGTCACCTCACGGTTTGTGGGTTCGAGCCCCGCGTCGGGCTCTGTGCTGACAGGTCAGAGCCTGGAGCCTGCTTCGGATTTTGTGTCTCCCTCTCTCTCTGCCCCTCCCCACTCATGTTCTGTTTCTCTCTGTCTCAATAATAAATAAACATTAAAAATTTTTTTAAAAATGGCAAAGTTGTGACCAAAAGTGAGCATTAAAATGTTAGCCTGTCACCTGAATGGTAACTGGTTATTACCCTATATGTGCTTCACACAGAATAGCTTCTCAAAATCTTTAACAAAGATTACCTCATAATCTGTCTGGTATTACCGGCCCCATTTGAAAGACCAGAAAACTAATGCTGGAAAGGTCATAGGCTGGCAGATGGCTTCACTGAGACCAAACCCTCTGTCTTCTGACTCAGTCTGTGATGTCCATGTTTTAGGATGAAATCATCAGTTACTGAGGCTTTATTTCTAAAATGGAGGGTACATTTTTCTAAGATGACTCCATTAAGGTTCCCAGGAACTACCACATTCTTTTCACAACCTGGGAAACCAAGGCATGTACAGGGAAGTAACTTCTCTCTGGTAATCAATGGGCATAGAAACAGAATTCAGGGGATCTCACTTTCATTTCTCTAGTCTAACCTAGAGCCACATGGTAGTGGTGACAAACGGATACCACTGAATAAAAGATGTTAAGCATGGTGCAGGGACCTCCGAGGCCAGACAGACCAGAGTTCAAATCCTGCCTCTGCCACCTCTCAGCTGTGTGACTTGAGCAAGTTTCTAACGTCTGTGCTCTCCCAGCTATGAAATGAAGACAATGGCCAACCCCGAGGTGTGCTGGGGACTAAGCGACGTAGATGCCTAACGTGTGTTACCACTCAATAAACAGTTAAAGTGAGCGAAACAAACCCATCGGCTTCTCCCAAAAGAGAATAGTGTGACGAGAACTAACAGCCATGGAGTGAAAAACAGATGGGACAGAATTTCTACCTCTGCCATTTACTGTCATGCACTCCCTCCCACTATCTCCCCCCCGGCCCCCCCGCCCCGTCTCATTCCTCACTTGTACAATAGAGATAGTGATGCTTAGCCCTTGGCACTGCTGTGAGGATGAAATAAGAGAACATCTAAAAGCATTTTCTTAAGTGAATGGCATCATACAAAAATCATTATTATCTGTGAACACACGCTCTCTGCTGCTACTCTAATGCTTTAAGGGCATGAGAAGTCTCTAATCATCTTTGTGTTTGAATCAACTGGGAGCACAGTCCTCTGCCCACCGCAGGCATTGGTCAGACACTGGCTGAGCTGAGTTCGTAAGAAGACAGGACTGAACTATGACAAAACAACAGTTTCCAGCAAAGTCCACAAGTTCATCCACTGAGGAGATGGGTGACATGGGGCACCTGGGTGACTCAGTTGGTTGAGCGTCCAACTTCAGCTCAGGGCACAAGCTCGTGGTTCCTGAGTCTGAGCCCAGCATCAGGCTCTCTGCTGACAGTGCAGAGCCCGCCTCAGATCCTCAGTCTCGCTCTCTTTCTGCCCCTCCTCCACTTGCGTGTACATGCTCTCTTTCTCTCTCAAAAATAAATAAAACATTTAAAAATAAGAATCTGGGTGAGAGAACCTGGGACTAGTCCAGCTAAGATCAATTCAGACAGGGAGAACACATTCTAATTCCTGGGAATTTAGATAAATGGTCTATAATTTTGTTTACCTCCTATAAATCGTATAATCATCAAGCAAGTAAGTTCCCTCACTACAGGAATTATGTGTCTCCCTTCTTCCCTCCCTCCCCTCCCCCACTACCCTAATGAAAGTTGAACAGTGTTGTACCTGGAAAAAAAAAGGTTGAGAAGAAACAACCAGGATGCTCCCCATCAGGAAACAACTTTAATGAGGGCTCTCTAGGCACAAGTACTTAAAATCCTGACGAAGGGGGAGACCCTTTACACGAAACTAGTTTGTGTTTATCATCGTTTTCCCTACACACATTCAAAGGCGGTCTTCACATGGCAGCGTGGTAAGCAGTCTCTTCACGCAAATGTTCAAAGCATAAAGTTACTTACTAAACACCTACTGTGTGCCATATAGCACGTTAAGCATACTTCTTAGACAATCTCAGGTTCTGACATTAATCCCCCATGAGGGCTATTATCTTCCCCATGGGACAAATGAAGAAACCGAGGTTCAGAGAGGTTAAGTAATTTGTTCACGGCCACACGACTGGAGACGACAGAGGTGGGATTTAGACATAGTAAAAAAAAATGCATATTCTCGGTGCCATACCATGCTGTCCACTGATGCTACCCAAGTCTCTAAAAAGCAGGGTGACTGAACAGTTAAGTGGGGAGAAGATGTAGCAAAATTGGGAAGGTGTGGCAGAGACATGTACAGAGAGCACAAAATGGCATGCTACCTCGGAGTTCGAGATGCGCTGAAGCAAACGAGGAGCCGCGTCTAACTGCACGGACCCAAATGCCTGGGTGAGCTCTTTCATTCTTCGGCTCCACAGGTTCTAAGATGTCCATACCACTCAGAGGTACTGACAACTGAACACGGTTCAGTAATTTTTCCAGAATCCTGAGAAATGGTGCCTGTAACTCATGGCTGGTATCAAACCAAGCAGGCAACGGAGGTGATTAGTTTCCACAGAGGTCAGAGATTTCACATGTTCACCGGGACCCACACAGTCTTGCACAACTGGGTGTCCTTCTGGCACACAGGCTGCTACAGGAATCCACTTCCCAGACTCCAGGCCTTACGGGAGGCTCTATTATCTCATGGATATAAAAACTGAGGCTCACACCAGTTAAATGACTGCCCAGTGCTGCACGGCCGGGCACTGGCCTAGACAAAACTCCAGTCTCCTATTCCCTGCCCAATAAATTCTCCCCACGGCACCTCCTCGGTGCCTCCCCACATGACACCTGACCACCTAGACACCCTTCTCTATACCTGGGTGTTATGTAGCTATAGCTCCTTCTGGACGTTTTCACCGCATTCCACAAATGCGTGGGGCGCTGAGATAGAGGACGCAGGTAGTAAGAGAGCTGACACACATCTCACCCTCTGGACAGCACTGCACATACAGACGGTTGTAGTATTTTTAGGGCACAAAGTGGCAAACTAGAATGTGTGTGCCCAGGTGACCAGGAGAATCTTAGCCCCGTGTGGCTGCTCCGAGGGTGGAGGGGGATAGGGGTCTTGGCATATGTGTATCATTGGGTCAGAAGCTCTATTTGAAGTCTAATAAGTTACAGGGGACTGAGAGAAATATACAAATAACTATGCAACGGAGGAGCCTGTCACTGTCTGCTCTCGTCAAACATAAACAAGCAGAAATGAGATGAACCCGATTTGCTTCTTTTCATGACTCCTCTTCCAAACACATCAAGACAGAATAACCCAGCCTCTGGCCAACAGACAGCTCATCAGTCCCACCGACAAGGCTGCACATATCCCTGACACGGATGCCTCGCTCTCGGGGAGCTAAAGACGACTTAAAGGACACAGAGTGTGTCAGAGAGCTTTGACTTCTTACAAACAATAGGAAAATAAATCAATAAGGGGAGGAAATTGTATTTCAAGGTCATATTCAAATATGAAGGGAGGAGGAAAAGAAGTCCCTCCCAACCGACACACACACACACACACACACACACACACCCTCTGTGACCTAGCTCCATCTCCATAAACCTAGTTAAAACTCTGCCTTCTGATATTTATAAATTTAGGCTGTCTGAGCCAAGTAGGTTTCTGCAATTCCAGATATCTAGGCTGAAGGGCAAAGGGCAAAGTGAAACTTTCAAAAGCTGGCCAGCTGCCAAGGGCATCACGTCGAGGAGGCTCCCTTAGCAACACACAACAGCTGTCTGCTCAAGAGAGGGCGCCGCCATCTTTGCAAGGGGCTATAGATGCTCTTATGTTCGCAGCTAAAAGCAGGGTGGTTTTTTCCCCCCCTTGTATTATTTTCCCTGTCATTCCCCTAATAGTTATCACATTTCACAATGTAAAGACCTCTCCAGTCCCAGTATGTTTCTCTTCCTCCCAAATTACAACGCCACACTTAACGACAAATTCAAATAATGTTCAGGTACTGAGTTCTTGGCAAATACAAAATGCTTTATAATGTCAGGTTATTAATTACTATTCTCACTGCTATAGACTTGGTTCCTAACGATGGGCAAGTCACTCTGTGACTTAATTACTTCCCTCATAAAATTTTCATAACAACGGTGACCTACTTCATAAGACTACTGTGAAGGACAATAAAAATTATTTAAAACTTATAAAAGCTCATTCCTAATTAAGAATCACGCCACCTACTGGCTCTCAAGACCTAAAGGGATGGTCTGATTAGCACACACAGAGCCCCCAAAACAAAACGCAGGTGGGTCCTGACCCACAAGGAAGCCCGCAGTTCCCAAAGCCGCTGGCTCATTTCGCCCGCCCCATCTGCCTTCTCCAGACCTACCAAGCCCGGGGGATGGCACTGCACTGGGAGCTCACCCTTGCGCCTAAGTCTAACAAGATAAACAACACTTTAAAAAAAAAAAAAAAACCAACCAATGTCACAATCACGGCTAGGTTTCAAAAACACCTAACACCTGGGAGCAGAAGGGGATGTGGCAGTCTGTGCTCGGAGAGGAAGGCCATTTGTGCTAGAGCACAACCTCGCAGCTTTCCACTCCTTATATGTGCAAGTGCAAGCCCTCACCCACAGCACGCTGTACTCACCCAGAGGTACATCATGTCAGACCGGGCTGCTCAAACTCAGTGGTCAGTTGATCCTGGACTGCAAAAAGGCACTTCAGTGAACTGTAGGAAAGGAGGTGCCAGACTGGGGGCGGGGGGCAAGCGTCCAGGGTGGGGAGAAACCCCCCCAAATCACTTGAGCTTAAAAATCTAAAACGACGGTCTCCTCCCCCCTCCTCCCTCCTCTCCAGCTGACTGTTCTGTTGTTCTCTCTCCTCCCTCTCCCCCTCCCTCTCCCCCCCTCTCTCTCTGGGAGTTCCCAGCCCCGTGTGTCTGAACTGGAGTGTACAGCACTCTCTCTCTATTTGCCTTCAGGGAATCTCTCTCTGTCATTCTACTTCTAGAAACACAATCATCACTCACAGAGATTATTGCAAAAGGCAGGGATGGGCGGGGCTAGTAATAAACCACCAGCACCAGTTTCTAATGCTAGACATAAACTAGTTTAGGATGGGTTCTTTAAACATGAATGAAGCAATCACAAAACTCAGCCCTCCCAGAAGATCAAGGGGAGTGAGTCAAGTTTCCCCTCTGTCTGTTTCTTCTAGAGCCCCTCAGAAGCCAAGCATGAACCCAGAACCAGCTCAGAGCCTATATTCCCTCCCTTGCACTGCTCTTCTGAATAATTCTGAATTTAAAACAGAAGAAAACTTACATATAAACCTCAAGTGGGCTTTCATCTTTTTTATCACTTGCCCTGGTTCAGGTCCACACAGCCTCCCTTCTGAAGGGAGAAAGGATGAGGGTGTTCAGAGTCCCATGGACTGTGAGCACCCACCATGTTGCAGACTCCTTACTAGACATGGGGATAGA
Organism: Hyaena hyaena; assembly: GCF_003009895.1. Classification (NCBI taxonomy): domain Eukaryota; kingdom Metazoa; phylum Chordata; class Mammalia; order Carnivora; family Hyaenidae; genus Hyaena; species Hyaena hyaena. The sequence goes on along the minus strand of NW_024080678.1, from coordinate 253,804 downwards.
GCAGGGGACAAGGCACTGGTTCGGAAGCTGGGTCTACAAGTATTATTATCATGGCCTGGGGAAAACTACTCAACCCGATGAGGCCCTTGTTTCCTCAACCAAAAACTGTGTACAGTAGTATTCCTTGTGGAGTTACTCTCATGAGCTCAAGTGACGGAACCGCGTGAGCTGTCAAGTTCCTGGTGACCACGCTTCCTAACTGAGTGCACTGCGAACGTTTAGGAGGGACCTCCGATACACCAGGCATACGTTTGATCTATTAGGTTCCACAGTGAGCAACCGGTATCACCAAATCATCTGTCCTCCCGGCTCTTACTCAGAAAACAGCCAACTCCTCCACACACCGATGCCCACGCTCTTTCCTTACTTCCTACCCATTCCTGCATGTTCAAATCCAAAGGCCCACCCCGGCGGCACGTGATCCCTCCCTCCTCTGCGAGCCTGGCCTTTGTAACGTGGCTTTCACCGTTTCTGCCAGTTACTACTACGTTCCCGTCTCTACCGATTTGGACTCCTTTATCCACATCTTTCAGGGTACAGTCCATCTATTTCCAGCCACGGAGTCCTTTGCATAGTACCTCGCACACAGTAGGTGCACTATACGTTCTCAAAAGGTTCTGTGTTTTGAGGAATATTTCACTCCTTTAATTAAAGGAAAAACAAAATGAAACAAACCCCAAAAAGCAAAAACAAAAACAAGAAGCCTACCACCTTCCAGCTGCCTCAGGGTTCTGTTCCCCTCAGACATGTTGAAACGGCTCTCGCCTGCTTGTAAAATCTCCAAGTAAGGTCTGCAAGCCTCACCCTCAAGGCAGGCCCTGCATATTCCGGTGGCAGGTACCCGTTGCTGGCTGTCCCTGTCTAATCCTTCCGGCCGTACTGCTTCCGTATTAGGGCCCTGCTACAGCGGAATTCCTTCTCTCGGGGTAGGAGACAAGTCTCTTTTCCTTTGCTTCTACCACCAAGTCCATGCCTTCCGCCAGAGAGCTTATAAGAAAGACCTTTTCTCTCCTCCCACCTTAAACTCCCAGCTCATTTAAACTTGGAGGTGGGGCAAGTACTCTCAGCCTCACCCAAACCTTTCCTTTTTCTTTATGCAACACCTCTCAGCTCCTCTGAAGGCAGGATTACCTCATTTCCAGTACAAAAGAGGAGTAAGAACTTCCAAATCTAAACCTGAGACAGCCTTTTTTTTTAAGTGGGAAAACAAATCCTGACTTTCTATAAACTGTCGTATCCATAATCAACGTTTATATGCAACTTTCCTCTCTAGCCTCATAGTCTATGCCCTAAATCTTAAGTTACCAGACCTCTTTATACTCCATTCTTAGGATCTGTAATTAAAATCACAGTGTTAAGCAACTGCAGTCTTTTCAAACTCTTTGAAGACACAAAACAGACTCGTTCATTCTTAACCAAGTATCAAAAAAAACAAACAAACAAATTTTGCGTATTGTCACTTTATGGTGTTACCTTTTAGTTGAGTTTAGGATAGGATAAAGATCTACCCCACTCTCCTGGAGCAAAGTAGGAAAAAAATACACAGAGGAAAGGGCTCCTCAACACAAAATAAGGAAAGTTCAAATATGTCATAAAAACCCGAAAACCACCTCCAAAATACTCGTTAAGTGGATCCATTATAAACTTCGGAACCACAGGGAGAGTCTGTAAATTCCTACTCAAAACGATGCTCTCCCTTTTCTCCTTTTCTGATCATAATTTTTAAAGCTGGGTAAACAGTCTGGGTTGGAAATCAAACTCTTCTGTGTTTTTTTCACATGCACCAAAAGAAAAAAAGGAAAAAACTCCAAAAATTCACAGGCAAGCTAAGTGAATCTTCTTCATTCATGTTCCTGCATGTCCACATTTTCCTACCTTTAAAAAAGGGGGGAAGGGGGAGGAAAGGAAACAAAGAGATGGGGGGGAATCTCCCAAATCATCGCAGTCAAATAAGGAAACCTATGATTTCTAGCTGAGAAAGAGACACAAACGTGTAACAATTCCACACTATGAAGACCCTCTGAAAAGGATCAGTCTTCCCCCATACGTAGGATAAGGACACACGCATACTTCATTCTATCAGGAGAACATTTCAGCAGGCTACATGACTGAACTCTGAAATTTAGCGGGCTGTGTATTAGCTCGGAGGAGAGAACGTGAATTTGAGCATCGGAGAAGAAAATGTCCTAGGGAGGGCCCACAGAGGAAGTCTGGCTTGCCTGCTTCTGAGAAAGAAAAATCAGATTATCGGGGACAACAGTATGGGTGCTGCCAGTAATTCTAACGTTATAATGCATCTTGGAGTCCTGCTTCTGAAAGTGCTGGATTTTGTAATGTGAAGAGTCTGGTGGGCCAGACGCTCAGAAAGGGTTTGGAGCCACGCTCTGTATTCCCTGCCACAGAGTCTAACAATTTGAGAGACTGCGTGTTTTATGCAAGTTTCCCTGTGGGTATAAAGGCTGGTGGGGAAGTGTGCACATCTGAGGAGCCAACACAATCTCATAAAAATCTACCTGAGGAATCAGGCACTGAAGATTTTCCTAATGGAATCCCAGACAACCCTCTGTACGTTCCGGACAGAGACAACAGAATCCCCACAGCACTGAGCCATAGAAATAGGCCATATGAGGTCCAACTGACTTTGAGGTTAAAAAAAAAAAAAGTTCAAAGAATAGGGCTCTTTTAACCTTGCTTCCTCTCCGCTTAAAATAGCCAGGATTCCCACAGGGCAGTTCTCTAACAGGATTTTGGTACTCAAACTATGACCCATGGACTAGTAGCAGCAGCATTAACATCAGCGGGGAGCTATTTAAATATGATGACTCTCTTGGGCCCCGCCCTTGACTTAGAGAATCAAAATCAACAAGATAACAAGTGCCCCAGGTGGTCTACCGGCTCATTCAAGTCTGAAAAGCTGGTCCAGGTAAAGCACCTCTCCCACAAAGCACCAGAGACTCGAGGAAGAAAGGCAGAGGTTGCCGCATTGTGGGGGGGGGAGAGGGGTGCACCCCTGGAAGACAAACCTGGGAGTGAGGATGCTACCACTGCTTGCTGGTGTCGACAGGACACCGCCAGCAGCAGCTATTGCTTACATAGGACATTCCATGTGCCAGAACCGTGCGTGCATTTTCTCAATGCATCTTCACAGTATCTCTCTGTAAAGGAGGCCCTGCTTCATCTTTGTCACATATAAAAGGAACTCGGGACTCAAAGGAGCCACAAGCCAAAGGAACACAAGTGTGGAGGGCTCCGAGACGGTTTCAACTGCACCACACCTACACACTGATAACATCCATCAAGACTGCCAAAGTAATGGAAATTCTACCCTCCCTCTGCCCATTACCAAGACTGCCGGCAACAGACGCCCTAGGTGAGGTCAGAACTCAGTGCTCACATGCTGTGTGAGCGCCCAGATCAAATGCCACTCCTACTCCTATGACCAATGTCGTGAAAAGCATGGTTCCAGAAACCTCTTCTGACCTGCGGCTACCATCTATGAAGTCTAAAATGAGCTCTAGATGCATGCGTGGAGGAGGAAAAAAGGGTGCATCTCCGAGTTCACCTCTTGGAAGGCAAATGGGTGATGTATGAGCATTTTCACCCCACAGGGTTTAGGGAACCCACAGCAACTGTCCCTAAAAGAGGAAGATGTGTTATCTTTACATTATCTTAAGAGCTCTGTTCTTCCTCATTATGCTTCAATCATACTCTCAGATAAGCTTCCATACTTCCAAGTAGCTCACTGTTACCCCTCCGGTACAATCCCTGCCCTCTTGGGAAGCCCCTATCCCAACCACTTTTTCATTATCTACCCACTCCAGCCACGTCTTCCACTCCGCCCTCTGTCCAACTGTGATTCCACAGCCCGTAATTAGAATCCCTCCCTTGCAAACACCCTCATTCCCGTGTCCTCTCCGCCCCTGCCACGCGGCAAAACGCCAATCTCCAATCCTGGTGAAACAGTTATCTGCGTTCTCTGTGCCTGTGCCCACACAGCTGAAAGCTGCTGGAAAAAGATCACATAACCAAGCGGGCTGACTTCGCTAGCGGCTCGTGATCACAAAGCTCGACGGGGCGCTCATCGACGCCACACATTCCCACCAAAGCTGCCCTTGCAAGCTTCCTCCTCTCCAAAATGACTCTTGCCTTGTCCTCAAACCTCCTTCAATGATCTCCCCACCATGTGACTTTCAGCTGTCACTCTATCCAAATAGTCATCTTAAAAGAGCAGCATTCAGGGGCACCCAGCTGGCTCAGTCGGTGGAGCGTGTATGACTCTTGATCTCAGGGTTGTGAGTTTGAGCCCCATGTTGGGTGCAGAGATTACTTAAAAATAAAATCTTAGGAAGGAAGGAAGGAAGGAAGGAGGGAGGGAGGGAGGGAAGGAGGGAGGGACATTCAGTGTCTTCTGTTCACCAAATCTACGATCCTACCTAGAAATGCACATCTCCTCTTGCTTATGCTGTTACAACGAAGGAAGCATTCCCGTCATTGTCATCACAGCCCATCTCAGCACTTGTGCTCACGCCCCTCCCCAGGCACCTCTGTAAGGACTGTGTCGCTCTGCTGATCACCCTGCCTCCCGCACCACCATCCCCTCTACTCATCACTGTCCCGCCAGCAAGTACACAACACACCACCCTCAGAAAACCTCCCCGTGCTCTCAGGCCCTGATGGGGAAGGTACACACCGCCGTCACCACCCTGGGGGGCAGTCTGGCAATCTCTACTGAATTATGAAACACGCATGGCCCATGGCTCAGCAACTCCAACCTCCAAGGAGCCTATCTTAGAAAAGCCCCACAAGTTTAGGAAGAAGTTCATTATAGCAATCTGTAAGAGCAAAAGAACTTTAAAAACACCAATGTCCTACAGTAGGCAAAGGACTAAATGGACCATGGTTTTCAAAAACTTCTCCTTTGGCCCCTTACCTCCCTTCCCACCCTGCTCACCACTTCACAGGAATGCTTCTCAAAAAAGCTGACTACACCTGTCTCCACTTCACCCCTCATTTCTTCTTCAATCTCCTCAAAATAAAGTTTCCAAGCCCTTTCACTCCATGAAACCAACTGGTCAATGCCAACGACTTCCATATTACTTACTTCAAAGGACATTTTGCAGCCCTCAACTTACCTGACCTCTTAGCAGGATTCAAGAGTGTTGGCAACTTTCTTAGAATGTTCTCTTCTCCTAAGCTTCTGAGACACTACAGTCCAGGGAGTGTCTTCCCCCGCCCCCCAATCACTGATTACTTCTTCTCAGTGCCTTTTTCTGCCTTCTCCTTCAACAGATCTCTAAAAAGAAAGTGTTTCTTGGGGCTCAATTCCGGGTCATCCTCTTTTATCTGAATTGTGTCATCCATTCCCATTGCTCCAAGTACCATCAACATGCTAATAACTACCAAGTTACACCCCAGCTCAGACCTCTTGTCATGCTCCAGTAGGACTCTCAGCCATCCCACTGACAGTCCCACATAACGGGCTCCAAACTGGGCTCTTAATCTCCACCACCACCACCACCACCGCCTGGCAATCCAGTATACACCTGGCGTTCCCCACCTCAATAATGGTACCTACCACCCGGCAATTAGCAAAGGCAGCGTCTCTTCCCTTATCCCTCTCCCCTCACTCACATCAAACCCACTAGCAAGTTCTGTGTGTCTGACATCTCTGATCTCCTCTGCCACCACCTTAACCCAAGCCACCATCAGTTTCTTCCTGGACATCACTGTTCCTCCACTTCCACTGTGGCTCCCCTTCTAAACACTCATCACAGAGCGGCCTGAGGGAGTCTTTAAAACAAAAATCAGATCATATCGCTCCCATGATTCTACAGCTTCACATTACACTTAACAACGTTCTCTACCTGAAGTCCCTAGAATGGCCTTCAAGGTCCTAAATGACCTGCTATGTGCCTGCCTCTTCAACCTCAGTGCACATCACTGCCTGGCCTTCAATCACCAGGCTCTAAATGCACTGGCCTCACACCAGTTCCTGATCTAGTCCACCCCTCCCCCCGGGACCCCAAAACTCCTTTATCCCCCTCTTCTTGAAATCCCTCCTCACTCCACTTCATCCTCTGCAAGGCTGGCTCCTTCTTATCTTTCAGACCTAAAAACAGCTCCTCAAATAAAACTCTCCCAGACCACTCTCTCTAGCTGGAGAGCCTCCGCCCAAGCCCCTGCTCTCTACTCCTGTGCTCGTTTTATTTTCTTCCAAGTAGATAGCAAAACCTATCGTTTATTTATTCCCTTGGTTTCTTATTTGTTTTCAATTTCTCTATTAAAAAGCAGTTATTTTGTGTATACCACATAACAACTGAGATCTTCTACTATGGAACATTTTATCCCTTGACTTTTTGTTAGGAAAGGTCAAAGTTATTTGTAGGAGTTTCTGGCATTCAGGCAACTGTCTCACTAAGTCCTATAAATAAAGCTAGAGCACTACTAATTTTGCCCTAGTAACCAAAAGGGCTCAAAGTTCTTGATAGCTACAAACCATAAATACATCCCTGCACCAATGGCTCCAGAATATTAGTTTGCAATAACCATAATATTGATATGAAAAAGCAGTGCCAATCCATTTATGTTAAACTAATCTGAACACCAACCTTCCAAACTGCCTCCTTTCCAATACTATAAATGTGTTCTGCTAAGCACAAAAAAATAGCATCCCAATCCAAGCTCCACTACGGTCAAGCTTGTTGTGTAGAAGCTAATTATCCAGAGTCTAAAACCAGGCCTCCAACACAGTAGCCACTAGTCACAGGAGCTGCTATGTGAATTTAATTTAATTTAATTAGCTAAAATTGAATTTTCAGTTCCTCAGTCACACTAGCCACATTTCAAGGGCTCAAGAACCACATGAGGCTGGTGGACAGAACAGATAAAAAACATTTCCATCGCCACAGAAAGTTCTATTGGACAGAGCTGTTCTAGAACATGGTAATAACTAGGAACCAAAAGGTCCTCTAAGTACCCAAACTACCAAGATGTTCATGTACTTTCATCAGCAGGGAACCACCACCAGGCCTTCCCTCTGAATCTACTTATTTTTATTTTAGGAATAATAAATTTCTGTCCTGGTTATCTGGCCACTTGCCCATTGAGAATTTAAAAGGCAAATTAGGAAAAGGGAATTAGGAAGCAGTAAGGACCGAGTACCAGGGGAAAGGGGAATATTACGTTGGAGGCAGCCACATCAGGAACAAGAGAGACCAAAAGGAAAAAAAAATCTAAAAAGCAGGTAAGATGTTAAAATGCAGACAGATGTCAAAATGGGACCACAGAGTTAAGGCCAAACGAGTAAGTGCTCCTGAAATACCACCCTTTAGTCATAAACAATAATCGATGCTGACAACTGTGTTCAAACCATTAACAAAGTGTCTACTATTATACTATGAAAATGAAATAAACTATATAGTTTTATAATACACTTTGCAAGGATTTATTTCCAAAATAACGAAATCTTAAACATCTTGGTTTTTAGAGAAGGGAAAATCCTCTAAGGGAGCTGGAATACACCACCACTGAAAATAACTCATTCCTAAAATATTCTGCATAGTCAAATGTTCAATTCAGTTCAACCAAACATGAACGAATGTGCAGTTAAACCAATATGAACAAATGCTGTTTACAGAGCAGGGGCAGATACGAGAATCAGATGAGATCCTTCTGTTCAAGGAGGTATGGCTCCTCCGTACAGAGGAACACTACATAGCTTGGGTGGGGGCAGAGAAAGCTCTGGGAATACTCTAGATTTTTAAGTGATAAAAGAAAGGTTCAGAATAATTTATGCCACAATATCGTGGAGGGGGCAGGGCGCGATGAGGAATTATACACAAAATGATAAAATGCCTATTGTCTCAAGGGGAAAGGCACTGGAAGGGCTCAAAACTAGAATCAGGAAGCAACTTTTCACTATTTGTCTATTTTGTAGTACCTTTTGAATACTGAGTCATATACAGGTACTGTATTCAAAAAACAATAATCATCCTAAGGTTTTTTTTTTTTTTTTTTTTAAAGCAAGTTCTCTATCCCCAAGAAACATAATCTAATGGCTTACCCGGGCCTCAAAAAACTGAAGGGATAGACACCTAAATATTTAGCTTATATTTTATTCTTACTAAAAAGCTCACTCTCTACTATTTGGAATCCCAATTAATGAATTGGTTTCAAAAAAACTCAAAGTTGAGGTGCACCTGAGTGGCTCAGTCGGTTAAGCATCTGACTTGGGCTCAGGTCATGATCTCACAGTTCGTGGGTTCAAGCCCCCTGTCGGGCTCTGCACTGACAGCTCAGAGCCTGGAGCCTGCTTCAGATTCTGTGTCCCCTCCCCCCGCCCCCCCTCCTCCCCGCCCTGTCCCTGTTCATGCTCTGCCTCTCTTGGTCTCAAAAACAAATAAAACATAAATAAATAAATAAATAAACATTTAAAAAATTTTTTTAAACTCAAAGTTGAACTTGAAACAGAAATTGCAATTATCCTTATCATGATTTCATATTAACTTTTGAAAAAAAAAATAAAAGCTTGCATAAAGATGTATACTTTCTGGAACAAAACCAGCTTATTGGATAATCCAGCAAAGATCGGTTGAAAAGCTCCCAGGAAAGCTACAGAAAGGTCTCCTGTACCATGTGGGAGGCAAAGTCAGGACACTCTGATAGTCCCTGAGGGGAGAATGCTGGTGCTTTCCCAATATCCTTTCTTTCATTCTACCTTAGTAACAAAACTCGGTTTTCTTTCTAGGACATGACCATACACACCTTACAAAAAACCAAAAACCAAAAACCAAAAAACTGTATCTCCCGACCTCCCTTGTGGTGAGGTGTGGCCGTAAGACTAAGCTCTGGCCCATGAGATATTAGTAGGAATGTTATAGGAGCCTTCCTGAAAGTCTTCTTAAGCTGGGGAGGAATCACGGCTGGCGCTGTAGCAACCATCTGAGCCACATGCTTCAGACAGAAAAGAAAAGGACAATAAGGCCCCTGGATCTGTGACAACCACAGAGCACAACATCGGCTCTGGACTACCTACTTTCATACTTCTTTTTCCTCCAAGACAAAAAAAACCCTCATTCTCGTTTAAGCCACCTGATGGGGGTAGAGGGGGTTTCTGTTATGTGCAGCTGAACTTAATCCTAAGTAAGCCTTTCGATAGTAAATTATTTTACTGTTAATTTACAAATCAAAATGATAGAAATTTGATACGACAGAAACCAAAATGATAGAAATAAAATTTCAGCTTAACAGTTCCTGAATTCCAGTATGGGAAAAAAAAAATACACACACACACACACACACACACACACACTCCCATTTTCACCACGTATAAAATGGGGGTGATAATGCCTGTATCACAGGGATGCTGTCAGACTCAAATAAAATAGACTATGCTAACTAGTCTGTAAACAGAGTGTTGTATCTATCATTACTATAGCAATTACCGCTATACTAGCCAACTGGTTAAGTGTGAATCGCAAAACAAAAATTATTATGAAAGCAATGAAATAGAAACCTGTGTTTGGAACCCAAGGAATTCTGGGACCCTGTCCCAGACCTCCTTCACCAACTTTCTTATCTCTTTACTTTGCAGACAATACTATATCAGGAACCTCAGTTTCCTTTTCTAAAGTACTGGGGGTGGGGGGCGGGGGAGGAGGAGTTGAGTGGTTGTAAGGGGAAAAAAGAGTAGCGGTGGTAAATAGTTGAACGCCGTTAGGGAATATGACACGTCTGAAATACAGAACCCTGTTTTGGCATTTCACAAACTGTCAGGAGGTAGTCCAGCCAGCAATTTTTAAATTGATGCTAGCAATAGGGTTTCCTTCTACACTTTATCCATTCAAAAGAAAATGCCAAATACATGCCTACAGCTTCTACCGAGTATGTGGTAACTTACCACCCAAAGCAGGATGCGGGATTTGAGAAAGAAGCAGAGGTGCCCTGATACAAAAAAGACTTTTTTTTTAACCTGTGCACTCAGGTACAGGCAGTATACATAAAACAAAAATGGCTTAATCTCTCATTTTTACACTTAAAAACAATGTGACTTCTCCAAAATGTGTCTTGAAGTTCTGAAAAAAAAGCAAATGAATTCACTTGTTGAAGCCACCGACTCGCCTGGGAAACCGCTTCTGGGGACTACGCTGGTCCACACAGACACCGTGCAGGAGCCGTACTGGGCTGTGCCGCTCCATTCATTCTACTGTGCAAGGTATTCCATGGTCATATAACTTCAATACACATGCTTGAAACAATTTTACTATTTGCCAGATTTCAGCTTTTCATAATCTTCTAAGAGGACACCGAAATTAATAGATGCCTTTTACTAATTTTCAAATACAGTCACAGGAAGCAAACAAGCTATCCAGGGGTGTCGGAGATTAGCTGGCAGGCAGGCAGAAGCCAGGAATCTGCGGCGTGTGTTAAAGGGCTACAGTCAGGATAACAGGAGTGTGAGAAACAAAGGCAGACATCTTGAAGGATTTTGTTTCGAGAAGGGCTACCAGAAGTACTGCCGATTTATGTACCCTTCTCCGCTGAATGGCCAGATCCAAGGGGCTTTAAGTAAGCAGTATGATTTCTGGGGGAATTAGAACTCTTCTACCTTTCCTAGATGATACACTTTTTTTATAATGACTATTTGTGAGTCTGAGGTATGGCCGAGGGCTTGAGGGTCTTCTGAACCAGCAGGAAAAATAAAAACACTGAAATAACACGATCTCCTGAGAAGGTAATCTGTCTAATGCTACAGTGAACCAGACCATTCCATCCCAGATCTAACCGAGGTCTTCGATATCAAAGTTGTCCCAAAAGAGATAGTACATCCCAAGCCCTATAAACTTATTTTCAGGCTATGACTACACTTTTAATAACATAAATGAGTTCAGTGGGACTTACTTTAATCATTTCTGAAACACAGTTTATTTTTAGTAAATATAAAAGTCCCCCACATGGGAAGCTACAACCATGCCAAACATTTTCTATGAGGAGATAAAGCCCTATTTATAGGCCTATCAGTTGCTCCTTGCTTGGGCTGTAACATAGTTTCCACTTTAAGCCTGATATGACCTCCCCTGACTTCTCTCCTCTCTAATGTTCTTTGTGTCCTGAAGTTTCTCACATTTATCTTCACCTCCACAGGGTACTTAAGTTAAGCTACTATGGGGTGGAGGGGAGGGGAAAAGGAAAGAATCTCCCAGCAGACCGGCTTAGGGGAGTTTCAGGAAGCTAAAATGAGGAAGAAAGGAGTTCTTCATCTGGTAAGCTGTTTGCAAGAGAACCTATTAAATACTTAGCAGTCCACAAGATCACTGCCACACCAGCGAGCCACGCTCCTGACAAGGGTGCCTACAGGGGTCTCCATCTGTGTATGACTTGGCTTCAAGTTTTCCACCTTTTACAAACACAGCAAGAATAAATGTCAAGGTTTCCAATATGGAGATTATCGTACTCAACAGCTAACCAGGGAACCAAACGATAAATGTAAGAAATTTATTCATTTTTCCCTAAAGACTGTGATCTCCTCAGGGCCTAAGCCGCTGCTGACGTTGTTTTACTTCAGCTGCCTGCATCCAGGCATCTCCACTTACAGGGCTATCTGCCGGGCCTCCACTGGCAATTCCAGAAGGGTAAGTGCCTTAGCCTCCCCCAGTGAGCCATGTTCACGGTCCCCTGTCCCTAGCAGTGGCATGTGCCATACACCCTCCCGCCCTACCCCTGCCCCACCCCACACCCTGGACGAGACTGTAAATAAACTCTGTCTTTACTGCTCTGGCAAACCCTCACCCCTTTGATCTCTGAACCCCAGTAAAATCTGCTGCTCCTGGGTTCACGCATTTTTTTTTTTTTACAACCTTAAGTATATAACTGCCTTTTGTTAATTCTATGTCTGTAGGTCTTGTATCCTGAATGAGATGGCAAGTTCGATTATGAGCTCCTCAAGGGCAAGAACCATGACTTACTCATCTCAGGGCTGTCAGTGTCACGCCAGGCAAATGGCAGAGGACAGGCACACGGTGCTCACTGCCGAAACGTTTGTTAGGCTGAGCCGGATGGCAGGGGCCACGGAGTCAAGCATACTTCTCTTACGTGAATCGCTCACTGCACACAACTTAGGGGAGGCCTACCTGACTGAAGTGGCATTGACTCACATGCAATTCCTGAAAGGAGGGAGAAGCACACGGCCGCGAAGTGATACCCAAGCACCTCTCACCGTGGATCCTCCTCCTCCTTCCGGATGCTCAAAGGGATGGTGAACACAGGATACACTGAATGACAGGGCAAATGATAGTATTTCCTCACTCCAAGGAAATTCAACCTGCTTTTTCCATCTACCTGGATATCCCTCATCTTCTAAGGCCCACCCCTTCCTGCCCACCCTAATTCACAATGGCACCCCCAACTCTCCAGGATCGGAGGATAAGCAGCTCGTGACTTAGCATTTTCACTTATAACAAGAATGGATGGATTTAAATTTCAGTAAAAATAATTCAAACTAAACACAGTTAAAAATTCCCCGAGTGTAAAAGTTGGCGAAGACCAGGAAATACTGCTCTTCAAAAGTTTTCAACTCTGACCTTTATCACGTAAAATGATACTTCCCTTTTTAAAAGAAGACAAGGATTTTCTGGGGTGAGCTGAGGTGCAGACATGGATGATTAAATGAACTCTCAAGATCATTTTTCGGAGGCAGCATGGTACTAAAGAAAGAACTTGGGTTTGGAAGTTGAATCAAACTGCCAAATCACCACTCATGAGCCATGACCTTGAGCAAGGACTCTAACCTAACCTCTCTCAACCTGTTTCTTCATCTGTAAATGCAGGGCTATTATGAAAATCAGAAATAATGTACATAAAACACCTAGGTTAGTGCCTGGCTAAATAAATTACAACTGTTAACAGATCTGTTTATTGTCATTTTTTTTTTTTCTCAGCCCACAACAAAAGACAGAAAATGAAAATGACTCCTTGGCCAATCTGACATTTTAGGGCCACTATTAGAATTTCTTTTAAATTGGCACCAACAGAGTATCAGTAAGAACTCACCTAAAGAGAGCTATTTTCTCTGTGAATTTCAGAGTAAAATCTGCAGGAAGAGAAACAGAGTGTTCCGTTGCCCATGATGTCCTGTTAAAGCAGATGGCTAGGAGAATTTATAGGGGGTATCGTGAAAAACAAAGCTCTTCACAGGGGGAGCTTTTAACAAGGGGGGTATAGATGTCAGGGACCCCGGGTGGGGTGAACCCAATACTGCAGTATCTGTGTCATAGAAGAGCCTGGAGCAAAGGAATTTGTTTAGTTTTGTTTTGTTTTAACTCTTCCAAATTCCACCCCTCCCTTAAATCAGCTAGAATGTACTTCTCTGACTATGGAATACCTGCCCTGCATGAGGTAAGGGGGTGCTCAGGAAGCGGGAGATGATGGCCAGAAAAGATGAGGATGTTTCTATGAGTGAAAGGGGAAAACCGATGGCTGAACCATCTTCTTCTGTGGCTTTCAGGACATGGCAGGACCATCTAAGTCACTCACCTGCTCCAGGGACAGGGATGGGAATGGGAAGATAGCAGTGTCTGGTCTTCTACAGGGCAGGGCTAAAAGCCACTAAGGAGTTAAAGCTTTCAGAGCATGAAAATAAAAATGCTGGAAGGAATCCTCGGGCTTTTTTAGCCAGCCCAGTGGAACGGAAGAAAGCCTGGGCATTAGAGCCAGATGGGCCTTCCTAACTTTGACCTTGGGCAAGTCGGACAGCCTCCCTAACCTCCACTCTTCTCTCTAAAATCAGCTGAATGGCATGTGCCCTGCAGAAGGCAAACTGTAGAAAGCAAAGTGCTTCCGAAGAGGCACACAATACAGGTTAGCAGTCCGCAAACCTCAGGCTAGCCATATGCAAAATGCTGGCAGCGGGCATATGTCACAAATATCCGTTTTCTCCCTTTCCTTTCCGGTCTAACTTAGCAGTAAAGGACTCAAGTCCAAGTAGGGAAAGGAACTTTCCCAAGGTTACACTGCTGGTTCCTGGCAGAACTAAGGCTTAAAAATCAGCTTCTGCAAGCTCAATGTATTGCACCTTGCCTCATTAGGAACATTCCCTCCGGAACACAGCAGGCTTAGCTTAACAATATGTGGGCTCAGAGGGTCAACGTGCACTGGAGAACAAGCTAACTGCAAGGTCAGCAGCTCCCTGTGATTCAGACACCCAAGAGTTAAGCACTCAGCCCAGGCCAAGGCTCCAGAGAGCCTGGGCTGGGCAGACTCCTATGGGAGGAGGCCAGAGAGGCACTGAAATCCACTCCTCGCTGTGATTGGTCGGCTCCCAAAGGGGTGGGGAAGAGGAAAAGGGGGAAGAGTGTCACCCGATCCCCACGGGTAAACAAGAGCAGGAGCATCTGCTCAGGTTTTCAACTAAATCTGTAAAATATTTCTGAACACTTGACCACCAAACTCGGCAGACTGTAACCTCTGACCTTCACGAACAAGAGAGTGCTTGTTCTTTAATGACCAGATTCCTAGTAATACAATCTAGAGGAGCGAGCAAATGCAGAAAGGCAGTCTAATACTGCTCTGGCACAAAATCAGTAAGGAGCGCTCCTGCTCCAGGTACTTGAAATCAACCCCGCCACCATCCTGCCCACCCCCTGGCCCTTACGGTGGCGTGGCGGGAACCAGCCTGCTGGCCTCTGCGCTACCATTTTTCCCAAAGTCGGCCATTCCAAAGCCGTGACAAGACTGCACAATCGCATTCCCTCCCCTGAATTTCTCTCCATCCTCTTTAGGAGGAGGCCCTGCCTTTTTAAAAAGGATATCTTATTGCAAGACTCAACCTCGCTGTCATTATGTTAGCACACGTGTGTAGGGCAGAGAGAAGGGAGGGTCTGGGGAGAGAGAAACCCAATACCTTGCCAAATCCATTGGGAAGTCTGCCCAAGTTATTAATCCAGGACCGGGCCACTTAACCGAATTCGCTGAGGCAATGCCCTTCAATCCTGACTACATTCTCTCCCCCAGGGGACAGTGCAGGAAGGGCCTATCTCCTCAATATCTTATGACCCTGACAACTCTTGATTCCTCAGAAGTTCCTCTCCCACTTTAAGGGTATACACAAAATACTTTGGTTCTGGGCAGAGAATCAGAGGGCGAACCCCTACCCCCTACATGCTAGGGGGACTCCACAGGACTGGTCACCGAACAGCCAATGAAAACCACATTCCCAGGGGCGCCTGGGTGGCTTGGTCGGTTAAGCGTCCGGCTTTCGCTTAGGTCATGATCTCGCGGTTTGTGGGTTCGAGCCCCGCGTCGGGCTCTGTGCTGACTGCCAGCTCGGAGCCTGGAGCCTATTTCAGTCTGTGACTCCCTCTCTCTCTGACCCTCCCCTGCTCACGCTGTCTCTCTCTCTCTCTCTCTCTCCCCTAGAAATAAATAAAACATTAAAAAAATTAAAAAAAAAAAAAAGAAAGAAAACCACATTCCCTGCGTTCTCATCTACAGCCACAACTACACAACTCAATTTTAAAGTCCAATAATTGAAACAGGGGATCGCAGGGAGAGGGGTGTGCACCAAAGTAAAATCGAAAAGAAAGCCTCCCACTGAAGGACGGAAACGAGAGGCCCCTGAAGAAACAAGTCAGTCCAGGGGCAACGTGAGCCTGCCTCAGTGAGGCCCCAGGGTCCAGGACAAGACCCACCCGAAATAACCCAGAATGGCTGGGCAGACCCATCCCTCAGGAACTGTGTAGACTAGCAATGGCCTGACCCAAAGAGTGAGAATCCTCAACCGGGGCCAAAGCAAATCGGCTTCAGGCAGTGGCAGAGGCTCCTCATGTCTCCCCTTTGTTTCTGCTCTGCAATCCCAAAGCCAAACTTAATCCTAACTATGCTATGAATGCCCTTTGCTAGCACACAGGTCTCATTCATAAACCCCAGGGAACAGAAGTGACTCAGCCCTCTTTTACAGGAATGTTTGGCAAATCAGCTACTCAAAGAGGTTCTGCATGATTATTAAAAACATAGGCTTCGGTGTCAGGCAGGTCTGGGTAAATACCTGTTCCACTACTTTCCAGCTCTGTGGCCTAAACCTCTCCAAAGCTCAGTTTCCTCATCTGTCAAATATGGCTTCCACACCTACCTCATCGGGAAGGCTGCTAAGAAAGATGGGGAACAGAGTGAGTGTGTGTGTGTGTGTGTGTGTGTGTGTGTGCGCGCGTGCTTAGCACAGCAAGCATTTGATAAACAGTAGTTGTCACTAGGAACTATAACTTCTGTAGGACTGTAACCTATAGGACAAGGTGCATTCTGGAGCTCTATGCGCCAAGAGCGAGGGGACGGGGCATGGGGCCGTGCACTGGGGGAGAAGTATCCTGGTCTTTTCTCTTCACCAGGAAAAGATTACACCAAGCTTGGAGCAGCCATGAGCAAACACTTTCAGACAGGCAACCGCCAGATTACCGCCTGTGGGGCTGATGCAGCAGCACGCATATTCCTTAGCAAAAAGGCATGGGGCGCTGAAAGAATGACACTCATTTAATCAAAAAGACGAATTCTCACCAAAAACCAAGCACTGGGGAAGGCCAGAAGGGGCTGGGTGCCATCAGCCGGTGGCACCAAACTCACAAGCCAGTGCTCCGGCGCCCCTTCTCGCTTAGATTTTCATCCTCACAATCCCAGTCTGTCAAACTGGTGCACACGCGCACGCACACACCTTAAAGCCTGCGCTGCTGACGGACTGGCGCGGGGCCAGGCCACTCCTTAGTCACGACAGCACATGTCCATCAGGAAACAGCATCACACTTGGGGAAAAGCACTGAACTGAGAACAAAGGCTCCAGCCCACAGACCCAGCTCTGCCACTAGCAAGAGCACTGAGAACATACGACTACAGCTTTGGGTCGTCTCACCTGAGACTCGGCTTCCCCATCAGCAGAACAAGGGCGATGTGACGACATCCAGCCCTGACATTCAAGGGGCTCCCGAGAGCCAAGCAGATGCCCCCATCCCACATTCGGGTCTCAGCGTTCTGGCAGACATGCCACCGAAGAGCTGGAACACTCCAACAAGCGATTACAATTTATTCTCTCAACTAGACTGAAAGTTCAGGCACAGCAGAAAGCCAGCCACAACCTTTCTGGAACACAAACTGGAAGGTTCGGGGACTTGCAGTCCTGGTCCAGATCATCCCTTTTTATGAAAGTCAGGACTCTCTGTTCCTTGAACGTTAAACCAGGAAAAGAAGGCAAAAGAAAGCAATGGGGCAACGGTAAAGTCACCTGGCGCCTGGAAGGGCACGTCGCTCGCTTGCAAGAGGAGCCCTCCAAACCTGATGCTGAGAAGGACGAGCAGGGGCGGCAGCTGCTATTATTTCTGGCCAAAAGGTCAGGACCTGAAAGATGGGTGTTCTCTCCACTGAACAAATCGTACAGTCAGAAATAATCTTCCAACTGCCGGCACGCGACAAACCGGCAGCTCCTCAGAGAGGGCTCTCCGGGGACCCAGGGCTGCGGCAACCAAGGGAAATGTACCCAGATCAGATCAGCGAAGGCCGCTCCGGTTCCACGGGAGGTATTGTGGGGAGCGCCGGCACCAGCCAACACACGAGCTTCCACAATGAGCGCCCTGAGGCCGCACGCAGCCAGGTCAGAGGAGCCGCTGTGACAACCCAGGAGGCCGCAGGTGCCACACATCCTTTCTCTCTAGGCCTTTCGCTGCCGCTCCTCAAGAGAGCCGGGGATGGTGGTTCTCATGGCAGCAGCCCATCCTCCCCGTTTTAAATCCGGAGGAAGAATTCTCATGTTTTGTCCCCTTCCCTTTCCCTTCCCAACATAAACATGTGAATGAGATGTGGTCTGTCCACACAAAGGAATATTACTTAACGACAGAAAGGAACAAGGCAGTGATGCCTCACCGTGGACGAGCCCGGGAAACCTGCTAAGGGAAAGAAGCCAGACACAATCGGATTACACGTTGTGCTGGATCCATTTGATATGGATCATCCAGAAGAGGCACATCTGCAGAGACAGAAGCAGAGACGAGCGGCTGCCTGGGGCTTGGGGGCAAGGGGACAGAGGGATTGGGAAATGATGGCTTTTACGGGTACATAGTTTCTTTTCAGTGTGGAGACAATGCTCTAAAATTGACCGCGGTGATGGCTGCACCACTCTGTGTGTGAACAGACTGAAACGCCACCAAGCCACACACCTGACACGGATGAACTGTGTAGAGTCAAGCCATATGCAATAATCACCGCCTCCTTTAGGAAGGGAACTATAAGAAGGGAGATGTGACTCTCGGGCCACCCTGTTTCCAAACGCCGGCCCTCGCTCCTTCCTATCAACTGACCGCTCATTTTGCTATTCCAGCCCCCGCCCCGCTGCGCAGCCGGACACCTTTCCCAAGATAACTGGGCTGGATGGCAGCTTTGCTTGGGGTCTTAAAGTGCACCCCTGCTCTGTCTGGACTTTGGTGTCCTTCCTTCCACATCTAGCTTCCCTATCCCTGCAGAGGTAGCAAACCTCTTCCACCCCTCCCACCGCACCCCCCCCCCCACTGCCTCCACCGCAGCAGCAGCTGATGAGCGGCAACACTATGAAAAGGAATGAAGGTAAATGATAACACAGAAGCACAGGTTTGGGAATTTCAACAAATCTGGATTCCATTCAAAGTGCATGACCACGTGCCTCTGCCTCACTCTCAGTTTCCACTTCTGCAAAATGGGGATGCACTACTTAATGCATCTAATGCAGGCAGTGGTTATACAAGTTAAATGGGAAAATCTATGTAAATGACTAATATGATACCTGGCTCACAGCAGGTACTCAGTAAATAATAGCTGATTTATAGAAGTCTGATGCCTAGTTTTTTCCTGCTGTCCTCCAGCAGGTCAGCCTCTCTATCAAAAAAAGCAGGTCTTTGGTGCCATTAAATTGTCATCTTTCTCACTTTGTTCTAACCCATCTCACACACAGATACCTAGTCCATTTCTAATCCTTCTGAACTTTTTACTTCAATTTTTTCCTGTTTCTAGACTCACTTTAACCTCACCCTCAGGCATAGTATTGCCCCTTTAGCTCTATGCTCCCTCCTCAACCACAGTTTGTATTTATTGCCTTCCTGTAACATGGTAAGCCACTCACAGCACAGCACCCAGTACCCCATTCTTCCTGAAAGCCTACCATGGCATCAAAACAACTTCAGATGAACTTTAGAAAAAATTAGGATGGGCACGTATAGGGGAACCCTAGGCAGCCATGAAAACTATCGCTGTAAAAAATAGCTAATGGCAGGGGTGTCTGGGTGGCTCAGTCGGTTGAGCATCCAATGCTTGATTCCGGCTCAGGTCATGATCTCACGGTTTGTGAGTTCAAGCCCCGTGTCAGGTTCCATGTTGATCGTGCAGAGCCTGCTCGGGATTCTCTCTCCCTCCCTCTCTCTCTCTGCCCCTCCTTCCTCTCAAAATAAATAAATAAACTTTAAAAATAGCTAATGGCATGAAAAGATATTTACAACAGAGTGGGAAGGAGCTGGGAGCATCCTACACAAGTCTGTACAGCATAACGACATTTGGTAATTTTAAATGTGTGTATATGCAAATGTGTGTACTGCATTTTAAAATGTGTGTACATGCAAATACAACTGCACAGAAACAAGATTAGAACAACAATGAAAAGATAAAGTTAAATATATTAAGGGAATTTTCATTTTATTCTTTTGGCCTACCGTGTTTTCTCAATTTTCCTTGATGAATGGATATTACTTTTAAGAAAAAGATTTTAGGGATTTTTTTTTTTTAATGAATTTAAACCATACAACGTCTCTTCGCATTTTCTTTGCAGACACTGTAGCACGGCTCTGGGGTCAGACCAGGATTCACATCAACCACTTATTACATACATGAGACCTTTGAGGCTTGGTGTTCCCATGTCGAAAATGGCAATAACGATGAACACTAACAGAATCTTCTGGAAGTCTCAGGCCGTGGTTCTCAGCTTGAATGTGCATCGGAGTCACACACACATGCGGAGCCTGCTGAACCAGAGGGCTGGGCCCCCTCCCCAGAGTTTCTGCTTCCATAGGTCTGAGGGAGAGGGCAGACCATAAATCTGAGTAAGTTCCCAGGTGATGCTGAGGCTGCTGGTCTGGAAGAACACAGACCAAAGTCTCCTTTCAACATGCTACACAGATCCTGAGTGCTCCTTCAGGGCTATCTGCTCCCTGGAGACTGAATTACATTCGAACCTGATACTGCACATTCACCCAAAAGCCCAGACTTTACAACTTGCGTGAATTCACTCCAAGACATGGAAGGAACTGGTTTTCCACTTACGGCGAAAGCAAATAGTAATTATTATGACTGAATGTAAAATATCTGACTTTAGCATGGGACAAACGTCTGAGAATGCGGACACAGATAAAACACACCGCGAAAGACAGACACACTGTCCACACTGCCTGCCTGGGGAGCAGAGCAGAGCCCAGCCGGGGTCACAAAGCACTTGCTTTGCTCTGGGTGCCCTCTGTTGACAAAGACAGACATAGCCACTTGCTCCACTGCTCTCTCCCTTTCTTCCTCCCACCCCAGGAGAGCCAAGAGTCCTTCAAGTGTGACTCAGGTTCAGGGGGGAAAGGGTTTCATTTATGGATTTTGTTCTAAGCTCCTACATAGTCAGGATATTCTTCTTCCAAGGTCCCCAGTCCCCCTCACTTTGCACCTGCAGCTCATCTCCAAACAGGTTACCTAGCTCAGGATGGCAGAACCTGAAGTGAACCACGCTGATGGTAACGTATGTGGAATTTAAATCATGGTTGTCTTTCACTTCAGAAATGGCATTAGCACAGCGGAAATAAAATGCTTTGGTAAATACTCCCAGATATGATGTGAAACCCAGTATAATGTGCAATCATTAAAAAACAAAAAATACCGACTGTTGAGGTACTTAGAGTTTCTATAGATGAAAACTGTCAAGTAGCACCATTCCGGACAACTAAAAGTAGAATGAGGGGCGCCCGGGTGGCTCAGTCAGTAAGCATCCAACTTTGGCTCAGGTCATGATCTCACAGTTCGTGAGTGTGAGCTCTGCATCAGGCTCACTGCTGTCAGCGCAGAACTTGCTTCGAATCCTCTGTCTCCCTCTCTCTCTTCTCCACCCCCGTTCATTCTTTCTCTCTCTCTTTCTGTCTCCCTCCCTCCCTTCTCCTCCCCTGTTCATTCTCTTTCTCTCAAAAATAAAATAAACTTTAAAAAAAAAAGTTGGGGAGCCTGGGTGGCTCTGTCAGTTAAGCATCCGACTTCGGCTCAGGTCATGATCTCACGGTTCGTGGGTTCGAGCCCCGAGTGAGGCTCTGTGCTGACAGCTCAGAGGCTGGAACCTGCTTCAGATTCTGTGTCTCCCTCTCTGTGCCCCTCACCCGCTCACACTCTCTCTCAAAAATACACATTAAAAAAAAATGGATGAGAGCATGTCAGAGTAGGCCAAGAGTTCAGATATTATGGTCTCCAACTTCCTCATTTATATGGGGAAACTGAAGGCTCAAAGAAGAAAAGGGATGTATCCAAAGTCAAAATTAGTGAAAAAGCCAGTTTCCTGACTCCCTCATGACTCACGGTCTTCCCACTATAGTATGGTCTTTATTTAGAAACTTCTTCACGCAGGCATTACCGAGAGGAAGATAGCTGCTTCGTTTTAGCCACGTGGTAGGCAATAAAGCAAGCAGGGAGCAGGGGATGATTCCTGACAGGAGCGGGAGAGAAAAAAACCCTGCCTTTCTCAACGGTGAAATTAAGCTTTTTCTAATATCAACACTTCCTTAATAGCAATCATTTTTAAATTAAATTCTTCTTCACCGGGTCAAAAACTGCACTTACTATCAACAAGCAATGTCTAAATAAGGAGTCGGCAAGCTACGGTCCGCGGACCAAATCCAGCCCACCACTTGTTCTCGTGCATACAGACTATGACTTGAATGGTTTTTACATTTTTTCAATGGGCAGGGGGAAAAATTCAAAAGCAGCATATTTCATGACATGTGGCAATTACATGAAATTCAGAGCCCACAAATAAAGCTTTATGAGAACACAGCCACATTCATTCACTTACAGGCCATGTATGGCTGCGCACGGGCTACAGTGGCAGAGCTGAGGCCGTAACCTAGGCCACTGTGCAGCGGCCCCAAATCCCACAAGATGTGCTCTCAGATCCTTCGCCAAAAATGTTTCTCCATCCCTGTTCTAAAGTATCAATAGGAGCGCCTGGGTGGCTCAGTCGGTTAAGTGTCCAACTTCAGCTCAGGTCATGATCTCATGGTTCACGGGTTTGAGCCCTGTGTCGGGCTCTGTGCTGACAGCTAGCTCAGAGCCTGGAGGATGCTTCAGATTCTGTATCTCCCTCTCTCTCTGACCCTCCCCTGCTCACTCTGTCTGTCTGTCTCTCTCTCTCTCTCTCTCTTTTTCAGAAACAAATAAAAATTAAATTAAGGGGCGCCTGGGTGGCTTAGTCGGTTAAGCGTCCGACTTTCGCTTAGGTCATGATCTCGCGGTTTGTGGGTTCGAGCCCCGCATCCGGCTCTGTGCTGACTGCCAGCTCAGAGCCTGGAGCCTGTTTCAGAGTCTGTATCTCCCTCTCTCTGACCCTCCCCTGTTCACGCTGTCTCTCTCTATCCTAGAAATAAATAAAAAATATTTTAAAAAAATTAAATTAAAAGAATTTTTTTAATAAAAAAATAAAGTACCGATAAACGTCACATGTGAAACTTGGGTCAAGTACAAAGTACTGCACGGTCAGTTCCTGGGGGCCTGGCCTCGGCGGCAAGCTCTGCACACCCTCTAGCAACAGCTCCATGCAGGGGGAGACTGCTGGGTCCCTCCTCCGGAGAAGCCGAGGGGGCACCGCGGTAGGCTCTGGCATGGACTGCAGGTAGCATTTATCGGCAATCCTACAGAAGCGTGCCTATTTTACAAAGGAGACCCACGTGTGAGAGAGGTTAAACAGCAGGCACAAACTGGAAATGTGAGCCCAGGTCTGCCCAACACTAAGGTTCTTTCAAACTGTGTTCCAGTGGGTTGAGGGGCCTCAGAGCAAAAGGAAGCCCAGAGGGTGGGGCTCAATGTCCTCCAAACCTTTTCTACTAGGACCACGCCGCTTACATTTTTCTTTTCTTTTTCTTTTTTAAATGTTTTTTATTTATTTTTGAGAGAGAGAGAGAGAGTGAGCAGGGGAGGGCCAGAGGGAGAGGGAGATGCAGAATCCAAAGCAGGCTCCAGGCTCTGAGCTGTCAGCACAGAGCCCATCGCGGGGCTTGAACCCACGGACTGTGAGATCATGACCTGAGCTGAAGTTGGACACTTAACCGACTGAGCCACCCAGGCACCCCCACTTACACATTTCATATATTGTGTCCATGTCCTTCACAGACCAGTTATTGCCGCCTTTGGCAAATCTCTCACAAAACCAAACATCTTAATTTCCTCATCTGCCGGTGGATATCAAGACCCAATTTCTTCACCCCATTCATCACCGCCCCCCCCTCCCCCGCCACACATGCTGACCTCACTGGGGCTCACCAAGAATCAAATGAAAACGGACAGGAAAGTGACCTGTAAAGGATACAGGACTATAGAAATATAGGGCAAAATTATCACCCCCTCAGTGGAGGGCTGGGCAGGGACCAGTGGGGAAATACCAACATTTGCTACAGCCCAAAGAAAAATCAAACACGCAAGTAAAATGTAAAAAACCAAGGAACAAACAAACATTCAATTAAAAGTAGAGAAGGAAAAGGCATGTGCTCGGTGGAAATATCAGCAACTTTTCAATCTAACACATTTAGATTTAAAACCCAACTTTGCCAATTATCAGCTACAAAGCCTTTGGGCAAGGACTTAAATCTCTTTGACCCTTGGTTTCCCTACCTGCAAATGGGGGGGTGGGGGAGTAATATGATACTTGCTAAATCCTTGTACAGGGCTTGACACATAACCAATGTTCAATTCGTGTTAGCTCTCTTTTCTTGGGAACCCCCACTTGTCACTCTAAAATTAAGACACACCTACTAGAATTCATGCATGGGCCTCCCATACCAGGAACAAAATAACAGAATTAAGGAGCTCAACGCATATTTAGCTTAGAGAATTCTATGATCCACATGATACCACAAGGCTTCCAGATGATGGGCTGAAAGGACTCTAAGGAACCATGTAAGATCCTAAGAATAAGAGATACACACAGAGTCCCTTGTTGGAAAGTTCTACTAATTCAATAAGGATGTTTACTGAGTGGTTTAAGAGCCTTCTATGGCTCCACAAAATGGCAGATTTACATTTAATAGCCACTTGACCAAAACCATTAAACTTGTAAGAGGCACTCTCTTGCTGAAGATCAGATATCTACCTTCTTAAGTATTAACTTTTTATATAGCTCTGGCAAGGCAAAGGTAAAAAACCTAATGAAAACCTGAACGAAGTTTTTTTTTTAATCTTCCACAGGAAAAAGTTCCAACAGAGCAGTCTCTATAGTTCAAGAAGACTAAGGAGAAGTTTACTTTTTAATTTATCCCTTTACCAAATTCTTACTGAGTACTTAGAGCAAAGTATTTGAGAATATCAACAAGTATGATGGGGCGCCTGGGTACTCAGCTGGTTAAGCGGCCAGCTCTCGATCCCAGCTCAGGCCATGATCTCAACTGTTCGTGGGATCAAGTCCCGCCTCAGGCTCTGCATTGACAGCACAGACGCTGCTTGGGATTCTCCCTCTCTCTCTCTCCCTCTCTCTCTCCCATTCTCTCAAAATAAATAAACATTAAAGAAAAAAAGTGCTCTTCCCATAAGCGACCTGAAGTGATCTCTGAAAATGGTTGGCTATTCACATTACCTGGAAAACTTGACAAAATCATGCAAATCAAGAGGTTCAAATCTCCGTGGTCACTTTAAGAACACATATGAAACTTCCCAGGCCATCAGAGGTATGCATATCCGGAAAGCCACCAAGTACCTGAAAGATGTCACTTTGCACAAGCAACGTGGGCCATTCTGTCACCACGATGGTAGAGCCTGTAGGTGTGCCTAGGCCAAGCAGTGGGGCTGGACACAGGGTCAGGGGGACCAAAACAGTGCTGACTTTTTACTGCACCTGCTTAAAAATGCAGAGAGCAGTACTGAGTGTAAGGGTTTAGATAGAGATTCTCTGGTCATTGGGCACCTACAGGGAACCAAGCCCCCAAGATGTGGCATAGAACTTACAGGGATCGTGGTCGGATTAACCCAAACATGAGCTCTCCCTGCCTCATTCAGATGATCCTCACTGAAACAGAGCAGTCTTTGCCTGAACCAGAAGAGGAAGTTGCAAAGAAAAGCCCAGAAGAAACCAAAGCAACAAAAACCTATGGCCCAGGAGCAAATTCTGCATAAAATAAATGCAAATCAAAGTAAGTAAGTAAGTAAATAAATAAATAAATAAGAATAATAAAAAAAAAAAGAACTATGACAGGGTCCTTTTTCTCACAGAATATGGGGTCACCATAAAATAATAGGCAGTGGAAATAATGTGCCTTGGGAGCTCAGTGGACATGAAAAGTCTGTTCCCACATAAGTGCATCATGAACGACTTCATAGAGGAGACAGCCTTTGAAGTGGGGCTTAAATGGTGGTAAAGGGGTTGCCTGGGTGGCTCAGTCAGCTAAGTGTCCGACTCTTGATTTTAGTTCAGGTCACAGTCAAGCCCTGAATTGGGCTCTGCGCAGAGTGTGGAGCCTGCTTAAGATTCTCTCTCTATCTCCCTCGCTCTCTCAGTCAGTTAAGCATCTGACAACTGACTCTGGCTCAGGTCATGATCTCACGTTGGTGAGTTCAAGCCCCCACTGGACTCTGTGCTGATGGCATAGAGCCTGCTTGGGGTGCTGGTCTCCCTCTCTCTCTGCCCCTCTCCCCTTGCTCTCTCTCTCTCTCTCAAAATAAATAAAAATAAACTAAAAAAAAAAAAAGATGCTCTTTCTCCCTCTTCCCCTCTCTCCAACTCATGCATGTGTGTGCGCTCTCTCAAATAAATAGAAATTTTTTTAATTAAAAAAATTAAAAAATAAATGATGGTGAAGGGTGGTATTTAAACACACAGAATGCCATAAGTAAAGGAATTAGAGCTAAAACCCACATCTGATTTCAAAGCTACACTACCCCATCCGTAGTGTGGTTAGAACACAGAGGCTGTGGTTAGATAACAGAGAAGGAAAAAGACTGGGGCCCAATCATGGCATTCACTTCCCGGCATCCACTGAAGAGTTTTCAACAGATAAAAGATAAACAGAATAATGCTACCCCGGTCAGATGAGAGCTGTGCCTTTGTTTAAGTGTATGATTACACAGAATTTACTGAAATTTTCTGGTAGCATGAAATCTTCTAACACAAAGAACTTAATTCCCCCACATTTCTATATCAACTCTAAATCAGCTCAGTATAATGGCAGAAGCTGATGCCACCAAGAAAATAAAAATATTTAATCTATAACTGACACACATAACCATACGGGCCACCGACTATGGGGCTTCTTGCTTTATCTTTTATGTAACTAGCTGGTCTCATTCTAAACCATCTGCCACTGGTTGTCTGTTGAAGAACAAAGGGTTGAGGAATTCTATCATGTTTCTTAAAGGTAACTCACAAAATGGTAACCAACTCCAGCTGTGAGACTTATCTGCTGCCTCTGCCTAGGAACTACTTGGCTGTTCTAAATAACCCTAAAGAGACGAATTACCTGATTCTGAAAACTGTGAACAAGGAAATTTATAAATAGTCCCAGCGGTTAATAATCTTTAGTCAGATCATCTTTCTGAAGGCCATTATTAGACTTCTCATTACGACACAGATCAATTGCCTAGATACAAAGTCTACTATAATCGCTATATTTGCAAAATAATAAGGATTAGGGTCGAGACCCAAACTGTTCTGACAGCCTAAAATCCCAGCAAGCTCAAACTGACTCAAACCAGGCAAACCATGACTGTCAAGATGTGACAAGGAAGCCACGTACAGCGGGGTGAGGGGGTGAGAAGACAAGCCAGCCATCATTTCTCTCCCGGCTCGCATCACTCACCCATCCACAGATTCAGAGAGGCACAGCTGGGCTCAGAGGTAGGTATTCCGTGATAAAAACACCCACCACTTCCACAAGAAAGCATGACACTGCCAAGAACCACAAAATGAGACCCAGTAGAGCCCCGGGACCGGAAAAGACTTTCTAGCCTACATGGAAAACAGAAGGTATAGGCAGTGAAACATCACATCAACCAATAAGTCGCTCCTGACCCAGGAAATTTTTAAAAATGTAACGCTTACAAAAGTAAGTACTATCCTGCTCACTTTCGGTGATGAGGACACGGAGCCTTGGAGAAGTTAAATACTTTGCTCAGTCTTCACCGAACTTCCCAAACTCCCTTGATTTGAAACTTACAGAAACACTCATGCAGATGGCATGTTTGAGAAGTTCAAATGATTAGAGGTAGTAAGAAAAGGTTTCAGAAGTCACGGTTAAATTATGACCAGGGATCTAGAAGGATACTTAGGAGTCTGCTGGGAACAGGAGAAATATTCCAAGTGAAGGGCACTAGGAAGAAATAAACATCCAGGACAGAGATGTAAGGAGCTCTGAGAGGCCATGCAGAGTAGAAGAAATGCGTGCAAGGGACGAACAGCACGATGGCTGTGGAGGGCCGTGGACGTCCGGCATAGTCTGGCCAGATTCCGTTCCAGTCATGACGGTCTCAGAACTGACCCCCTCTTTCTCCTGATGCTGCCAAGACCCGTAATGAGTCAGGTAAACAAACTTACCCAGGCTTTGTCCCCTCACACAGGTATATTATTTTTGGAAATAAGGTAAAACTATGTTCCTGAGCTAGAAATTTCAAATCTACAGCCAGAATTCATTTTACATGATGAATTTAAAAAAAAAGAGAGAGAGAGAAAGACTTAACTCGAGACTGTGAGAACTAAATATTCCCTTATAAAGCTTCCCTAAGGCGTCTTTCCCATGAAACTAATGAGAAAAATGATTTAACGACCCTATTGCATGGCAGGAAATCTATGTATGTTATCTCTAATCCTGCAACAACCTTTCACAGTTGTTGTGAACTGTGCCTAGTCCTAGGCTCACAGAAGGAAAAGACCTGCCCAAGGTCACAGCACCTGCAATGGCAGAGCAGACAGTTAAGCCCAAAGTCAGGCTGCATGTGCATGTGTGCATCCGGAGAAATTTCCAGGGAACAGCCTTACACAGAAGCTACAGTGTCTTGGTAAAAGAAGGGAAAAAAAGCCCATGAACAGCTGGCTGCCCCTTTACCGCATCATGTCCCTCTGGACCTCCAGAGGGGAGCACAGCTGCTCATCACTACATGAAGGACTTTCTTGCCGAAACATGCCTGCCACAAGAACTCTGGAGAAGGCTAGGTCGGCCAAACACAAAGCCACTGTGAACCTGCCGGTCCTCCTTGGAGCCACCACCAGGACAGAATGAAGACAGTCAAACGCCTGTTTCCGTAGTCTCTTCCCTAGTTTAGCTACATAGAGTTTATCCAAAGTTGGCACATATGGATGAAAACACAGTTTTGTTTTACTGAGGAGAGGGGAAAGTGTTGTCTTGCAAAATCTCACAAAGAATTTGTATCCAGATTATATAAAGAACTCTTACAACTCGTTAAGAGGATAAATGAACCAAATAAAAAGTGGGCAAAAGACTTTTCCAGATATCTCAACAAAGGACGACTTATGATGGCTGATAAGCAAACGAGAAGGTAACTCTACATCTTTCAGTAGTAGGGAATGCAAATGAAAACCACAATGAGCTACCAATGCATACGCGGTATAATCAAAAAGGTGGATAAATCCAAGCCACTTTGGAAAATCGTGCAGTAGTTTCAGAAAGTTAAGCATGGGCCTACCATACAACCCAGTGACTCCACTCCTAGAAATGTGCCCAAGAGAAACTGAAACATATGTCCACACAAAGACTTCCATGCAAATGTGCATAACAGCATTCTTCGTAATCACCAAACTGAAAACAATCCAAATACCTATCACCCAGTAAACGGACAGACAAAATGTGGTCCATCCCTACAGAAGAATACTATTTGGCAACAGAAAGGAATGATACAACACGGGTGAACCTCAGAAACATTATGCTACAGTGACAGAGGTCACACACAAAAGACCACACAGGGGCGCCTGGGTGGCTCAGCCAGTTGGGTGTTTGACTCCAACTCCGGCTCAGGTGATGATCTCGTGGTTCATGAGGTCGAGCCTCGCGTGGGGCTCTGTGCTGACAGCTTGGAGCCTGCTTCGGATTCTGCGCCTCCCTCTCTCTCTGTCCTTCCCCTGCTAGCACTCTGTCTCTCTGCCTCTCTCTCAAAAATAAAGGTTAAAAAAAAAAAAAAGTTAAAAAAAAATCGTACACACATCATATGAGATTCCATGTACATGAAATGTCCCAAAAGGACAAAGTCAGAGAGCAGATCAGCAGTTGCCTGGGACTGAGGTGAGAGTGGGGACTAACTGCAAAAAAAATTAGGAGAATTTGGGGGGAGGGGTTATGGCAACATTCTCCAACCAAACAACCATGATGGTGCAGCTCTAACTGTATGAGATCCCTGAGTAAGTATAAGTAAACTACATTGAATGACTTTTACAGTATGGAAATTATATCTCAATAGTGCTTTTTAAGTGCTTACTAAATATATGTATGCATATGTATTTTCTATACACACATATGCATATATTTGGTAACTCCAGGGGAAATGGAAAAGTATTTAAGAAAGTGAATATAATCATATTTTATGATTCGACTATATTTAGAGACAATAATGTAATTATTATGTAATCATAAATCAAGGATAAACACTGATTTTTCTAAATGGCTTTATTAGAAGGAAAGAGCCAGTGTCTAAAAAAACTGTTAATATCTCCGTCCAACATTAGGCAGCCAAAACATAGTGTCTAAAATTGGTAAACGAAGAAAGAGCAGAATAAGCGTGTTATTTAGACACCTGGCAGTCAGCAGCAGACGAAGTGAAATGGTCTTTCCCAGAAGGAAGAAATCTTATGAACTATTTGCAGAATCAAATGATCTGAAATGCAAGAGTAAGTCTGCAGCTGATTCCAGAAAAATGCTGGAACTCCAGACGCTGCAGCATTTCCCAGCCCTCCCTCCACTAGGGGGTGTATGGCAACAGCGCAGAAGGCCCTAACCACCGACGAGCAACCTCATGCCGGATATTGGGGAGAAGCAACCATTTTATGATATACCTCGTGTGAAGGCTGACAGTGGGGTTCGGCACAGCCTAGCAGACACAAAAAAGGCAATTTTATATGTAATTTAAAAGCAAAGCAGAAGTATTTTTCATTAGAAGGGGGGCCAGTAAGAAAATTATTATAGATCGTGAGATACAGAAGGGGTATGAAACAATTTACTTCTAAACCAGTCATTTTAGGGGCGCCTGGGTGGCTCAGTCAGTTAGGCGTCCGACTTCGGCTCAGGTCATGATCTCACAGCTTGTGGGTTCGAGCCCCACGTCGGGCTTTGTGCTGACAGCTAGCTCAGAGCCTGGAGCCTGCCTCGGATTCTGTGTCTGCCTCTCTCTCTCTGCCCCTCCCCTGCTCACACTGTCTCTCTCTCTCTCAGAAATAAATTTTTAAAAATTTAAAAAAATAAACCAGTCATTTTAACCAGTTGGGGTGAGTAAAATTTCTCATTCAACAAATAAGTCCTAGTTAGAACTGATATTTAAAACAGCAAATAATAAAGTCGCTGCCCAGACCGTTCTAAGGCTGCTTTTTTACTGCTGTTCCTCCTAAAATTCAGTTCTTCACAGGAAGCCAGACTGTTGTTTTTAAAAATGTAAAATAAATCACGTCACTTCCCTGCCTAAAACCTTTCAAAACCATCGACACTCAACAAGATAATTTTCATTTATGCATTCAACAAATATTTATTGGTCTCCTCCCACACGTCAGGCTCTGCTCTAAGCAAAGTCACAGCTTGCACAGCACATTTTAGTGGGAGAGAGACACAATAAAGTATGTGCACTAGATAATTTCAGATGATGACGACAGATCTGAAGACGGTCAGATTGTGTATCTGGATATCTTTAGACTGGTATAGGCAGGAAAGACTTCTCTGAGGAGTAAATTTTGTACCTGTGACCTTCAGGAGAAGAAAGTGAGCATCTGGGTCAGGAGTGCTGCATGTTTGAAGGTAGAGGAGACAGTGACTCCATGCTAAAGCTGGGATCAAGTTTGTTCAAGAATGCCCAGTGAGGCCAAGGCCAAGTGTACATCAGAGAGCTTTCAGAGACAGAACTACAGAGGCGGGCAGTAGGCTCAGGTAAGAATACTCCCTCTAGCCATACAACAGGATATTACTCAACCAAAAAAAGGAATGAAGTACTAACACGTGCTACAACATGGATGAAGCTTGAAAACACTATGCTCAGTGAAAGAAGCCAGTCACAAAAGACCAGATGTTATATGATTCCTTTACCATGAAATAACCAGAGCAGACAAATCCACAGAGACAGGAAGCAGAGGAATGGTTGTAGGGGGATGGGGCACAGGGAAGCAACTGCTAAAGTATATGAAGTTCTTTAAGGGTGCATTTGTTTTTTTTAATGTTTATTTATCTTTGAGACAGAGACAGAGCATGAGCAGGGGAGGGGCAGAGAGAGAGGGAGACACAAAATCCGAAGCAGGCTCCAGGCTCTGAGCTTGTCAACACAGAATCCAACACGGGGCTCAAACTCATGAACCACAAGATTACGACCTGGGCCAAAGTCAGACACTTAAACCAACTGAGCCACCCAGGTGCCCCTACAGTTGCTTTTCTAAGGACAACAAACATTAGAATTTTGTTTTTCAAAACTACAGATTGCAATCTAATGGTGGGCCCAGGAAATCAATTTTGTTCAATCAACTGCTGGTCACAACCAACAAGTATTTTAATGGAATGGAAAATAACAGAAAATATACAGTGCTTACAATACAGTAAGGGTAAGTACTATTTGGAAGACCAATTCTAAGTTACAGGTGTGTGTGTGTGTGTGTGTGTGTGTGTGTGTGTGCGCGCGTGCGCGCACTCTGGGTCATGATGTAAAAGATACTGCTTTACTAGTGATTCCTGTCTTTAAGCTTAAAAGCAGCACTGAGCTAGAACTTGAACACTCTCCCCATGTC
Source organism: Hyaena hyaena (assembly GCF_003009895.1). Taxonomy (NCBI): domain Eukaryota; kingdom Metazoa; phylum Chordata; class Mammalia; order Carnivora; family Hyaenidae; genus Hyaena; species Hyaena hyaena. Next base: position 221,613 of record NW_024080678.1, on the reverse strand, counting down.
CTCTGCTCTAATTCTTCCCAAGGGAGGAAGAGCAGCCACCGTTTCTCTGGCACAAAACCAAATGAGTATGACGGAAAATGCGTTTGCTATTGTCCACGGCTCCCAATCAATACCTAAAAGTGCTGAAAGTTCATTTATAAAAACTTCTACTACAATAAAGTTCATTCCAGGGATAAAAGGAAGAACTGGCTGGAAAAAGGAGATGTTTTTAAATTCTTAAGAAAATACTTTTGAAAAATAAATCCCCTAGGTCATTTTTAATCTATCCTCTAAGTTAAAAGTATGGCTGCCACTCCCAGTTGGACTCTCATAATGGTCAAAATCACATCCGCCAACTTGAACATCCCCTTTGACACTCCCCCTTTGTTTCTGTGAATCACCTGAACATGTCCATATAGTGGCTTTTTAATAGAATTTTTGAAAATCAAAGAAAAATAATTTTAGCAAGCCACTGACTAGCACTTTCAAAGTAAGATAAAGAGCTTAGCGCCATGACATTAATTTTTTTCTTTATATTTACAAAATACTATATAAATACAAAAAGAAAAACTGTGGATCATAAACTATTTTGGCAAGTACGACAAGACGGAAACTTAACAGAAATAAGTTACTCAAGGGACCTCCAGGTCACATGAAGCCTTTTCACACAGCGACATTCCCCAATGATTCCACAGTATCTTGTCACACCAGCAAAAGAACATCCCCATTCAGGGAACAGAAATCATGGACAGAACACAAAAGGGAAAGAGAAGACATGGAGGCTGAAAATTCAGGGTTCAAGTCCCTTTCTGCCACCTACCTTCTATGTGACATTGGGAAATCCATTTAAAAATTTCTGCACTGGGGGGCGCCTGGGTGGCTCAGTCAGTTAGCTTCCGATTCTTGATCTTGGCTCAGGTCATGATCTCATATCATGATGTGATTATGATATGATAATCACGAGTGTGATTATGACAGGCTCCACACTGGGCAGAGAAGCTGCTTGGGATTCTCTCTCTCAGGCTGCCTGGGTGGCTCAGGTGGTTAAGCATCAGTCTTCGGCTCAGGTTATGATCTCACAGTTCACAGGTTCAAGCCCCACGTTGGACTCCGCGCTAGCAGTGCAGAGCCTGATTGGGATCCTGTCTCCCTCTCTCTCTCTGCCCCTCCCCCTCTCACAGCCTTGGTCTCTCTCTCAAAATAAATAAACTTAAAAAAAAAAAAGATACTCTCTCCCTCTGGCCCTCTCCCATACAAGCGCAAGTACATGCTTGCTCTCTCTCCCAAAAATTAGGGGAAAAAAATTTTTTTTTTAATTTTTTAATCTCTGCACCAGTTTCCTTATCTGTACAGATAATAAAGCCCAACCTACCTAGCGGAGCTACTGTGAAGATCAAAACTCTGCAAACGGGAACCACACTGTAAAGCACTTTACGACATTAGTTTTCTAATATTTTAATACTGTCAGTTCCATACTTGACTCAACAAGTAAACCCAACCAAGAGCCTGTACTATCTCTCACCTCACCAGTGACTGACAAAGTTACATTCCTGCACAGGTCACATGTGAGGCAATGCACTGCGCTGAAATCCCAAACCCTGATCACATCAGTGAAGAGGACATTTGCTAGAGTTCTTTATTTTTTTAAGTTTATTTATTGAGAGAGAGAGAGAGAGGGAGAGCAAGCGAGGGAGCGCACCAGTGGGTAGGGACAGAGAGAGAGGAAATCCTAAGCAGGCCCTGAGCTGTCAGTGCGGAACCTGATGAAGGGCTCCCTCTCATGAATGGTAAGACCATGACCTCAGCCAAGATCAAGAGTCAGATGCTAAACCGACTTTAATTATAGCTAAGGTGGCCACACAGCCCACTCACCCCAGTTTGCATTGGCTGTTTCAACATAAGCATCACTTTTCACTCTCAAAGTTGCCCCAACTAGAATGATGACTTATTCACCCTAATGTAGCAGACATAAAATTGTGGCACCAAGAGGTGGCAAGGGGGTGGACTTGGGACTCCCACCGTCCTCTCCAGGAGCCACCTGAACGCTGCCCTAAATAAACAATGTTAGCAGGAAAAACCATGAGCTCGCCAGGCAGAACTAAGGCCCTCCTATCTACAAACCATGGAGCTAATACAAATATTCCCACATTGAAAGATATCACAAACCCATAAAATATTCCAGACTTCATCAACACTCAACTAAGCACCTGCGCGTATACCTAAACCACAAAGAAACAGCCAGGAATCTAAACCACTCTATCATATCGTCAACCCGAGCTGCCATGGCCTCAGATGAGAGACTCAGCCAGGCTTTCTGAGCTGGTTTTCACTTTGCAGATCTGGACAATGTCTGTCTCCTCCACCTCCACACAGAGGCTCATCGGCGGGCACAGTGGAGAGCTGGGGACGGCTTTACGATCACAGTGAGCTGTCATCCCATAAAACTTGCTAACTGACTGGGAAAGAAGGCTGAGGTAACTGCACATAAAAAAGCGGTGTCTTCCCCTCCTTTCCTCTACAGGTTTCCAATTAAACGTGTTGGTGGGCGCTTACGTAACACGATGAAAAAGGCCACTGAGCAAGGAGATGCTGGTACACCTCGTGCTCAAGAACCCAGGGGTAATAATCCTTACGCAGGGGTCACAGACTCTAGATCTGTGGCTGAGCTCCAAGAGGCCTATGAAACCCCCCAAACGACAAATGAAGCATGGGTGTGAGCAGGCACGCGTGCACACGGCCACATTCTTGCCCAAGTGAGTCAGTAATTGCCAGCACAGAGGAAAGGACCCTCACGAAGAGAAGAAAAGTTCATACTAACATGTATGGTTTCCTCGGATAAGTCACTTTATCTCCGGGTGCCTCAGTTTCCTGCTCTGCTTTATCTACTTCAAAAGGTGGCTATGAGGACATGGGGAGGAAACACGGATGACTGTGCTCTAGGAAGATCAGTAATTATTACAGTAATTTGGGAACCTGTCTCTTTTAAAATCACCATGAAATGCTGATTTAAAAAAAAAAAATGCTGTCTGGGAATGACTCCTATCTGTTTAGAAAGGAATAGCAAAAGAATAAGACAGGCAAATAAAGACACACAATTAAAATTCACCTTCACTTCACCCCTCTGGCTCCTGGATTTGCTGAGCCAAACCACTCCGGGACTCTGGGGAGATGTAAGGATCACAAGTTCAGTTTCTGCCCAGCTCAGGCTGTCCAGTGACCAGTGTTGCACACTGATACATGCCTCCCAAATCTCAGCGCACAAAGTGAGGGTTCACAAGGTTAGGCGCATTAATTAGCAGGACTCATTTGGATTCTGTATTCATCAAATACAACAAGCAGCCATTCAATATTTGCCTGTTTGCACTGCTCTAAGATCTTAAATTCAAAGATCCTGTCAGAGAACAAAATAAAGCCCAAGAAAATAAACTAGTATAAACCTGTCACCATTGGAATGTGCCTGAAAGTAAATTAGCAGCGTTAAACTATGGCAAAAGGGTCTGCACAGGCTTACACCAGAGACAGTGTGAGTAATGAGTGCGCAGGTACAGGAGTGTGTCCCGACCGCAAGAGAAAAAGAAAAGTAAAGTAGTTCCAAGCAACGAGACTACTTCTGCGCTTTAACAAATTCCTCTTAATTCCTTTTGCTTCGCTTCTTATTGATCTGTAAGCCCCACGGGAAGAACACAGCGTTATACAGTACCTTTCAGATCCTTTTAAACTCGGTACGTCTATACCCATACTTTACTTCAATTAGCCTTACCTTCCTACATCTAAAATAAGCCTCTATCCAAAATAAGCAACATTTTATAAATAAGTAAACATATGCATTGGTGTGCAAGCGTAGACAGAGACTGACCATGGTCCTTTGCGTTTGAAGGGTCCTAGGTGAAAAGTGCTGGATGACACAGAATGCGTCACTCCCTTAAAGTAGCCCCCAGGACTGCAGCTGTTGACCATGCCTGCAAAGCAGCAGTGCCTGTACGTATTTCTAAATAGGTGAATGGCCAAACACACGCTTGACCCCTTAGTCAGTCTCCGGGGGCTGGGTCTCTAGGTATTAGTACTTTTCCTGACATGAGGCCAAGATCTGGAACTACTGTCACAGGGCATAAAGTTCACAGCTTGTTACGAGAGCCCCAGAGCAGACTCAAACCAGAAAGAAAGAAAAAAATCCTCTATATTCTTTAGATCTGAGGGGCGCCTGGGGGACTCAGTCGGCTGGACATCAGACTCTTGATTTTGGCTCGGATCATGATCCCAGGGACATGGGACTGACTCTGCACTGAGCATGGAGCCTGTTTAAGATTCTTTCTCTCCCTCCCTCTGCTGCTCTCCCCCATTTGTGCTCTCTCTCTCAAAATAAGAAGAACAAACAATAAAATAAACTAAAGAAAAAGATTTGAAGTAAACGACTGCATGTTTTAACAAAAGCTTCCCTGGGGACAAACTTCAATTCCAACAGTGATGATCCCACTGGGAGATAAACACAGGGATGAACAACATTTTCCCTCCCCGTTTCTCCCTACCCTACCAGGGGCCAGCCTGATGCCAACCCAGCACCCAAAGTGCAAGAACGGGGCAAATCCCTGAAGCATCGTGGGCCCCTCAATAGAGGACTGCAGATTATAGGGTCATTCTGGTTTTCAAGATCAGCTCCACCAGGGACTCTGATGAGATTCATTTAACTTCCGGAAAGAAGAACTACGTCAACCCTTTAGTTTAACACTCTGATGACACATGTCCCTCGGACAAGCCTAAAGTTGGGAGCTTTTTTGGACAACCCTATGAGGAAGCTGGATAGGCATTCAAAGATATCACTAGGGGTAACCTTTCAAAGCTCCTAAAGGATATCAATATGCCCAAACAGCAAGGAGGTAAATTCCCAAGAAAAAAAATTTTTTTAATGTTTATTTATTTTGAGAGAAAGTATACAAGCAAGCGGGGAAGGGGCAGAGAAACAGGGAGACAGAGAATCCCAAGCAGGCTCCACACTGTCAGCACAGAGTCCAAAGCAGGGCTTGATCCCACGAACCATGAGATCATGACCTGAGCAAGTATCAAGAGTCGGGCACTTAACCGGCTGAGCCACCCGGACACTCCAAGGAGGTTACATTTCAGAGGGTCGGTATCTCAGGCCACAGCGTTTCCCTGGGGTGGCTTTACATGCCCCTCTACCCTAACTCATCTTCAGCCTCATTGGCTCAAGGTTTCAAACAGCAGAAGGACAAGGAAGGCATTTTATACTCTCACCTAAACAGCCCAGAGGACATCTCACAGGACACAGGGCTGCTCGAACCCACACTAGGGCCTGGGCTTTTTTCCAATCATCTTCCCAGTATAACAAAGAAAGGCAGCAGAACCATCCCTCTCTCAAGCTAGCCTTCCTGATTAAAACCATAAGGCTGAATTCCCCCAGGAAGGAGAATTTTTTTGTTGCAGATTTTTGCAAGGACTCAAAAAAAAAACCTGTGCAGGCAGGAGCTAAGTGGCAGAGAATTAAGAAACAAGCCCAGCACTTAGAATTATGAGACACCAAGAAAACCATGTTCCAAAATTACTGTAACAGCCTGGAGTAGAAAAAACAAAAGCAGTTACGTCTGTGCCTGCCTAATTTTTCCCCCAATAACATCCCCAATTTCAGACACGCCATTACAATTCTTTTAGGATTAAAAAATGTGTTTTATTTGTATCTCTAAATGTAAATTCACTGCCGAAACTAACCATGTCAACTCTCCAAAATACTTTCCAGAAATGCTCTCTACCAGAGCATCCTTGGGACGAACACACACACACACACACACACACACACACACACACACCCCGTCTGAGTTATAAACAGCAGATACCAACCTGGCTGTCCCGTGCTGGGAATCCATGATAACCTGGAGTCAGTGGCTCGTTCTAAGAGAAAAAGAAGAAAATCAAACTATAAGACAAAAGAAAACGTTTAAGAATCATCAAAATCATCCAAACTGATCAAATATAAATTCCTGCAACAGTTCCTAAGATGTTCTATCACTGCATTCCACTCTACACCCCTGTCAGCAGCCTCTACAATGGCAAAAACTAAGCCAAACAAACAAATAGTATTTGCTTCACAATCCTATTCATGAACACTATTTTCCTCCTTGTACAGCTCAATCGGTTCCCTTTGCAGTACCCCTCAAACAGGGAGCCACTGAAATTTGGGGCAAATCAACTCCTAACTCCACACTGTGAGACTTTAGCTTTCCTGGCCCTTAACCTCTAAAAGCCACCAGCAATCCTGAACACTAGGACAACCCAAAACGTCCACACATTTCTGGAAGTCACATGGCTACACAGTACCACCCCTACTGAGAACTACGTTTTAGCCACTCCCCCTCCCCCCCAATCAATATGCATTCCTTTAGTTCTTTGAACCCTACATGAAATCCCTATATCACCCTTTGGGACCCGAGTAACTCTAACCATGTATATATTAAAATGTATTTAGGCTGTTTTTACAATTTCCTTTTCGTATTATATATGACTTAATCAATCTTATTTTTGTAAAAGTATATCATATTGAGTGTCTCACCTTCACGTTAACCACTAAATCAAAATCCTTGAAGGCAAGAATGATAGTAAAAGCTGTGCAAACCCTATTAGTATGAGGCATATGATATGAGCACTCATTCATGGCTTGGCCCATTCAATAATCTGGTCAACATATACTGAATACCTAATTTTTTCCAAGTACTGCTGTGTGTGTGTGTGTGTGTGTGTGTGTGTGTGTGTGTGTGTGTACACACGATGACTCATAGTTGTCAGTAAGAAAGGTAAGTAACACAAGGCCCTTGTCTTCAAGTGAACTTTTAAGTGGGAAGAGAAAATAAAAGTGTAAATGAGAACATGCTTTTGTAATTTTTTTCAACATGCTCAATACCACTACCTGGAAGATACTCATCTTCTTCTTCCATCCATTTATACTTTCATTCTGACTAGCAGATTAACAAGGTACGAATTTTCACGGATGGGACTTTCATATATGGCAAAAGAGAACTTTCCAACCAATGGTCCACTTGCTTTGATTAGATCCTTGCCTCTGATAATCAAATACCCACACTGTTTTCAAAACCATGAAAGCCAGGAGACAACATAAGCTCACTGCAGAGATGCCATGTGTGTCCATCACAGTTTGCCTGCAATCTAGCACAGTGTCTAACACGTGGTGGGCACACAAAACAATGGGGAAATATATACATGGAGCTCAAAAAAGCACAAGCTATTTTGCCATCCGTCACTGATTCAATCACAGACAATCCACGTTCTCCTTTTTGATTCCTTAGTCTCTATTTTGGATTTTTATAAATTAAGTCTCCACAGAGAAAGCACACCAAAGATAACAGCCTTGAAAAATTATAGGTACCAAAACAATCCTGAGGAAGAATAAAGCTGAAGGACTCATGTTTCTAGATTTCAAAGCTTCCTGCAAAGTTACAGTCATCAACATAGTGTGAGACTGGCCTAAGGAATAGACCTACAGATCAATGGGCTACAACTGAGAGTCCAGAAATAAACCCAGAAGTTATAATCAACTGATTTTTGAAGAGGATGCCAAGAAGATCAAAGAAGGAAAGAACACTCTTCAACAAATGGTGAAACAAATGAATACCCACACGTAAAAGAATAAAGTCAAACGCTATCTCATACCATACAGAAAATTAACTCGAAATAGATCACAGACCTAAAACCACAAAACTCTTCGAAGCAAACACAGAAGTAAATCCTCACGACTTCAGGTTAGGCAACAGCTTCTTCAGTAGGACACCAAAAACACATGTGACAAAGGAAACAACAGATAACTGGGGCTTCAATGAAATTAAAAACTTCTGGGGCTCAAAAGACACCATCAATTCTGGGACTCTCCTGCCTAACATAGTGATTATAGTTAATAATACCATATTATCTACTTGAGAGTTGCAGGTCGCCTGCGTGGCTCAGTTGGTTAAGCATCCAACTCTTGGTTTTGGCTCAAGTCACGATCTCAGTTTGTGGGATGGAGCCCCATGATGGCTCTGTGCTGACAGCAGGGAACATGCTTGGGATATTCTCTCTCCCCCTCTCTCTGCCTCCCTCAATACAACTAAATCTTAAAAAAGAAAAAGAAGGGGTGTCTGGGTGGGCTCAGCGGTTAAGTGTCCAACATCAACTCAGGTCATGATCTCATGGTCCGTGAGTTCAAGCCTGGCATCGGGCTCTCTGCTGTCAGTGCAGAGCCCACTTCAGATCTTCTGTCTCCCTCTTTCTCTGTCCCTCCCCACCCTCTCAAAAATAAATATTTTTTAAAAAGTTCCCAAGAAAGTAGGTCTTAAATGTTCTCACCATAAAAAATAAGTGGCAATTCTGTGACATGAGGCGGGTGTTAGCTAACACTGTACTGGTCGTCACTTCCCAACATATACATGTACCCACTCAACACCTGTATACCTTCAACTTATACACAGTTACAGGTCAACTATACCTCAATAAAGTGAGGGGACTCCATTAAGTAAATGAAAAGACAACTCACAGAAGGGGAGAAAATACTGCAAGTCCTATGTCTGATAAGAGGCCTGTACTCAGAACATATGAAGAACTCTGAAAAAGGCAACCCAAATTTTAAAATGGGGAAGGATTTGCATATGAAGTTCTCCAAAGATGTACAAATGGCCAGTAAGTACATGAAAAGAAGCTCAACATTGTCAGTCATTAGCGAAATGTAAATCAAAACTGCAATGAGAAAATACTTCACACCTGTTATGGAAAAAAGAGGAACTTCAGTGAGGATGTGGAGAACCCAGACTCTCCCACACTGCTGGTAGGTGTGTAAAATGGTGCAGGCACTTGGGAAACAGTCTGGCAGCCCATCCAAATGTTACAAAAGAGTTACCGTATGACCCAGCGATTCCACTCTAGGTGTAAGGAAGAAAACTAAAAACACATATCCACACAAAACCTTGTTTCAGAAACGTACATGGCAGCTTTACTTCGTAATCGTCAAAAGCTCAAAACAACCCAAATGTCCACCAATCGCTGAATGCATAAATAAAGTAGGATATATCCATAACTGTATGTTATTGGGCAATACAAAGGAATGAAGTACTGATACAACACAGATAATCTTGAAAACACCATACTAAGTGTAAAAACAACAACAACAAAGGCAGCAAATTGTATGACTCCATTTTTATGAAATATCCACATTGGACAAGTCTACAGAGAAAGAAAAGAGATTAGCAGCTCTAGGGGATAAAAGGGCGGAATGGGAAATGAGTGGTAAGAGGTAATGGGCTTGTCTTTGGTGTTGACAATGTTCTGGAATTAGTGATGACAGATGTACAACCTTATGATTATACTAAAAACCGCCAAAGCACTAAAAACTACTAAAATCAATTTACAAAGGTGACATTTATGGTCCGTGAATTCTCTTTTATTTTTTAGCGTGTTATTTATTTTTGAGAAAGAAAGACAGAGACAGAGCATGAGCAGGGGAGGGGCAAAGAGGGAGACCCAGAATCTAAAGCAGGCTTCAGGCTCTGAACTGTCAGCACTGAGCCCAACATGGAGCTCGAACTCACAAACCAGGACACCATGACCTGAGCCAAAGTCGAAACTTAATTGACTGAGCCACCCAGGTGCCCCCCCAGCTTTTTTTTTATTTTAGAGAGCATGCAGCAGGAAAGAGGAAAGTACGGTGGGTGGTGGAGAGAGAGAGAAAGAGAGAGGATAAGAGAGAATCTTAAACAGATTCCACACTCAGCACAGAATCCAATGCAGGGCTCAATCCCACCATCCTGGGATCATGACCTGAACCTAAATCAGGAGTCAGACACTCAACCGAATGAGCCACTCAGGAGCCCCATGGTCTGTGAGTTCTATGTCAATCAACCTGTTATTTAATAATAGTAATAATAAATAGGCAATATTAGCTACTTTCACACCAATTTTTACAGGGGAGACATATACAGCTTAGACTATGACAAAAAGAACAGGGTTCCTTCTGAAATCCACAAGTGCCTTGTTTGTTCTGGATTCTGTAATTCACTTCAACATCATTCCCTGTGAATTTTAACAATGATGATGACAAAGGTGATGATAACTGCTAGATATTGAGCAATTAAATCAGGTATGGAGGGCAAGAGGAAGAGAAAACAGCAAGAGAAGGAGATAATAAAGCACAGGTACTAAGGGGGGAAAAATGATCAACCCAGGTCTGCTGGATGCCCAAGCCCCTGTTCTTTCCATTTTATCAAGTTCTCTTTTGTAATGACCACTCCACAATATTTAAGAAAACATTGGAGGAGCGCCTGGGTAGCTCAGTCGAGTGTCCAACTTTTGATTTCAGCTCAGGTAACAACGTCAATGTGGGATTGAGCCTCGCATCACATTCCATGTGCTGAGAGCAAGGGGACTGCTTAGGATTCTCTCTCTCCCTCTCTCTCCCTGTTCTTCCCCTGCTCACGCTGCCCTCTCTCTCCCTCAAAATAAATAAGCAAACTTAAAAAAAATAATAGAAAACACCCAAAAGCAAAATTAACATTCATCATTCCCAGAGAATATGCCATATATAAACTCTATTCTTGAGTTCAGCAAATGCAGAGAACTTTTTATAAGGAAAAAAAAAATCACATTCCTATCAGCCAGTATTGTCAGAAACTTTAACAGCAGAAGGGCGCTAATTGGGTGGCTTAGTTGGCTGAGCATCAGACTCCCGATTTCAGCTCAGGTCTGGGTCTCACATCAACAGGTCAAGCTCCACGTTGGGCTTCAGGCTGCCAAGACTGCTTGGGATTCTTTCTCTCCCTCTCTGTCCCTCCCCTGCACACATGCCCACTCGCTCTCGTTCTCCCTCTCAAAATAAATAAACTTAAAAAAACAAAGAAAAGAAAGGTTAACAGCAAAGACAGAACAGGTTGCACAGACACACATCAGAGGAAATGGATTCGCCCCTTCGCGGGCCTCTCAGCAAAGTTAGGGTCATCTCTTGCCCATCGTTCAGTTAAAGCTCTCTGGAACTCACCAGCATTCAAAACTCCGTCTCTCTCAAAGTGGCCTGCACTTAATGACAAAGGCTTGCTTTCCTTTTTAACTTTATCATGTATAAATCTGTCCTTTCAAACTGCATTAACTTTGCATATTATTTAATTTATAAAAACGGATCGTATTGTATGTATTCTTTAGCAATTTCCTTTTTTTTGCTCGAAACTATGAGATTCAACTCTCCTTATGAATGTTACCGTCTGTCACTAACAGTGACTACTGTTTGGTATTCTAGCTCATGACTATGTCACAATTTACTTACCGGTCTTATTTTCCTGTTAATAGAGTTTCAAACTGTTTCCAGTTATGCTTTTTGTGTACACTCATAAACCATGCTGTCTATGAACTTGGATGTGAGGCATCATTTTTCACTCATGAGACAGGCAAAAATGAAAATGAAATTATCACGAGTTAGCAAGAAGAGGGAATAGGCACCTTCACATCTAATAGCTGGAACAGAAGTATATCGAGACCACTGCTTTGGAAAGCAATTTGACAATAATCACCAAAACGCTAAACGCACATACCTTCTTGTAATTTCATATCTCCGGCCTGTGCAGTCACTCTAGACAATGATGTGCACATGTGCTCAGAGAACTGTGTGCAAAGACTTTCAATGCACTGCTGTCCGTAATAGCAAAAAACTGCAAAGAGCTTCAGTCTCTGTTAATAATGAGAAAAAGCGCTATTATATTATTTCAGCGCCCCTGTGCAAGCTTTTAAAGGGGTAAAACCTCTACGAACTATCTCAAGTCATATTAAATGACAGCCAAATAGTGTGCTATTTTTCTAAAGAGGTATTTCTACATGTATATTAAAAAGTAAGTAAATGCCCAGGGTGCTAAATACATAGGGGTTACCTCTAGGGAGAAGAGTAAGATCTGGGGAAGGCTGAGAGGGCGTGCTTTATCTGAACTGCTTCAATTTTACAAAATGTAAAATTCACATATTACTTAGAACATTATAGAGAACTAAAAAAAAGTCACCATTACCAGTGTTCTGTAGTGTTTTATAACTTACAAAAACACTTTCATATAGTCCCATTTAGTCCTCACAATGCAGAAAATGGGTTTTTGGTTGTTGTTTTTTTTTTAATGTTCTATTTATATCTAGGAGAGAGAGAGAGAGAGAGAGAGACAGCGTGATCAGGGGAGGGTCAGAGAGAGAAGGAGTCACAGACTGAAACAGGCTCCAGGCTCTGAGCTGGCAGTCAGCACAGAGCCCGACGTGGGGCTCAAACCCACAAACCACGAGACCATGACCTAAGCGAAAGTCGGACGCTTAACCGACTAAGCCACCCAGGCGCCCCAGAAAATGGGTTTTATAACTCTCGTTTTACAGATAACAAAACAGAATCTCAGAGATGAAGTGATTTGCTAGCGGTCAAACAGCTAATGCCAGTGGCTGAGGCACCTTCACTCTGTACCCAGTACCTCCGTTGCTTCGTGACCGCAGTAAAGAGCACTCCTCTGGCCCTGGGCCAGTGTTGACGGTCCAAGATGTGCAGATCTGAGTTTTTAATCAGTGTGAAAATAACTGATATTTCAAGTAGAGACAGAATTACAAGGCTGGCTAATGGGACAGACGGGCCGGAAATCAGACGTGTTAAACTCCAAAATGACAGGCTTCAGCAGCAAGCAAGCAAGCAAGCAAGTAAGCAAGCGCTCTGGCCGGCGAGACCAGAAGAGTTCAAAACAGACTCTGCGTAGGCACAGAGGCTGCTCAAAAATATAAAATACCAACCACAAGAATCCTTAGTGACTACAGAGGTCAGCAGGTTAACCTGTTTAGAAGCTTCCGGCTAGCGGGCCTCAAACAGAAGGCTCCTTAAGCAATAGTCAAATAGAGCAACTGCAGTGACCCGTGCATGTAGAGTGGACACTGAGAACAAAAATAGCACCTGACTTTTGTATTCTTTGATGGGCAGCTTAGAAGCTCCCACATGCACCTATGCTTGAAAAACCCACTGAAGCCAAAGAATCCTTCCTTTATTTGGTACGCGTGAACGAATAATCGCCTGACGACAAGCGCACATCAGTATCCTTGCCTTGAGGAGCTCAGACTCTTATAATAATGACAAGAGAATGTGACTGACCCCATAACCAACAACAAACCTCAGGCCTCCAGAAGATCTTCTGGAACAGTGTATGTGGGATGGGGGTGGGTGCTCACCGGAGGACCACACCTCAGCACTGTGACTGCCTGATGCATGCTTCAAAGGCACCATGTTTCTAAAGCCACTTTTTCCTAAATGAGTCTGAAGATCAGTATCATTTCTGAATGATGAGCCAAATACCTGCCCATTGCATAAAGTATCCAAAATACCACACTTGAGAGGAAAAGCAAAAGGCACTGCTTCCTTAAGCATTTATTTTTATTTTTCAGAGAGAGAAGACAGCTGGGAGAAGAGGGTCACGGAACAGAGAGAGAGAATCCCAAGCAGACTCCACACTCAGCGTGGAGCCCAACATGGGGCTTGATCCATGACCATGGGTTCATGACCTGAGCTGAAATCAAAAGTCAGACACTCAACTGACTAAGCCATGCAGGGGCCCTTCCTTAAGCATTTTTAAAATACAGTTAACAAAGAAGAGTTAGGAGAAATTAACAACACTGAAGATCAAAAACTCCCTACATCCCTACAGAAATACAGAGGTGACCGAATACTCTAACCATAACCCCTAACCAATGGAATGATCCATAAAATGTTAACAGGAGCCTATGGAGGACACCCTCCCCTGGTTTCACCTGCTTAGCAGATTGTGTGTTCAACATCCAGAGATTTATTACCAGGGTATTTCTCATTCTCAGGCTTCTACCACTGATGAGGACCTTCTAGGAGCAGGGTGTAGAAACCCAGAAATGTACAATGAAGTTACAAGTAATTTAAAAAAAAAAATTAAAAGGCACCAGAAACCCATTTCACAAAATGAAAGGGGAAGAAAAATATTGAGAATGTAACAAAGTAAATTCTGCCACCAGGCAACCTGGGGAGAGAAAAAGTAAAAAGAAGCAAAGGAAAGAAACAAAGTTGTCCTCTACAAACAAAACTTGGGCAAAGGTAACAAGTCCAGATTTTTCACGGACTTATTTGTGGTTGAAAATGAACTTCACATTACCCTGTGCACATTTAACAATGGACATGATTAAACCATACTGGGTGGAAAGAGAAGCAAATCAAGTTTCCTAAGATATTTCACTACCTTGTTTTGCAGCCAAAGGAACTATTGTCCAAGTATGGACATGGAATCGAAGACACAGGAACTGAAGAGGTACCTAAATTCCATATGCTGTTACATGCAAAAACCAGTCCCAGCAACAAGAATCTTTGGCTCAGGAAGACAGATTGCTAAGCAACCATAGGGCATCATTCTGCCTCCAAGCCATCCAGGAATCAAGGTACCCGGAGATAAGATGAAGACTTAGAAGGTCATGATATGAATCTGGCGGTATCTAACAACACAGTCTCAACATAAATGCAACTGATAACTGGTAAACCAAGCTTTCATGCTCCACTAAAATAGGACATCATTTATTCTACTCATCCCAATCAAGACAACTGACGATAGTACCCCAACACCGTGTCTGGGGTGAGAGGTGGTGAGTATAACAAAGTAGTGTAAGTACTAGTGTAAGTAACACGTTTCATGTTAAAAGCTGACACTGGGATTTGCTGGGTCCTGGCAGCCCACCTTTGGGACACACTGAAATGTCCTCTTTTCAAGAACAGTCACAGATTTCGAAGAGATAGCCAATCAAAACCCTTTTCTTACAGGTGAGGAAGCTGACACTGAAAGACAAGTACTCTGTCCTCAGTCATTCAACAAAGCAGACAGAAAAGAGAACCTACAGCCTAGAACTCTGGACTCTCAAATCATGGAAGCTGTTGATACTAGGCTAACTGCTGCTGTAAGGAGCTCCATTTGTGAAGTAACAGAGAAAGCATGGACTTTGGGAGTGAGACAGCTGGCTGTGCCACCTTTTAACTGTATGACTCTGGTCAAAATCCTTAATCTCCTGGATGTAACACACAGTGGGCATTCCACAGCACTTCCTCCCCACCCCCGTGTCTATCAGTTGCAAATGACTCTAGAAATTGAATCAGTCTAGAGGACTCATTCCTACAAAGTAACAAATCTCCAAATAAACAACTGCAATTAGCTTACACTAAAGCCAGTTCTTTAAAAATTAATGCTGGGGCGCCTGGGTGTCTCAGTCGGTTAAGCGTCCAACTTCAGCTCAAGTCATGATCAGTTTGTGGGTTTGAGCCCCGTGTCAGGCTCTATGCTGACAGCTAGCTCAGAGCTTGGAGCCTGTTTCAGATTCTGTATGTGACTCTCCCCTGCTCATGCTCTCTCTCTCTCTCAGGAAATAAATAAAAGATTAAAAAAAAAATAGTGCCAAAGGGCCATCCCGCATCACTTGAAGGTGTTCAAACACTAGGTGACAATTAGCAATGTTGAATCCATTCCAGCACTCGATGAGAGAAAAACCAATGAGATTAGCTCTTAGGTGAGCAAAGCCGCACGTCCTCTTGTGACGTATATATGCATGGGCCACACAGCCCACCCTGCCGGGATCCATTCCTGACTGGCTAATTCTCCCAGTTCTTCAATTTCCTTTACAAACCCATTTTGTTCTAACTTATTTTTTTTAATGTTTTATTTATTTCTAGGAGAGAGAGAGAGAGACAGCGCAAGCAGGGGAGGGTCAGAGATAGAGGGAGTCACAGACTGAAACAGGCTCCAGGCTCTGAGTTGGCAGTCAGCACAGAGCCCGACGCGGGGCTCGAACCCTCGAACCACGAGATCATGACCTAAGCGAAAGTCGGACACTTAATCGACTAAGCCACCCAGGAGCCCCCTAACTTATTTTTTTTTTAACTAAAAGTCAATCATACCAAATTGTATTTCAAAATACATAAATAATAAATAAAATTCTCCTTCCATCTATCCCTTCCAGTACCAAGGTCTGAGATGAGACTATAAATTTTCTTCAGCAGCTTCTAGTTTTTTCATTTTAAAAAAACTGCTGTTACATAGAAATAATATAAAATTTACCATTTCAACCATTTTTAAGTGTATGGTTCTGTGGCATTAAGTACATGCACGCTGTTGTATAACCATCACCAGCATCCATCTCCAGAACTTACTTCAAATGAAACTCAATGCTCCTTAAACTCCCCATTCCTCCCTTCTCCTGTCCCTGGCAGCCCCCATTCTCCTTTGTCTCTGTAAATTTGACGACTCTAGGAACCTCATATAAGTGGAACCATAACCTTTTGTAACTAGTTTATTTTACTTACCATAACGTATTCAAGGTTCATCCACAATGTAGCCTAAGTCAGAATTTCCTTCTTTTTAAGACTAATATTGCACTGTATGGATAGACTCCTTTTGTTTAACTATTCATCTGTTCATGTATATTGGGTGGCTTCCACCTTTTGGCTATAGTGAATAAGGCTACTACGAACGTGGGTGTGCAAATATCTGTTGGAGTGCCTGCTTTCACTCCCGTGGTTATACATCCAGAAGCAGAATGGCTGGATTCTTGGCAAATCTATGTTTAATATTTTAAGGAATCGTATACCCTTTTCCTCCACAGTTGCACCATTTTATATTCCCACCAGCCATACACAAGGCTTCCTATTTCCCCACATCTTCGACAACACTTATTTTCTGGTTTCTGTTTGTGTTTTACAATAACCATCCTAATGAGTATGAAGTATTAGGTCACTGTGGTTCTGGATTTGCACTGCCCCTATGATTAGTGACATAGAGCATTGTTTCAAGTGCTTACTGGCCACTTGCATATCTTCTTTGCAGAAATGTCAGTTCAAGTCCTTTGCCAATTTTCTTTTAAGTTTATTTATTCTGTGAGAGAAAGAAAGAGTGTGCATGTGCGCACCAGCAGGGGGGGAGCTGAGAGAGCGAGAGAGAGAATCCCAAGCAGGCTCTGCATTGTCAGCTCGTAGAGCCTCATGCGGGATTCAAACTCACAAACCACGAAATCATGACCTGAGCTGAAATCAAGAGTCAGACACTTAACTGACTGAGCCACCCAGGTGCCCCACCTTTGCCAGTTGTTAATCGAGCTGTTTGTTCTTTTCATGTCTGGTATTTCCACCATAAACAACGTTGCCACAAGCTTTTTTTCTGCACTTCCACTGCATAACTAAGTGGCCGTAAAGCAATTTTGCCATAAAAGATACATTCGCCAAAAAAAAAAAAAAGGGATATTCATCAAAAAGGACATAATGAAACAAGAAAAATGAATGATAAAATTGAAAAGACTACTGGGAAATATAAAATACCGGAATACATTCAAAGTGTATAGCATACATTCATAGCAATACTGTTTTAATAACTGATTTTACTTTGTGGATTATACCTTGCACTTGTCTTCCAAGTCTTTCATTGTTTCATTCATCGTATTATGCTAAATAGTTTACCTTTTTTTTTCTTCCTGATTGGTCTTCTTGTTCAGCATCTCACTTTTTCTTTCACTAAAACTTCTTCCTTCATTAAAAGAGATGTCCATTTCCAAATACTTGGGTGTCTATTTATAACCAGACTCTGCCCTGCACAGTGAAAGCCTTCTACACTGCTGTTCCAGGCACCCTGTCACACGTTTGCCGACAGACGTTACAAAGTTCTTTGGGAAATAAAGGGTTCGAAACTACGCCACTATATGGACTGCAAGGAGGGCTGAGACTTATATAATACCAAAACAACGGGAGTACCATGTCGATAGAGAAATGAAACCAAACTATCAACCACTTGATGAAACCAACAACTGTCAAGCCAAACTGTCAATCACTTATTTCTTCCCCTTCACCACAAAACTAACTTACAGCCAATTAGTTGTGGAACAAAACTGCTTGTGGCCAAAACACCCACCACGAAACTACCTAGGCCTGTTAGCTGTTATTGCATTGTAGAAGTTCTTTAAATATTTTGGATATATGATTTGTAAATATTTTTTCCCATTTGGGGCTACTTCCCATTCTGTTGATGGTATGTATCTTTTGAACCATAGAAGTTTTTCATTTTCATGAAGTTCCATTTATCTGTTGTTGTTTTTTTAATCTGTGCTTTCAGTGTCATAGCCAAGAATCTACTGCCAAATCCAAGGTCATGAAGATTTACCCCTGGTGTTTCTTCCTAAGAGTTTTACAGGTTCAGCTCTTGTGTTGAGGTCTTAGATCCATTCTGAGGTAATTCTGGTATCTGGTGTCAGGTAAGTGTCCAAATTGGGGGGAGGGGGAGAGTTTGCATGTGGCTTACTGATATTTGGGTACCTTAGATCTCTATCTGCCATCTTCTTCCTGGTTCCTGAGCATCTAGAATTAAACATGCATGCTGCCCAAATGCTACTTATCAATTAGTTGACTCTTGGCTCCAAATACACCTTTTTGTCTGCTCTCTGAAAACGCATCTGGGCCTTTTAAGTATGTTCCCTCTGACAGCATGCATGATGTCGAGCTGTGTCAATAGAGGGCACAGAAAATACACTTTAGGAGAAAGGGTTTTGCTTCCAGGTCCCAATGTGCTTTCTCAGCAGTTTCCCCCGAGACAAGGGCTTTTCCTGCCTTCCGGCTCCTGCAGCACAAAAAAGCAGGCAATAGCACCCCCCACCAGCACCTTCTCCCAGGAGCCCCTTTGGACCTCTGATAAGACAACTCCCTGTCAACAGCTTTCCAAGACCAGTATCCCCGTCTTTCTGAACATTTGTCTTACACCACTTTGCTTTAAAGAAAAACCTGCATTAGTATCCATTTTTGCTAACTGAAAGAAATCCAGAGAGGATTTTCACTTTCTCAAAGAAAGGCAAAAAGCGCCAAGTGTTCAGTGCTTGTTGTGCAGCAAGCCATTACCGAGACAGCGCCCGCCAGCGGCAGCCACGGTGGCACTGCCCCACTCCTTCCCAGGAAAACACACTTGGCATAACAGCATCGAGCCACCGCATCTCTGACCTGTATCTGTGAGCACCTGTGCTTTATCTTTATTTTGTGTGTCAGTTAGCATCGCGTGTCCGAAGGTACCAAAAACACCTAACAGAAGTTATTTTGGGAGTCTAGAAGTGCTCAAAATATCCCCCATTTATACTAATAGTAATCATTTCTTCACTTGAGTCTATTTTGGATTACAAAATGTTTCATAGGAACGCTCTACTTTCAGAGAGCAGGGAAAACCTGCACCCTAGAAGATAGATTTCTGGCCATTTTTAAAAAGGTAGAGTTCCAACAAGTTCTGCAGGTCTGACATCACCACTCAGAAAACCACAGCCGTGCCCTCTGCAACCAAGTCTAGAGCTCATTCCCTGGGGTAGGGGAGGTCTGCTCGTCCTTTGGTGCCTTATCTCAGCCCTATAGGTAATTGCTATTATATATTAATTACTATCAATGATACTGTATCAGGAAGTAAAGAGAACTCAAAAGAGTAGCAGATGTACTGTTACAGCATGTAAAATATAATGTAATACAATGTAATAACAATATATATTTGATGTATATGTCTATACGATACATGATTATTACATTATATTATATATTACACTATATTATAGCCGCTGTTGTATTACAACTGCAGCTCTTTCGAGTTCTCTACTTCCTGACACAGAGGAGCTGAAACAATGTTAACAGCCACTCACTATACACAGGGCAGATACTACGCATAGTGTGTTCTATACGTTATTACTTGGTATTCGCATTAAACTCTGTGATGTCTCTCTCTCTAGGAAGAAAATGGGGGCTCAGAAAACTATGCAATTTGCCTGCAGTAATACAAATCCAGTCCTAAAGTCCCTGCTGGTTCTCTACTATGGTATTGAGTTTTCTTCACAGAACCCAGCAACACTTTTAAAGGCACTAAAACACCCATGGACAGAAGAAGAAGGAACACGGCGGGCTTCACCACCATCCTTAGAGGGGGGGCCGCTTGCAAGGCCGGTCTTGGTTGGTGTCTGAGAACTTAGATTTCATTCCGGGAGGGTTCTGTCCCCAGAACTGATGAAAGAGTGGCCCGCCGTGCCTAAATTCTGCAAATAATATGGTTTATGCCAAACATTTCCTCCTGAGAGTCTGGAGTTGTGGGATGTAGGCCACAGAGGTCCTTCTGTGAACAGCCCTTCCCACTTCCCCTCAAAGAAGAAAACTCTCAGCACCAGGTCTCTAAGAAGCTTCCCCATAGACAACACTGTCACAACTTGCTGTGAAGGAAGCGAAGCACATCCTGTGTGACTCCCCTGGGAGAGAACCCTTGGAAGCCTGAGCCTGATTTCTTTGAGACTTCACCCCTGTGCGCTCCTTCCCACTGCTGATTCTGCTTTATACTTTCACTGTTATAATTCATAGCCATGACAACGGACGCGCACCATGTGTGTGAACTAGATGCTGGGCTCTGTACCTCCCAGTGAATCTCTGGACCCAGGAGTCCTGGGGAAACACAACACAACCTATGACACGCCAAGCACTTTATTAGATACGGAGGACGCAAAGATGAATAGGTCCTTTGCCTTCAAGGAATTTCAAGTCTATTTAAATTTCCCTTCTTTCACTTCTCCAATCTTCACTTCTTCGTCTGTTACCACTTAAAATAGATTAGATACATTTCCCTAAGCCAAATTTCATTCTCAGTGCTGAAGTGATGCTAAATATTTAATACGTCCATCAGGCAAAATCTGAGATACAAAGCTCTAATAAACTCAAAGGCCACACATATTTTCTCTTTACCTTCCCCTATCTCATTGTGTTCCTCATTAAAAATAAATTGACAAACCCTTGTACATTGCTGCTGGGAATATAAAATGGTTCAGCTGCTACAGAAAACAGTTCAGTGGTTCCTCAAAAAGTTAAATATAGAATTACCATATGGCCTAGCAATTCCACTCCTAGGTGTATTCCCAAAAGAACCAAAAACAGATACTCAAACAAATGCTTGTACACACGTTCATCATACCACCATGTGCAATAGCTAAAAGGTAGAAACAACACAAATGTGCATCAACTAAAGAGCAGATAAGCAAACTGTGGCAATATATATACAAAGGAATAGTCAGCTATAAAGAAAAACAGAGGACTGATATATGCTACAATATGGATGAACCTTGAAAACATTCTGCTAAATGAGAGAAGCCAGATACCAAAAAGAAAGAAAAGAAAAAAATAATCACATATTGTATGATTCCATTTACCTGAAATATCCAGAACAGGTAAATTCAAAGAGGCAGAAAGCAGTCTAGTGGTCGTCAGAGGCTGAAGAGAAGGGAAAATGGTGGGTGATTGCTGAATGGGTAGGGGGTTCGTTTGGGGGTGATGGAAATGGACAGGAGTGGTTGCTACACAACCCTGTTAATGTAATAAACACCACCAAATTGTTCACTCTGAAAAGGTTTAATTTTAGGGGAATTTCATCTCAATAAGAAACACCTTCTTTAAGCAATACAGTATACAATACAGCATAAGTAGAGAAAAACAACCTTCCTGATGTCATCTGAATGGGCACTTCCAGCTAGAAATAAAATCGCCTGCGACTGTAAAAGATATATGTGCTGTATCTCAACATATGCCCTAGAAAGCTGTCTGAAGACTTCAACTGGTTCTAAGCAGAGATACAGATACTGCTGCAGTACAGTACGTATTAATCTTCAAAAAACCATAGAAGATAAAATGTTTCTACTTATACGATTTTGTAATGTTATTTTGGATATGCCTGAATAAAATTAACATTTTAAAGACATTTCCTTATTTCATCAACATCCCTAAAAGTTTATATATTTAGGTTAGCCCCTCCTTTCAATGGGAAAACAGCAAAAAGCCCGATATTCAGGGTTTCCTTATATGCAGTCATATATCAGCCCACAGATCCACTTTTTTCCCCTCAAGTCTAAAAGGATATATCCCCAAATGTTCAGTGATTATGTATCTCAGTGTTGAGTCTGGATTTACAAACAATGGTACACATTATTTTCCTTTTGCCTATCTGCATTTTCTAATTTTTCAACAATGAACATGTATTATTTTTTACTTAATCATCAAAACCATGGAAATAATAACAGCACTTCTCAAGGATACTGTGAAGATTAAGTGACACGATACCCACTGATCCCTTAACACAAGTATTCAGGATATTATAAGTATGCAATAAATGTTAGGTATCATGGGTATCATAATGTTTATGTTTTTGTAAATATTCCTCAGGATACAGGTCTTTCATTATCTATGACAAAAGCATTCACCTTAATCTAGGCCTGATCACCTGAGTCAAGCCTAAATTACTATAATAATAGTTTTTTGGCTGACCCAGCAGCCTCCGTTCACCTCTTCCCAATTTTCTTATCAAGGCCAGGTTCAACTTCATAAAACACCACCCCTATAATTCCCATGCTAATGGCCCTTCACGGCTTATATGATCAAGCTCCAAACACCCTAAATCTAGCCTTAACTGGCCATTCCTTTTTCCTCCCCATTTATTTATTTCTTCAACAAACATTTATTAAGGGATTTTCATGGGTCTTGTACCATGGTAGAAACAGAAAGACAAATAGGTTACTAATTCTTCTCCTAAGGAACTCATATTCTATTCAAGAGAGAGAGGGGCATGTAAATAAATACAACATGAATCGTGCAATAAAATGTTAGGGCCCAGAGGGAACAAGTGTACTTGGTAGATAATGGAGTGAGAAAGGCATGGATAGATCACAAGGGAAACTCACAGAAGGCGAGATGTGAATGGGGTTTGTAGGATGACTGCAAATAGCTATTTCCAGGTATCAACTTGACTCAACTTACTTCACACCTTAGGCTGTTCTCCCACATTAATTCAACTTAAGTAAAATCTAGCAAAGTCCAACTCCTTTCACAAGGCAATCCTTGTTAACTATAGTTAACAAGTACGTTTTCAAGATGTGGGTCAAGACCCCTTCATGACATATTTAAGAGATCTCAACCATTATTAAAAAAAAAAAAAAAAGCTAGAGTGGCAATTCTCAAACTCTTCGGTCTTAGGATCTCTTTACTTTCTTAAAAATTATGCAAGCTTCCAAAGAACGTTTGTTTATGTGGGCTGAAAGTTGGTATTTGCCTATTAAAATTTTTACATATTAAAAATCCAAATAATAAACACTGTTAACATGAAAATATTTTATGAAAATGAACTACATTTTATAAAACAAAAACAAAATTTAGTAAGGACAGTTTCACTGTCTTACATTTTTGCCAATACCTTTCACATCCAACTTAACAGAAGATGGCTAGAATCTTCTATCTGCTTCTGCATTCAATCGGTCGTGATAGGTTATTTTGGTTGAAACACAAGAAGAAAATCTGGCCTTTCATAGATATGTATTTGAAAAAGGCAGGAGTATTATAACAGTGTTCTTCATCCTCTGTTATATCAAAATCCATTGGTCTGTCTTACATTTTGAATGGATTTTTACCTATCATGATTACTGAACATTATGCATGGTTCAATGATAGAATACTAGTTCCTTAAGTTATAAGATCTTCTGTATGTTGACATATCATCTGTACATAAAAATTCACAAGTCATTAATATCACCATCAGTATCATCAGAAAAGTCTAAGTACTAGAGCTATCAAGCCCACTGTCCAGGACACAAGTTTCTTGAAATCCTAATTTCAACCAGAATTTTCTATGAAAGCTCAAATGTTATCACTGATAACAAATACTGTCATTGTTTTCCTTAAAAATAGGCTCACTTCACTTTTATTTCTATTTTTTACATCATTTTTAATAAAATCTATGTCAAATACCCATCTAAATAACAATAGCCAGTCATTTTTAAAAATATTTTTGAAATTTATTTATTTTTGAGAGAAAGAGAGAAAGCACGGGGGGAAGGGGGGCAGAGAGAGAGGCAGACACAGAATCCAAAGCAGGCTCCAGGCTGTGACTTGTCAGCACAGAGCCAGACGCAGGGCTTGAACTCGTGAACCATGAGATCACGACCTGAGCCAAAGTTGGACACTTAACCGACCCAGGCACCCCTTCAGTCATTTTGATTTTTTTTTAATTTTTTAATGTTTATTTACTTTGAGAGAGAGAAAGCAAGAGAGAAAGAGACAAAGCACAGAAGGGAGGTGCAGAAAGAACGGGAGACACAGAATCTGAAGCAGGGTCAGGCTCTGAGTTGTCAGCACAGAACCTGATGCGTGGCTTAAACTCATGAGCCATGAGACCATGACCTGAGCCAAAGTTAGAAGCTCAACTGACTGACCCACCCAGGCACCTCAGTCATTTTGATTTTTAAGTAAAAATGGTGTTCCATGGGGCGCCTGGGTGGCTTAGTCGGTTAAGCGTCCGACTTTCGCTTAGGTCATGATCTCGCGGTTCATGAGTTCCAGCCCCGCGTCGGGCTCTGTGCTGACTGCCAGCTCGGAGCCTGGAGCCTATTTCAGAGTCTGTGTCTCCCTCTCTCTCTGACCCTCCCCTGCTCACGCTGTCTCTCTCTCTCTCTCTCCTAGAAATAAATAAAAAAGTATTAAAAAAAAAAATGGTGTTCCATGAAAAAAGTTGCTAGTTCAGCTAGCAACTCAAACAATCACAAGAGTGTTTTCCTTGAGATAACCTTCATACTCGGTCTGCAACAGGGCCTCACATGTATTATCCACTTTGTCACATAGAATATTCAAAAGATACATAATCAAAGTGGAGATTTAATGATAGCAGTAATTTTTCCTGCTTCATCAAGGACACTCTTAAGTGCAATTGGCTTTTTTCCATCTTTAACTGCAAGTGTATAGTGGTGAAGACTCTAATGACCACACATACAATTTGCTCCACTGCCTTGATTCCTGCTATAGCATCAATAGTTCTACCCATCACTGCTTATGCAGTATCAGTGCAAATATCGACACAGTGGAAAAGGCAAATAATATCTGAGTACTATTATGAAAATAGTTCGACCCTTTAAGACCTTCTTTAAAAAGTGCCTTGAGAGGGTCCATGGGCCACAGTTTAAGAATCATTATACTAGACTACAATAGAATCTTTAAAAAGAAAAGAATCAGGCATATTTAGTAACAGTAAGAATTATTTTCATAAAACATGTTTTAGTCACATATATACATACAAGTATTTAGACACCAGGCTGTCACATAAAATGGATCTCTCCTTATCATGGGTCATGGTCAAAAAAAAAGCTTGCAAAACAATCCTCTAGTCCATATGAACTACTCCTTTCGTAAAACTACGACAGCATTTATTGAGCATTTGACTTTATTCCCCCACAGACTGATTTCTAAATGTATCATGTATATGTCTATGCCTTCTATTTCCAAGTAAATCATAAGCTCTCCAACTACATCTTTACATCTTTATATATTCTTCCCAATGATAGTAGATATATCACAGGTTTGCAAAAATAAAATAAAAAGTTTTATTGAATTTCCTCATTAGTATGTAATAGGCCTGAGAAGCAATTAAGCCATGGCGTAATAAGCCCACAAATAGTTCCTAGCTTTGACATGTCACAAATAATTCCATGCATAATAAGGTACAGAAAGGAAAGGACAGTTGTCGGCATCACACTGACCTATCTCCCTGATCATCTCTGAGCCTCAAATTCTTCCTCCCCCTTCTAAATAACACCACCTACCTCCTAGAGTTGTTACAGAGGTTAACTGAAATAATACATACAAAGTGACCTGTACCGTACCTATTCCTTAATAGGAGAGCACAGCTAAAGAACAATAACGAGAATGAGAAACAACGCCTTATTTGTACATAACTCTTCACCACCTACACCACAGGCAGGACTGACCACTATAGGATCACGGGTCTCAGGGGACCATCTAATTTTAATCCAGCTCCTTCATCCGCACTCTACTCCCCTCACCCCATACTCACACACACAGGCAGACCTTACAGATAAGAAAACCAAAGTAGTGCAAGGTTTTAAATGACTTCCTCCTGGTTATAGTCATTGAGGGCCAGAACTTGTATCAAACCCATCCTCTTATTCATAACATTGCTGCTAAACGGAGAACATTATTATTTGATAAGAGAAACTCAGGTTCAGACTTCATACGGTAAAGTTAACACGTACAAGGTTGCCAAGGCAGCAAACAACAAAAAGGGGCATGGAGCCCAACACTTCCAACTGCAAGTTCGGGGCTCTTTTCAACTATCACTTAGAAAGCTATCTAAGAGTATGAAATTTACTTTGTGCAATCATTGATAATTATCTGTATTTGGATCCGCATGAAATAAGACATGATTATGCAAATACTTATTATGGCTGACTATGCCAATTGATAACCACCAACAAATTAGTTTGTGTTATGGCATTTAATTCAAACTGGTGTTTCCATGAACTGAAGATTTCACAAGCTTTGGCATTTAAAACAAGATACCTCTTAATTAGCTCAGAGTATAAAGTAAATCTATCCCAAAAGGATAATTCAGCAGCGTTCAAAAAAATCCCTCTAAGATAGGCAAACATGCTGAATATCATAGTCTTAATTTAAATTAACACTTTCACCAAAAAGGTCAACATCGACCAAATAAATTTTACTTAACTAATGTATATTGGCTATTTCAGCTTCCCTTCTGTAACAGTCTCATCACTCACACTGCTATTCAACACGACGCCAAAGCAGCTCTGTCGCTTATTAGCAAGTAACCAAGGGCAAGCTACTCAACCTTTCTGATCTATAGAATAGATGTGACTATGCCTGTATGTTGCACAGATGCTAAGATTAAGCACAATGTATACAAGGCGTCTAGGAGTGTATCTGCCTACTCTTCAGATGAAAGCTATCACAACAATTTCCATTACTTGCTTCTAGTTCACAACTCCACCGTACCCCTCAGCCCCCTAATGGTTGTAAGAATGAATGAAAATAGGCCTTTCTGGCTCCTGCTCCTGCTGTTGCTTCCAATGCTTTATAGGCCACAGCTGCTGATCCTCTGACCTAAACTCTCTGCCATCTATGTCTGGCGTCCCCAGAGCAAGTCCCTGAACTTCCTCTTACTGTGTTAACTCCCCAGTCCAAAGAAAAGAAATATATACTCATTACATATCAATTCAATGATCTTCTAATAATCACCATCGCCATGTTAATTCTTGCTTGGCAATGATCTTGTTAGACCTCAAATGAAACCACCTGAATTTATGGGCTTTTTTTCTATACAACTGTTTTATTATTTAAATGTTCATTTATGTATTTATTGAGAGAGAGAGAGAGAAAGAGAAAGAAGAAAGAGAGCAGGGGAGGGGCAGAGAGAGAGGGAGAGAGAGAATCCCAAGCAGGTTTCACACTCAGCACAGAGCCCATCACAGGGCTTGAACTCACGACAGCAAGATCATAACCTGAGCTGAGATCAAGAGTCGGATGCTTCACCTACTGAGCCCCCCAGCCACCCCTATCCACCTCTATCAGATCTCATCATACCTGATTCCTGCACCAGCTCAACTACTCAAGAGTAACTCCTATAGTTCTTCTCCTTCCAGCCCTCTTGGGAAACAGCCTCCATTAAGTAAAAGGTACTTTGTAGAAAACTGTAGCAAGAAAACGATCCCTACGCTCTTCCGTAGCACAACTCCATGGTTGAGTAGCTGGAAGGACAAGAGAGGATGGAACTGGGTCACAACTGGCGCCCTTTCCAAGGGGACAGAACTACCAAACAGATCAGCACCCGAAGGCTGAGGGGGGCAGGGCCAAGGCACTAACACGCACAGGCTCTGTAATGTGGTAGATACTTTCTATCCATTATTTCATGGTCTAGGGATGACCTCCGTATCCAGGTGAAGAGCTGAGACGCAGAGAGTTTAAATGACTGGACCAAGGCCGAACAGCAGTAAATGGTGGAGCCCGAGCCACCGTTCTAAGTCTGCTCTTCCCTTATACAGTACGCAGTGACTGAGTCCCAAAAAGCACTCATCCCTAGGCCAAGCAGTAGGGGAGGGAAAGTGCACGCTCACCTACACAACAGCTTGGCTAGACTGTTTCTCTTCCACCAATGGGAATAGAGGATAGGTAATTCACCTTTAAAATGTAGCAATTGCCCAATTACTCGCATTGGTAGAAGAAAAGCAGTGTTTCTTAAATTTCAATGTGCATACAGGTCACTGTCGGATTATCTTGTTTAAAATACAGATTCTGATGCAGTGGGGTTGGGGTGGCCCCTGGGAGTCCGCATTTCTAACAAGCTCCAGGGAAATGATGACGTTACTGATGCTTGGCCCATACTCAAAATAGATTATACACCCGGCGGTCCCCACAGCTGGCTGATCATCAGAATCCTCTAAGAATCATTTAAAAACTAAAGATTACTGCCGCCCCTCCCCCCACTCCAGGACATCAGCAGCGTATGGGATCTCTGCCCTCATCATTCTGCAGTTCAAAAATATGCGTAATTACTAATGACAATAACTAGAGCAAGCATCGATTGAGAACATAGCAAATAGGTCACAGTGCTTTATAAATACTAGCTTACGTACCCCTAAGCCCCACATTATCAGGTTGGTACTTCTAGCGCTATGATCCCTATTTATACATGAGGAAACCAACACACCACGGGACTGTCACTTGTCACTTGTCCAAGGTCAGCCAGGAAGTAGCAGGACAGGGTTTGTTCAAGGCTTGAGCCAATCGGATTCCAAAGAGTCTGTGCTCTCACACACACCACATAATGCTGCTTCCCCCACTACCCAATGGTAATGTCACTGATTTTAACAGACACCCTTGAACAAATAAATCCAAATGGGTCACCTCAGATGTCATCCTAGGAAGGCTCTGCTCTTAGTCCTCAGATGCTGCCATCATTCCAAACAATGCCACCGCTAAACAATCTAAGAGCTCTTTATCTGCAAATACCTTCAGAACCTACAACTAGGACCCGAAATATCTTTAACTGGGATAAAAGCTTGCCATTTGCACACAGATTTTTTTTTTTTTTTTTTTTTTTGACAACCCCAAATCAGGAAAAGCCCATCTGGAGAAACCTCATCTGAGCAACTAGGTTGTTGTTGTTGTTGTTTAAATAAAAAATTTGGTGTTAGGTATTGAAAATGATTTCCTTATTGCTCATCTCTGAAGCTGATTCCAAATGAGAGTTCTTTATGTTTTCCGCAATGTCTGTATCACCAGAGCCAAAGCGACTATTTTGAAGGGCAGTACTCATTTGGATGCACAGATTTTGTTATATTTGTTTAAAAAAAAAAAAAAAAGACCCTCTCAGTCATTCCAAAAGAAACACATTTGCCCTTCACTAGCAATGTGAACGCGCAGCATATGTTCAGAATGACTGTCTTGGAGCATGCAGATTTCCTTCCTGCTGCAAAAGCAACTGTTTTGAGTCTCTTTAAAACAAAAAAATTTTTTTTTACATAAGAACTGTGTTTTATTTATACACATCCATCCACAGAAAAATAAATATGATAATCAGGCATTAATGAAGCAGTTAGCTGCATGCAGCCCTATGAAAGGCATCATACAAAGGCAACTACATCTCTAAAACGTGTGCACAAATAGCCTCACATACAAGGAATAAAGGCACACACAAATACTACCGGGGCTAGAACTATAGAAAGATACAATTTCTACATCTAGATTAGTTCCTTCATTAAACGGATACGTCCTCTTTCAACAAAGAAAATATTCTGCAAATTCAGAATGCTTTACAGATTTTTAAAAAGCAGGCATTAAGGCAGATCAGCACAATTCCACAGAACCAACCTCTCCGCTTGAACTGGACTTCCCACACCTTACTGAAGCCACAATTCCCCTGCACAAACTCCCACTCCACCACCCCCCACGCACACCCAACTCCCCACCAACCTCACAGGGGTTCCTGGGCTGGTCCATGGAATCTGATGACATCACTCTCTCTTCCTTCCTGGAATTCTAAACCCTGCTGCTCTCCCCTCGCACACAGCTACCATCTCCATGGCAACCTCACCTCCTCCTGCTTCCCTATTGGCTTCATGGAGCAGGATACACAAAAAGGTTTTCCGTTTTCCCCCCACCACCCGCCCCCCCCTCCCCAAAATGATGCTTTCAACAGGAACCTGAGCTAAATTTAGCTACTTGGGATTCAGAGCCCTATGACTAAGAAAATACAGAGAAACGTCCTTCTTCTTCTTCCTACAGTCCTCTAGCCTCTCAGCCCCACCCTGAAAGCGGCTGCTTGACCTGCTTGCCCCCGACCCAAAAGCAAATGGCAATACCTGCTGAGCATGAAAACAGCCGGACGACCCCACACGTGACGTTGGTACACGGAAAATTCTTACACCCGCCTCTCCTCCCGGGGGTGGGGGTGGGGGGAAGAGAACAAAAATAAAAGTCTGCACCAGTCAAAAAAACAGTGGGACATTTGATGCACTGAGCCTCAGACTGCTGCCTGCTTCCATCCCGAGCCATGAACTGGGGAACCCCATGCGTAAAGGCAGAAATCTCTCAACTCTTACAACCAAATTCTCTTGCTATTTGCTCGATATTATTTCCTCCACCGGAGGAAACGCGCTAAGCCTGGAACCACAAATCCTGGGTCCAATTTTCCATCCCAGGGACTGACCTGCTAGGTAAACTGGAGCAAGTTCTCAAATCCCTCATCTAAAAGCAGCTCCCACATAGGGGTGTTAGAAGAATTACTGACAAAATTAACGTAAAAGTAGTTTAAGTCCCTCGGCCAAAGGGACTGAATAAATAGTAAGCTGACATCATTAGCAGTGAAATTCCTGGGGATATTAACAAATTAATAAGCCCCAGAGGAAGAACATGAACTTCTAGAAAACCATCCTTCCATAAGCATAGATATGCCACAAAATACGCATCATTTCTTGAACCACAGAGAGCTCCCCCAACAGTGTCTACTTCTGGTAAAGTCCAACTATACTCACCTCACACACCAGCCAATTCTGACTAGAACTCACCGGGAGCTAGCCCTACTTATTCTCTGCTTAGTCCCTAACTCTGATTTTGAAACTGCTGCTCACTCTCCCTAAATGATGACTACATCTATGAGCCAGGGCTCCATTTTCCAGCTCAGCTGCCCCCTGGCCCATTCTAGGAAAGTAATTTTTTCTCGGAGCCATCGTTGACAGCTCAACACGGAATCAACCCAGTGGTTCCGTCCTGTATGACTGCAAAGGGCAAAGCATCAATTGTAACCAAGTAGGAAAGGCTCCAAACAGGTCAGAGCCTTGTAGTATGAAAGGGAGTAGATTAAAATAAGACACACCCAGGAAAATTATATTTTCGGTTTGCAGGGCAAAGACTCGGCTCCAGGGCACCAACTCTGCAGTGAAAAGACAGACATGAAAGGAAAATGATTTTGTAAAATAAGAAATAGTCATTAACCCTAAACAGAATGTAAATAATTTGGAACACTTAGCAAAGTCAAAATGCCCACTAGTTAACACAGAGGCATCCAGAATAGGCTTTACAACAGTTGTGGAAACCGGCAAAGGATGCAGTATTTGCTAATAAATTGAAACTCACATTCTGGGGGATGGAGAGGAGAAGAAACTGAGTCACATTAGCCCATCCTTGAGGTATGTGGTTTCCTATCTCACCTCTGACGGACTCCTAACAAGCCACCCGTGGGTGAAAAACCCTTCAGGGGCACACATTCCTGAGGTCAGATGGTTCCATGAGCTATGATGAGCACTCTTCTAAGAAAAGACCTTTTGAGGGGTGCCTGGGTGGCTCAGTCGGTTAAGTGTCCGACTTCGGTTCAGGCTGTGATCTTGAGTTTCATGGGTTCGAGCCCCGCATTGGGCTCTGTGCTGACAGCTCAGAGCCTGGAGCCTGCTTCCGATTCTGTGTCTCCCTCTCTCTCTGCCTCTTCCCTGTTTGCACTCTGTCTCTCTCTGTTGCTCTAAGATAAACGTTAAAAAAATTTTTTTTCATAAAAGACCTTTTGAACACTCTTTGAATCAAACAGAAGGTCAATCACCTTATGCTACAACAAGAAGATGCAGCACAGTTTCCAAGATGCCGATTGCATCAATTACTGAGTTCACTTTATGTTACTTGGTCATCATCACAAAATCCACCCACAACAGTCTGGACTAAGTGGGCCACTACGGCGAACACAGCTCTATTCACCTGCTCGTTTCGTTCATACAGGTATTAGGTGCTCTTACGATGTGCCAGGGAAGTTTGAAAGGGATGGTCATTCATTCTCAAAATAAAACCAAAAATCTGCAAGCGGCATGCCTCCTTACCGCACTTTGCAAACGAGGAAACGAGAGTTCCAGAGAGGTCAGCGTGACCAAGGTTATATAACTCATTATTTAATGTTTTTAAAAG
Source organism: Hyaena hyaena (assembly GCF_003009895.1). Lineage (NCBI taxonomy): Eukaryota > Metazoa > Chordata > Mammalia > Carnivora > Hyaenidae > Hyaena > Hyaena hyaena. The sequence goes on along the minus strand of NW_024080678.1, from coordinate 189,311 downwards.
CCAAGATTTTAACCTAGATCCAGTGGACTCCAAAGCCCGTGCTTTTTTTGCTTGGCCTCCTCTTTATAGACAGCTGAGGCTGGAAAGGAACATTTAAAAATCATTTTATATCTGTGCTTTCTTAGGTCATCAATAAAAGATATCATCAGTATGTTGTTTGACATCAGGAGCAAAATCATACTTTTCACATATTCCTGACAGTATTAAACCCTAAGCAGGCGCTCACTACTTACAAATTTATTATTCTAATCCTATTACTCTAAACTTCTGAACAAATGGCAATGATTCTACTCAGATCTTTTGAAATTAAAATTGGCTTGAGAAATTACATGCTGAAGTGAAATGACAAAACTTCAGATAACATATTATGGAATTCACTTTTGTAATATTGGAGATGAACAAAATCATCACTCTTCTAATGCCCACATGGGTCTAGTCATAATGTCCTAATGCCTCCAGTCTCGTCTGCTGGTTTTAATCCATAAACCCGAATGCAGTCAGGATCTATACGTTAGATTTATGATTTATAAATTCTGCATATAGAACCAGAGCATTTCAAAGTATTTCTCCAGAGATGCCACTAAAATTAAATCAGCTGATTAGAGAACCACGCTAAAGAGGCCAAGGTCATGTGTCTGATACCCAGGTGAACCAGTTAGCATCTCTCTCCTATTGCCACAATATGCACCCTGTTGTGAATATACACCTCTGGTTTTACTGAGAAATTAAGGCAAAGTATCACTTCTGAAAAAAAAAATTTTTAAGCCTATATCTACTGGTGTCAAATATTATAACTGGCTTCTATTCTTTAGAAAGTAGTTATTGTCTTTGAGAACACAGGCCCAATTGTTCATCTTTTCTTTCAATATTTACTGTGTACCTACCACATGCTGGCTCAAAAGGCTAGCACTGGAGGAGAAATAACCAGAGTTAAGTGTAATGTGTGAGACAGCAGAGGTGGATACAGGTAACAGTCAGAGGACATGAGAGGAAATGGCTAACTCTAGAAGGTGTCATAAAGAATGAGCCCCAGGAGTTCACTGAGGTAAATGAGGCAGGTGAGGGCCTTCCAGGAAGAGAAAGAAAAGATTTACAAAGGTATGGTCATAAGACAATAAAGCAAACTTAGGAGAACTTTCAAGTACTTTGCGAAGGCCAGGTTGAGAATTGAGAGATACGGCCAGGTGACAGAAGGCAATGCAACATCTTTTAGACTTTCTACCTCATCCGGGTTAGATTTTCCTAAAACATCTTACTTTGAGTTAGGCTTCTATGACGGTTGCGGAGCTGGGGGGAGGGGTGAGCACTGATTTAATACCATGTGCAGAGTTTTTCTCCTACAGTTTCCATGATAAAAATAAAGGTCAGTAAAAAGCTTCTGCACAGCGGGGCACCTGGGCGGCTCAGACGGTTGAGCATCAGACTTCAGCTCAAGTCATGATCTCATGTTTCATGAGTTCAAGCCCCACATCGGGCTCTGCGCTGGCAACCTCCGCTTTGGATCCCCTGTCCCCCTCTCTCTGCACCCCCCCACCACTTGGGCTCTCCCCAAAATAAATATTTTTTTAAAAAATCTAAAGCTTCTGCACAGCAAAGGAAATCATCCACAAAATGAAAAGGCAACCTACAGAATGGGAGAAAATATTTACGAATTGTCTCTGATGAGGGGTTAATGCGAAATATATAAAGAACTCATACAACTCAATAACCAAGCAAACAATCCAATTATAAAATGTGCGGAGGGTGTAAACAGACATTTTTTTCAAAGACATACAGATGGCTCACAGGAACATAAAAAGTTGCTCAATATTGTTAATCATCAGGAAAGTGCAAGTCAAAACCACAAGGAGATATCACCTCACATCTGCTAGAATGACTATTATCAAAAAGACAACAAGGGTTGGTAAGAGTGTGGAGAGAAGGGAGCCCTCATGCACTGCTGGCAGGAATCAGAGCTGGTTCACCCACTATGGAAAACAGTATGGAGATTCCTCAAAACATTAAAAACCGAACCACCATATGATCCAGAAATTCCACTTCTGGATATTTATCCAAAGAAAACAAAACCACTGATTCAGAAAGATACCTGCAGGGGCGCCTGGGGGGCTCAGTCGGTTCAGCGTCAGACTTCAGCTTAGGTCAGGATCTCCCGGTTTCCAAGTTCGAGCCCCTCGTCAGGCTCTGTGCTGACAGCTCAGAGCCTGGAGCCTGCTTCCGATTCTGCGTCTCCCTCTCTCTTTGCCCCTCCCCCACTCACACTTGGTCTCTCTCTGTCTCTCAAAAATGAATAAATGTTAAAAAAAAATTTTAAATAAAAATAAGCCCATGCAGTCCATGTTCACTGCAGCATTATTTATAATAGCCAAGCCAAAGAAATTATCTAAGTACCTACTGAGAGATGAATGGACAAAGAAAATGTGTGTGTATACAATGGAATATTATTCAGCCACAAAAAGAAGGAAATCCTGCTGTTTGTGACAACATGAATGGACCTTGAGGGCATTAAGCTAAGTGAAATAAGTTGGGCAGCGAAAGACAAATACCGTTATGATCTCACTCACGTGTGAAACCAGAAGTGGGGTGGGGGAGAAGCAAACCGTTAAATACAGAGCACAGACTGGTGGTTGCCAGAAGCAGGGTGTGGGGAGTGGGCAAAATGGGTGAAGGGGGTCAAAAGGCCCAAACTCCCAGTTATAAAATAAATAAGACATTAGAATATAATATACAGCATAGGGACAAAGTTAATAATACTATACTATATATATCTGAAAGCTGCTGAGAGTAGATCTTTCTGTTTTTAAGTTTATTTTTTTTTTTATTAAGTATTCTACCCAATGTGGGGCTCAAATTCATGATCCCAAGATCATCATCCACCAACTGAGCCAGCCTGGTACCCCACTAAGAGAATAAATCTTAAAAGGTCTCACTCATCACATAAATAAACTTCTTAAAAAGGGGTGGGGGGGGTGTTTGGGTGGCTCAATTGGTTAAGCATCAGACTCCTCATTTCGGCACAGGGTCATGATCTCATGGTTCATAAGTTCAAACCCCACGTTGGGCTCTGCACTGTCTGTGCAGAGCCTGCTTGGGATTCTCTCTCCCTCTCTCTCTGCCCCTCCCACTCTCTCTTCTCTCTGAAAATAAACATATAAGCTTTAAAAAAAAGTTCTCACTCATCATAAGGAAAAAAATGTTAACTATGTGGTCATGGATGTTAAGTAGAATTACTGTGGTGGTCATTTCACAATATACACAGGTACGGAATCATTAGGTTGTCCGCTTGAAGCTAATACAATGTTATATATCAACTATCTCAATTAAAAATAAATAAATAAAGGCCCAAATGAGGTGCATTCTTCTGAAAATGACACCTATAGTGGCTCAGAACCCTTAACAGAGAAGTTCTTCTGTCTACACAGCAAACTGCAAATTTGCTTCCCTATGAAGCAGTTTCCTTATTCGCCTCGGAGAACTGGCAGAAAACTCATCAGGGCAGTGTATTCACCAATTTCCCTTTCCCTTGACGTCTGAAACTCAGTGAGAATATGGGATGAGCAAACTGAGATGAACAGAAGCAGCATCTTCGTGCCCATACAGCAGCCCTAACACGGAAACACATAAATGTAGGTACACACCCACATTCTACCAGCTTTGACAGGCAAAGGATTAGCATGTGTATGAGGGGGAAGCTATCTATCAGCTGCAGCTATCACTGAACAAAAGTAGAATCTAATGTTTAAGCAAACCTTTTACTGGAGTGACTATATATACAAAGAAATGGGTAATGGGCAAGGAGTTTCCTCAAAGAGAACCCACCCATGTAACCAGCATCTAGGCAAAAAACTACCACCACTCTAGAAGCCCATCTCATGCATTTGCAAAGTCACTCCTATCAGCCCACAACGACTTTAATTAACACCACAGATTTATTCGGCCTGTTTCTGAACTTATATAAATGGAATCAATCACACGTTACATATACTCTTTTGTGCTGGCTTCTTTCACTCCACATTATATTTGTGAAACTGATCCATCGCTTGAGTACAGCGATGGTTCCGTCCTTTGTCATCACTGTAAAGTTCTCCACTGTATAAACGTATCACCATTATTGACAAACACTTCAGTAATACTGAGAGGCATCTGTGTTATTTCCAGCCTGGGGATATTACTGAAAAAGCTGCTATGTCTATTCTTGTGCGTGTCTTTGTGCACAGATGTACACATTTCTCTTGGGTATAAAATGAGCGGAATTGTCAGTTACTGGACACACTTAGGCTCAGCTTTGGCACATATTGACAAATGCCAGTTTTCCAAAGTTGTACCCATTTACATTCCCACTAGCAGTACATGAATGTTTCTGCTGCTGAAGGACCTCACTAATGCTTGGAGATGTCCGGGTTTTTCATTTTAGCCGTTCTGTAGTTAATGTAGTAGTATCTTGCTGTGGTTATTTGCTTTACTCTGATGATTAATAATCTTGACTACTTTTTGGGCATTTCGATATAATCTTTCATGAAGTACCTATTCAAATCTTCTGCCCATCTTTTATTACTGTGTTGTTCTAAGATTGACTGAGAAGACTTCTTTTATGTATTGATTTGGAGGACTTATTTATATATTCTGGATACTCGGCCAGATACCTATATTGCAAATATCTTTCCCTGAATTCTGCAGTTTGCCTTTTTACTTTCTTAATGGTGTCTTTTAATGAATACATATTCCTAATTTTAATGTAGACAGGCTATCACTTTTCCCCTTTATAGATGGTATGTGTGCCCTGGTTCAAGCAAAGAATATCACGGAAGATATTCTCGTAGTTCTCCTCTAAAACGTTAATAAAGTAGCATCTAAAATGTGTATTTTTGAAATTCCCAGGCACATCATGTATGTGTATATAAACAAATGAGGTTTTCTTCCATCAAGCCGATCAACCAACTCAAACAATCTATGAATTAAAGCAAGATCACACTAAACTAAATTCATTCAGCCCTCTTACATGCCTGGGACCGTGTCAGGTGCTACAAGAGATAAAAATGGTATGTGAGATCCCTGTCCTAAGTGAGTATTAACCCTAGCTGATGGCATAACATTCAAATATAAGCTGTGAGGATTTTCACATCAGAGCTCAAAAATAATAAATAATCGTCCACCATCCTGAGCTCTCCAAGCAAATTTCTATTTCAATAAGTGACAGCAGGACAAAGACATTACATTATTACTGCTACTGCTTCTTCAATACACACATCTAAAAACCACACCATTTACCAATTTTCCTAAGTGTACACCTAAGATCTTAATAAGATAATAGCTACCAATTCAATATTTTATAGCCTAACTACCTAAAAGAAACAGCTGAATCTGGAAATTATGCAATTCTTCCTGAAAAAAATAAATAAATAAAACTCAGCCTAGCTAGAGAAGAGTGGAGCAGAGAAGGAAAAAAAAAAATATATATATATACACACACACACACACACACACACACACATATCCTCACACACCCATAAAACCCTACATTTTTTCCCCCTAAATGTTTTCCAATTTTCTTGCCCATAATTACTTATGCTTTTCTTCCTGGTCTGGAGAGAAAGGTTACCTTTAAAAAACAAAAAGAGAAAGAAAAACCAGGCTTAAGAAAGAGTCTCTGTCAGTTAGGAATCAAATCAAATGTATATGACCCCTTTATGAGAGGTAAAATTTAGGAAGGTCGATTCTGGGATGAGTTGAAGGGGTTAAAGATAAGAATAGTCATTAAACCAATTCAGATGAGCAGAGAGTTTTTAAACCACAGTCATCGAGTTTTCTCTATTCTATTTTGTAACGAGCCTCAAAATAGAATTGTGCTCCTCTTCTAAACATGTAGAACAGGAGGGAAAAGAACAAGTCTGCTCATTTTAGAGGTCAAAGTAGACCAGATGCTTCACAGGGCTGGAGCTTCTAGGCCTTAAGCGTATTTTCTAAAATAATGCAAGAATCCATTAGCAGAACAAGCTAAAACAGTTTACTACCTTGTTTACAAGATAAAAAAAGAAGTCTCTGAGATTAAGTCTTTTATCCAGAAAATTTTCACTCATTTCTCTGATCCAAAATAATAGGCAAAGGTGTCTTGACCAGCCAAGAACTAAGCTCTTGAACAAGAACCACAATTTCCCATGGTATTTATTCATTCGTTCAGCCACCTTTTTTGTTTTGTATTCTTAACTATGGTCCCATATCTAGGGACCCCGTATTCAGCCGCAGAAAACTGACACAGTTTAGTCAAACTGTGGACAAAAACATTAGACCAAATACATACATAGTTATAAATCATGATAAATGTCAAAGAGAATTGGGGTTAGTATACTTCAGGTTAAAGAAGGCCTCCTTCAGAAGATGATATCTAGCTGCTGGAAAAACAATGAAAGGGATCTTCCTGGCGATCCCAACCAAGGGCGTCTGGGTGAGTCACCTCTAGCAATTCCAACTCACTCTTCCAATTTCTAAGACTGCCTCTACCTGCAATCTATCCCTACGTGCTCAACGCTGTCCTGGCTCAAGCAAATCAAGATTTCACGGTATGGGCTCCTTGAACTAGAAAGGGCAACTGAGGGCCTCTCTCAGTACAGTGCTGACAGCATTTGACAGCATTTCCAGCGTGTGCATCCCCAGGGGCGCACAGAGCTGCAAGGGCGAAGCGCAGGTCTCCAGAGGCCCTGGTGTGGGCTCCGTCCACCGCGCCTGAGAAGCTGAGCAAAGGTGTCTAAACCAGAGCCTCTGCCTTTCTCCCGTCCCAAAACTGGCTCTTGTACAGCTGCATGGGAATCTACAACTATCCCAATAAAAATTCCAATTTTAAAGAAAGGAACTTTTTGGAGCCTCACAGCCTCTCTATACACAGTATTTAAAACTAAATGGTTCACTTCCTTCCTCTCTCCAGTATGAGCTTTTATGTATCTGAGGCATAAAATCAGCACATGGATAAAGTGAAGATGATGGTAAGTTTTATGTGACCTTTACAAAAACTTAATCACTCCATTCCTCTTAGAAAAGAATTTTTTTCTGAGAAGAGTACTGGACGTCTACAGAACTTGGGGTGTGAGAACACGACTACCACCTTTGAGTCCAGATGTAATGCGCTGAAGCCGTCTCTGACGCTGGCTGTGTGACACTGGGCCAGGGCAGTTTCCTCCTCCGCAACTAGGGTTAAGGCCACCCCACCACAAATCAAGTGAGGTAACAGGAGTCTGATACTTGGCATTTAATCGCCACTCATAAGACAAACAAACACAGCTTAGCTGCCTTCCCTTCATGCTGAAAGGGGGATTTCAAAAAAATAAAACAAAGAAGAAAGATCCTACTGGTTAACTGAGAACGTTATTACAAGCAGCTGATGGTTAAAAACATCAGGTAATTCCCTATTAGCTTCGATGTCATATTGCTAAGATTCACTCCTAAGAAGGGTAACAATGTGACCTGGCTTAAGAAATCCCAGTTTTTAACACTCTGATCCTTTATTCCCACTGACATCAGTTTATCCCAGAAGACAACCTATCTAGAAATAGCACAAAAATTTTTCATCGGACAATATATTCCACACATTTGACCCGGGGAAAAAAATGTGATCACCATATTTACACAAGGGCAAAGGGGACACTGAAAAGTATGAACAGGTCAGCAAAACAAACCCATGTTGCTGGAAACTTTATGCCTAGATAGTATTTGTCAATATTCTATCTGAATAAATTCACATTTATGCAACAACATGAATATAAAAGCCAAATGGATCAGAATAAAACTAGAGTGACCCAGATAAAACTCTGGGACCACATTCTGCAACCATCAGCTAGATCCAAAAACCTGAGATTCGAACACCAAGCATACCCTTGGTCTAAGAGGCATCTACACCAAAACAGAAAATCAAATTTATGTATAAAATACAGTGGAGTGTGGAAGGCCTGTAAGAACGATTCATTGTCCCTACAGCAGAGCATCACTGAATATTCTCTCTTAACCTCCGCAGAGCACCTACAACAGCTAAGAAGCTGCCCAAATTTAGACAGCCAGCAGAGCACAGAAGCAATGCTCCTTGGCAACAATGCTGGGCTGAGTGCAAAACTCCTTTCTATTCCTACTGGGTTGAAAGTCACTCCCAAACTCCCCCTTTGGTATACAACCAGAAAGGGCCAGCAGTACTCAGTTTATAGTGTGAACAAACCATCCATATGCAGTGTTCTGAATCTTTTGGAAAGGGTGCAGGATTGTGGGGAAAAGGGGGCGAGAAAATGAATAAGTGAATGAATGAATGAATGAATGAATGGTGGCTTGGTTTTCCAAATCTGCTTCACATTCTCATATTCCCAATACCCACTGCCAGCAAATATGTCCCGGGTCTAGGAAAAAAATCTTTCAGCATCTGCCTTTAATTTAGCCATTCTACCCTCCTCCTTCCCCCCACCAGTTTTTTCCTCCTCTCCCCTCCTCCCAGCTCTTACCACCCCACAAAGAACAGGGAGGAATGAACAAACACACACACACACACACACACACACACACACACACACACACACACACAGAGTTCCCTGCAAACAAATGGAGAAGAGATCCGAGAGGAAAGGGGCGTAGAATGCGGAGGTACACCGGACAGGAGGGAAAGGGCAGTTTCCACAACGAGGCGCAAAGGGAATCCAACGTGGCTGCCCTGGGCTCCAGCGGGCAGGCCTGTTTCTGATTAGGGGAGTACAATCGCAGAGCTGCACAGGAAGCGCTCGGGGGGCCCTGCTGGCCTGCCCCCTCCCAAACACACTGAAAACCTTTGTACTGTAGCAGGCCCATCTGGAATCAGTTAGGACCAAGCTCCTAGCAGGCTTTGCCTTTAAAAACATAAAATGAAATGAAAACTCCCTAAAACCACTGAGCCGAGCTTTTCCCGCCTGCAACTTTCTCATCCCTTCCCCCCCCAAGTCACCCGTCAGAGCACATTTCTCCATCTCCCATTCTGAGGTCACCTCAAACTGAAGAGTCACAAGGCATTCAGAGAGCTAGCATCCTACCCGGGCCCAGGAACCCCCAGAAAATTACAGCAGTCGTGCAATTGAAATACCTCTTTACACAATTTGGGGATTTTTCTAAATGTTATTTTTAGAAATTCAAAGTGGCCTACTTTTTTCTGCATTAAATGAAGCAGGTTCTTTATGAAACCTTTTCGTTTTGTTCTGTCTTCTACACCATGCAAAGAGTAGGAAGAGCAATTTTGGGAGAATTCTCCTAGCATTCAGAAGGGAAAATGTTTTTTTACTCACATTCCTAAGTTAAACTGCCGATACTTGCTTCAGCAGGAATCTGATTTTTACCGATGCTTTCTATAAAACACAAGACTTAAGATTTCTCCGGTAATGTGGCAAATGCCTAGAGCTAAGATCCGGGAGGCCAGTAGAAGTGTCCTAATGGCCATGAAGTAGCCATGTGGCTAGGAACAAACCGCTTAGCCTTTCTGGGTCTCTGTTTTTCACTGGCAAAACATGGGAGTATGGCGGACTCGCTAAGATTACTTCCAGCACCACTGCCCCCTCAAATTCCACACACCTAACAAAAATAAGATTATGTACACAGCTAGCCATAAGCCTCACCTAGGAGTCAGCACGTCAAGGTGATTTTCTCACTGCCCCCACAGACTATTCAGGAAGGAGCTGGGTGTGTGATGGCGGAGAACAGGCAGGGTCTGCCAGCAAGTGCACTTCTATAGGCCACGTTCCCTGTGCTCGTATTGCTTAGCGACATCATAACCACGGCGGGGGGGGGAACGTTACAGGCAAGTACCAGCTGGTCACCTGGGCCGGGTAGCCTGATAGAGACGCGTGGCACAGAGACCTGGAGAATTTCAACTCACAAATAAACGAATAAAACACAACTCTGTTCTTTGTGCTCAGAAGCGTCTTATTTATTTAATTGATCTCGACCAAATATTTATTGAATCTACCAAGAAGGCTGGATTCTCTGGGGAATACAAAAAAAAAAAAAAAAGAAAGAAAGCAAGAAAGAATCAGAAACTGCCCTATCCTCAGGAAATGTCTAATCCATTAAAGAGGCACACGGCAGTTCAAATGTAATTTTAGTTCAGGACTTGGTAACAACGGGGTAATTTTAAAGCACTGTGAGGTCCCTGACTGTTACTTCCTCCATGTGCCTCATTTTCTTATCTCTCATCTTCTTTTTTCTCTTACACTCTGAAGAGGGTTCTAATAAATCTAAAAATCATCAAAATTATTTCGCCACGAAATTTAAAGGCTGGCACCATAAACCACCTGAACTTATCACAGGGCTCAATCAATGCTAAACTGACATCAAGGGAGAGAGGCTCAGGCCAACCCCAACCACCCCCAGCCCCACCCCTGCCTAGGCTGTCCCCGGAGCAGGAGCTCTGCAAGCCACCTCAACTGCTGTGCCTATGGAACAAATTCTTGACCCGAGGCTGGGTTCCAGGGATTAAGAACCAGCTGAGCAAGTCGAAGTGTGCGAAGGGTGCGATTAGAGCTGTTACTTGTCCCAGTCCTGCCTCGGGCCAGGCCCTCGGCAGGGGCCAGGCCCTCGGCAGAGACCAGAACGGCAGGAGTGCAGGTAAGGTTTCTGCCAAGAGGCACACACGAAGGGGCACCTGCCTTTATCTCAGGTCGGGTTTCCTTCATCACTAAAAGTGGTCAAGCAAGGAGGGGTCTGGTTAGAGGGCCTGTCGTGCCTTTTCACATGTGGAAGGGGAGAGACAAAGAATCCAGTAACGCTGAGCCAGCTTTCCCTGGTCTCCCCTCCGGGTCAGCCTTGAAGGGCGAGTGAGTTTCTTCTCCCACACCGCGGCATGCCAGGTCCCATCTGGGGAAGCTCCCCAAAAACATGCCCCTTCGGTCAGTTACGCCAACCCCTTCCCTAAGCTGGCAAGACTTCAAAGGCATTCGGAGAGAAGGAAGAGTCTGACGCTGCTGCGTTCCAGAAACAGCAGGGTCCCGTTTTCTCTGGAACGTGCCAAGCTGAACTGGAGGAGGCGCATCCGAGGGACCGGGCCCGCTCCCTGGGCGCTGAGACACTTTCACGTTAGGCACAGAGAACTTGGCAGCTCGGCTGGCTCGCAAGCCAGCTCAGAACAGAACTGGACCGGTCAGGGGTGTTCGTGGCAAACAGCGGTGGCCGGGGCCAATCAAAACTCCGGGCCCTGCCAAAGAACTGCAGTCTTTTTCCTTAAAGGGCAAATACTTCAAGGTACGTGTTCGTGTGTGTGTGGCTGCGAGGAGAGAAAAGGAGTATTTTCGGAATTTCTACCTCCAGTTAACTTCATTCCCGTATCCGTCCTCCTCTCCAACAGCGGCAGCAGCACCGCGTGGTGCAATGAAAAGCAAGTCAGGACTCAACGGAAAGGCGACCACAACCTGGACACTACATTTGCCCCAAGGAGGCGCGGGACGCCTCCTCATCTTAGAGAGAATGGGGCCCCGCCCTTACAGCTGCCACTTGAGGGCAAAGTTTGGAGACTTCTCCCGAAGACTCCTTGCCTACAGCCTCACCCTTCCCTACTGCTTTATTCCCTTCCTCTGACCCTGTCCCTCCTGTCACTCGGAGCCCGGAGTCCCCTGAAATGCTCCACCAAACGCACACCGATTCAAGGATCTTAAAACCAGAGAAAGAGCGTGCCACAGGGGAGGGCTTCTCTAACGAGCTGCAGCAATTCTGCTCTTCTTAAACTTCCAATCCAGCCTGGAATGGTCCTTTTTGTAAAATCCAATAAAAAGAATCACTGGGGGCGGGGGGGGGGGGGAGAAGGAGATGAAATTTTAAGAAACAAAGACATACAAAACTCAAGCCCAAACTTGTTATTATTAGATTCGATCCTCATAAAATTTCTCTCTCAAAATGCTATGAAGGTTTCTCAATGCTCACAGGTAACTGCTGTACCTCTGTTGCAGGGAAGTGGTAGGAAACCGTGCGGAGCACGCTGGTCAGCCGAGGGCACCGTGGCGAGTCCCAGGGCAGTGAGGAGAGACGAAGCTTTGGGGCCCCACAGGCCTAGAGATGAATCCCAGCTCAGTCACTTAACTAGTTATGTCTCTGGACATGTTACTTGATTTCTCTGAATCTCAATTTCCACATTTATAAAACAGGAATGTAGTATCACCAGACACTCTTGCAAAGTTATGGAAGGATTAGGAAAATGTAATGGCAAGGACCCTAACTAGCACAGTGCCCGAATTAGACTAGGAATCCAATAAAGGTAACTATTATTATCAGGTGTTTCCAGAGATTACCTTTCATCAGTCTCTTTCAATCCAAAGGCAATTCCAATTCCAGTAAATCTTAACCTTGAGAGTTAGTATTTTCATAGCGAATTATAACAGCAAAAGCCAGATCTATGATTTCTTATTCTCTTTAGTATCTTTTCCCCTTTGGTGTCAGAAAGAACCAAAGATTCCTGTTGTGCCAAAAATGCATTCCTGTTTGATTTCTAGTGTTTTCTGTTTAACCCAAAATATATTCCAATTGGATGTCAAACTCTTACCAGTGCAACCACCAATTCTGCTGTCACTCCAGTTTTGTTATGTTTTACTAAATATTGAGTGCATACAGGAAGAATGTTTAAAATTACGTAGAAGACACACAGAATGACAAAACCCTGTCGCCCCAGCCTGGTCCAAATTCTAGTTTCTTAGGTGCTGAGGCCCTCCTTCAAAACTGTTCTTAAAGATCTTAATTTAAGTCCCAGCTCTGCCACTTCACAGTCCCTTCATGATCTTCAGAAAGCCACATTCCTTTGCTGAGTCTCTCTCTTACCTGCCCAATGAAGCTCCCTGTTTGACTTCACCTAGGTTCAACCCTTCCTTCCCTTCTTGTCTTGCTTTCCTTCATTCCTTCCTTCTCCCTCTCTCTATTCATTCATTCATTCACAGCACACACACAAGAAGGGGAAGGACAGAAAGTAAAGGAGAGAATCCCAAGCAGGCTCTATGCTCAGTGCAAAGCCTAATACACAGCTCTATCTCACAACCTCAAGATCCACGACTAGAGCCGATGTCAAGAGTTGGACCCTCAACCAACAGAGCCACCCAGGTGCCCCCGGGCTCAACAGTTTCTACACAACCCATGTCAAAGCCCCCTGGCTCCTCTCATCCTTCCCACCTTTCTACTTTGGACGGCTCTAGCAGCCATTCCCTCAGCCCGGAATCTACTGTACTGGACCCTCCCACCAGAGACTCTGGCCACTGCTATCACCCCTCTTATTTTTCGGTCTGTCCTTTCTTTCTTTTCTCAACAAGTACCCTCATTCAGTCACTGGGAGGGGGCAATCAATTCCACCAGACCCTCCAGGATCTCCACCTCCCCTCAGGCCTAGCGTCGTACTATTACAAAGATTTCTCCTGGCTAATCACAGCATTAAGGCTATATGGAAACCCTAAAGAATCCAGTCCAACCTCTCTACATACTAAAGAAGCTATGTTTACAATTTAAATAACAGAATGGAAAAAATATTTGCAAACACGTAACTGAAAAAGGACTGGTAACAAGAATATATAAAGAACTCTCAAAACTCATTAAGACAACAAATAACCCAATTTTTACAATGAACAAATGGTTTAATGGACCCGTCATCAAAGAGATATGGATGGCAAATATGCAAATGCAAAGCTGCTCAACCCCATTAATATTTAGGGAAGTACTCATTAAAACCGCAAAGAGATACCATTACAAACCGACTGGAATCATTCAAGATTTTTTTTGTAAGTGACAATAACCAGTAGTGGAGAGGATGGAGCAACTGGAACTGCCTCATACATTCAGTGCTGATGGGAATGCAAAAATGGTAAGCTACTTTTTGTCTGGAAAACACTTCAGCAGTCTCTTCTCTTCCCTCTCCTCCCCTCCTCTTCCTCCTTCCTTCTTTCTCTCTCTCCCTCTCTCTTTTAAGTAGGCTTCATGCCCAGCACAGAGCCCAATCTGGGTTCAAGACTTGAGATTAAGACCTGAGCTGAGATCAAGAGTTGGACGTTTAATCAACTGAGCCACCAGGCGCCCCAAAGTTTCTTAAACAAGCTTAAGATATGACCAGCAACCCCACCCCCACGTATCTACCCAAAAGAAATGAAGATAAATGTCCACACAAAAACCATATACATAGAAATATTTACTGGATCTTTATTCATAATTGTCAACAGCTCAAAACCCAAGTGTCCATCAACTGGTGAATAGAAAAATAAATTGTGGTACATGCATAAATAAATAACTACCAATAATAAAAAGGAACAAATCACTAATATATAAAATGGCATGGATGAATCTCAAAAGAACACAAAGTGGAAGAAGCTAGACTCAAAGAGCTACAGTAATTGCATTCATATGACATTTTAGAAAAGGCAAAACCACAGGAACAGAAAACAGATCAGTGGCTGCCAGCAGCTGGAGATGGGAGGAGGCTTGACTAGATAGGGACCCAAGGGAATTCTTTATGGTAACGGAGTATTCTATGTCTTCACTGTGACGGTTGTTACATGACTGTACTATGTTTGTCAAAATTCACAGATCCATGTATTTCAAAGGATGAACTTTACTGCACATAAACTACACTTTGATAAACAAAAAGAAAACATAAATTCTCCCTCAAAAAATAACAATCTTCTCCTTTCATCATAAAGGTTAGCTACAGATGCAGGTGGGGGGAGAAGATGAGGAATTATAAGGAGGCACAGGCAGCAGGCCAGAGGCTATGGCCACGAGTGTTTTGGGGACCTGAAGGACTATGATGAGGCAGGGAGGCCATATCAAAAACCAGGCCCGAGGGCTCAGGGACTGACGATTCCTAGTCATGAGGAGTGGGGTACAGAGGTGGGAGAGACAACCTCCGTGGCTGGAAAACTGGTTATGCTGAGCAGATAAGTAAAATGAAATAGGTAAATACACTGAGGATAAGAGAAGCCAAGCTCTTCCCTACTTGAGAATATATCTGCAAAACTGGAAGGACATTGGCTGGAGTTCACATGGGCTTATCAATATATGAACTCTGGTTTTATGACACAACACTTGTGGTTTTACAGTATAAAATCCATAATATACACACAGACATATATATTCACACACATACATCATACATATATTTGCACACACAAATAGGAATAGAGAAACAGTTACATATGTACGCATATATGGTGTACATATATACATAAATATATTTTCTAACTTTGTCTGCTAAGAGAGCTTAGAGGCAGTGACACCCCAGCAATGATGTGTACACCTCAGCACCCAGATTTTGGCTTCTAATTACCATCCTTCATTTAAAAGAAGCAGGGCTCCTAAAAAATGGCAGATCCCAGGGCTAGGGCAGGAAAACAACAAGCTTGAAAAATCTTGTGTCAAGAAATGTCCTGTGAATGACAGGGTCAAGCCAAGAGAACAAAGGAGCAAGCATAAAGCAGGTCCTATTGGCTAAACTGAGGACAGCTTCAGGATGAGAATATAGAATTATAACCTATTCCAACCTACTGAACAAAATAGGATCCATGAGTCTCTGTTGACAAAAATAAACAAATGAGAAGGGAACATTCTTCTTTAGAGTAGAATGCTAACTAAGAAATACAGACAGACCGACAGAGACAGAGTAACCCCACTTGGCAACCATCACAGAAGTGACGGGTCCAGGAAGGAGTTGTCACAACGAAGGCTGTGAGGCTGAGGTCTGGTGAGCAACAGGAAGGGTACAATCTCACAATATCTTTGCACAAGAGAATAACCGATTACAAAGGGAAGACAGTGAATTGATCGTGGGGGAATCTGGCAAACACCAACTCAAGCAGGTGATCAAGGTTAACATCACCGGTAGTGGGCAGGCAGACATCATTTGCCTCCAGGTGCGCTGCGCTAAGAGCACAGCACATCCCTGGCCAAGATGATAATGGCTGTTGTCGTGAAGCAACAGATGGACCCGGACCTAGATACTTCAAAACATCACGGGTATGAAAGAAAGGCAAAGACTGAGAACTGTCCCAGACTGAAGGAGTCTGAGGAGACATGCACCCAAATGGAACACATATTCCTAGAGAGGCTCCTGGACCAAAGCAGAAAGAAGACTTTACAGGGACAGCTGGCAATGTGTTAAGGGGCTCTGTGGATGGGTGGTGATGCTGCACCAAGGCTGCTTCCCTGATCCGGAGGGCTCATCCAGGCTACGGAGGGCAGCCCTGTGAGGGGGAGTACACACTGCACTGTTTCCCAGTCATGGGATATCACATCCACAGCTTACTCTCAAAATTCAAAAAGTAATAACAGAGAGGGGTGCCTGGGTGGCTCGGTCAGTTGGGCGTCCAGCCCTTGATCTCGGCTCAGGTCACAATCTCTCAGTTTGTGGGACTGAGCCCTGCATCAGGCTCCACACTGACAGCACAGAGCCTGCCTGTGTTGATTCTCTCCCTCCTCTCTCTGCCCCTCCCTTACTCATGTTCACTCCCACTCGCTCGCTTGCTCTTTCTCAAAATAAATAAATAAACTTTAAAAAATGATAAATAGCATGCATGTATACACACACATAAAGAGAGTGGACAATGGAGCAAACGCAACAAAATATTAACAACTGGGAAATCTTGAGTGAAGGGAATATAGGCCTTTTTAGAGATTTTCTGGTCTTGTGGGTTTTTTTTTTTCATTTGTTCATGCAACTTTTCTCTAATTATGAAGTTATTTCAAAATAGATGGAAAAAAAATAGCCCTCTGGTGCCAGGAAGTGTACAGGGCACAGTATTTTTTTATCTTCACAAAAAAGCTGATCCCAAAGCTCAGAAAAGGAAAACCTGGCCCAAGGTCCTCCGGCTAACAAGTGCGGGGCCCACCCTAACTGAGGTCTGCCAAACTTGAACGCCTTCCACCTTCTACGGCGCCATGCCACCTCGTTCCACAAACAGGTAACCACTGTTTGCTGAGGGACAGGCCAACATGTGTGCTGAGCACTGAGGATGTAAAAAGAATCAGACCATCCCTGCCCTCAAGGAATTCAGTCTAACAGAGACAGACAGACAGACTTGTAAAGTAATAAAGGACTACAGGTGCCACGGCCGGCCTTCTCGTGCAGGGAATGTTGGCCCTCACTCTATCCCAAGTTCCAAACGACCCCTAAGGAGCTGATACTTTGCAATGTACAGGACAAATGGACCAATGGCGACAATGGAATGTATTTATTAGGTCACGTAAGTGAAAGGTCTGTGTCTGATAAACATATGATCTCTCTCTCTCTCTCTCACACACACACACACACACACACACACACACACACACTCCTCCAAGGGTTGAATAGCCCTAAAGAAAAACACGCAGGCGAGGGTAATCCCAGCATATCTGAGCAAAGAGTCTCAAACTATTCTTCCCCTTGGGTTTGCATCATCCCCAGAGGTAGGCTAAATTCTGTTTAAAGGGGTCCTTTTCTCAAGTAGTGATT
Source organism: Hyaena hyaena (assembly GCF_003009895.1). Lineage (NCBI taxonomy): Eukaryota > Metazoa > Chordata > Mammalia > Carnivora > Hyaenidae > Hyaena > Hyaena hyaena. Next base: position 171,880 of record NW_024080678.1, on the reverse strand, counting down.
ATGGTGAGATCAGAACTGTTGGGCCCAATTTTGGCACAGGACTAATGCCAGAAGTCAGACTCTTAATTTCTAGTGGTTTTCTACTCAAAGCAGAAAAACAGCTATTATGTACGAAAAACAGCAAAAGTCTGAAGCTCTACCAAAGCACCCAGAATCAGGTTTACTAGGCTCCCTGCTTCAACGACTCTGAAAGCCAAATTTATTCCCAAAGGAAGTGGGTTTTACCATCAATTATGTGTAAATTAAATGGTTTTCTTCTAGTTATAAACCAACTGGGGATAGAGGGGATACTGTGCCTCCTGGTATCCTCCTGAGTTTTGCAAATAGTTCAGGTTCAGACCATACATCATTTAAGTGAAGGGAAGGAGGGAGGCATGGGCTACATGGTGGTAACACAATAATGCGCACGATAATCACTGCCTTCAGAACACTTATAATTTGGCAAGGGAGACACATAAACAGAAAGAGTGCTACAGAACATCATTGAAAGAACACCTTCCAGACAGGAGTGCGAACAGGGAAAGTTTCCTTGGAAAGTGAACACCATTTAGCTGAGATCGCAGTAACAAGAGAGAATTAACCTAAATTTGCCAGGTTTGTGTACTCATGTGCGTTCTACTTGGTGGAAGACTTTCTGAGCACGCAGGTGAAAACCATACAAGAAAAGACATGTCCAAAGGCAAAGAGAGGAAAGAAATAGCAAGTGGGTCTACCTTGCTGGGACAGAAATACCAGGAAAGAAGCCTGTGAAAGGCCTTCGGAAGTAGAATAAATGTTGCGTTGTCACAACTCCATGGTAGTCGTCATGAGCGCCAGTTCGCTGAGGAGAAAGGTGGCCTGGACAAGGTCGCACAACAAAGAGATGGCAGCTCGGCCATCAAACCCATCCTCCTCCTGTTCCACCACCCCCCCACCCCGTTCCACCCCAAAGAGGACCAGTTCCTCAGACTCCCAGACAAATCCCCTTTTCCCTGGATCTGCAACCCCTTGGTGTTGAACACGTTCAAAACCCAAGCACTCTTCAAAGTTAAATTTTAGCTCCACTTAGAAGTCAAGTCCTCACTAAAATCTGGTTATGCTCGTGTGTTCACCCATGTGGATTTCAACAACAACAGAAATGTCTCCTTACGCTGCACGGGCTCCAAAAGTTTAAGGCAGCACTAAGAAGACAGCCCGCACAGAGGGCATCATCCGCCCTGTAATGCACAACACATCAGTGTCTCCTGTCGCGGGCAGCAGGAAGAGACAGAAGTTAGGACCCCACAATTATCCCTGTAGAGAGGCACACGAAAGGAAATGCAGGCATAAGAGCTACAATAATGGCAACACAAATAGCCATCTGTACTTAGAGCCAGTCACGCCAAGAGCTTTTAAACACCCACATCCCTAATGCCTCCCTCTCTCCCCATGCAGGTGGGCCCATTCCTTTCCATTCTTCTCCAACCCACGTAATTTCAAGGGAAGAGACAAGGCACTGCCAGGAGTGGGAAGCAAAAGCTGCTATACTTCTGCACACAAAAAGACCACCAAAGGAGGGTCCTAACTCCCCACCCCGTGTTCTAGCCATTAAACCAGTAGTTCCTTATTTCTTCCACTGTCTAAACACACAGAGATGTCACTCCCGTTACAGCTACGCCCCCTCCACCCCACCCCACCCCTGGGCCTGGCCCCCTGCTCCCATCTTGCCCCAGCTGGACTACCCTCTGCCCCCAGCGTTCACTCACGCTCTCGCTGCACCTACCACATTACGTCTCTGCATGGCGCCAGTCACCCCCCCACCATACTGAAAGCTCCCAAAGCCAGGGAATGTCTCTCTGCCTCCCTGCACGAGCAGCCAGCACAGTAGTAGGCACGCAGGCTCTGAATGGAGGGCCATGCGGTGCCCACGAGAACTGCAGAATGAAACGGGAAGTGGGCAGCGGGCAAGGAAACAGCTGGACAGTAATCTGAGGCCTGGGGACCCAGGTTACCTACTCGGAAATCATGGCACGGTCCCTCCGCTGGAACAATGTTTTGAGTGCAACATTTACATAAGAAAATCACCCTTTAACAGTCACTGACAGATTTACAACAGCGGGTAAAGCTACCAGTATGGAAGAAGAAACAACAACTGACCGTAATCATTAGGGTCACGTCCCCCAAAGCAGCACGGCATGGAGAAGAGGCACAGCCACCGCGGCCCGCCCTCCCAGCACCGGTTCGCCACACAAACAGCTCTTCAAGGCTCCTGTGTGTCCTTTCTGCCTTCTTTGGGGAGCATTTTGTGCCCCCCCCACTTCCCCTTCCCCCACCTGCTCTCCCAATAAGCTACCAGAGGAAAGGATGAATGTATGCAGCACCCAAAGATCCTCAGAAAGACACATCTCCCCCGTTCCCCTCAGTTTATCCTGAGAGTCGCCGGCAAGAGGGGTGGCAGGTTTGTTCCCAATTACAGACTCCATCTGGGGACGAATGCAGTCAGAAGCCCCTCAGCAAGATGCTGAGAACAGTGCAAGACCTCAGCCCTAGAAGTGCAAGGCGTCCGGCAGGCTCTTCCTTGACTCAAATCCAGCCATTGCCCTCGCCGCTGGGGACATCCACTCTCCACTCTTCCTTTCCGAGTACACTTGTCAGAACCCACCAGAACCTGATACAAAGGTAAGGTGAGGAAAGGCCCTGATAAGGTCCTGAGACTGTTTCAAATTAAACCCTGAGCTGTACTTTTTCTTGGTTCTTCTTTTCTACTGAAGTGTAAACCACGTAATTACCACGAAGAGGTGCTGATTTTTGCTAGGATCTTATTTGGAATCACTGTAATAAGATGTCAAAGCTGAAAGGAACCTCAGGAAAAAACTCAACAGATCCCCACATTTCACAGATGGAGAAAGGTCCAGAGAAAAACTGTCTAACTGTGGTTACACAAAGGAATTCCTCAGAATGTCAGATCCTAAATGGCAAGCGCTATGCCTAATCCATCTCCAGAGTCCAACACAGTGCTCAGCACTTCATAAATGGTTGCTGAACTGAACTAAAATGAACACAAGCAATTGGTGGGAAATCTAGGGCTGTGACCCACAAAGATGTACTTCAAGAACAGCGTTTTCCCAGGGGCTCAGTCGGTCGAGCGTCTGACTCTTGATCACAGCTCAGGTGTGATCTGGCTTGGTTTGTGGGGTCGAGCCCACATTGGGCTCTGCGCTTGACGGCGCTGAGCCTACTTGGGACCCTCTCTCCCTCTCACCGCCCCTTCCCTGGTCACATGCTTGCACACGCACACTCTCCCTCTCCAAATAAATAAACTTAAAAACAAAAGCGTTCTTCCATCACAGACGACTAGAAAGCTGGACTGTCTGGATGACAATTCATGCGTACAGCAGACCCCATGGAATTCAGACGCTCTCCCTCCTCAAAGAACTAGGTATGCTTCCTTGATCTCGACACCACCTATAATATTTCCAACCTCTTTATGTCCCAACTGATCTAAAAATCATACGTCTCTAAACTGATTTTCTAAAATGCTCCTTCTCCTCCACTCAGAAAATCTTTTACTAATTCTCTTCCCATTCTTTTTTTCCCAAATTTTCATTTAAATTCCAGTTAGTTAATATACAGTGGGATATTAGTTTCAGGTACAGAATTTAGTGATCCATCGCTTCCAAACACCCAGCGTTCATCACAAGTGCCCTCCTTCATCCCATCACCTAGGTAACCCATCCCGTACCCACCTCCCATCTGGGGCCATCAGCGTAGTGTGTTCTTTACAGTTAAAAGTCTGTTACTGGGGCGCCTGGGTGGCTCAGTCGGTTAAGTGTCCAACTTCGGCTCAGGTCATGATCTCACGGTTCATGGGGTCGGGCTCTGTGCTGACAGCTAGCTCAGAGCCTGGAGCCTATTTCAGATTCTGTGTCTCCCTCTCTCTCTGACCCTCCCCTGTTCACTCTGTCTCTCTCTCTCAGAAATAAATAAAACATTAAAAAAATAAAATAAATAAAAGTCTGTTCCTTGAGGGGCGCCTGAGTGGCTCAGTCGGTTAAGTGTCCAGCTTCGGTTCAGGTCATGATCTCATGGTTCATGGGTTCGAGCCCCGCGTCGGGCTCTATGCGGACAGCTAGCTCAGAGCCTGGAGCCTGCTTCAGATTCTGGGTCTCCCTCTCTCTGACCCTCCCCTGCTCACGCTGTGTCTCTGTCTCTCTCAGAAATAAAACATTTAAAAAATTAAAAAAGAAAAAGTCTGTTCCTTGGTTTGCCTCTTCCCTGCCCATGTTCTCTTGTTTTGTTTCTCAAATTCCACATATGAATGAAATCATATATGTCCTTCTCTAATCTTCAATTACTTTCTCAATGACTGTCCCCTTTGGGTTCCCTCCCCATACTTCCACTTAACCCAAACTACAACCACCTCCCTTCCTTTGTGCCCCCCTAAGTCAATGGTTCTCAACCTTGGCCATGTATTGGAATCAACTGGGGAAGTTCTTAAAAAATATGAATTCCTGGGTCCTACTCCAAGAGTTTCTGATCAAACTGGCCTAGGTGGGGAATGGCCAAGGAACGAAATTTTTAAAAGCTCCCTAGGTGATTCTAATGTACAGTTCATTAATGTTGCAGGTTTCTGAGCCATATACCCTCAGAAATTCACCACACGGTCCATTATAAACCCAAAAGATACTCTGTTGTTCTGGATTTACAAAATAGTAGACTGAAAGCACATCATAACCACATCCTTGAGTCACATCTGTCATATAAAACTACTTAAATATGTCAATAAAGCTCTGGAAGTCACTAATGATAATGAATGGCCAGTATTCTGCTAAAAGACTATACAGCTATTCTAGCTATACTAGAATTTTTTGACTCAGAAACACATCTAGTTTATGATTTCTTATTTTTTTATCTTTTTTTTTTTTTTTAACCAAGGATCCGAGTCCTTCAAATCCAGCTGGTCTTTCTGTTATCAAAAATAGGTTTTTTGTGGTGCACGTGGCTGGCTCAGTTGATAGAGCAGGAGACTCTTGATCTCAGGGTTGTAAGTTCAAGCCCCACACTGGGCATGGAGACTACACTTAAAGAAAAAAAGAATCTGAACAAAAAGAGCCTTTTGTGACCAGTCCCAAAGAAGCATAAGAACATACCATGTATTTTCATGCCTTTGTTCATACCAATATTTCTGTTTGGAACAACCTTCCCCCAGCTACATGAAAAACTCCTATTCATCCTTCAAAGCCCAGTTCTACCTACTGCCTCATTCAAATTCATTCACCAAAACCAGAAATCTACTGTGTCAGGAACTGTTCCAGGCAATGGAGACAAAACACTGTACAAGACACAGTCACTGGTCTCACACTGCCTACATTCTACTTGGGAAGCCAGAAAGTAAACAAGAAAGCAAATTACAATAATTCCAGATGGTGGTCAAGTGACATGAAGAAGATAAAGCAACATAACGTAAGAGAGTAAGGGTGGGCAGTAACTTTCCCCAAAGACAGACTTATTTGATCTTTCAAGACTGAATCAAGAACAGGGAGCCTTCCTGTATTCCTTTTCCATTCCCAGCATCTACTCTTAGTCCCTACACAATGAATATTCTAAGTCAATAAAAAAAATAAGGGTAAGAAAAAAAAATGTAAAAGTTAAAAAAAAAAAAACACAGTAGAAATAATCATCATAATCAATTTCAACTAAGGGTCAACAAGTGGGGCGCCTGGGTGGCTCAGTGGGTTAAGTGTCTGACTTCAGCTCTGATCATGATCTGTGAGTTCAAGCCCTGTATCGGGCTCTGTGTTGACAGCCAGAGAGAGCCTGGAGCCCGCTTTGGATTCTGTGTCTCCTTCTTTCTCTCTGCCCCTCCTCTGTTCACGCTGTGTGTCTCTCTCTCTCTCAAAAATAAACATTTATAAAAATTATTTTTAATTTCAAAAGAAAAAGAGTCAAGAAGCATGAATCCTCACCTAAATTTTTCCCACTACCTACAAGATCTGGGACAAATCTCTTCCTCTCCTCTGTAAAAGAAGTAGACTGGATTAGACTAGAATTATAATGCTCACCAGAGGCAAATAAAAAGTGAAGCACACAGGCAGAGGCTGTGTAGTACTAGAGGGAAGAGGCACTCCTAAGGGGAACAGCCATTATGCAGTTCCCCCAGAGTCTACCCTGTAGCAATGTGCGCCCACTGGCGCCCCAAAAAGTCAGGAATCTGGATTTTATGTGTGTCCTCCCAGTGCTTAAATATTAAATCCACATGTCTTCAAAATATTGTGTAAGCCAAACAAAACCCCACGGATAAGGGCCAGACCACACATCTCTGGTTTGCAACCTCTGGACTAGACCATTCTAAACCATTCTAGTCTTGACAGGGCTCTACAAGGAGGTATCTTCCTTAAGAAAAACACTGAAGAAGAGACAACAGGAGTAGAGAACAAAAAGAGAAAAGAACAGTGCCCCAGTTTCTGTCCCCAATGTTCCAATCACATCACAGAAGACCCTTCTTTTCTTTTCTTTTTTTTAATGTTTATTTATTTTTGAGCGAGAAAGAAACAGCATGAGCAGTGGAGGGGACAGAGAGAGAGGGAGACACAAAAACCAAAGCAGGCTTTGGGCTCCGAGCTGTCAGCAGAGCCCAATGCAGGGCTTGAACCCACAAACCCCAAGATCATGACCTGAGCCAAAGTCCGACGCTCAACCGACTGAGCCACCCAAGTGCCCCAGAAGACTCTTCTTAATTCATCAGGCAATAAATTTTTGTTGCCCGTAAAGAATATTTTGTGTCCGGGACAATAGAAAGATCAATCCAAACCTCTCCTTTAGAGCAGGAAGCCTGCTATATTTTTAGTGATCTGCAGTGTATGGTGTGCTTTTGCCCACGTGTGCTTAATAAAAATTCCTATCCCAGGCAATTAGGAATGTTTCGACGGAGGCACAACTCACGTGCACGCACACAGACACACACACACACAGACACACACACACGCACACACCCCACAAAGCAAGGAAATCAATTATGCTGAAGACTGGCAAGCTGCCCCAAAGACACAGCAGGAATGTGATATGAACAGCAGGATGAGGAAGGAGAATGAATAATTCAGGCTCCCTGATTCACTTAACAAAGTTCTGTCAGGCACAAGCTGAGACCCATGGTTTGTGGGCTGAGCTCCGGCATCTGAAAAGGCAACCTGAGCTCGCAGAACAGCTGGTGGCCCGTGCCTCCCCCGAGGGTGGGAGAGGGGAGAAATGACAAACCTGCACCTAGAATCGGTTATTTTTCTGAAAGCCAATTCATCATAGAAGACCAAACTTGACAACAGATGACGTTTTCCTGTCCTTAGCGCAGGGAAAGGAGCATGCGTATTTTATTTATGCCCACCCTCTTTAAGAAGGCCTCCATTAGACTAGAGAGCCAAAGTAAACAAGGTAACAGGAAAGGCGAAAGAAAAAGTTTCAGCCAGAATGGTTAAAAGTACACAGACATTGTCCCAGACCCTACTGCCCGCCTTCCAAGGCTGAGGAAAGTTACCAGCACTACCTTCATACTAGCAACAGGGAGCGTGTCATCATCGACTATTCGTCCCTTGCTTAACCCAAGTTCCACATTGTTTTTAGACACAGGTAATTCTGAAAATGGATCCACATCTATCCTGAGTATTAATCAGTCCTCATCAACTGTTTGTTGGAAACCAGGGTTTTATATACATATTTAAAAAAGAGAGAGAGCTGCTAAATAAATGGCCTAGAAAACAAAAAGAAAGGTAAACAGCCCAATTTGTTTTTATGTGTCTCTACAATCTGTTTGGTGTTTTATTAATTTCATGGTTTTGAATGGTTTTAAAAGCCATCTTTTAGGTGTTTAGTGACCAGAGTGAAATACCTGTAATCACTCAGCATTTAAATCTCTCAAATCTATGGTGCACACGACATGTTATTTGTAAACAACACACCAAGAACGCATTAACTCCTGGAGGCCCTAGTACTAAAAATTGTGTTGGTACAAAAATCAAGGAAAAACTGTGTTGGTACAAAAATCTAATTTCTAGAAGCTCCTCACATCCTTCCAAGGCTGTAAAGATACAGTCTCTGTGCAGTAAATGGAGCCTACATATTACACTAGTTGAGAGCAGAAACCAGATTTTATCAAGCAATTACTGCCACAAAGAGGTGTAGCTGAGAGTAGGCTCAAACCTTTAGAAATTATTTTAGGGGCACCTGGGTGGCCCCGTCATTTCAGTGTCCAACTTCAGCTCAGGTAATGATCTCACGGTTCATGAGTTCTAGCCCCACATCAGGTTCTGTGCTATCAGCACGGAGCCCGCTTTGGATCCTCTCCCCTCTCCACCCCCACCTGTCTCTCTCTGCATCTCCCTCACTCACTCTGTCTCTCTCAAAATAAACTTTAAAAAAAATCATTTTAAAAATTAACCCGATTCCTCAAAGTTATCAAAAGCAACAATTTCCCCAAAATTCAAACAGCTGCTGAAGAGAGGTTTCAGCCCTAAAAGCAAAGATGATATGGCATTTAATGAAGTAATTAAACCACTCCTTCAGGTGCTGATAACAGATTTTCCTAGCTGCTGCAGGTCAGCCCCTAGGCAATTAATCTGCCATCACAAAGAGCCCTGTGAGGCAAAAGCAGTGACTGACCAGAGACCCTCTGGAAGACAGTGACTAAATCAGATGGAGACTTTCTGCCCACATTCCATGTTACAGATCATAATTCAAGAGTTCATGGGGCGCCTGGGGGACTCAGCAGGCTAGGGGTCCGACTGCGGCTCAGGTCACGATCTCACGGTTTGTGAGTTCGAGCCCCGCGTCAGGCTCTGTGCTGACAGCCCAGAGCCTGGAGCCTGCTTCGGATTGTCTCCCCCTCTCTCTGCACCTCCCCCACTCATACTCTGTCTCTCTCTCAAAGGTAAATAAACATTTAAAAATTAAAAAAAAAAGTTCACAAGGCACGCTTCCCAGGGTCACAGACAGAAAGGGGCCTCTAATTTCCAAATGCTTCATGCCAGGAGCTTCTAGAAATTAGATATTACGAAGTCTTACCTGCCATTTCTTTAGTCACAAAGCAAATAAGACTGCTGTTGATCAACTTGAACAAGTTAGAAAGGGATGACAATAAGAATAAAATTTCTTCTCCTATTTAGTGAGTTTGGAGTAATAAGGATCTTTTGTTTGTTTGTTGTTGTTAAAGCTCCCCAGATGATGTTAATGGGCAGCTAGGACAGAGAAACGTGGGTCTACCTGTTGTTGTTTTTTTAATGTTTATTTATTTTTGAGAGAGAGGGAATACATCAAGCAGGAGAAGTAGAGGGGGGAGGGACAGAGGATCCAAGGCAGGCTCCACACTGACAGCACAGAGCCCGATGCGGAGCTCAAACTCACGAACAGTGAGATCATGATCTGAGCCAAAGTCGGACACCTGACTGACTAAACCACCCAGGCGCCCCGGTCCACCTCTTTTGAAACAAACTAGCTAGGGGTAGGGAACTTAACCAGTGAGATCAAGAGTAAAATATTCAAAGGAAGTTTTGTCCTTAGAATATGACTTTGTTTGAAATTATCATCTCTAGCAAAAGAACCAAAAATCTGGGACAAGTATTCTATACAGATAAGATCCTTTCAGATCTAAAATCCTATAATCTATCCAACCATTAACTATCCAATAAATACTGGACCTACTATATAGCAGTCACTGAGCTAATGGGATTTTAAAAAGAAAAAAGATGGAAGCATAGTCCCTACACTCGAGGAACTTACAGTTTAGTAGGAGTTCAAAGTAGGTACTTATATACAGTGAGATAAAACACCAGAAAGGGAAAAGTGCAAGGAACAGCAATCAGGAGAGTCCCTAACCCCACTGGGGATACTCAGCAAAAGGTTCCCAAAGCAAGAACTCAAAGATGAAGGTAAGTGTGTAAAAGGTGAAAAGAGAAATATTACAGCAATAACTTCAAGCAAGGCCGCCTGGGTGGCTCAGTCAGTTAAGCATCCAACTTCAGCTCAGATCAGAATCTCACCGTCTGTGAGTTCAAGTCCCGCATCAGGCTCTCTGCTGTCGGTGCGGAGCCAGCCTCGGATCCTCTGTCTCTCTCTCTCTCTCTCAAAACTAAATAAACATTTACAAGTATTTAGAACTAACTTCAGGTAGAGGCACACGGTCCATGTGTGAGTGGATCCTGGGAGGAGATGAGGCAGGAGCTGGATCACCGAAGTCGCTTGACGGAACTGAAGGGCACTGATATAATCATAGCTGTTTCAGATGAATCACCTCTAAGAAAGGTCACTGCGATGCAGGGACGCGGGATGGAAGGGACAAACAAATGGGGAAAAGGCGCCTGGGCAAGCGGGCAGGCGGCACTGGCTACACAAGGGTGGAGCCCTGCAGAAAGGGCAGGCGAGGAGGAGGGGTGGGCATGGGCCCGCAGGGCACCCAAGTGTAGAGGCACACGAAGCAGCTGGAAACTGCGACCTGAAGTGCAGGAAGGGGATCCAGGCCACAGACAGCAGTTTGGAAGCTGTCAGCATACAGACGATAAATAAAGCCGCGGCTGTGGGTGAGCTCACCCAAGGAGAGCATGGATCACAGGGGGAAAGGCCGAGAGCAGAGTGCTGAATACAGCAACCTGTACACGGGCAACGGGGAAGGGTCGCGGGAAAGGCAGTGTGGCAGGAGGAGGGAAACATGTTAAAAGGACACTGCCAGAGAGGCCAGGGGATGAGGGGCCTTTCAAGGACGGGGAAGACAGAGAGCCCATTCACTGGGTTCAGCCACAGGGGTTGCTGGTGACACTAGAGGAATGGAGTTTAAACGCTGTCGTTGAGGAAGAAACCAGACTGCAATGTGTTCACAGGATAAAGATAATAATTTCAAGAAGCTGGTTTGTAGTCTGTAGAAGGGAGAAGAGTAAATAGCAGCTGGAGGGCGGAGGAGACCAAAGGACTGAATATGCTAGATTTATTTAATGAGAGACGCATCGACAATGTTGGTAAGAAAAGATACAAAAAGGGAGATTTAAAAATCCAGGAAAAGGGCACCTGGGTGGCTCAGTCAGTTGAGCGTCTGACTTCAGCTCAGGTCGTGATCTCATGTTCATGGGTTCAAGCCCCCCATGGGGCTCTGTGCTGACAGCTCAGAGCCTGGAGCCTGCTTCAGATTCTGTGTCTCCCTCGCTCTCTGCTCCTCCCCTGCTTGTGCTCTGTCTCTCTCTGTCTCTCAAAATAAATAAATAAAATGCTAAAAAGAAATTTAATAAAAAAATAAAAACAAAAAACAAAAATCCAGGAAAAGGATCCAAGCAGGATCCACCAAAGGAAGAACAATACATTTTTCACTGTAACAGACGTAGTTTGTAGGTTTGACAGCAGGAAGTTAAGAGTTCCAATTTGAGGGGCACCTGGGTGGCTTAGTCAGTTAAGCGTCCGACTTTCGCTTAGGTCATGATCTCGCGGTTCGTGGGTTCGAGCCCCGCGTCGGGCTCTGTGCTGACTGCCAGCTCAGAGCCTGGAGCCTGTTTCAGTCTGTGACTCCCTCTCTCTCTGACCCTCCCCTGCTTGCGCTGTCTCTCTCTCTCCTAGAAATAAATAAAACATAAAAAAAAAAAAGAGTTCCAATTTGATAGCTTCTATTTCATCTATAAATTAAGAGTCAAGAATTCTTGGACGCCTGGGTACCTCAGTCAGTTGGGCAACCAACTCTTGATCTCAATTCAGGTCTTTTTTTTTTTTTTGAAAGAGAGAGAGTGTACTCAAGCTAAGAGGAGACGAGAGGGAGAAGGAGAATCTTAAGCAGGCTCCACGCTGAGCGCAGAGCCCAACACAGGGCTAGATCCCACAACCCTGGGATCACTACCTGAGCCGAAATCAAGAGTTGGCCACTCAACGAACTGAGCCACCCAGGTATCCATCAGCTCAGGTTCTTGATCTCGGAGTAGTGATTTCAAGCCGCACTTTGGGCTCTGCGCTGGGCATGAAGACTACTTAAAAAAAAAAAAAAAAAAAAAGAGGCAAGAATTCTTGCTTAAGTTGCTTAAGTGAAGGGAAAGTGAATGTAGGACCACGAGGAATGTTTGAAACATCTTTGGTGGCAAATCCCCAGGAGAGGTCACTCAAAAACACAAAGACCGCCAGCAGGAGTCGAGGGTCCAGGGATCGCTGAAAACCACGAAGGCAGACAGCTGCATCCATCTAGGCCTGGGGTTTGGCTAGTAGGTAAAACAAAATTAAAATAAAGAGAGAATACTGGCCCAAGTGTGGTTCAAGCAAAGGGCCGAGAAATCTAAACAAGGGCGGGAGGAGAGCAAAGTCGGGGGGGGCTCACAGGAAGGGAGAGAGTACAGAGAGGGCCAGTGGATGGACTTCTCACTGACACTGGAGATAAGGGGCACGTGAAGGAGAGAACTTGAAGATGGAAGAGTGTTGACGACGAGAGGAGATGTGCATCATTCCATTCCAACTGGAATGAAGCAGTTCCAGTTCGACTGGAAGGTGTATCCTTGGAGCAGGTGGGGCAAGTACCTTGGTTCCAGTCAGGGAAGCTGATTAGCCAAAGAGCTCAGAGGCAGGGGCCTAGGAAGGCGCCGGATCCGTCATCCGCACAGACGCTGGGGTCTCCCATCCTTAATGACAATAACGGTCGAAAGAAAGCCCAATAACCAGTACCAACATTAGGGAGTTTGGTTTTTTTTTTTAAATGAGGGAGACAGGCAAGGGAGAGAACCGATAAATGACAGCACTGAGTAAGGGAAGTGGGGAGACAAGCCAGGTTATGGAGCTTTAAGGGAACAGGGAATTTCGCCCAAGGGTAGAAGATTAGCCAGGAATCCTGGAGAGGAAAAGAGGACAGGACACCCACCTCCCCAAAGGCAAAGAACAGAAAAACAACCAGGAGGAGGGGGGTGTGATATCCTCAGAAAGAAAGGGGACCTAGGTAAGGGGAAGGCGTAGAAAAGGCTGAGGAGGGGGAGGCCTGTTTACAAACGCAACAGGAAAAACGGGACAGCCTATGAGGGAAGGAGCCGCTGAAGGTCAGGTCAGGAGAGAAAAGTCACAGTCCAGCCTGAGGTCACAGGAGTATACAGATGGCCAGAGCTGCTTACGTCCTGGATGTGGACCAAGGAGTGCAGAGCTGAAAGGAGTGATTGGTTTGGCTGCTGCAAAGTTTCTTTAAAAAAAAAAAAAGGGTCCCAATAGTTTCTTAGCAGAAAACTGGACGGGTGCAGACGGACTTGGACCTTTTGCTAGGAGTCCGCATCAGCCAGGTTTAAGTGAGCTTCTGGCCAGCCTTAACTGCAGGCCACATCAGGCCCCACCGTACATAAACGAGGGGGCGCCCGTGGGTCCTGCAAGGAAAAAGCCACAGCCTACAGTACCTATTTTGGCCGGCAGACAAGAACACTCTCCTAGTAGAGTCCTCAGGATGTAGACCCATTCACATGACCACAACACTCACCAGATTCAGGCTTCTGGTATCAGCCACTGATGAACCAATAAATAACATCAAAGAAGTAATGAGAGGCTCCAGATCCAAGGATTTTGATGGCTCTAATAAAAAGCATTAATAAGCTAAACAATTACACTTTTACAAATCTAACTTCTGTACTGCGCCTGTGCTAAATGCCTTACTTGCAATATTTCATTAGTTTTCCTAAGTCTATGAGGCAAAAACTATTATTAACATGTTACAGATGAAGGAACTTAGCCTCAGAGAAATTAAGAAAACTTGCCCGAGGTTATAAATGTACTAAGCAACAGAGCCCACAGGACTCTAAACCCCAACCTCTCAGCCACCGCTCTCTATGCCTCCCCGGCACCAGTGGGCGCTGCCAATGTGCCTGAGTGCATATCCTCTTGATTATACAACTCACAAGTCATTGTTAGAACACGAAGAAATAAAAGGCATGGTCCCCAAGAAAACAAAGTCTGGTTACAGAGACAAGAGTTAACCAAACACACACACACACACACACACACACACACAGAGGAAAGCAACTATTCAAACCTAAACTCAAGTACCAAGATGATGATAATGAAAACATGATTGAGAAGACAGCTAGATTCAATAGATTTTTTAATTTTCTGTCCAAGGCAACAAACTTTCTAATACAACCCATTCATCCAAGCTTTCAGACTCCACAAATGGAAAAGATCACACTTGACTAGGAAATACCTGAGAAAATCACACCAAGCCATCAGAAAAAAACTGAACTCAGGTGGTTTTAAATGAATACCTGCTGTCCTGAATCCTGAACCCTATTCTGACCCAAGCACTTTCCCGTACACACCTAGCTTCCTTGTACTAAAGCTCCATTTTGACTGACGCCAGACCCAAACCGACCCTCGCTTACTACGTCCACGGGGCCACTTACCCTGCAGGGCTTGCCTCTCATGTCAATCGAAACTCCAGAAGCGTGAGGCTGAGCCAAAACTAAAACAGCTAAGGGAGTGGGGGCAGGGATGAGCCCACCTTTGGAAACTCAGCAGAGTCTTATTTACACGCTCTTATTTAACAGTACCTGCGCTCCCATGCTACATTTAAGCTACCGGAGCGTTCCACTTATGTCTCTGCCAAACATACCTCTCCACCCCGCCTCACGTACAGGTGAATTCACCTCCATTTCCTTACAGGAGTACAAAATAGAACAAGACCCTGCTTTACTTTCAAACCTCCCAGATGCAGAATGAGATACAGAATGGTTCTTGAGTACTCCGAGTCTTAATTAAGAGAAATATAATATCCACATAATAACAACGCAGTTATGATAGGACATCCAGCCTTATTCCACCACGAAAAATCAACTGAGGCACACACCAGTATTTAAAGCTCAAGCAAAGCTGAATTCATCCTTGCCTCCCGCTCTCCAACGAAAAAAAGGCAATTTTGATTTTAGGTCAGAACTGGCATTCTCAAAATGGATAAAACTGTTCCAAGCAACACTGCTAAGGCAGCAGGTGAGGGTAAAATGGACTTCAGCCACTGAACCTGACCATTTTTAGAGGCGCTCAATGGAATACAGGTGCACTAACAGGAGAAAACAGCAGACAAATAGGAAAGTGTAGCAGTTTCAAAATATGTCCACAAATTCTTTTATACTATTCCCTTCAAGAAGTGAACCCTAGGGGCGCCTGGGTGGCTTAGTCGGTTAAGCGTCCGACTTTTGCTTAGGTCATGATCTCGTGGTTCGTGGGTTCGTGCCCCACGTCGGGCTCTGTGCTGACTGCCAGCTCAGAGCCTGGAGCCTGTTTCAGAGTCTGTGACTCCCTCTCTCTCTGACCC